>NC_045485.1:20607455-21293955 GCF_009650955.1 Corvus moneduloides
GGAACAAGCAGTGTAAGGTTTGGCTAGCTGTGCATGTGACAACACAGAACTGGGATTTTAACTTAAACAAATGTTTAACAGCCTTAAAGGCATTTGAAAGCTACACCACAAACCTTCTGAAAGCAAAACTATCTATTTTACCTTCTGTTCAGTTTGTCGAAGACACAGTTAAGGGAAAGTACAGCCAGGATTCTGCAGAAAGGATCTGTTAAATGGAAAAGTTTCTTTATGTACCAGCTGCTTTGGATCATCCTATAAGATGAAGCTTCCAATATAATCTTCTGTCATGAGGCATTTTAAGCCTGGAGTGGAAACCTGAAGAAAGCAGTAGGGTAAAACACTTGACAGAAGAAACCACAAAAGCTTCAGGGTTTCTCTGACTTATAGAAAGGGCATAGTTTAGGAACACAGGCAAAATAAGAGGTTGTATACCCCAACTGAGAGTGTATTTCTCAAACATTGAATAATTTTGCCTCCCTCCTGATTTCAAATACAGACATTCTGCAGAAGGGATAAAAGCCGTAGTGCACCTGTTTCCCTTGAGCCCATTAGAACTCATTACTGGGAATGACCATCCATACCCCACCACAAGGCTGAGCAATAGAAGATGCATAGAAATAAGGTGTTGTAAAATGAACTCACCAGGAAAATCAAACAGATCTTTGATTTCACTCTCCGTGATGTCCAAGCTGGGACACACCTAGTTCTCCTTTAGCTCTGAGAGGGAAGCACAACTGTGGGAAGAAACAAAGTTTGAGTTGTCTCAGAGTAAAAATATATACAGCACGCTTTAAAGGAATTATGACATTTCATCTTGAAATGCTGTATTGTTTTACCTAGTAATAAAAATCAAATTATTCCACCCCTAGGCTCAGTCTTGTCCAGTTGCTGGTATATTACATGTACCAATAATGCAAATTCCTCCATCCCACCTCCACTCTTACCAGCCCTTCCCACTAATTTTCCTTTCTCCTTAATAAAGATGAAATCTCTTAAGCATGCAGAGGCCTCCCGAGATCTCCCTTTCTGGATTTTCTTTAAAGGGCTTTCACAGGAGAAGAATTAGGTACATTATCAACCCATTACCAGCCCAGTTTGCACATGTCATTATGTTTGTCCTTTTTCTCTAAAAATGAGAAATTTCACTACAGAAAGAACCACTAAATATAAATTTGCAAAAGCCCCTTTGCCACCAGAGCTACCAGTTTCTCTAAACAGGGACTGGGAAGAGTGAGGAAGGAAATAAAATAAAATTCCCTTTCAGATAGTTTTCTCCTGAAGGGCACTAAGATCTGGATCTAACAAAAGGTTAAAGAATAATTAAACCTCATGCAAAAACCTTATTTGTTCAGATGATATGAAAAATTAAATTCTAGTCATACCCTAGTAAAGTCATTACCATCTTTTTGGTTCTGGTGGTTTTGGTTTTTTGAGTGACCTTTGTTGATAGAAGAGGGACAAAGAAGAAACCATCCTTAAACCAAATCCTCTTCTATATACAAGACCTGTACACCTTTTACTGAGGGGACCTTTTTTCCCCAGTAAATCATCTGGTTGTTTTCTACTTGCTGGCTCCCCTTTCCATATTTGAACATGTCTTACAGGCTGTCAGGGGCCTCATGCTCTGCGATGAATGGATTCAATTCCTCCATCAAACATAAAAGTTTCCTTTTACTTCAATCTCAGGAAACACTTGTGCAACAGTACGAGTACCTTAACCAAGACCTTTCTTCCATTCCTTTTAAAGCAGGTTATTTCCTTGTAGAGATACTAGAATGAAAGGGAAAGAAAAAGACAGGAGATTCCTGCAAACATTACCTCAGTAGATGTTAAATCGCGCACGTGAAATTTTTGTGAGAAAAACAATTCAAGCGCAAAGTGAAATTATGACACAAAGTGCTCATTACTCACAGAAAATATACAGCAAGGAAGGAAAATTCTGTCTTCCAGTGCAAGAGCCAGCAAAATTGTAAGTTCCTTAGCCAGTGGTCACATCTGACACTAAACTGCTTGTGTGAGGGCTTGTGAATCCTAGACCTTAAGCAGCCAAAAGGCAGCTGGCTTTGGCTACTGGGTCCTCTGGGAGCCCCCGAGGTCACTGGCACATTCTACAAGCACAGGGGATGGCAGAAAATCTTTCACAAAGCGTCAGGCAGACAGCAGGACTCTGGGCCTTGCGCTTTGACGTTTGCAGCAGAACCTCAGGGCTAAAGGCTGGCGTGGTCTCCCTGCTGTGTTACTCAGTTTCCAAACCTACACCTTCAATCCAGAGCAATGGACAGGCAGACGGGCACTCCGCTGCTGTGCGGAGCACGGCATTGTGGTATTAACAGATGACACTATGTTATTAATAATAGTCAAACAGAAGTGCCATGCCTATAATTCTCGCTCGTTCCGTAGCAATCTTCAGCAATCAAAGCGCTGTCCCTGCCCGTGCGGAGCCGGTGCCGGACGCGCTGGTCAGCCCTGACAGCGCAGCGGGGAGGCTCCATTAGCACGGGAGGAGGCGGAGAGAGCGCAGCCCACGGGCGAATGGGGCGGTCAGACACACGGAGCAGAGCACCAGGATAAAAGACGGGAAAATGGGAGAATCACAGAATTGTCAAGGTTGGAAGGGACCTCTGGAGATGATCCCATCCAACCCCCTAACAAGGCAGGGTCACCTGGAGCAGGTGATACAGGAACGCGTCCAGGTGAGACTCCGTGACCTCCCAGGGCAGCCTGTCCCAGTGCTCTGCCACCCTCAGTGTGTATAAGCTTTCCGTCCTGTTGAGGTGAAACTTTTTCTGTTTTAGTTTATGGTCATTGCTCCTCATCCTGTTGCTGGGAAACATCGAAAAGAGTCTGGCACCATCCTCTTGGCCCCCACGTTGGAGATATTTATATGAATTAATGAGATCCTGTCAGTCTTCTCCAGACTAACCAGGCCCAGCTCCCGCAGTCTCTCCTCACAAGAGATGCTGCGGACCCCAAATCCCGTTTGTGCCTCCGCTGGACCTTCTCCGGTAGCTCCTTGTCTTTCTTGTACCGAGGAGCCCACAACTGGACCTCAGGAGGAACTGAAAAACTACTTTTATTTTTAAAAAGCGAATCTGGCGTGCGAGAAGGCTCTAGATCGGGGCGAAATCGCTTGATTACATTAAGAGTAAGGTCTGTACTACGTTTTACAACGCCGTAACCCTGCGCACGCCGTGTCCCCGCTCCCTGTCCCGTCTCCGCCGGGCCCTGTCCCCGCCCCGCCCCCTCATGCCCCACCCGCTCCCGGGCGCTCCCCGGCGCCGTCCCCGCCCCGCGCTTTACGGCAGCGGCCGCGGCGCGTTTGCGGCGGTGCGGGCCGGGTGGCGCTCGGGGCGGACATGGTGAGTGCGGGGGCCGCTTGTGCCTGGCCCGGCGGCTCCCGCGCTCTTCCCGAGGGGCCGCGGGCTCGGCTCGTTCTTGACGAGCCCTTTCTGAGGGCCCGCAGAGGCCGCTGGCTCCGCTCTCGGCCCCGCAGCCCCCGCGGTGAATGCGGCGCCGCCGGACCGGGTTCCCCTCGTCGGGCACAGCTCGGGGGTCCCCGCCCCGCTGCCCTCGCCGTGTCCCCGCGGTCCCCGAGAGCGCTGTGCCCGCAGTTCAGCGTGTCAAGCGCGCTGTGCCGTGTCGGGCTGGGGGCGGTGTGTCCGACCCGCTGTGCGCGCTGCCGGCGGGGCTGCTTCCCTTTCCCTTCAGTAAACAAACTCTGTGTTCGTTCCCATGCAGGCCAGCACGATGGTGGCGGTCGGCCTGGCCATAGCGGCAGCCGGATTCGCAGGTGTGTAGGGGACGGGCGGGCTCTGAACCCAGCTGTACTCACACGGCCCGGTGTACTTAGCCGTGCTTCAGGGCTGATTGCAAGGTAGTTTAATAGCTGATACAGGACACTCTTTTGGGAGAGCCAAAAGAGTAATTAATGGCTGTAATTAAACAAAAGATCAACGTTCTTACTGTTTTATGTCCCAAAAGAGTTTATTCCACATTCTAATCCACAAGTTACCAGTTGCACTGGATTGCTAAATGTTCATGGAACTATGCTTAACGTCAGTCAACGCTGGTCTCTTCAAGGTCGCTATGCAGTAAAAACTTTGAAGCAAATGGAGCCACAGGTAAAACAAGCCCTTCAAAACCTACCAAAACCTGTAAGTTTTTATTTATCAGTAGCGTCTTTTTGTTTAAAATTTTGCTTGGTGAAATAAGTATGGACTGTTGTCTCTTTATAGCACTGCTGTATCTTCTCCTGTATTTTGTCTGTAACAACAATTGATTGCAGTAATTCTGGTGGTGATTGGCTAATAGAGAACTTGTATGGGCAAATTTAAGTAATCATTTAAATAATGATACTCTACTTAAACTGAATTTCCTATTTCAAGTGTAGAAGAAGTTTTGCTATTTTTACAGACAAAAGCTCAGCAGTTACTAAAGCAATAATGAGTGGGTTTAACTGATACTTGGAAATTAGTGGTTTTTAAACTAACACATTTTCTCTTTCAGGCCTTCAATGGTTATTACAGAGGTGGATTTGAACCCAAAATGACTAAACGAGAAGCAGCTTTAATACTAGGAGTGAGGTAAAGGAAATGTATCAGAAATGAAATGTGAACAGGAGGCAGTGGTGTCTCCTCACTGCTGGCTTTGTTTGGAAAGGTTGTCATCCAATGCCCAGCATCCATTGGGAGTGTCACTGCCAAGTCAGGAAATAAGAAGTGACCTTTCAGGACTTTCTGTGCTTTTTGGGGGTTCTTTGCTGCACTTTAGCTTGGTTGAAGCTAATTCTGTGTGGACTTCCAGGCATCTGCATTTCCCTCGCACATTCCAAAGCCACGTGTGATCCAAATAAGCCATTTCAGGAAGCCTTGGGGTTCACTGTGTGTGGGGGACACGAGACTGCTGTTTTCTCATGGTTCCTGTCAGTGTTGGGGAATTTCGGGTGGATGCAGTGTGAAGGTGCTGCAAACCCACTTCTTGTGTCTGGAATAAACTCATCACTTCTGGAACATGGTAGATCTGACTATGGTGGCAATCTCTGCCAAAGCACTTAAGGCCAAATACGTAAATCTATCAAATAAGAACTTTGAACTGTGGCATTTTTTGGGTTTTTGTAGTTTTTTACCTTAATAAACCAAGCAAATGTTTTTTGACTTACAGCCTTTGGGAAGTTTTCCCAGTAAAAATGTTACAACATAGTTCTGTTTGTTTTTAACTGTGTGGATAACCCCCACCCTATTAGACATGCTGTAGCATGTCTTTTTCAGCATACAGTGTTTTGGAAAAACCCTAGGAAACCTCTCCAGGACTTACACACTACATATCAGTAGTAGGAAAAGAGAAACATACATATTAGCTAGAGAATTTATGGGTAAGACAGTGCTCACTTGTTCTCAGACACCTTTTGACAATCTGGGGAATTTCATGAGTCAAAAGTCAGTTTTTCTCTGTCTTTCAAAGCCCAACAGCCAACAGAAATAAAATTAGAGAAGCTCATAGACGGATCATGCTTCTGAATCATCCAGATAAAGGTAAGGAAATTATGTCATGTTGATTAGTTAATACATGTTTTTAACACAGATGAATAGAATTGTGTAGGGAAGTGAGTGATACATAACCACCTCAGCTACTAAAAAACCCACAGAAAACTGTGTGAAAACAAATTTTAGAGTGCCTTAATCCATGTGGGTGTAGAGCATATTTTTGTGTGTGAATGTTTTAAAAGCAACCAGACAGATTCAGCTGATCAGTTTGTTACCTGCTTTATCTTCTGTGAATATCAGATTAGAATATGAATTGTTAAAATGCGACTTAAAACCTCCTTAATTTTAGATGAAAACCCAGAGTACCCTTATGTGTTTTATGTACCACTTGTGAGTTTGAGTTCATCATAAATGGAAAGTGTTGAGCCTTCTACAGCTGCTGAAGACATTAAACTATGAAATATTCCTGTTTGTGGTACTCTGAAGGCTCAGAATCTAGTTATGCTCAGAGTAACTCAAGGCATCTATACCTGTTCTAAATTCTGTTGAGTGAGTCAGAATCATGTGTTGGTGTTCGACATTCGACTTCTCAATCGTCGCTTAAAAGGTAAAATGGCTTCCTTTGAAGTGACTGTTGAATTCCTTGCTTCTGTGCACCAAAATCTAAAATAATCCATGGGGATATGCTTTTTGTAGATAATATTGAGTGAAAGTTACCTTCAAAATTAACCTTACTGAATATATGCAGAACCTAAAAATAGCATTTTGTGTTGTATATGACCTAAAGCTTTAGGTAAATAATTAGAGTGCAATTAATGGTATATATGCCACCAGCACAGTTGTTGTGCCTCATGGCTTTACAATTTTGGTGCATTTGCAGTGTGGATTCTGTCTCAGTCTCCCTGAGTAATTTTTTGCCCTGTTTAAAAACTGAACTGGTCCCTTGGTACAGCAGCACTTTATGCTTGGCACGGTTATCTGCAGACCTGTTACTTCAGTGCTTCTGTATTCACCACAGACTGCTAAGTCAGGAGTGACCAATTCATTTATGACTGATAAAACTGGAGCAAAAGCCACTGCAGTAAACTAAAAGCAGCCTAACAGGAACGAGTGGTCTGACACTGAGCTCCTGCAGTGTCTGTGAGTGAACTTAGATGCCTTCAGTCACAACCAGTTTGTTCTTTAACTGGCAGAACCTCAGACCATGCCCTTTTTTCCCATGTCCTGTGGCATTATTATCAGCACAGAAGAGAAATGTTGGGTTTTTTCACCTGATTTGAGGTTCTCCTTCTTCTAGGTGGGTCTCCATATGTAGCAGCCAAAATCAATGAAGCTAAGGATCTACTGGAAGACCAAGCTAAAAAATGAACGAGAAAGAAAATCACTCATTCAGAGGGTTTGTCCCTGCAAATGATTATTTTTGATAAATGGCTTAAGAGAAGTTCTAATGTAAGTCTTTGACTTAATATAAATGAAGCTGAAAATACAAACCCAGGGAGGTTCTTCCCTCACGACTTAGTCACTTTTTTTTGGAAATGCGTGAGGGAGTGAGGCTTAAAGATTTTTTCATAGCTGTTCTTTATTAAACAGCCAAATCTGCCACTCAGAAATATTTTCAGTGCTTGAGAGCAGTAACTTGGTGTGGCCAGTGTGTGTTACCAGACACAGGTAGATTCACATGCTGTTACCTAATTTCTGTTGAACTGGCCCTCTTTAAAGTTCACACTGCTGCTCTTCTATCTGCTAAAATTAGCACGGTGAACCTGTTTGGGGAGGGGGGTGGAAAAACCAAGAGGATTTATTGGACAGGAGGAGCTGGGAGAGATGTGTGGTTGTCTCTGCCTGCAGAAATAAACCACAGGAAACAATGTATTCCCTTGTCCTTGCCTTGTGAAAAACAGGGTTAGTTAAGTGTTACTGATGGATCTGGAATGTTCCAGATTTTTTTAGTAACTTTTAGTTTTTGACAGATTTTAATAGCATTTAATAAATTCCATATTTGTAATAGAAGTCCTGTAGTTTTATACATTATTGTACACTACAAAGCCAGAGCTCACAGACTGAGGTTTGCACTTAGAGTGATTAGGAAACAGGAACTCTACATTGATCAGAGGATACCTGAGCTGGATTTGTGCCCTGTTAAGCCTCTCACACCCAGCAGCTTGTAAGGATCTCAGCTGGGGCCAGAGAGCTGTGTCATACTCCAAGAATCTTCCCAGTGTTTCTGCCACTATGGTAAAACACTGCACAGCACCTGTGAGAGTTAATGTCCACCTGGTCATAAACACAGTGGGGTTGAGGGCTTTCACTCCCAGAATCTGGACTTGGAAGTGCTGCTGGAAGCATCTCATCTTGTGAGTGCTGCCTGCTGTGCCCCAGCAGTGCTGTGGATGAGTTCTGGGCTGTTGAGGAAACATTACAACAGTAGGGATGAGCTTGTTCTGTGCCTTCAGGAGGATCAAAGAGGGAGCATTTACAACCTCCCCTGAAGGGCAGTAATTTTGCTCAGCTACAGAATGTAAAGCAGGGTGAAGGACAGCTGGAACACCACCATGCACAGTTCTGTAGTCTGCACATTCCAAGCCAGATGCAGAATATTTCTGTACTTAAGTATTTCCCAGCCAAATACTACTGACTTACAGCTGGTTTTTTCCTTCCCTGTTTTTTTAATTTTCTCCACTCCTGTGCCTGCCCCATCAGCTGAGATACTTGTGCACACTTCAGCTACAACGTTTAACTCTGTGTGTTCTGCAGGAGGGAACGTTGTTGCTGAGCGTCCAACACTGAAGTCCTACGACAAAGTGCACACACAGGTCTCTGCCTGGGACATCTCTGCTGTAGCTCTAGCAGGTAGAGCAGCTGGTTTAGAACTCTTGGTTTTGTCCTTACTTCTGACAAAATCAGGCAAGACAAATTCAAGTCAGTACATCAATGCTACCTTCTGCTGTGATTTCTTACACCTTCTTGCTACCCAGATGTTTTTCCACACCTGTTCTGTGCTTCCTTGCTCTGGCTCGTGGCCTGGAAAGATGGGTGTGTGTGTTGTACTTATCAAAAACTACATCTGCATTAATTCCTATATATGTTAGTCAGGTTATGCAATTCTCCAAGATAAGGAGTCTGGTTTTAGACTCATTAACTGATGTTTGACATCATCACCTTAACAAAAGGAAGATCAGCACATTAGAAACTCTTACGAAAAAGAGTTAAGAGGTTCAAGCTGCCTAACAAGTAAGTTTCCTTTGTTAGTTAACAGCTTGAAAACCTTGCAGTCAATAGTAATTTGAATTTCTGATAGAAACAGTCAACAGATGGAAGATCAAAGTTTATTTTCTTTTACTACCAGCATACAAAAAAAACATATTGCACATCAAACAACCAAAACAAAAATAAAAATACTCTACTAAGGACTAACATATGTAGTTTATACAGAATAAACTTTCTGGAAATTGATCTTTTCAGTAGTTCAGGTTATGTCTTAATGGACATGACTAATTCAGCTTAGTGTTAACTAAAGCTATGTTTGATTTTTAAATACTGTACAGTTTAATAAATAAACCAAACAAAGCCTCAATGTAGAACAGTCACTGCCAATGTCACCCAGTATCCCTGCAGATTATGAGAATTTAACAAATGTATTCCAGTGGTCTGCAGATTTTTCCTCTACATACAGCATTTAAAAAACATGTATTAAAACAGACCAGTTTCCAGACTAAACTAATGGAGAAATTACATTTCAGTGCAAAATATTTTAGACTGCATTTCTTTCTAGTATTCCTCAGGTGAAGAAGTGGTTGCATATTATTAAAAATGTAACAAAAGCAGCTAATGCTTTCATAAAGAGTATTATGTTAGGGATCCCCCTCACATCTTTGCCGTATTTTGAAAACAAAATAACATTTCCTATAGCCAGCAATTTTGTTTATTTAAATGTTACATATACTATCTCAAGGCACATCTGATGATATATTTATAACACAGTAGGTGTCAAAGTATGTTTAACATATGATTTCTCCAGGATCCCTCCCCTTTCTGTATTCCAAAATGGAGGAACTGAAAGTGCGGTGTCAAGACTGGCGATCCATATTCTATCTTTGGCAAGCTTATACAAGCACTATTTTAAATGTAATGTAAAAGAACTGTAAACTAGGAACTTCAGTTTATGAAACACCATTCAGCACTGCTTCTTCCTGATTATTTGCATCCTCCTGAACAGTGACTTTCTTTTCATCAGGGCTGTGCTGTAGTTTAGAAGGCTCATCCCCAGAGGTGGTGGCAGGACCATTCACTGCCTTTTCAGAAGGGCTGTTTTCATCAATCGCATCTTTTGCCTTGCAAAAACAAGAACAGGAGAATATTAAAAATTCCATAACAAGACAGAGTGTAATCTCAATTTCCCTCTGGATCACACAGCAGCTTTTCAAGAGGAAACACCCCTTGTCTGTCTGTGCCTGTATCCTGTCATTTAGAGCATCTGATCACTTACCTTGTCGTTTATGGGGTACTTCTTTATCAGCCACTTTAAGGAAATCATGCCAGCGTAACCCCCAGGAGTGCACACCCCCAGCACACCCAGATGCTTATTTATTTCTATTTGTCTAAGCCCATGAAGGAGTTCACTGAAAAACAGCCTTACAGCCTTTCTGAAGTCTATAGCAAGATGACATTTTGTTAATGGATCTTTCTTGCTTTGCTGAACTCAGAGACAACTTGTGGCAATATATTGCCTCTATAGAAGAAATTCTGCTTTATTCAGTTCTGATTATTTTTCAGGATAATGTAATGCCACTCTGATCCTTTAAGAAGAAAGGATCAAAAACATACAATCTCTGTACAATTAATTCCTTCTAAAATAGTTTGTACAAGTCACTAAAAATACCACATAGTATCCTCTGTCTGTAACATGTTTTAAGGGTTAAGACTTAACCATGGGCAATTTTCCCATTTTATTACATAACGCAACATTACTAAGTTTAGTGTTTTAAAATGTGTACAGACTTAAATTTGATTCCTAAAATCTGCAACAACAGTCACTGTCAGTTCTGTTTACTCTGGGCCGTTTTTGCTTTTAATGATTTATTCTTAAACTCAAATGCACTTGTAGTCAAATGAGGCGAGCTAATTGAAGCCTTCCCTTCATTCCTTTACTGTTCTGCTGCAAGGGAGGAGGAAAAAAGGAAATGCACATTAAAAAAATCTTACCGTTTCTTTCTTGGTTTTGGCTACTGTCTCCTTTGGAGGGTTTCTCTGTCTACTTTGAGATTCAGCTCGTGATATATAATCAGCTACTGTTACTGTTCAAGGAAAAAAATCACAGTGATGCTCACATCAGCAGTCAATTCAGCATGAACCTTCATGTCTTTTCTGTACAAGTTACGCTCTAACTGGGAGACATCTCACAAAAGGCCTTCACACTTACAGGTTATCAACCGCACAGCAAGGATCAATTTGTTACTGTTGTTAAAAATAATTTTCACTAAAATCGGTGGTAACAATGATCTGAAAGTGGACTCTTAATAAAACAAATTTTGGTCCAATTGCAAATTTTATTGGAGAAGAGCTTTCTGTACTAGGTTTGAAGAGCTTTGGCTGCAGGCTCTTTGAACTATAGGCTGTGTGTGTCACTGGGGGTTTTATTAGCTTGAGTAGTGCAGAATTTCATACTAATGAAATGAAATGAACTGAAATGAAGGCAGTGCCCAGAACTGGGGCAGGTCAGAGCCCAGTATCACTTAGGATGATGTAGCATCAAATCTTTGTTACGTCATGAAGCAACTGGCAAGGGAACTTGTCCTCCTTGAGGTACTGGGAGTGCCACCAGCACTGTGCCACCAGCACTGTGCCCTGCCTCGGGTGTGGCTGCTGTGGGGTGTGTGGACACAGCAGGGCTGCTGGAGCCAGCCCAGCTCAGGGGCAGCACGGCCGTGTCTGTGCCAGTACAGCGGCACTCGGGGGCTGGCCAGGGCTTCTCTGACCTCTCCTTGCCACCTCAGCACATTTCTGTAGCCTGGTTTTGTGTGATCCTGCCCTCCTGTAACCACACCAAGACTCAGTTCTATCTTTAGAATACGGAGTACTGCAACTTTAAATATACACTTGTATCTCTGACAAGCAACAGCACATTAGGGTTGGCAAGCATTACCTATTGAACTGTACAGTCATTTATATCTAATGTATCAGGTATTTAGGTGAGCTCTTTGCCTGGATTTAGCAATGACTGTGCATGAAATCCAAATCAGACTGGCAACTACAACAGATGAATTGCTCTGTTACAGTAATTGGATTTCTTACAACTGGGCCCTTCCAGAACTATGAAGGGCAAGGGAGTTTCTGTGCAAGTACTTTATCTTTAAAATGAGGTTCTGTACCCAACTCCTCTAATATTGGCAAACAGGAAGCACGTTTCATGCACACAGTGCATTCTTAGTATTCCTCTGTGTATAAGGAACCCTAATATACAGCCATGTAAATCAAATGATACAACTAAATGACTGAAGTACAGTGGTTGGCACTGGGGAGAAAGAAGGGGAGAGTTCCTTCTGTCTTAATTTCACTCACACTTAATAGGTATTGATGAAGACTTTAAATTATTACAGCATTTTAACAAAGATGCCAGAGAAATCTTGTTTGGGAAGTCTTGTTACGTTCTTAGAATACTTCAGATTTAAAAGAATTCACATGGTTTTCTAAGAATTACTAACATTTCTTTATGCTGCTGACCGAAATTAGTTTCTTAGAAGCTGAAATTCTGACCCTTTACAAATCTGTATCACTGCTACAAAACTGGAATGTTGAGAAGAAACATGGGTGTTTGAGGTTTTTTAGGAGGGTGGGGTGTTTGATTTTTTCCTTCCCCCAAGTTTTAGTTAGCATAATAAAACAACTTTTTTCTTCTTAACCAAATGTTGTATGAGCACCACAGATACAAGGAAGACAAATATGGGTGAAATTTTGAACCTGTCAATCCAGAAGACCTTCTGTTACTACCCTGTGCCGTGTATGTACAAGCATTTTCTAAACAGGGCATTGTATTGATAATTAGCCAGTTCACCTTTAACATTTCAAGTGTTAGTACACACAAAAGAAATGCAACAAGCCACAACAACAAAAAATTGGAAACATGCAATTTCACTTAAATTCCTCCTCCTTCCCACCCTCAATTTGCAGGTGACTTAAACTATTCCCAACAGCCAAGGACTGAGAGCAGCAGTGTGATGCAGGTGTGGGGCTGGCAAACCCCACGCGAGTTCCCTCACTGAGCTCTGCCAGGACCCACATCCTGCTGCTCCAACACTGCTGCTCAGCCAGTGCTGAAAAGGTTGTGTCCCAGTCAGTGCAAGCGCACAGATGCAGTGAGTGCAGACCATGAACCTTCATGTTTGTTGTGATCCTGGACCACAGAACTCAACAGCACTTTGGCCATTGACTTCAGTGAGAACTGGATCAGAAGCGTAACTCGTATGTCCAAGCAAAAAGTTAGACATCAATTAGTTTCATTAGACAGATTTTAGAAGTTTTCCTAGTAGAAGAAATATCTTTCATCTTTATCTAGTAGTCTTATTAGTTATTGAGTAACCTTTTGATATTATGCAGCTCTATGTAAAACAGCAGACACAACATTCTCTCATGCTTTTGACCTGAGATTACCCACAGCTCCACTCGAATTACCTGGCTGTCTATCTTCTGCCTGACCCCTGAAGCGACGCCTGCGGCTACGATTGCGTCGCTGGGGTTTTTTGTCACTATCATCTGCAATTGCAAAGTTTATAATGAACTATTTCTGATCATAAAATAAATAAATTCTTCAGCAGTTTCAGCATGGGGCATTTAAAATTGCTTCTGTTAAAGACAGAGACTAAAAGTAAGACAGAAAAGCTAAAAGAAAATTTTATACTGAAAGCATACACAGTAACACAAAAGCTAGATTTTACTTTTTGTTCTTGGTTCATTAAAACATTTAGGCACGTGCTTAATGACCTCAGATTTCATTTATTAAGTAACCATACGTCAAATTTTAGCAACATAACCCAGATTTTGTTTTTCTACATTAAGCAACAGAGTGTATTCTTGTCCCTGTGAGTATCGAGAGAATTTACTGAGGGAAAGTTCTTAAGTAGAAGCTCGGTAGAGACAAATTAACAGCTACTTAAGGAGCTTTCCCATACCGAGACTGAGGTTACCAAGGACAAAACAGAATGTGTATCTGACAGTACTGTTTCTATCAAAGCAGCAGTACCAATGGGAAACAACAAGTCAAGTCTTTGGTGTCTCCATCAGACAGTTTTTACAAAAAAGGCACATGAAAAGGCTAGTGGAGCTCAGTAAACAGAAGATTCCATGGCACAGCCATGGAGGGAGTCTTTCTTTAATCAGACAGCAACCTTGAACAGAACAACGATTCATCACTTACAAAAACAAACAAGGGCTTCACTACACTTACAGGGACAACACATTTTTTTCTTAGCTTGCTCTGGGACTACCATCCAACCATTTACATACCTAAACCATTCTCATTAACAGAAGCTGTATCAGACTCTGTCATTCCATCCATAAGAACAGCATCTTCATCAGTCCTTCGCCGGCGTGACCTCCTGCGGCGGTTGCTGCTGTGGTGGGACTCGCTGGCGTCGGTGTCCACGGTCTGGTCTGACTCCGTGTTATCCAGCAAGCTGTAAGGGTTGCTGTCCGGGTCTTTAAGCACTAAACAAACACAAAGTGTCCATCTAAGATACTGTAGTGATGTGTAACTTCATTTCCAGGCTGACTTACAGCCGTGTCCCAAAGTTTCAAACTACAAAGCAACCTTAAGCCAAGGCGTAACACACAGACCTGCAGTATTTCATCTCAGACTGGATCCTCCGACCCTTAACCTAACAGTAATAATCCTGGGGCACCACAACAGGCACTTGCACTGTTTCACCACAAACATTTCCAAGATGACACTTAAGAGACCTTTTACTCAAAACTGCTAAATACATAAAACACACCTTTCACTCTGTGGTTGTGTGGTACTTCTGACACTGTTACAGTGTTAATGTTAGCAGAGATTCTGATAAAACCCAACTTCCAATCAATGATTTCTTCTTTCATTCTGGATCTAAACGTAAGCTTAACTCAGAAGGCAGCCATAGGCAACATGCCAAAGATTTATCAACTTTGCTAATAACATTGTGTGTGAGCCATAGAGGAAGGAAATTAAGATCACTGTGAACAGAAAATAAACAAAATGCTAAAACACGCTGTATGACACAACTATCACACAACTGCACTGAAATCCCAGGGTATTAAGATCCAAATGTAAGAATGGAGTATTTTAAAAAAGTAAGAGGTTATACAGAAAATTGCCAGGAAGACAATCTCAATTCAAAATCCATTTGGAACACAGTACCAGAGCTAATGGATGACTTTCCACCACGAGGTCCCCCACGCCCACGACCTCCAGACACACTACGTCCTCGTCCCCCGGGACGTCGTCTGTTGTCTCGTTGGTGCCTGCTCTCCCTGTCATCTTCTCCTGCCAAGGACCAGTCACTAAGTTCATCTTTTCTCTCAGATTCTGTTTCAGAGGGATTAGAGAGCTCAGAGTTTGTACCTTGTATGAGAAGGAAAAGAAAATTGGAAATTAGTATCAATTTGGGGATTATATTCTGGTTTCATATCCTCACCGAAGTATTCCAGCCAGCATTGCTGGTTATGGATGTATGTTATTTAAAAAGAAAAAAGCATTAAATATATATATAAATATTAATACACATACAAGTATATAATCATAGATGTATTTTAATATTTATATATACACCCATATATAAGAATATATACATACATAAAATATAGAGCAGAAGTTACCTAAATAAGATTCTCAATCTAAGTTTGTTTGTACTAACATGTGAAATAAAGGCTGAAAGATTACCAAATCTGTAATTTCTGTACATAGATAAACCAAGGATTAAGCAGTGTTTCCTCTCTTTGTCTACACACTGCAGGCATTTGGTGCAGTTTCTAGGCAACTTCTCTAAAATTCCCAAGGACAACTTTGCCACCTTATAGCCGATGGCTGTTGCTAAGCAACCCCTTCTGGATGCTGTAATGCTGCTTGAACAATTTCACTGTTTATATTAAACAGCATCTGTAATACCCGGCCATCTCTGAGTACCCAAACCCACACAGCTTTTTATTACCTGAAAAACCAACACCTATTATTCATTTTAGGTATCCAGGAACTCCCCCTACTAAACCAATCTGAAGTTTTAGACACATAATGGCTCCATTTTGGGAGGAAAAAAAAAAAAAAAAAGTTTTCCAAATCAGAGTGTGGATATATATAAGCAAAGTGAACAAGTTTTCTTACAGTTAGTCAGTTCATTGGGAAATACTAAGAAGTGAAGTTATAAACATCATCATCAGAATCAACACAACTAACACATGGCATGATCCAGGAAGCTATAGCCAGGGACAGACTGTAAAGCCCAAAAAGGGTCTGATTTTTTAACAGAAATGAGCTACAGGTAGATATCCAGAGTAATTTACTGTACTGAAAAAAAAACCATTGTCCTTCTTTGTGAAGCATGTTTATATTGAAATGCAGTGTCTCCATTTGGACGAGCTGGGGATGTGCACACCTGTTAGGAAATGAACCGTGCTTTTTAATTGAGAAATGCATCACAGTACCTCACTACACCTTAAAACAAATCCAATTAGTTCCTGACCAAATTAAAAAACTCATGGGACTTTGTGCTGTCTCCATGTTAAATCATTTTGGTTTACTTTTCAGAAATACGCTGCTAAGATGGCCATGATCACAGACAAGCAATTTTTCTCCTTCTCAAACAAAATAGATAATGCTAATTTCAGATTTTTTTTTTTTTGTGTCTCCTGAAAAGCATCTCTATTTTCCCTTCCCAGCTTTTATGATGTTATCTAACAACACTGAAGGACAAGATGTTCCCAAGTTTGGTTTGTTAATTTTTTCAGTTTTAAACTTAACTTCAAGACTGCAAATCTAACAGGGTGTTTTGAGCTATGTACAAAATCAAATGGCAATTCTGAATTTCCAACCCTATCTTCACTCAAGTACGATGAACACAAAGAAATCCAGAGACAGTTTTGGGTTCAAAGGTATCCCGAGGCCTCGCTCAAGGGCGCTCACCGTAACCAGACGTGTAATTGGGGCCCCTGCGGCCTCTGCCCCGCCCGCTGTAGGACCTGGAGCCTTGCACTGAGGAGAGGGTGCTCTCATCAGTGGTGTAACCCTTCTCCTTCTCAGGAACTCGAGTAGAGGAAGGCCTGAAGCCCATCCCAATCTGGCGCAGCTGTTCATCGATTTGGAGCCTTTCCAGTCTTAGTTGTTCTACCTCCTACATAAAATGAAACAAAAAACATTGAAAAAACTGCTGACAAACGTCCCTCAAAAAACACCATCACCCACCCAGTCATCTTGAAAATAATCATTCCTGTAGGAGAGTTACCACCACCTGGAAGGTGACTACAAATAACAAAATTCAGGATGAGCTATCTCTCAGTTCTGGAAGAGATCTAAAAACTTTCACCATTACACAGATGACTTTTCTCTAAGGCTACTTAATTACAATTCATCGAATTTTTTCCAGTAAAATTTAGGGGGAAAAAAAAAGCAAACTGACAAGGGAACACAATTCAAACTCATTATCTTCGTTAACATCACAATGCAAAACCAACCTAAACAGGTAATTGTTCTAATACTACACTGTGTTGTGTTACTATTAGAAATTCCATCCTACCCCAACGGAGCATTAACCTGAGAACAGCAGAACATGAACACAGAGAAAAAATTGTGTTAGTTCCCAAATGCCCCTTAAACCACTGTTCTTTGCAGTCTGATTCTTTCTACCCCAACAGCACTAAGTAACCATGACAAGGTATTTACAGGCTCACGATACCCATGGGCAAGGAGTGGGCTCAAGGCACAAAGGTTTAAATTGTGATATACTGAGGAACAGTTTAACAACTGCAAATCCCACCAAAGCATTTGCTCAGAAATTCCCTTACTTCAACCCAAGTTTCCTCTACAGATTGTCCCTCTCTAAATACACTCACCTTTAGATATGCGATGTGATATTCCAACAGAACTTGGACATTCCCAATGCTTTCTTTAGTACCAACAAATACAAACGGTACCATTCCCTACAGAAACAAAGCATCAAAGCTTTTTATCAGGAAGAACATTATCATCAAAACAATGCTTTCTTTTCAAATTATATAAAGAGATCTGTTTTAAATTACAAAAGTGAGCTGAACAAAGGCAGTAACTAAGCCTTGGACTGCAAAGACATTAGAAATAGCTCAGGCTGGTGTGACAGTGGGGGCTTCAGACTGTCCAGCTTTCCCAACAATCTATTCTGGAGATGAGGTAACCTGACATCCCATGTTCACATTCCCCCATGCAACACATACTCTGTGTGTTTATCACAGCAGGTGTGTAGAAGTATCCACAGTTTACCAGGAAGTGCCCAGTGGTTCATTAAACCAACTTTACAAGACTCAGCACCTTTACAAGATTTTAGTGTCTGTTCTTATCTATTTAAAATATGTGGATACTTTTAACACTATAAATCCCAAATTAATTACATAGCCAAAGTACGTATAGGAGAAAGAGTAAAAAAAAAAAACCCCTCTTACATCAGCAGCAAAAAACCTTCCTTTAATTACCTCATATAAAATCTACTGCAAGATGCCCACTTAAAACTAATGCTCTCTATATCCACAGATTGTGAAATAAAACTGGGTTTGAGAGTAAAAACCCAGTCACAGCAGGAAAGAATAAAGTACTTACATCTTCACGGGGCAGCTTATTTTCATTGTCTCCTTCAATTCTCACCCTGACGACTCCAGACTTGTCTACAATCTCCTGAATCACTTTTCCATTTTTTCCAATAACTTTTCCTTCAGAGGGCAAGAATGGTTAATTTTGCACCAGTGTGCATATATTTTAACATGTTTATTGGTATTTTATATATAAACCCCCCAGACGATGTCAGAGAAAACTTCCAAAATTAAATTCTCTCTCTATATGCAGAATGACAAGCAGTGACGAAGATCACCACTGCACACAAGCTTCTAACAGAACCAAACCAAGAGTAAAAAGGCACAAGAGTTTTGCAAATTCTTATTTTAAATTTATGTATCAAAATTATTTGGACCCCCTGACTCCACATGTGCCTTCATTCAATCTTTCCTGACATTTTAATAGGCTTATACATTTTTTGAAGCCTCTTAAAAAATTTGGCTTTACAACAGATTTGTGTACGACCAGTGATTTTCATATTACCTTTAAAATACCTATTTTGAGATCATGCATGGGATCTAAACCAAAAGGTCCTTCAGAACTTGTATGTTTAAATCTCAAAAAAAGAAAAAGAGGTCACTCCGTGGGTCCCTTACTACAAGAGTTTAGCTCTCAGGCTAAAGTTCTGTGAAAACATTTCTTCATCCCAGCTAAATATATGGCACTTAAAAACATTTATGTTTAAATTAGGAGCAAAGGAAGGCAGAACAACTTTTAAAAAGGGTAAAAGCCAGAACTGTGTAACAGAATACTCCATAAGGAATGTTCTTTTCAGCAAGTATCAACATGACACAAAGTAACACGCAAAATATATTAAAAATTTGTTTTCCTTCCTCAAAAGCTCTAACAGCTCAGCAGGTTTGGGTTTTTATCTTTCTGTACTGGAGTCACTGATGAGCACTGAACTTCCTTTAAGCTGGATGTCTCCACTAAGTGTAGCTAAATATCTGTCTGCTTACCTGGGTGCTCACAGGTGATGTAGGCAGGACATTTGCCTTCATCAGAAACTGGCATTGTCATTGTTTAACAGCAGCATTTTCAGTTAAACACACTGCTGTGACTTGTGCCCTGATTCTTATGTGGGATATATTTGCACTAATGCATGCTCTCCAAAAGCTCTCCAAAACTCAACTTGTAGAACATAAGGTTTAGCAAAATTCCCTGGAATAATTAGATTTACTGAACAAGACTGCAGAAAAAAAACTGTTCACATATAAACTAGTGATTAACTTGTTGCATGTTAAAATGAGCTTTCACATTACATAGGTGAGAAAACCAGTAAGTTGCATCAGATACACAATTTGCACAAGTTCTATTGAAAAAAAAAAAAAAACCAAATGAACAAATGAAACCTCCCTGTACCTTAATCTGGTCAAGTTCTAACACCATGGAAGCCTAAGTTTTAGGAGTTTGCACATTAATTATTTAAATTATGTTATTTACAATATGCAGGCTCCAAGCACCAAACCACAGGAGGTTAAAGCTCAGGTTTTAATTTCCCCTCTGTATAATCCAAGCTGTTCAATCAGGTACAACACCTGCAACTTACTGCCTCCATGCCCACACTGCCCACAGGCTGGGCATGGGGAGCAGGGAGCTGCCAGACTTGAGTAAAAAGCAGGATAAAGGAAGTAGAATGAGGGAAGAGGAAAAATGTCCCCTGGGAAGGCCAGAGTCGGAGAAGACGTTTGTGTCTAAGTGGAACAAAATTAACCTCACAATACAGAGTGGCTTTCAATACAGAACCTAGCAGACTATGCTACACCTTCATAAACATGGAAACCTGCAACATGGAAAAATGCCTATTTTGAGACTGAGGCTGAGACCTATGAGCACTGTTGATTTATACAGAAGCTCACCAGCATCCAACCACCACCTCTGACAAACCTCAACCCAGGAGGGAGCAGTAACAGGAGAACTGTCTTGTGTCATTCTTGCAACTCAGCTGGAGTACTTCCAGATTAAACTTTGGAACTTAGTTTCTGCACTTTTAAGCAGTCAATTTAGTAAGGTGTATTTTTTCACTACAATCTGAACTTCAAATATTACCATTAAATTAGGTGGTAGAAGTCTGTAATCGAGTCAATTTAAGTGTTAAAATCCTGACAAAGTATTATGCAGCAACAATATAGCCAATTTCATAATAATTCTCTGATACATGTAGTTTTAAAAGATTAATCACTTTCTACTTAAATGGAGAAATCAAATGTTGTACTGGCATCTATATCCTCTTTGCAAAGTTATGTTGATTAGGCTCCATTTCCCCAACTTTTCATGTTTTAGCAGTATTACATACCAACAAGATTTCTGGGAACTTGAATAAAATCCTCCACAAATTCCAAGTAACTTCTGGCCTTTTTTACTGCCTCAGCAGTCTGGAAATGAATTTAAAAAAATGGAATTTATTTGTGAATATAGCATGTTAAAAACAAAACCTTGTAGCAACAGCTGCAAGTCTTCCAAACAATCTTATTTTCAGAAAGAGAAGAATAGAGACAAGATTAATCTAGTTTTAAACTAAATCATAAAGGAATAATTGAGTGAAATGCCCAGAGACAAAATTCAGTAGTAAAGCAAAGCATCAGTAATGAATAAACGATATTTTTATGTTATTTCAAGACATTTTGAGACATCAGAATGGATGCCCCATCCCTGGAAGTGTTCGAAGGCCAGGTTGGATGGGGCTTTGAGCAAACACTGCAACTGATATTACAGCCAGGGCACTCTCTTTCCAGAATGCTGGTTTCTGGCCACAGTTCATCTACAATGCTCTCCAAAACAGGACAGTGGCTCTGGTTACGGGGGAGAACTCCTGTGAATGCTCTCTTACAGCTTTATTATTAAATGATGGAAATCAACTGAGTTAACTGGGATGCCGAAACAAGAAACAAGGCTACAAATTAGCAACAGCATAAGTATAGAATTAAAGGAGGAGTATCAGCATCTAGTCAGTAAAAACAGCTTAAGAGCACAATTTCCATTTTACACTAATGCCTCAACCCTTTCATCTGTCATTTTTAGGCAACACATGAAGTAAGAGTACCACCAGCTCCTGCACCTTTTAATCAAATCAGGCAAATCCTACAAGAAGAAGAAAATGTATAAACCTCTACTTCTGGCAGAGGTCAAAATGATAGCAAAAGAAACATGGACAAATTGGATTTCAAGATAATGAAAGCAGTGATCAAGCACAAGAAACAGATGAACAGGAAGCCACTGTGAGGAGCAGAGGTTATGCTGCATTCTCAGGGCAACTGCTCAAATGATACAAACTTAACAGAGGTTAGCAATTTTTCATCCTCAATGAAGTCTACAAATAGACACAATTAAGCAAAGAGTTCCTGCCTCAGGTATGTTTAGCAGTTCTTTCCCAAATAAAGGTGAAGGAACAGTGAATGCATTTACAGAAGCAGTCAGGACAAGAAAATACACAACTGCCAGAGCTGCAGCTCTCCAGTGCACCCTTAAGCCTCTCTACACTTGTCATGAGTACTCAGGATTTTTACGTGAATACAACCTGGGTAACTCCTTCACACCCCAACATGACTGAGCGCATAAAGCTGACTCAGACAAGGTATTTTCAATTCCTTGTAGTGAAATATGGATTAAAGACCTCAAAGGATTCCAGTCACTACCAAGTACCTTTATTAACTCTGAATTACAGCCTACACATCCACTGATGCTCTTGTTACTTCACACAGTAGCCCGAACAACCAAGACACCTCCATGCTACTGATGATTCTTTAATAGAAAAATTAGTGTTTTCCTGAACTCAGCATTGCACCTACCAGTGTTAAGAACTGCACAAGAATTGACTGCAATTCCACTATGACAGTAATGAAGGCCTAAGAGGAACTCTTCTATTTCTGACACAGCTCTCCCTCTCTGGGAAGCACAATGTTTCCATTAAGCAGTCTGAAGTTCACAGGCCTGTGATCTGTACAGGCATCACAATGAGAAGTTCAAGCAACCAGAGAAGGGTCTTGAAACCAAAATGGTCTTGACCAGACAGGGATAAAAGCATAAGCAGCATGCCATACAGTTTAAATTCCTTCTATCCACAGAGATTTCCAATATTTTTTAAAATTTATCTTCATGTGTCTTCCCTCAAAGAGTCTAGCCCTGAGCAACAGTGAACCTTTATTTGTATGCAAAACATCAGCTATGGGAAACCCTCACACTGCGACTGCTATGTCAACAACACTGGTTCATTACTCCCACACATCTCAGCCTGAAATTGTCTGCCTGTGCATTCAGGCATTAGGGCCTGGCTGGTTGCCCACTGCAGCTGAAAAGAGGCAAAAAGAATAGGCAAGTGTAGCCAGATGCTGAAACCCTTATCATGTGGAATAGTTAAGCCGCCTGGCATTTTTAGAAGCACTTATCACTTCTAGGAAGGACAAGGCCGGATGTGTCTAAAGGCATTTTTATTTAGGGGGCATCTGGTATTTGTAATCATTGCTGTGCACCTCTGTAAGAGGCTGGTGACAGTCGTAACCTTTCCACGAGTTCCAGCATCACACCAATCACACGAAAGAGATCAAAACTGGAATACACTGGACATTCCACTGCATTTCAACTTGTCTGATTCTCCCTCAGGAACTGAGATGCAATTTACTGGCAGTAGGAGATCAAAGAAGGATCTGTTGTCACCCTGATACCCTAGAAGCATTTCCAAAAAAAAAGGACACAGAATTTCAGGAATACTGTAAAGTACAGAAGTTTGACCTCCTCTCCACAGGATCGACTTCATCTGAACATTTGATCACAACCAGGTTCTACTCCTGACACTGATGGAACAGAATTCAAGACCTCAGATCCCTGAAACAGGACACAACCACAGATTTCCAGAAGTTTTAACATCAGATACTCAGTGGCACCTGTAGAGTTGGTAACATGGGATAAAACCCTCAAAATATGTTCTGACAGGGCCCTAGTGAGACTGCATTTTTGTCACTAGCCTTCTGCTTCTTCAATGGATCCTTGTTTTGCCCAAGGACCAGCTACATTTCAAGGTAGTTGTGAGATTCAGAAGAGTCACACAAATGGAATTAACTTGGAGCAAATCATTATTTTGCCAAAGCCAGCATTAAATTGCCAAAATATTAGTATTAGAAGCAATAGATACAGGCTTTAACACACCTGGCTAGGTCAAAGGAGCAGACACCACACAGCAAAACACACATGAAAAAGAGGAGGGAAGAGGAGAACCAATAAGGTTCCGAGGGAGAGAAGAAACCCAAACAAACCCATGATCAAGTCAAATAGCAGGAAATGATACTTCTCTCAGGTTGACCCAGGATATACACAGTGCAGTTACAGCATTTGTGCATCAGCAAAACGGAATCATTAGGACAGAACACACCTCATGGAAGTCACCACTGCAACTAAGGCTTGTATTTCAAATATATGCAGTAGAAGCTGCCACAACGTCAACACGCACAAAGACACTCACACAAAAACTCAGGTGCTTTGTGTTCTTAATTCTGGGTACAGCTCTCACCACTCTAAAAGCAGGTACAGAGAGAAATGCTCCAAGGATTCATACAACGTTCCCCCCTTACCTCTCCATAGATTCTGAAAGTACCGGTATCCTCTTCAAGTTCAATGGTTGTAACTCCTGGAACCTTTCTGGCTTGTTGTATATTACTGCCATGAGTTCCTATAGCAAGTCCCATTAAATCTTCTCTGACTACAAACTCCTCATGAAATGCTGCAGCAAGCTGCTTTGTGCACTGAAGGGAAAACAAAGGAAGACTCATCCACATGCACTCACTGTAATGCACTGCTCTGAGCTCAGTTTCAAGCAACAAGAGCCACAAGCTGTGGCTTTACCTCCAAGTGTTTTGTAGCTTCCTCATTTCTTGACATCAGCATGAGTTTGGTGCGAATGCTGCGCAGGTGCATGTCACTGAGGATGTTCACTCTCTTCACTGTTGCTTCACTGGCAGACTACAGGAGAGAGGGAACCTAAGTTTTGGCTTTGTAAGCAAATACACATTTAAAGGGTAAATCAGGAACCTACTGAAACTAAGTCATAAACATGATCTCAATTTCTAGAGATTACATGAACCTTGTTCTTCCTCAAAACAAAGCACAAGAAATTCAGCAGCACCAACTACTTGTTCTCACTCACAACGCATTTTATATTAAAGACTTCGCTGCCGAATTACACAATAACCCTTTCCCCTTCATGTTGCCCCAATAAATCTTTCTACCATATACATGCTTGTCACCACATGAGTAAGAGAGTTAAAGAAATAATCAAGGACAACACAATCCTGCAGAGTGAGGTTCAAGTGGACAATATTAAGTAAATGGAGTTATGAAGAAAAACTAAAGCTGAGACAAGCCTATGCAGTAAGAACAGCACCGCAGAAGCATCTAAAGTGAATAATTCCTTAATGCCTACACTGAACTGGTGCAGCTCTCCACGTGGAAACCCAGCTGTGGGTCAAACTGCACAGCGTAACACAGCACAAAGGGAAAGACATTGTTCCAGAGTGGAGCAAGATGATTTACCTCTGAGCCACCTGCTAAAATCAGTGAAATAGAACTCAGCTGAGAATGCCAAAAGTCATACAAACAATGAGACCCAAAGCTGCTCCTAAATTTAGGTTGTATGCAAAGATTAAACAGATCTGCTTATATTAAATCTCTCACAATTTACATAGCTTGACAAGTTAAACCATTTTCCTTACACACACAGAGCTGGCTATATACTTCCTATAAAAAATATACTGGGAATTCATGCAACATTTACATAGAAGCAATTACTTACCAGTATTATTAGTTGAGCAGTTTCAACATGATAAAAAATTCGACATGCTCCCACAGCTTTCTTGAAATCTTTATGTGCATTTTCATTAGCACACCTAAGGAGACAAAATGACTGTTATTTCAATAAGCTGCATCAAAACTGAACATGCAATAGCATAACAGACCCAAGAACATTTCAGTAGTTTATGGCAAGGACTGTTCACAAAGAGGGAAGTTCCCATTCTGTCTAACATGGTTCCAGAGCTTGTTTCCCTGTGGATTCTACAGCACTATGGTTATCTGGCAAGTCTCAGTAACAGGCCCACTGTGAAGTGAATCAACTGTACAGGCATGAAGTTCCCACCTGAGAACTTGCCTTCTGTCCTTACCCTGAAAGCTCAGCAGGGGTCCCAGGCAGCAGTTTCTAAATGAGCTACTGCAGCCATAACCACCCTTAAAGTTCTTCATGGACCTGTAAATCAGCCTCTAAAATAGAAGCCAAGTGGGT
Organism: Corvus moneduloides; assembly: GCF_009650955.1. Classification (NCBI taxonomy): domain Eukaryota; kingdom Metazoa; phylum Chordata; class Aves; order Passeriformes; family Corvidae; genus Corvus; species Corvus moneduloides. The sequence goes on from NC_045485.1 coordinate 20,633,026, forward strand.
TTTTCTCCCCTTCCAATAAGTAAAAGCCTTCTTGAAGTGTGCAGAGCTACTCACGCATCTCTCAGGTCTTCAGGAACATCCACTGTGCATTTGAAGAAGGTGTTCTTTTTGACAGTTTTGTTCTGATTCACAGGTCGGAGTCGTTCGTAAGTGACAATTTCATTGTAAGTGGCATCACAAGCAGCGTATTCAATAACATAAAACTGCGAAAGAGTTTTTTTAAAAAATGGTAACTTCAGCAAGGAACAACAAAGACATAGTAACATTACTGGCATCAGCAAGGAAGCACAAAATATGAATATATAAACAAAACCCTAAAACTAAGTTGATATAATGATACATTTCTACACAAAGGAGCCTGGACATATTTCGGCACCCTTGTGCTCCCTCACTGAAGCCAAAACACTGTTATCAGCACAGTCTCAGTCCCCCACAACAGCACAACAGCAATCAATCAATTGGATCGATTTTTCTGATGCCCATCTCTCTTTCAAATACTTTAATTAGTTTAGTTCAGTTCAAGTTCCAAAACCCAAAGTGTTTACTGGAGCTCTAATTCTAGAAAATATTGAACAAAGAATAATTCTTCACAGAAATATCACTCTGCACCACTTTAAAACAAACAAACAAACAAGGCAAATCCACTGATTCAATGGGCAAACTACCTGGGAATCATGTAATATCAAAATCAATATAAAAACTCAATCTTTTTGACACACACTGCCAAATTTAGGAAGGCAAGAGAACTATTTAAATTACCAATAATCTACTCCTACACTTCCACCCAACACACAGAAGTTTAAAGAAGCTTGTGTGCACAGTATCCCTGAAGCCTGGCTCTGTGTTAGGGATGCAACCTTCTCCTCCCCTCCCTTCCACCTGTATCCAATTTAGGGGTGCCACATTCACCTCTCCCTCCCTCAAAATTGGTATCTGTCTCAACACAATTTGCTTAAGTATCCAGAAAACACAAACCACTCTGGTCATGACACACTGTTTTCTAATTTCAAGTTTTAAGTTTAGTTTAGGTATCATCCTAATTATATAAAGCTGCTTTGAAATATATCAATGTATCATTATTACCCCAACTAATAATAATGAACAATAAACACTAAACTACAACTAAATTTAAGAGATCTAACATTACGTGCTCTAAAAACTTAACTTCTATAGTTAAAGATAATTCTGGATATCAGAACAATCCCAAAGCAACAAATCATTAGACAAATGAGTTGTTTGTGAATTTCATATTAACTCTGAGGAAAAACTCTAAATATGGAATCATGTTAAAGACAGTACAAAGAAGCCAATACAAACTGTGAGGTTCTTCGCAGGGACAATTCCTTAAAATAACTGATTTGACAAGCTTACACTGGCCACTGAGGGTGAAAAACCATTTTTTCCTGTAAAAACTAGAAAATTAGGAATTGGATAAAACTGAAATTAAAATCAGAATTAAAAATTTTACTTTTATGACTTTTTCCAAAAATTAGTAGCACAGCAAGGTAATGGATAGCAAAATTTCAAATTTCTGTGACATTTAAGAAAAGCATATGAGCCACAAATGACAAACTACCATTTAAATCAGTCTGTCTCCTTTTATCTTCTTTTCTTAACAAGCTGCTTATTCGCAAGGGGCAAAACACAGAATCTTCCTTTGGTAGGTGTTTACTACCACCTTGTCCTTACAGAGCTCAACAGAAGTTGGTATTTGTTGAGTTTTTACACAATATTAGAAACTAGATAATTATTTTTTCTCAGTACTGTTTCCTTTAGTTTTAGGAGTCTGATACAGCAGAAGCATCAAAACACAGGACTCCTCCCACAATGAGGTTCAAATCTTTTGCTGTCTTTTCACAAAGTAAAGCTTTAATGAGACCAGGTCAAACGCTGCCACAGCTCTATACACTCAAGTGTCTGAATCTGCAATTTACTGGGCAGCTGCAAACCATTTATTTATGTAAAATAAAAACTTAACATATGTGAAAGCAAAACAAGCAGTGCCCTTCTACTACACTCAGTAAGAACACATACACAAAAACCAACCCACAGCCACACAGAGCAATAGCTACAGCAGGCTTAATTTGCAGACTATAAGCACGTTTTAACTGCAGGTGCTTTACTTCATATTTAGCACCAAATTCAATCCACAAAGCAGGTTTGTTAGAAGTCCTGTCCTTGTGCATGCCTTCAGTCCTTCAAGCAATTAAACTGCTGATAATGGAAGTCACTTGCTCAGCTCTAAGGGCACAACCCTCTGCTGTGCAAGGCAGCAAAGGTCATTCCAAAGTGGTCTCAACTCAAAATTCTCTTTTCTCATGTTTTTTGTATTTGTAGTACTTTATTCAGAGTTTTTTCATGACAAAGAACTTCTATTGACTGTATTCAACATGAAAGCATGAAATCATTAAGTTTTAAAATAATTTACCTCTCCTTTCATCATTCGAACTTTTGCCAGCCACCAGCCACAAGGTTCTTGGTCATTTGCCCTAGAATAAACCTGAAAATGAAAGAATTTCTTAGAATAGTTGCCCAAAACTATGAAGTATCCTCAGGAAAGGAAATTCATTACTTTGATTTTAGGGACAAGTACAGAAAAAAACCCAGAAGTTAAACTAAATCACTAATGATACTACAATGAGCAGGGAGCAGAACATGCATATTTTGATTTCTAGATTTAGTACATCACTCCTATTAACACTCTCTCTGTAGAACATTGTAATTCACACAATTTCCTACGAGACTGTACCAGACATTTCATCTGGGTTAAAACTTGTTATCAGAGCAGCTTTATTTACATCTTCATATCAAAGATTCCAACACTTTACATTCCAGGTCAAAAAAGAAAACTGCCTAGATTTTGTGTCAGAATTAAAACCTTCTCTGCTATTTTAAGTTTTAGATTTTGAAAAATTTCCACTGGTAGTTTTGTGGGAAAACTGAAATGTCACAGCTTCACTGAAATTCTAATAAACCCATGTGTAGACACATGCTCCATTTTAAACCTTCAGCTTGGTAATGCCCTTACAACCCTCACCACTGCCTTGAGTGGACAATTAGTTACAGACCAGGACAGGTCACGAGCATTCACTCACCTCCACCTCATCTCCTTCACCGATTTCCTTCTTGATATCAGGGGGTGGTGGTAACCTGACTTCATTGAAGGGCACCTGGCGCTCTGGTTGCCAACTGGAAGTTGAAAAAGCATTACACATTAATTCTCAAACTTTCCTATTGTTTTCTGCATTTTAGTTTCGGAATTCTGAGTTTCACTAAAATTCATTCTTTCCATATAATCAGGCCTGTTTCCTTATTGCTAGAAAGCAAACCTTATAACCAAAGGAACAAAATAATCATGTCAAGACAAAATTCTCTGGGAAGATATTTAATGACAAAATTTTGAAATTAACTGAAAAATTTAACTAATGGCTTTCACAAAACCCCAGTGAAAGATATTATATGATGTACTTAACGCTCCTACTGCTCAAGTCATAGAGCCCATATACAGATATGAGCTCAGCTTTGCAGTCCACTATGGGGTTCACCCATTTCTCCTCCTCATAGTTAACATTTCAATTGCTTACCACCAAAGTTTTATGTATTCCAGGAAAATCTGACTCCGACCTTTAACAAAACTTTCCACCTTCAAACTTGCTGATGTTCCCCAGTAACATATCTTTATATCTGCCTATCAATACCAATTACTTCTAGGCATACAAAATAAAGGTTGACTTTCTAGTACAGCAAGACTATTTATTTTACTTTATTGGCTCTACAGAAGTATTTTATTTGTAGAACTGTATGTTTTCAGCGCATTTTATGAAGACTACTGGAGCAATTAAATCCACTGTGCTCCCCTGAAATTCCTTTTCCTTCTACTCTGTGAATGTCACAGAATGCCATCAGCTGTTCCTCGCTCTTAGTCAGAAATCCAACTAAAGACTCTACACAGCTTGACATAAAATCAGGGGAAAAAAGACCCTTCACAAAACCCCTATTAATTTAGAGTATCTGAGGGACTTTTAACGGTATCTGTCAAAGTATTGCAATGTCCACCATTTCTGCCCATCTGATTCACATTAGACACCAACAGAATCAGAACCAACCAACTTGCAACAGTAAGGATTACTGCAAGTCATTTGCTTTGCTTACTTATAACAACCTGCAGACAGAGCAGCCTAAATTAGTGGAACAAGTCTGAGCATAAGGAGCAAAGGGCACTTCTGCAACTTTCTAGGTAAGAAGATGGATACATTTACATGTTTGGTCTGAAAAGACAGCTTACACTCAAGTATCTCACTTAATAAAGATGTTACGTATCATATAGTTTTAATCTAGACATTATAATAAAATTTTTCTTTCAATTATAGTTTGAAAAAGAACAAAAATGCATGAAGATTATTACTGAGGTGCTGGAACACATTCAGAGAAGGGCTAGGATGCTGGTGAATGGTCTGGGGCATAGATCTGATGAAGAGCAGCTGAGGGAGCTGGGGGGGCTCAGCCTGGAGAAAAGGAAGCTCAGAGGGACCTGAAAAGAAATGGTGTCAAGTTGTGCCAGGGAGATTTAGGTTGATACTAGGAGAAATTTCTTCACTACAAAGGTGGTCAGACACTGGAATGGGCTACCCAAGGAGGTGGTGGAATCTCCATTCCCAGAGGTGTTCAAAGGCACACAGATGTGGCACTTGGCCACATGGTTTAGTGGTGAACATTGTGGTGCAGGACTAATAGCTGGATTTCATCTCAGAGGATCAAGCATAAGCCCTTCCATCCTTAAGGATTCTCTGACACGGATAGCTTTTGTTGAGGCTGGAAGGTATTTTGGCTACAAAATGTTAATCAAATCACATTCTATTTCTGAGAAATGGTGAAGGAGGCTGGCAAAAAAATTCAGTTGCAATTAAACTGCCCTCGTTGCAAATATAACGGTTACTAATCTCATGGTTTGGGTTTTTCCTTCCTCTCCCTGCCAGTGAAGGAAGTGCACAGTGGAAAAGGGCACAGAAGGCTCAGTTCCCAGAATATGAGTCCAAGTTTTGGTAGCAAAACTTTTTAAGTCCAGAATTGGAGCATCTCACTGGTGAGATGCAAAACAAGATGTTTTAAGAAATTACTTGTGATGGGCTACAAACTACCTACTAAGACAATCTGACAGAACTAATGCTTGAACTACAGGGTACCAATCACAATAAAGGGAGGTTCTTGCTTCTTACAACACAGAAGCCTCTCCTTCAATACAGCTGCTTCAAACTCCAATGAGCCTCTATGAAACTGCACCTCAAGATCCAATTTTCTATCTAACAGTAATAAAAGTTTCCAGTTCCTGAAGCTTCCGCATTCATTCCTTTGCCTCCTTAACCTCAGAAAATGTCTCTTAAAAGAATTAAGGCTACCTGCTCAGAGACTGTGTGTTGCTATGGCCACAAAATCATCATTAGCAGTCTGTGCTGGTACACTTAACTTTGGGAACCTTACAACAGCTGTAGATTAAGACTGGCTAACAGCAGAATGTGCAAAGTGACAGTTTAGACTGCCTATTGTGGGGTAGACAAGTGTATTTGCTAGTGATAATCACTATCACAACACTGATGCTCTCAGCGCAGGTCACTCTTGCCAACTTCGGTTCCACTAAAGCCCTGACGAATTTAACTCCATAAAAAGCATAAGAATTGATCAGATTTACGTCACAGAATAAATGGCTGTGTACACCCATCCTGATCAGATCTATTTTTAGTCAACAGAACACTCCACATATGCTGCAGCCCATCCTTTTTGAAACATGGCTGCTGCTGCCAGACTTTCTGTAAAACACATGGATGATATGGATACTAAATACTAGAAATGCGTTTGCCAACAATTCCACTCCTGCTGCAAACCCCTGGCACTTCCTTTAGCTTACATGGTTTCTGATATGAAAGTATATACTTTGAATGCAAAGAGAAGTAATTACTTTTCTTTATAAAGTAATATGGATGTTGAAGATGAAACTGAAGATTTGTCACATCTTCTCAGACCATGGATAAGATGAAGGGTTTAATTTTTTTTCTGTTTGTTGGGTTTTGGGGTGAGGGTATGAAAACCTAGGAGACAGATACAGCTTCCATAACCACCTCAGTGTTAGTATAAATCATGGTTGCCACCTCATCTTCTAACTGTTTTCATAAAATAAGGACTAGAAAACACAGGCTAGAAAGAAACAAACGCTGGGTTTTGCAGAGTAAACCCCAGGATTACTTATGTCCCCCCCCCAAAGGATTTATTTTTACACACATGTATATATGTACACACACATACACACCTGGGATTATAAACGCTGTTTATAAGGACACACTTGCACACTCCCTACTATTACCTTTATTACCCAGCAATCTTTCTTGAAGAAAGGCTCAAAACTGATCTACAGGCTAGAGGTGGCAAAGGTTACTAACAATTTTCACATCAAAAGCAGACACATTTTATAGGATCTCCACCTAGTAACTGGAAGGGAAACAGGAAAGAGTACGTAGCTCACAGAGTATTTGGAATTAGCACTGGAATCTCCCAGGTAATCCACAGAGCTATCAGTCAGAATGCTGAACAACAGGTACTCATTTGTACTTTACTATCCCATGGATTATCCTTGGCTTGCCACAATGAGTTCCTAGCAGCACTGCTGTGTTTATATATTAAATGAAATGGGCCTCATGGATAATTCTTCTTCAAGATTCGCTAACAGATCTGCACTCTTTTCCACTCAACAGGTCTTTTGACTGGATATACATGTATATTTATCTTCCTAATAGTTAAAAGAAAAAAATCACCATCAGGATATTTTTACTTTTCTCTGGTTGAGAATAGTGAACAGCATTCCAGAGAGTAGACAAAGAATGGCTGATTTAAGTACTTTGGTATTTTCCACCTTTTTCTGCTTTTGTGTAAGAGTATCAAGCCTGTGCCACTGATTCCTATGTTAATTAAATTTGGCTGTCACATCTATGGGCATCACTAAAGATATCAAAGAATGTACAGACTGATGTACAGGACTGTGTAACTGATGAGCTGAATGCTATACAGATTCAAGAAGGCAGTTCATGGAAGCTGAACAGAATAGTGAGCCTGTACTTCTAGAACTGTATCTAATGAAATCTGCTTCCTCTTAAAGGCAAAACAGTTAAACAAAAAACATCAGCAGAAGCACAAAACTGAAATAACCTAATATTCAAATGATTATTTTAAAAATAAAATACTTACTTGTTTTCAAATACAACTGTGAGGGAGTCCTCATGAACATCTTTGATAAACCCCTAAAACAAAAACATTTTTGTTACAAGAATGCATGTGAAATCAAAAAGGCACCAATTTCAATACAGCCTGAAACTGAGCCAAAACCACCACTAACACTGAGGTTCCAATTTAGGAAAGCTCCAAGACACACTCCCACTCTTTGCACGAGGTTGATGATATTCTTAGCTGCCTATTCCAAGATGTGCAGAGCACAGGGATTGCTCCCAATGACTGCTCAAATCTGACCAGCACATTTACAACTGAACTCCCTATCCAGAGTTTCTTACTTTACCCACAGCTGTGCACAGGTGTTTTACAGGAACAAAATGAGAGAGGTCCAGGCAAGAGCAGTTATTCAAATGGCTGTGCACAGCACTATTTGCTTCATTGGTGTTCTTCCCAACACAAACTGAATCCTGAACAACTGTCCCTCTGAGCAGTACAGCGGCCAGTTTGAATCACACTTGGCAGGAGAGGCTGCCACACAGCTAGTTATGGTATCATCTTTCAGGTACTAAATTGGGACTGGATGAGGCCAAATGCCTGTAGGACCTCCCAGGAAAACAAAGAGAATACAGTATTTCATGGATTTTTTGTGCTTATATGTAGGGGGCATTGATTGTGCCAAAAACCTAAAGACAAAGATCAACCTCACTGAGTTATACCCAAGTATCCATGCAAAAATTAGGCTGCTACATTTCTCTATTATGAAAGGTAGGCATGCTGAAAAAAATAATAGTAAAAAAAAAAAAGATAAAAGGAACATTACTCCTGCCTTTGCTCCAGCCTGGTATTTCCCAAGTAGAGGTGGTCAAGGAGGACCCTGCAGTTCTTAAAGGAGTAAGAAAGCTGCATAGCTAGGTTAAGACAAGTTCCAGGAATCTGCTGAATGGATTATATCCCCTTAAGAAACTGCCAGCTGAGGAGGATGAAGAATATTTCAGCTGTGCAAGGAGCAACTAGCCCACTGAGGTATTATGTGTCAGCTCAGGGAAAGATAAATTTTGACACAGTAGATCCCTCCATGTAATGACAGACAGTAAAGGAGCCCACACTGACAGCTGGCTGCAAAGGGCCTATAAAAACAAATCTCCTTTTACCTGAGCTCATACTCGGTCAGTGCTCTGAAAGCATTTGCTCAAAACCTGCTTTTCTGCTCCCTGGGCTTCCCTCAAACCCATCCATCAGCAACACAAAAGACTGGTTCTAGCCGAAAGCACACTGGTAACCCTCAACAAAGCAGGTCACCAGAAATCATCTTGTTGAACCACCTAGTGTGCTCCTAATAAAATAAGCCCTCTCAAAGGCCATCCGGCCACTGCAAGGGAAGGCAGGCAAATCTGCTTCTTTGAAAGGTAAGCAAGTGAAAAAGTTGACAGTAAAATACACCCAGAATCAGGGACTTTCAGTTTCAAGGAAACTGGATGGGAGTATAAAGTTATGTCTGTTTAAACATGTAAAGAGCATAAAAAATTTTACTGCCTAAAGCATGTGTAAGCCAGCAACAGAGATAAAGCAGAACTTCTCCCAAATTTATGCTACCAAGAGTTCCCTTCAAACATGCCCCAGCATGGGGACAAATTAACATGGCATACAGTGCACAAAACAGGAATTACTCTGCTACAATTCATCCAAACTCTATACAGGGACAAAACATTGAAGTCACAGCACTGAGAATCAACTTCATGCAGTCCAGCATTCTGCTACATGACAACTTATCAAGAGACAACAGCATTTACAGGGAGAGATTAACTCCCTACCAGAGACAGCCATTTATCTGCATTCCAAGAGTCTATGATTCCATACTAGTCTCTGCCTCATTATGCTGCTTTACTTCACTTATTTCATAGCTGAATCTGGTCTTCTGTTACTGTTGTGTTCTCACAGTACTCAACGTGTTTCTAAGGTCAGCCTATAGCAGCTAAAATTTTATTCTGCAGAACTGAATTCAGTTCTTTCCTTTGCTAAAAAGCACAACTTCAGAATCAAAAGAGATTCCAATTCAGGTACCATAAAACATCTGATTAACATTCAGAACTTAATGCTTGGTAGAGTTTAGAAAGTTATTAATCCACTGACTGCAGATTTCATTAATAAAACAAAAGAAGTGAAGAAAAGGAATCCAACTGCATTGACTTTTGAGGATTTAAGACAATTAGCCCATTACCAGGTGAAGTGTGGGATTCTGTGTAAGTTACACACAGGTTTAACAGTTGCAACCAATTTTCAAGCTAGGGTCCCACTGAAGAATGCCAAAGCTGAAGCGGAACAGTAATGCAGAGATGCGGCTCTCAGCAGCCCAACAGCTGACACTGCACAAACATCAGCTGCATAAACAGAAACCTGGGACAATTTTTAATAAAATCTAAAGTACAAATTCCAATAAAGAGTGTGTACATTTTACAACACCATGTGGGTTTCAGGAACTCCTTCACAGAAGGAAGTCTTTCAGTTCAAAGTGTGCATGCACACTGCTCTTCCCTCCCACAGGAGAATGTAATGCAGACTCACTGCTGGCAGACACGTAGGCAGCAACTGCCTTGGAATTACCTGCACAGCTTTTTCACTTGGTATTCCCAAACTCTTTCACTCCCTAGTATAATCAAGCATAACACCTATCAAGTATGCACTTCAGGTCACAATTGCACGTATGTAAAGTATTAAATAAAATTATATAATTATTACTTAATTTTATTGTTGTGAGGTCTGAAAAGTCTGATCAAAGTCTAACTGTACAATTACTTCCTACTATTATCAATTTCTCTACAGCTGTGGGGATGAAATCACATTTACAGCCACTGAAACACAGCAGTCTATGAGGTATTATGGACTGTATGGTCCATTTGTAATAGAACTAGAAATAATGATAACTCAATGTGACTTTCAAATAGTTTTCTAAGAAATTATTTCATTATTGTCAAGAAGGATATCAAAAGTATCATTAGAACATTTTCTGAAAGCAAAACTTCCTGCATATGACTTTCCTACCTTCAACCCTGACTATACACATGATCAGCTGTATATACAACTTCCAGATAAAACCAGAAAGAGATTTCATGAGTGTCAGGATGAGATTTAGTGTAGTTTTTAAAGAAGTCATCATAGAGTCTATGATTATTAAATTAAATTAAAAAAAAAAAAAAAAAAAGGTTTTACCAAAAAAGTGTGACATTAAAGTATTTACTAACACAAACCAGATTTTTTACATGAAAAGTTATAGTAAATCCTATAAATTCACAAGAATTTCTCCAGAAGAGGTGTGATGAACATAAAACAGAAAACTAAATAACCTGAGTTTCAATTAGGGAGTTTTGGAGTTCTTTATTTGTGAGGTAACCTATATAAACAGATTTGCACTAATCATACCTGATACTGTATCAAAAACATTCTCTACTAAATTAAGTTATGATGCATCACCTTAACTTTTCCTCTAATGAACAAGGTCCTCCATTACTGAAATTTAATTTAGTAGTGTTGCCTAAGACAGGTAATGCCAGTATCTGAGTTTGAAGAGTACTAAGTTCCTACATATCATTCCATGTACCTCCAGTGACGAGGCAGAGCTAACAGGAGACCACCAAATACATCATCAATAAACACAGTGGCAACAAAAAGAGTGAGGATTTGTAGTATCAGCAAGTAAGCTTACACATAACCTTTGTGTGTCTTTTATACGACACACAAATCTGTGGAGGGCAAGAGGGGAAGAAAAACTGACATGACTTCATCTTGCCAGACCTCTGATTTGGCCTGTCCAGATATTAGTGTCAGTCACCCCGTTTGTGCTGTGAGCTGGATCTCTGGCAGTCCATGTATGCCCTGGCTGGAGCAGCCCAGCTCAGGAGGACAGGGGACTGTACTGTACTACAGGCTATTAATGTCCTGCTGGCTCCACAGGCTCCTGGGTTCAGACCTGTCTCTGCCACTCACTTGGCAGGAGCCGGGCTCCCAACACCAGCACCCGCAGAGGGAGGGGATGGGAGAACCAGCCAGTCTCGCCCAGGGCTGGACAGGGTGTGCAGGGTGAACAACGGGGCAGGAAACTCTCAACCAATCATGTGCACCAAAATCACTGCAGCCGAGACTTCCTCATTTCATAACAGACACCCACACACACTCTTTCCCTTTTACCTGGGTTTTGCCCATGGATTTAGGATTAGGATCTGCTGATAACATAAACGGATCAAGACTTACTGAAGTGCCCTTAGAGTGAACTGTATGTCTGTGTGTGTATATGCACACACAACTTTTTTTATTTTTAAATCCAGTTCTAGGCAAAGTCACAAAATCTGTAAAACAGGTAGACACAATCCAAGTTCCCTCTCTATCCTACTTTCTGTAAGTTTATCTGACCCCCAAGTAGGGTGGATCTAATCTAAAAATGACGTGCTGTTAGTTTAGCTGCAAACTTTCTTTCCAGGGACAGCCACTGTGCTGGCTTTTGAGTCCTGCATACCTGCACACTAAAACTGTATTAAAATCACCTTACCCACTACTGGACCAATTTCAAACAGCAAACACTTCAGCATCTGGTACCATGGACTGTTTCTGAACCAGTGACATAAAGGCCAAGCAGCCTATATCCAATTACCAAGCCTTTCACTCCTTTTCAGATGCAAGAACCCTTAGTGTTTCTAACACTGAAACACAACTGTTTCATGTAACAAACACGTGAAATAATTATTACTAAATGATGATCATACTGAGCCCCCAAAGGAAAAAAAAAAGGAAACTAAAGCAAACAAAGGAAACTTGTAAATAATCAAACCACTGGACAAGAAAGACTGAACTTGATATTATTTTCATTACAAGTGATTAGCTGCACTAATAATAGCAAGCAGCTGTGGCTTACTGCAAAACACAAACATTACAGGCAGGTATCAGGAAAGAAAAATATCCTGAACTATCACATCAGTTTTAGCAACCACAGTTTTATTTATGACATCACTGCTTATTTCCATCCACAATCACAATTACCACATGTAAATTCAAGGATACTTCTGACAGTTGTGCAAGAGCTTCAGCACTGAATCCCCTGGTTTGGGCTTACTCATGGAAGTCTCCATGACTCATTACTTACACTGCTTCATACGCATCCTCCAAAAGGGCTAAACTTCTGGAAGACACCTTCCACTGATCACGTGCCTCAGCAATCAATAACCATTCCCTCTGGCATCTCCTTTCTATCAGCCTAAAAGGCTCAAGAAGCAGCTCATCAAGAGCTACAATGACTACAGCTACTTCTTGCAAGACTCCACACAACTTTCAACTAACTGATCAGGAACAACTCTAAAATGTCTAAAATTTCCCACCCATATAGATGTAAGGCTAGATGTAATAAAAAAATGCTGAGAATTATAACACAGTCGAGATCTTTAAAGAAAAACAAAGGTCATTCCAGTTACAGTTTCCTGGTGTAGTAATTGGGTATGAAAAGTGCGTAAACTACACTACTAATGACAATTTCCTATTTTAATAGCCATCAAGCTAAAAACCACTCAGAGCAACTCAAGTTGTTTGCAAAGCCACCAATTAAAAATTGTAAGAAAAATTTAAAAAAATAATTATATTTTTATTGATGCATAAACTTTCTCTCCCAGAGTTGCTCATCAAGCTTTGGCTCTACATGTGGAGAAATGGTGTATGCTATTCCCTCATAATTTTCTCCCCTTAGTAATATTTTGGCTTGTGTCTGCCTTGAGGCCGATGGCAACTCCTGCTACCAGCACTTTGCTTAGTCCTGTTACCAGAACAACTGCACCTCTTGAAAGAGGAACAGGCCAACAAGGAAGCACTTCAGAACCTGTAAATTAAGGCTGAGTTCTATTTTAATTCATGGGGTTTTTTTCCTCTTGCATAATCTGAACAGCTACTACTGTAGAACTTAAAGAACACAAGGGCCTGCAGCACACCAGAGCCCATTTTCCAGCACGAAGTCCCTACAAGGAAGAACACAATGGATCTTCCAGTCGTTCAGATGCCACTGAAAGACTCAGAGGAATTGATTTGATGTTCAACTTATGTACCTTGGTCTTACCGTAAGGTCCAACTTATTTCAGGGAAGCTGACATGGGAAATCATGAATAATGTGAATCACCAGGCTCTTAATTTGCATATAAGTGTGCACATAAAGGCTGATGGAGACACTGAGTAAAACAGAAGTTTTTGTCTTGTTCTTCCAAGACCCTCCACAACTGGCAGGTCCAGAGGCAATGGCACAAATGGGAACATGGGAATATCTATATGAATGTCAGGAAACACTTTTTTTTTTTTTCCCACTGTGAGAGTGACTGAGCAGAAGCACAGGTTGGTTGGGAGGTTGTAGAGTCTGCATTCGCAGAGATATTCAAAAGCCATCTGGACATGGGCAACGGGCTTTAAGTGGCCCCACCTGAGCAGAGGTGTGGACCAGGTGAACTCCCACAGTCTCTGCCAGCCTCAGCCATCTGTGATTCTGTGAATTACTTCATCATCTTAACGACACAGTGAAGCATCATCCTGAAAACGCAAGACAAGGCTGGGAGTATTCAGCTTTCACTCTCTTCAACACATTCAGAAGCCAAAGAAATCCAGGTATTTTTGATCATTCCATACATTAAAAAAGTCTGCTCTAATGTCCCAAAGACAAAAACTTTTCTGCCATCTAGTCCTCACCTAGAAAGTATCAACTTTTCTACTGTCAGGAAGCTCTCACAGCACCTTTAATATATGCAAACCCTTAACCAGTGGTTTTCAGCAACCCTGTCTGTTCTCCCCTGTTCCACAGCACAAACCTCCCCATTTTTCAGAAGCCCACATCCATTTTGAGCCCCCCCCACTGCCATCTGCTCTCCAAAGAGAATGGGTACTCAATATTGTGATATATACAAAGTCTTCTGAGCTGCAGGAAGTGGCTAAACACTGGCTCTGCTGTGTAATGGTTGAGAATATGGAATAAAATATACGGTAAATGCTGTCCTGCTCTCCAGATTACATTGCATCTTTAAAGCAAATGAAAAAACGAGAAATCACAAATTAGTTTGGTGATTTAGAAATACAAGTTTAAAATTAAAGAGATCATAAAATTTAAAAAGATCATAACATGCTTTCTCTTATAATTTTTTTTAAATTATCTTAGGATCTACCATAACTGTCCACTGATACATGAAAACTCAAAATGCTTTTCATGATGCATGAATTTTAATAAAGAACATTAATTTTCCATACTAATTAATTGCAACCATAGTGTATACATATCATGTATGTTCTACCTACACTTATGAAGAATTCCCTGTAAAAACTGAAGAGCAATTATTAGAGGAACTAAAGAAACTATAGAGTACTATCCACCATGGTCATACCTCTAGTAAATAGTGAAAACCCACTGCAATGCTCCAATAGATTTAACCACTACATTTGTTCTACTGCAGGAAAGTTGCAGATCGCAGTAACAACTCATTAAAAGAAAATCTCTCACGTAATTGTTTACATAGTTGTTTTTATCTCTATTGGCATAGCAGGTTCTTTCTGATCTCATTTTCATGGGGTTATGTCGTGCTAATTAATCAGACTGGTCTAAGGGAAAACATCAAATCTCATCCCATCTTACAAATTCTGCTTTTTCTCCTCAGAAAACTTTTGCCACCTTCCATAGAACAGCTTAGAAAAGATGGGCATCTTGTCATTATGTTGCAATGATCAATGCTACTGGTGCCTAAAATAGGACACTTCCTAAAAGAGACTGACACACCTCTTTGCTTTAGGTCACTTTAAACAGCAAGTGACCTAGGAGCGTTACCTAGTTCCAAAACAAATGCAAAACCTCTGCCTTCCTCAAGAGTAAGACTCACAAAATGGAGTCACTGACACACACACTTCACTGCATTTAACTCACAAGAATAATCTTTTAAAATTGTGTTTGTTTAAATGATTTGGTTTGGGAAGTTTTTTTTTATGGGGGTTGTGTGTTTTTTCCCCCTCCACATTAAGAGTGGATTACTCTGAGTTGGGGCTTTGATTACTGTGCATCCAATCATTCTAACCTGCCTTCATCCACCATGAAGATGCCATCCCTGGACTTAATCCCCACTTCATTAATCTCAAAACCATTATGTCATTTTTAATTAAAACTTCTGCTTTTTTAAATCACTGTTCACAGGGCTAAAACACATAACGGTGCTAATCCAAGTCTGATAATTCCCACTGACTTAGGAGAGATGTCATCCTTGCAGATTTTAGATCAAGTTTATTGTAGCAAATTCTGTGTACACGGGTCCCTTCAGTCCAAAAATTCAGCACACCTCATACCCCCATGTGTGTGAAATTCCTCTTAAGCACAAGAACAACTGATCCATCATCTGGAAAGTTGTCCAAGACCACAAGGTATAAAATGGAAAGCTAAGAAAAGTGTTTCTAAATTCTGGGCTTCTTCATGGTCAGGGGGGAAAATCCATTCTATTTAGGAGTATCCTGTTCTAGATGCAAATGACTCTGATGTCCGTTTCTGCATGATACTTCAAGTTCAACCAAAAATTTATCTAATGTATAAAATATATTATCTACTGATTTTGGTAAAATTTTCAGAGGGTTTCTCACCAAGGGGATGCAGCTTCTCCCACTGCATTCTTTCCTCATAAGGATATCTCCCATTTGTCTTGGCCAGTCGAAAGAACTAACTCCTGAAGTCAGCTGGTTACAATCCCTTACACCCAACTGCCTCTACATACTGTACAATCACCACATGATTCCCAAGCCAAATCCACAGCTGCACACAGGAAATTCAGAAGGGAGGGAGAGGGAATTAAAAGGGACACCCTCACACCAAGTGCAGTATTGCCTGTACAATACCACACTGTGCATGTGGTTAGGCACAATAGCTAAAGAGAGTCCCGAGATTAAATCCTCCCAGAACACAGCCACGCTGCGTGCTCACAATACTGGCTGGAATCAGCCCTTCTGGAGAGGAAGACAGGAGCCTACTGCCATAAAAAGAGCTGGGATTCTTAAACATCTGAAGCCAGGCTTAGGGGAAAATGACTGACAGGCAACAGCTGAGAGTATTCTGCATTGATCCTGTACCATCCTGGCATTCCAGGGAGGGTGATGGTGAAAGAAGATTTCTGAAGGCATAAATAAACCCGAAATCTTAAAAAAAAAAATATTTAAAATATTTAAAAATCATTATTATCGCCCCGGTTCACCCCATACCACCCAAAAGCCCCTGCATCTTCCAACACCAACCCCCCCACACGCCCACCCACCCTTCCCAACAAGAAGGCTCAGGGAATCCCCGCGCAGCGCATCTGCTCCCCCCGGCCCCGCCGGGGCTCTGCCTTCCCCACACACGAACCTCCCCTGCGCGCAGCCCTCACCAGCCTCGTCACCGCCGCCCCCCCGCCGCCGCCGCCCCGCTCCATCCCCGCCGCCCCCGGCCCCAAACCCCCCGCACCCCGGCACCTTCCCCGCTCACCGTCCCCTCCCCCGCCGCCCTTCGGCCCCGGCCCCGCCGGGCGCGGAGCCGCCCGCGCCGCCCCCGCCGCCGGTACCTTGTAGAAGGCCCCGTTGGAGCCGCGCACTTCCACCGTCAGCTCCTCCATGTTGGGGCCGCAAAGGACGCCGGGACGAGCTTCTAGAAACTGTCACCGCGGGGGGAGCGCGCGGCGCCCGCCCCCTCCGCCCCCCGCCCGCCGGGGCCGCGCCTCCGGCCCCTCCTGCTCCTCCGGGCGGGCCGGCAGCCGCCGGAGCGGAGCGGGGCGGGGCGGGCTCTCCGCTGCCGGCGGAGCGGGGCGTTTCCTGCAGGAAAGGCTCCCGGGAAGGGCTCCCCACCGTTACCTCTCCGCCCGCCGGCACGGGGCTGAGGGGGGAGCGCGGGGCGCGGGTGCGGGCGCTGCGTGCGGGCACGGTGCGGGGCGGGCACGGTGCGGGGCGGGCCGTGCTTTGCAGTGAACGCCGCTCAAAAGGCCGCGCCTGAGGGGGCACCTTCGGCTCCTGAGCCGCCGCCCGGGGCGGCCAAGATGGTGCTCGACATTCAGCGGCCAGCTCGGCTTTGTCCCTCACGCCGCCCTGCCGCGCCCTGCTCACACCCCGGCCGGGCTGCCCTGCGTGCCTGCCTGCCTGCTTTCCTCGTGTGCTGCTGCCGAGAGAAACAATAAAAAATTTAAAATGCCTCTGCTGTGCTGGGCCTCACAACGCACTGGGACGCGAATTGTGCTGTGAGCTGGATGCTCACATCAGCTTAGTCATGCAGAGCCTGATGAACGGCCTGTACCTGTGCCAAATGCGTGTGTTCTTGCAATAGTTTTAAATATAGAACCGTAGAATCATCGGGGTTGGAAGAGACCTTTAAGATAATGAAGTTCAACCATCAACCCAGCACTACGACTGTAACCCCTAAACCACATCACCCAGCGCCAGATGCAAATGCCTCTTAAGCACCTCCAGGGATGGTGACCACCACCTCCTTGGGCCACCTGTTCCAATGTCTGACCACCCTAACCGTGACATTTTTTTCCCGATATGTAATCTGAATCTGCCATGTCAGCCTAAGGCCATTACAATAGCAATGCTTTCAAATGCCCTTTCCCGTTGGGCATCAGCCCCAAATGACCAGGAGGACATGATGATATTTTATCCATCAGATGTTTTTATTTTTAGTTTCTTCATGTTAATCTTGCTTTTGTGCCAGTTGTAACCATGTCTGTCAGAGGGGTGAGGATTTTGGATAATAAAGGCCAAAAAGTGTTGGGAAATCTGGCTACTGGGTAAGGAGGTGCAAATGGTCAAAGAATGTGTGGCACTGGCACTTGGGGACATGGTTTAGTGGTCAACAGGGCAGTGCTGAGTTGTTGGTTGGACCTGATGATCTTGGAGGTCTTTTTCAACCTCAGCATTTCTATGACTCTGTGATTCTGATGTGCCATAACTAAAGGAAACATACGGGTTCAACAACATGAACATTTTTTTCCATGCTGCAAGCATGAATATTCTTATTCTTGCATAATATGTATTCCACATAAATTTTGAAGGGTACCTTTTATTCTAAATTTTGTTTTAATCTTTATAAACTACCCACAATTTATTCTGTCCGTGGTGCCTAGGCCACACATGGACAAGAGAGACCTTCTTGAAATAAGGTGCCTCTTTTCCTGTTGGCAGAGGCCACTCAGGATTTTCCAGGATAAAGTAAGGAACCAGGTAATGTGAAGCAAACAGCTGTGCTACAAAAATTCTATGCCAAAAGTTTTCATTACTCCAAGATTGAATAGACAGGTCTGTTTATTCGGCTACCAAGACACAGAGTCTTAATGTCAACTGCTAAAAAATGGTGTCTGGGGTTAAAAAAAAACAAAAACAAAACCAAAAAACCCACCCAGAAATAAACTATGCATGAGCTTTTGTCCTTAGGGGTAAAAACAGGACACGGACAAAAGAAAAATTACCCCAGAACTATGTGAGGTGCCTGGGTGTTCACATTTGCAAAAGTGGGGGACAGTTCTGGGCATCAATGATAACGAGAACTGGCTTGAGCCAATGCAGTCTGCATCTGAATTTGCCTGATAAAGTTTGTTTTTCTGGAAGCGTGAGGATGATAGTGGTTAAAGGGACAGGGTTGTTTACATGTTAGTATTGAGAGAGATTGCTGTATCTGGGTTAAATGGGGTAGAAGAGGGCTCTAGCAGGTTGTGGGCCATATAGTTTGCAGCACATCAGCCAGAATGTAGATGATGAATCTGTTCTGAACTTAGTTTCCACTTAAGTGTAAATTATGAGTAACTACTAAATTAAATTGCTTTAAACATTTAGTGAAATAAGAAAAGGGGGGATCTTTACTCAGATTCAAGAACTCAAGAATTCCTCTGATAGTAGCTATTTACAACTTTTTAAATGAGACTTCGTAAGGTTTCATTTTCATTTCCATTTCTTTTTTTTTGTTTCGTTTTGCAACACCCACAGTGAAAGTGCTGCTTTCATTTCCTAGAGCTTATGTGGTCCAGGAGATGCTTTGGGTAAGCCTCCTTGAACCATTCTCTGTCCTCTCTGAAAATTCCACTCAGGAGGCAGAGCAAGCTGCATCATGCCTGAAGTCAGAAGCTGCAGGATTCTGTATCCTTGGGACCCTTGGTTGGAAAGAGCAGAAAAAGAGTTCCCTTATTTGAGTGAGCAAAATGAAGGGTGAAGCATTAAACACTGAAGGATTAGGATGTTGTCTTCAAGGCACACAGAGGGGATAATGATCCATGAGAGACTGAAGTATAAAAGACAGAAAACATGACTAGCAAAAAGACTCCCCAAAAGATATAGACTGACCGTTAATCAACTTAGTCTGGAAATAAGTTTACAGTGGGAGGTTTCTGGAACAGCCTTTCAAAATGAATTAATGAAAGTTAATAAAGCCTGCTTACTTTATTTAGGATGGAAAAAGCATTTATGATGGTGATATAGTATGAGCAATATAAACCACATTTTCAAGAGAGAAAACTTTGCAAGCATTGATTCCAGCAAATAAACAACCAACCCACATCCCCATCCTTCCAAATGCCATTTTCTAAAATTCAGGAAGTATGTGGACATACTAGAGAGGGTTCAGGAAAAAGCCATAAAACCATTGAAGATGTAACTCATAGTCAAATAGTATCATTGCAGAGTTTTAATATTTTGAAAAAGTGATTTTTGTCCACAATCTGCAAGTATCCAGGTAGGAAAAATATACAGGCATTTTTAGATTCCTATCACTATCAATTTTTAAATCAATATCGAGTATGCTCTAGCTCATACATGAATTAATGGAATCATCTGTGTAACTGAAGGTGACAATGGAATTGTCGTTCTGGGACCTTCTGACATCAGACTTTGTTAAATGTTTATCTTACCCAAAAGCAGAACAATTTAACTGTTTTCAGACTTGGGCAAGACTGAGACAACAATAAAATCAACAACATAACTGTTCAGAATAGTGATCTCATAAAGTAAGATTATATTTAGCTATGAAAAGATGCATACATTGATATCCCTCATGCTACTAGTAGGCTGAAAATTTGTTTGAAAAAAATGTTGTCATTTTAAACTATCAGTTATTTTACTGCCAATTAATTTTGATTGCCTTTTCTGGTACCAGAACAAGGGTCATTTATCTGTTTTTCTGAGCATATTTCCTAGCTTTCTGTAACATAAAAACCCAGAAGCATCCTTTCTTAGCAAATTTTGTTAAAAAAATAGGCAAAACCCAAGGTCAACTAAGTTTGGACTCATGCTCTTACAAT
Source organism: Corvus moneduloides (assembly GCF_009650955.1). Taxonomy (NCBI): domain Eukaryota; kingdom Metazoa; phylum Chordata; class Aves; order Passeriformes; family Corvidae; genus Corvus; species Corvus moneduloides. Next base: position 20,653,530 of record NC_045485.1, read on the forward strand.
GTAACAACCTGGGCCTTATATTCCATTCAGTGAAAGGAAGTGCTGACACTTAGCAACTCATGCCATAAAAACCAAAATAATGATAAAAAATTAATCTAGCTTCACATTTAAGTGGGTAAAAACCTTTTTGGTTCCATTGCTCATTCTGAAATTTTGGCAGAAGGCTTATGAGAGACATCCATCCACAGACTTCCAACCTTAGCAGAAACTGAGGAAACAGGGAGCACTGAGATGCTCTGTAAATTACTATGCAACCTTAATTCTTAGTGGAGACAAACAACACAGAGGGATATTTGAAAGATATTATGAGATAAGATTATATTGGTCTCATGTCTTACCAAATGACAAAACCACATTATAACTCAGCAAAAGTCTTGGAGAAGTTTTTTTGAAAAATTATCTGCTTCCAAGTTTGCTCGTTTACATGTATGTTTTCTTTGTTCTACAAATTGTACTTGGGTAGCAGAAGGAAGTCTATGAAACTTGTAAACTTACTTCCAGTAAACCTGTGCAAGTAGAGCAGAGGATCTGATATCCAGTAGTACAACACTGGTCTTTACAGACATATGGCCTCGATACAGATCATCCTGTTGGGCTGTATAAAGGGCCTGTAGTTTTAGAAAACTCCCTTAGTAAAACTTGTGTTTTGATTTGTTTTGTTTTGTACTTCACTGCGATTTTTGCATTATTTGAATATTGAGCTGAAGAAGGATCTCTACCATTTTTCATCAGCCTTTCACAACTGAATTCTTGACCTTTTCCAGTAAATGAATATTTGTCTGGAGGTTTGCTGAACCCCACATCTGTGCCCAGCCACATCTTCAAGTACTGTAAGCAGACACTGCTTCTGAAGATAGGACCCACAAAAGGTGGTGCTAAGTGAGTGTATGTAAAAACATTGTTGTGAGGTGCAGTTTTAAACCCTCTGTCTGGTATGGAAGTCAGAGAAAGAATAAATCGTAAGTGTTCCTATCATTGTAAATGAACTTTTGCAGTTATTTACACCTATCTTTAAAGGGAAAAACCTATGGACTGAATTTAATTTTTGTGTATTACAGCTGATAGCACTCATATTTATCTTTCTAGACAAAATGAACTTAAAGTGATTTGCAGGTATTGGGTTAAAAATGTCCTATATTTAGAAGGACAAAAAGTGTTAAGAATCCACAGAATGCAGTAGGTATTCACTATTGTATTCTACTTCCTGTTACTTCAATCTAAAAAAGAAAAAAGTCACTGAGCTAATCAAATTATATAAGGAAGACATCAAGAACCAATATTAAAAATGGTTTTGATTACAGTCTGTGTTTATGCTGAAGTAATCATGAGCAATATCGTTCAGGTTTCATTTGTTCAGAGTCCACAAGATAATGTGCATATTCAGCAAAAGAAAAAATATACATCCAGGCAACAGACTACTATGTGAAAGTAATTTCACGCTGAATGACAACATATGAACCTTGTTTTTTCACACTGGATGAACTTCTGCCTTACCATTGCTTGACTGGTCTTCCCCTTTCTGTCAGGAGCAGCACAGGAAAGTAAGGAAAATAAAATGAAAAGTTTGATGTCATTCTAAAAACAACGAGAAGCACTAGAAAATGCCTTCTGTAAACTCAGTGTTCATCCTGGCACCGTGCAAAGAAACTGCAGAATCATTTCACTGAAATTTTAATGAACTTCAATGAGAACATTGCTGCTTAATGGACTTTATGCAATGGGTGGAAACTCATCCACTCATAATCCAACTTTTCGTGGGGTTGGCTTGGTTTGCTAATTTTCTTTATCACTTTGTATCTGCCTCTTTTGAATGCTGGTGGGGATGCAGATGGTCCAAACTAACCTTGTTCTTGACTTTGTTCCAAGCCAGGAAGCAAATGCAGTAAGCTCCAGAGGGACCTTCCTGCTCATCTGCAGTCATGGTGATGTAATGGTGTGGGAAAACGTGCCATTGAATTAACTTCAGGTGTCCAAGCACAGAAGTTCTCAACTACAAGTGTTGGGAGTTATATCCTTCCTATCACTGTTGCCAGCCACATAAATCCAAATAATTTCTGTCTTCTGAATACTTTCAGTGGAAACCAGGAGAGGAAAGTAGTGTTTTTCCTTATAACTGATCAAATTTTGGTCCTTGTTTGGTTCTCAGGCAAGTCCAGACTATCTTTGTTTTGACTTTGCACCTGGGCCAACTTTTAGTGTCAGTGTCATATAAAGAGATACCTGCATTTCTAACGTGGAACTGGACCAGAGCGGGGTTTCAGGTAATATAGATTTATGTGATATGAATTACTGGCTACCTCCTACAATCATCAAAATGTGCAGGTTTAATCCCTGATTCTGGATATTAGTATTAATTACTTAAAGTCAGGGCCTGTTCTAAAAAAGAGGCAATAAAGCCCTGAGCAAAATTTGTGAGAGAGGGTGGACAGTGGGCACGTTGCTACCATAAATACATGATCTGAGGTATAGAAATCTAGAGCCACAGGACATGACAACACAAAACATTAGCACTTAAACGAAGGTGTACCTGGAGTAGCAGAGGGATGCACATCAATCCCAATGAAGAAATGCAGTATGGAAGAGAGAGGAGGGAACTTACAGGTAGGAAGAAGTTAGCAATGCATCTGTGTGAAACCCAGCAAACAAACTGAAAAGCTTATATATGTTCCTAGAGGATTACCTGATACAATCTAAAGCACAACAAGATTCATTTCAAAAGGAGATCAGTTGTCAGCTCGAGGCACTCTGCTGTTGAGAGTTCTGAAAGCAGGTTTCTGTCTCACCCCATTCTACTTTTTGAAGGCTCTGATACAGCAAGGTACATAGACAGGTGTTTTATTTAGCATCTGAATGGAAAGGATATAAGAATGACTTAATAGTTGGCTTAATCTGTGCTCTTCAGGAAAGGAAGGAGTTGAGAAGAAAGTTTACTTCAAATCTGTTGGCATAACAACAATGTACAGCATTCTGTGTAGATGTATTTTCTGGTGTCTGAAAAGTCCCACCTGTAGAGCAACAGATATATATTATATGTATATATAAATTACATATGTATGTGCTTGTTGTATGTTTGTCGTTTTGTGTATATGTAAAGAAACTGCAGATAAATACAGAGCCTGAGTGCCCTAGGAGCAAAGATAAGCATTTTACAAAGAAAGTACTAGAATGCTGATCTGTCAGTATCAGCATCTCATCATCAGTTGTTCTCCCCAAATGGATTGCATTCAACTCCCAAAAAAAAATCAGGGGAACATTTTCTATTACTTTAGTCATAGGCACTGATTAAAAAAATTAAATACTAATACTCAGATTAAGAGATAAAACGTGCACATTTTGATGATTGCAAGTAATTATTGCAAGACTGTAAGTAAAGATTGCAAGTAATTATAGCAAGATTGAAGTAGCTAGTAACTCATGTCATGCAACTCTACATTCCCTCAAACCCATCTGTGCTGGTAGATAGGGTGAGGCAATATGGAACAGAGAATATTTCAATGAAGGGAGTTATCAAGAAGTTCAAATGTTTCCTGCGGCTTCTGTAATTGCTCTTTCAACTGAGATGACCTTCCTCTGGTACGTGTGTTCCAGTTGTATCACAGATGCCATTGAAGAGGGTGGGATAAAATCTGGACTCGTGCCTTTTTCTTTTTTCCATCTTTCTAAAAATACCATTCTATTAATAGCATAGTGTTTTCCCAGACTGCCTGTCTGTTGAGATGAAAAAGGGAACTCATTAAGCTACTTTGTTGGTAAAATAGACCGTTCTGATAAATACAACAAAACTGACCATCAGTAAAATTATTGCATGAGTGCTCAGGATGTCATGCCTTTGGCATGCTTCCACTTCCTTTTTTTTCAGTTATTTGATCCCCTGATGCCAAATGCTGTTGGCTGTCTGGCCATGTTAGACACTGCAGCACGTGATTTCACCAGTGATTTGTTGCCATAAGGCTCATCAGCTGAGCCTGAAGAGCTGAGGTTGCTTTGACCTGCTCTTACCACAGCTGTATGCTCCTGCTTGTTTTGTTTTGTCTCAGTGGAGTCATATGTCTAGCCCTGGACTTTTTCTGCTGGATTTTGGAAGGGAGTTCCTCTGTTCAATGTTTGAAGTGCTGCTTTAGACAGTGGAAAAGAAGTGGCTGACTGCAACTACATTAGAGCTGTCAAAAGAAGGGGCTGAGGAGGATTAGTGCAAATGGATGAAATATGCTCAAAAAGAAACAAGAAGGAGACAAATGATAGAAAGAGAAAATCAAGAATAGTGAAAAAAAAACAACAGAAGGAAGAAAAGTTCCAATGACTGTGGAAGAAAAATTCAAAACTCTTCCATGAAAAAAGGTTCAATGAATGAAAAAGATGAGGTAAGAAAGGAGGATAGATAAAATGAATGATAGATGAGGGAAACCAAGAGAGAAAGAACAGTTCTGGGGAATACATGAAAATACATGATGGTCACCTGTGATATTCACATGCTTTTTCTCACTAAAAAAGAATGGGAGAAGAGATGGTTGCAAACATGAACAATATAGACCCATGAGATTAATTCATATCTAACATAAGGTTAACTGGTATTTTGAGCATCCAAGTTAAAATCTACTTTTTGCTGTCCTGGGGCAGGAGTTCAGTTGCAGTTCTTTTACTCTCTGAACTGTGTGCCTGTGTCTGTAGCACCCAGTCAATGCCACATCCCATCAAGACACTGGAATAAGCTGGAATGAAGTAGTATTTGCACAGGAAGCAGCCCAGCCCTGTAATGTGGTCTTGCACCCAAGGTAAGATTCTCCACCTCTCAGATGGGTCTTTCACCTCTGAGGGACTCCAAAGCACATACACAGGGTTTGTATGTAGCCTCTTCTGACATCCTTGTGTGCTAGTGTGAAGTGTAATTCCAGCTTTTGCTGTTGAAGCTGTTTCACTTCCCAGAAATACTTTAGTGCTCACAAAGGTACAGAGCATGTGAAACAACTATTTAGAAGTTGTTACATACTGATAACAATCACAAATACAACAGCTTTTTCTGTATAAACTAAAAGTATGGTTATCCAAATCAGTTTACAGGACTGGGGGCTTCAAAAATATTCACAATTCCCACTTTATGGAACCATTTTGAGCAACTTCTAATTCACGTGACAAGGGTTTTAAGAATTTAACATCTTCATCATTAAATGACATTTTATCTTAAATTAAAATAACATATGTTTTCTAAGCACGTGACAATAAAACCTGATGTCTTAGCTACCCATACTTGTTCCTCTGAGAAAAGAAAGTCTCAAATACCCTAAATTCCACACTCCGGAGCAATTTAGATCTCCTTAGAGATCACAGTTTGAACTACAAATGCAATAAGGGCTGCATCCTGCTGTAACTGAAATCTTTCCTAAGTCTACTTCTGCTTTTCAATCTCTCTAATTTTTCATTAGATCAAGAGTCACACATTTTTGTTGGCAGTAAAGCAATTCCAATTTGAACTGCCTTCTGTCTTCAATAGGAATTTTCCCAAAGTACAGAAATAAAAATGTAAAACTTTGCTGTGTTTCATTACTTTCATTCTTTTGAACATTGCTGCTCTGAAAGCTCTGTGTGAAATTATTAGAAGACGGGTTTTGAAATGCTTGTGAAAGTAGATGCATATATGGGACTCAAAGGGCCTTATTTAAAAAAGAAATTTGCCAGTTACCCAGATCTCTGGTTGGTTATGCCCATTCAAGGATACAGAATCCATCATTCCTATGATTATTTTTACATCTGAACTTTTTTTTTTATACTAGATAGACTTGAAACTTTCAGGGTCATTTGCCCAGCATGTAGTTGAATGTCCTGTGCTATAGATTCCAATTAGCAAGACCATGTTCAATGGTCCTACACCACCAATGCTGTCTAACTGCTTTCCACTTGGCTTTATATGTTTCTTCTTTGTTGCAGCTGCAACCAGGTCTATCTACCCTTTGATAGAAAAATTTCAATTACCCCAGGGAGAAGCTTTTAGCTTTATTAAGCATTGAAGTCTACACATTTGTTCTTCTGTTGAAGAGCAGTTCAAAAGGAGACTTTCTGAGGAAGTAATCTGATAAATTAGGATAAATCTTGTGGACTTTCACTGCTAATGTTTTTTCCTGTAGTCTGAGCCTAAGATTCTGCCAACTCAATGTACAGTTAAGCATTTCTTTAACACTTTTAGCCCCTGACAGATGTTTCTTATACTTCACAAGTAAATGGCTCTTCAGTGTTTTTTGAGACTGCTGTGCTCTCAGCATAAAATTGATGTCACAGAAGGCTGGAGAGCTGTGCTTCAGCCTTGATAGGCAGTGACAGAAAACTGTTCCCATCTGGTAGCTTTGTGTTGGCCTCTGAGTAAACGAATGGTTTCCTTTCTGAGATGATGGGTGTCAACCTGTCACCTCGTCGTTGCCAGGAGTAACCTCAGTTATCTCAGGAAGAGCGAGGCCTGCACATACCAGGTCTCTCATCTGCCCTCGCTCTGTTGTCATTGGCCTCTCAGGGGACTGGGGTAGCCAAGTGACGTGGAGGAAAGCTGGCAATAACACGGATGTAAGTCACATCTCTTTGGAGATGAAAAAAGGAGCTTCTCTTCCTAATGCTGTCAATCTTGTATTTTACCTCCTTGGTGGGTTCATTTACGCAAGTAAATAAGGCTGTCATTTATGCTTTTTAATGTTTGAGAATTCCACAAAAGTTTCACGTCTCTGGTTTGAAATAGAATCTCTCATTATTGTCTCTATCTTGCAAATTAATTTATTATTGCATTTGAAGTCCTAAATGCCTCTTGAGAGAGCTGAACATACAGTCTAACAATCTGCCCATAAAGAGCAAACATGAGTTACACATTTAAAGAAGATAATCTTGTAGTTGTACGGAAATCCTGTCACTCTTGCTTTTCTGTTTAAGCTTTATAGAATAAAGCCTTTCTTTCTGGTTTTAGAAAAATTTTGGTTCTCGCTCACTCATCCCTGTTCTGTATGGCAGAAGAAAATGACACATTAAATTGAGACTGCATAAAGGGGCACACAACTAAATGAAATTATTATCACCAAATTAGAAGACTAGAGTTCTTGGATTAAATATATTTTTCTAAAAATCCTCAGGAGAGAATGCAGAGGAAACAAATAAACACTGAGAGAGTTCTCCAAACACAAAATCCCACCTAAATCTGAAAATACAATGTGCTTTTTGGAGCACCATTAAGTAACAGCCACTATCAGTTTCAAACACAGGTAGTAGAATTTACATTAGCAAATCTCATCTGGCTAAACACTACTCCATAAATATACATATTATAATCTGTTATTAATACAAAAGATTATATTGTCATAATGCATCAAAATATTACAAGTGGGGATTTTGGATGAATTATCACTCTTCAATTCTGTGCATCCATCATAAGGCCCATATGCCAACTACATCTACATTCCAAGACACACACATCCTCTCCTGTCCCTCAGGACTTGTCAGCAACTCAACCAAGAACAAATACTCCCACTGAAACCAAAACAAAATTGAATAAGAAAGAAAAGAAAATCCCCAAACTGTTTGCTGTCTCTTAGGAAAACACCATTTCATGGTGCAATAAAGATATTAAGACAGGGGCAAAATAATTAAGATTACAGAAATTAATTCTATATCAAACTCCACAGAAGGACTCCTGTTGACATCAAAGCTTTGTCTTCTCTTTGATAATGAGATTACACTTCATACTTGATTTTCTACATATTCTTCTCTACAGAGTAGTTATATTGCCACTGTCTGTCAATGATTCTGCACAAAATTTCATCTGTTTAAAAGCAAAGGGCATATATTTTGTGCCACTGGGCTTGGAAAACCTGCAACCTAAGACTTGACTCCATAAACTTGGAGCTGAAACTGTAGTTAGAGCTTGTGTTTCCAGTGTTCCATCATGTGCATGCATATTTTATGCATCTACTTCCAGTTAGTCAAGACTTTTCTCCTTCAAATTTCAGCTTGTAGCATCTAGCCAGCTTCATTCAATACATTTGTATACATGTAATTGCATCAAATGTAGTAAATAATTCTGTTGACAAGACAAAAAAAGTGAAAAAAATGGTCTCGCACCTATTTGAGTCTGGAAAAATTAGCTGAAGTAAAATCCCATTAGAAGGCAGCAGATAAGACTGAACATAAAGGGTTAACTTTTTAACGAAAAAACATATCTGCCTACCCCCTTATCAGAGTAGAAATATCATAAACCCAAAACCAAATCTTGCTTTGGTGCTGGCCATTTTCTGAAGACTCTGGTCATACAGCCTGGTGACATTGTGACATGTAACCTTTGAGAGAAGCCTTGGTAAGCTCCAAGGGAGTACTGTCCTTTGGAAGCTGCGTTGGGCTCAGGTGCCAAGTCACTCTTCCAAAGTTCAAGGTATTTGCTGATGAATCAGTCATTGGTATTACTGATTTTTGCAGCATGAAGAGAGAGAACGTACTGGAGGAAAGTCTTGCACGTGCCAGACAGACACATGCCTATATTAAGACTTATGTTGAATTGTTAATTTTTAGTTATCAGCAGAACCAAACTAAGAATCTGCGTGTTCAGCTGAGAGTGTTATTGGTGCAGCTCGTTCATGCTTCAAAGAAAACAGTTGCTTTCAGTCTGAAATGCTGAGCGATTTCTTTCTTCTCCTGCGTTTGAGCTCTTCAGTTCAAAACATAAATTTTTTGATGTTTACATGGACTGAAGAAGATCATCATCTCAGCCAGGTTACATCTGACCTGTAGCTGGAGAAGGCCAACTTCATTCTCCATAGATGAAAACCCTACAGTCCATTGTGGTCTAGCACACAGCTCTTACGCTGATATCAGTCCATAACTTATTCCCACCATAGCATCTGCCATTCACCTTCCCTGCCCAGACCGTTTGCCTACTTCTTCCTCTCTTCTGCAGCAGCTATCTGCAGAAAATGAGGTCTGTAGCACGGTCTTTCAGGGAAAATGGAGCTGCCTGGTCAGCCATGAGGAGAGTCTGGCTCCTCACACATGGAGGTGATGGAAAGCTGTTCAGGAGAGGAGCAAGGAGCTGCTGCAGAAGCTGAAGGTTGCTTGGGCAGGGAAGACAGGGCAGAGGAGCTGTGCCAGGTGAAGTTTGAGCACTGTGTGAAAGAGGATGGAGCTTCTTGCTGGGAGAGGGGACAGCTTGCAGCTGGACAGGAGGAGGGGGATGTGTTACAGGGCTTTGTAAAGCAGATCCAGCTCACAGCTCCTGAGGCTGCACAGCTCGGCTCTGCATTATCCCACAACAGCAAAAAGCAGGTGAAGATGATTTCAGATGAGCGGAACAGTTCTGTCAGAAACATTATGCTGATCAATATGACAGATTATTTGTTTCAGCATAGTGCTTTCACCCAAATGGTGCTTTATCTTCCTTATATAATTTTATCTGAGTTATTTTTGTTTCATGCACTTCTAATGAAAGATCTTGCCATGAGCATTTATACTAAGGATCAGTTTATACTACCTGCAGAAAAGTGCTCCTCACTACATAACCTTGACATGCTATTAAGCAAAGATTTCTTTTTAAATTCAAATATTAGCTGGAGAATTTCCCTGCTCTTAGTGATATTTCCAAGGCACTAATTTTAGAGAAAGTCTTCCAGAGGCAGTCCGAGGAGATGGTGAATACTTTCTTTAGGATTTATGGTGTAGCCTACAGCGTGAGACTATGAGTTAGTGGGGGGGCTGTGTGCTAGAAACTACAGGAATGATCTACAAAGAACAGGAAAAATATGACTTAAGTGATGGAGAATATTTCAAAGAACCCAGGTTCTGCTGCAAGGGTCCTGTGACAATCTCAGCCAGTGCTTTTCAGCATCTTCAGCCATTGTCTCATTTCAGTAAATTAAGACACCTCTACACTTGATCATTGCAGGAGTTCACAAAGCAAGAAGTAATTTAGGTCTGTGGCTAATGCTGGTACCTCCCAGGCTGAGAGAGCACTTCAGTGAAGTGGCTTTGTGTCAGCAAGATGGGCACTCGTGCACATGCAGCAAATGTTTGTGTCTTCATGCATTTTCCTCTCCAGAGAAAACATACATTCTATAGCCTTCTTGTATCATTCCTCCTCCTGCATTACTCCACTTCAAGGTATTGTTTCTAGAATATGTCTTCAGTCCTTTCTCTGTGCAACTGAACTATGGGTCAGACATTATAGCCTCAGGAACAGGAACTTCCCTCTAAAGAAATATTCAAAGTCATTGCAATAATGAAGAAATAAAACAATGGACGCTACAGATTGGGCTCTTGCAGTACCTAGCTGCTATTCACCTGACAAATTAATGGTGGGCAGAAAATAACACTACTACTGTTACTGCATGTATTAATAATACTAAGGAGAAGGCAGCAGCTGTCTTTGCCCTCATCCCACCAACAAATTAGCTGGCACCATCTAATGGGACCTCTGCTATCAAGAGTTGTCCAAGCCTTGAAGGAATCTGTTCAAAGCAGAGAAGGAACAGAGAGTTGTTGCCCAGGTGAAGGATACAGCCCTTACTTTCACTGTGCCTTCTCATCCCACCAAGTGGAACATCTTTGTCTGGGAATCTGGCTACAGAAAATGTGCAAATATGCATCTGGCAAAATAAATGCCACAGTTTTAAGTTCAACAGGACTCTCACTTTAGCAGGAAAAAGCTACTATTTCCATGGAATCACTGTCTTCCTGGAACAGCTCCCCAGCAGTACTTGTACCTACAGGACAGGGGCTAAGCTGTGCCTAAGCCTCAGAAAATGGATCTCAAACACATCATTGGCTTGTGACCATGAAGTTCTACAGGGCTGCCAAGGACAGCAAGCTTGTAGCACACCTCAGAGTGCAGGGGGCACCTGGTATTCACCAGAAAATAGAAACCTCAGCAGGTTTATTGGCAGAGCTCCAGAGCAGCCTGAGCACCCCATTGCATGGGCTCCTTTTTGGGCTGTGGAGAAAGCCTCAAGTGAGAGGCACAGTACCAGCACCACCACTTGGCTCTGGGATTGCCTCACCTCTTCTTCCAAGAGACTAAAAGAACAGAGAAGAGTTGAAAATTTTTTTGCAGTCTTTAATATCTGATTTTACCTGTACTTGCTTTTATCCTTGCTTTCCTTGGTGAGAGACATCCATGTTATTTTAAATTTAATTTTAGGATTTGAAAATGCAGTCAGGCCTGTTTATTAACAGCAACTGGAGTTCAGCTGGGAAAAGTGCCAGAAAACTTTGCAATAGTCTTAAGCAGCCTGAAACAACAGTTGGATAGGCTTACATTTGAGAAAAGAAAAGTATTAGCCACTGCAGAGGAACTGAAAAGAGAACTTCATATCTTTCTCAGAGTTTGGTTCAGGTGCTAAAGGTTTTTTTCCTTTCCCTTTCAAAATATTAATGTAACTTCTGGGTTACAGATTCACAGGATTGAATTCTTTAGGGTTTATAATCAAAGAATTAATAATAAATTATTTAAAGTTTATAGTCAGTCTTTGGAACTGATGATCTGATAATTCAATTCAGACCTGATTTACCAATAGCTTACAAACATATTTATATAAAAAAATACTTCCGTTTTTATTCACTCAGTAAGTGGACAGCCTTAACTTTTTGCTTTAGCTTAATACTGGTGATACCACCTCAATTTTAGTTTCCCACTTTCATCTTTTTTTTCCTAGACAGACATAACAATTTTTAAAGCAAAATAATCATTTAATTAAAAATCAATTTTTAAATTAAGCACCACAGAACAAGAACCTTTCCATATTGAGTGAATGTAAAATGATCAAAGAACAAAGGAAAAACCCAATGGGCCCCCAATTAGTGTCTGGATCTCCTCACATAGTCCTGCTCTTGGATCACAGTAACAGATCTCCGTGAGACATCTCAGCACTGATTTGTACCTTTTAACAAGGCACATTCCCCAAATATGGCAAAGGAACCACCACCATACTGCGACCCTGCCATGGCACTGGGCAACAATCTGTTCCTGACAAAATGTGCTCCTAACACCAGGAAGCTGGACCAGGAGATAACCTTCTCCACCCTCCAGAAGCCTCTGAGTCCGAGGATAATGCACCAGCCAGCTGGACAAAGCGAGTTCCCCAAAAGAATCTCTTCATACATTGGATTTCCCTTAATATCCCATGTTTAGACTTGGTGGTGCATTACATTGCTGATCACAGTCTCTGGTGGGTACCTGCTCTTTTGGCCACAGTTCAGCATAATTACACAGGGGAAGTACCCACCACAATCTGAACAACAGACTTGAATACTTAAATAATGCTCTGTAGAATTCTGTGTAACCTCCCCTGGCAGGAAGTGGTTTGGATATGAAGGTACTACTGGACTGCTGGAGCTTTTTATCCAGTTGGGACCTTGTTTGATCAGGAGAGGAAAAAGCAGGAGAGCTGAGGTTATGTGGTTCCATCTCCAGCCCCTCCTGCTGCTGGCCCCAGATCAGCCTTCTGCTGAGCTGGCACCTCTGATGCTTTCTAGTCAAACAATATTCAAAATGGGTTTTACCAAAACTTTGCATCTTCTAAAGCAAATGCCTTCTTTTCACCTCAAAGTCCTTTGACCCAGCCTTATGCAGATGAAGTCCCTGCCAACTGGTGTGTGCAAAAACTTAGACTTGAAAGCCTGAATACATGATATGGTTGCTGTTACTGCTTTCTCTGGCAAAAGCTGTAATTCTCCTAACACACAAAAGCATGACAGGTATGCACATGCAGATTTTTGGGATCACTATACTACACTCACCTGCAGAGGTGCTGTCATTTATGTTTTCTGCACATCACTTCTCCATTAGAAAAACCCAGAATGGCAAAACCTTGCCTTGCTTCGGGAGTGATTTACCTCTAATTGTACATGATATTTAACAATCACTGTTAAGGCTTTTTTCTTCTTTTGTGGTGGGAAATGCCTACAGGAAATCTGCATTTTGACCTCTCCAACTTTAATCTCCAAAAACTTGAAGGGGCTGCATTCTCAGACACAGCATGAATACAATTAGTCTTATTTTTCTGTATTTTGTGATGCTGCTGCCATCTAGAGTGTAAAAGTAACACTGTGTCATGAAACAGCATCAGCAGTATTTAATTAACGGATTTTGTATTAACAGGGGGCAAGTATAATCATAGTCATACATTTTTCTCTATTTTGTTCCACTGCTGCCACCTAGAGTTATAAAACAGTAGATTATTTTTCTAATTGTATCTGTTTAATTAGTGGCTATTTATATCTGTGGGTGATATCTTACTTTTCCACAATTTTCTCATTGCTTTGGTTTGTCTTTTTGTCCTGAATGCCAACATAACCCGAGTATGGCATGTCATCATGTTTTCTTTTTTAAAAAAATCAACAGAGTGGTTAAGCCAAATAATTAATTTGTTGCAACTTTATGGTTTTAAAGGTCATCTTTAAATAAGAAATTATCTTAGGGCAACCTGTCTTTTTTTTTCTGGTTACAAGACATCATTCATTATAAAAATTTGACTTAACATTCATGTGAGATCCCCTAATTAGAATTAATAGGGAAAAAAATAGGCTGCTATTGTCATTAACAAGGAAAGACAGCTGCTGATACTCCCATAAAAAATCTCAAGATTTTACAGATCTTTTTTTTTTTTTTTTTTTTGTGCCACAAAAAGCAAGACACAAGCCTTGGGGCCTGTAAAACAATCAATAAAAGAAAATAATGAATAATAGGTTACCAAATCTGCAGTCACTAATGCATGCGACCTCCTTGTATATTTGAAGGTTCAAAAGAAGTCTCCTTTGATGCCTAGTAGGTAACTACAGAAATTCCTGGAAGAAATCCTAGGCATTCTTGTTCTTTTAGCCTATTTAATTTTTAGATGGCTTTGGATGACTGTACTGGAGGTAACAGCAACCCTCCAAGATCAAACATCCACCAACTCTTTACCTGGATTGTTCCTTCCTCTTTGCTGATGTAATCACTTTCATTATCCCTCTTCAGGTGGCCTTACTTTGTTGGGAATCCTTAGCTTGTCCTGTCTCGTGGAAACAGTAGCACTTTCTATATCTTTGTTTGACAGCTCTATTACAGTACCTCAAAACTCAGGAATTTAATACATAGGCCTCCTCAATATCTCTAATGGCAAATTTCATGAAAAAAAACCCCTTTTCTTGGACTTTGATCACAGAACTTTCTCTGGCTGGCTGTTCTTGGTTCCTAGTTCCTCTGGCTGTGCCCCTTGCCTTCTTTCACCCATCTGTGAAGCAGATCCAGTGTCCTGGTTTTGTCTTTTCAAACTATCTTTCTGAAAACTCGTCACAGCTCGTGGCATAATGGCCTCACCTTAATAGCAACATGAAAGTCATACATGCTTCTGTACATCCTCCAAATAGCTCACCCTAGGAAAGCTACTGCAGATAACAGGGAGCCAAACGGAGCAGGGTTTTATTCTCAGGTTGGTGTCATTTGTCTTTTAGGCTGTAACATGGAAACTTTTGAATAATACATCAAATCAGCTCCACCATTTCTCAAAGAATGTCCTAGGCACAAATTCCTAGGTATTTACAGATTTAAGCAGAATCAAATGAAAAAAAAAACTAAACAGGGAATATATGAAGCTCAGATATTGAACTGGCAGACCCAGAGGCTACAATAGGATCTGTATTGTCCACAGATCAAAGCTATTAACAGCATGCAATGTGACAACAAAATATCTCATCTCTGCCTGTCTTCCCATTGTAGAAATAGGAGAATTAGTAACAGTGTGAAAGGAGTCTGGAGAGAAGAGTCATAAAGGTCCAACATGTATAAAGTATGAAGAGTGCGCTGTGTGGGCATGGAAAGAGTCCCCGTGGGGCTGGAAGGAAGGACTCAGATGTGGCCATGTGCAGGCATTGGGAGGACATCCATAGCATCTGACACAATAAAGGAAAGGGGAGCCTCGGGACAATCCCAAAAATTTAACGGAACAGGAAAGTGGTGGATGGGAGCTTTGCAAGCTGGATAGGCAAATGTAAAAATTGCCTAGTGTAAGAAAAGGCCTCAAAAGCAGTTTCCTAAAGTCTTCATCACCCTGAATAGTGATTGCCATGGGACATTATGCAAGAAAAACATTCCCATGCAAGCTTAGAAATGGCCTTCATGTTAAAAGGTATAAAAAAAGCATTGGCAACGGGTTGTTATCTTCCAACCTTAGCTACATCTGAAAAACCATATAAAAAAAGGTGTGTAAATGACATAATCAGTGCATCCAGTAGTTGTTACAACCTCTTGCTCATCCTGTCTATGCCCTTGTAGACTGTCACGAGTTTTGTCTGAGGAACTTCGATCCTTCCTGTAAAACTGACCCAGGAGTGAATGATGATACCTGGCTTTTATAAGAACAGACTGTTATCTGCCTTGGGCTAGCAAACACTGTCTGAAGCTTATCTTGGGAGTTTTCTTTTCTGGTTAGAAATAGGGGTCATTTTTATCACTTTTTTTTGGTTTGTGGTGACAACGTTTGGGGACCTCTTGTTTTTGTTAGGCATTGGCAACTTCATTTCCTTCATCCACAGGTCTCAGGTCTGGTAACTCTAGTAAGTGATACTCTCTTTAAGAAAAAGGTGTTATGGTGTTGATGCTTCTTTTTTAAACCAATTTCTCTGGTTTTTGTGCTGTATTTTCTTCTAGTACTTGTGACCATAAAAGACAGGGTTTGTTATACTTCCATTGATATAATACAGAATTACAAAATTACAAAACTGAGGCAGTTTCAACTTGTAATCCACTATCTATGAACTTGCATGGAATCCCATCTTGGCCAAATTATGATGAGCCTTTGTTATTCAGCAGATTTTATTCTAACTCAGTATTTAAGATGAGAATTTATTAGAAGATTGCACCACTGGTAGAAGCTTCTTGAGGTTTTTTTTTTTTTTTTAGATTTAAAAATAATCAATAATTTGTTTTGGTAACTGCCAGAAGGTTTTTTCCCATGCCAGTTGTACTGTCCTTAAGCTTCAGCCTGACAGGAATGTGAAACCAGCAGCTGCCCAGGCACCTCAGCATAGAATGTTTCTTTTTAAAGGCTCACCTTTTGTGCAACTTCCTTTTGGTGCTCTGATAAATTTTCCAGTGAAGACAACTTTTATGTAGTTTGTTAATCCTTTCCTAACATTTGGTACCTGCTATGTGTAGTACAGGCTGTCTCTCAGACTATGAGACTAATAAGTTTTACTTCATGGAAGCACTCCAGAGATAATCACTTCTTCAAAATATTCAGACCAGGGCGTTTTGATGGCTTTTAACAGCTGGGCTCAGTTAAGGCCAAAGAGAAAAATGGGGAAAAAATCTACTAAGAATGGATGTAACGCTTCTGGATCTCATTTACTAAGTTGGTTCTACTCAGAGTAATGCATTTTTTAATTAGTTACATAACAACACTTCTGCATTTCAAAATGCACTCAGGGTATCTGCCCCTATCTTTGTGTTTTCATCTTGTTTTATCAACAGTGAGTTATTTTTACCTTAGGAGATGTCTGAACTTATTCAGTAAGTATGATTTTGACAACTCAAATTTCTCTTATTTTTAACAGTTCAGCACAATGGAATTTATGTCAATGTGTTATCTTTTGCTAAAACACACAAAGAACTTTACGAAGTGTGGAAGAGATTTAAGAAAAGCATTCAAATCCTGATCAGCAGAGAAAGTCTACCCAATGCACAGAGTTGATAGTCTGATTCTGCATCAAAGATTCCACCCAGATTCACACTGGGTCCCTGTTGCATCATTTCAAGTGCTATTTTCATCTTCTGGTGATGTGATTCAAAGTATTTCAAACATAAGGGTTCCCATTCTGTTTACATTATTAAACAAGCATAGCCTTTGCTTTTGACACTGTTTTCAGACTCATAATGCCTCTAGTAATTATCTTTCACTCAATACCGATATTTATTTGGAAATTTAAATACAGCAACTAATCAGGTACAAAATCCTGCTTTGAAAATGTACTTAGAGCCTCAGCGAGAACTGCTCCCATGTGATCACAGCTTTGCCCTCAAGCTGTTTGTTCAGATGTGGCTTTGCTCTTATACCTCAACAATTTTTCCTGAGTGGTGCATGTTAGCATTGTATAAGTAAATCATATACAGTGAAGAAAGGTGGTACAATTTATTAGAAGAAAATGCTATAAATGGGAAAGACCAGATTTACAGTGTTTTTGAGCTCGAAATACACACAGCAAAATTGAAGCTGAGTTTTAATACAATAATGCCAATTTAGCTAGACACACTATTGCACCCCTTTTCATGAAGCAGTTTTGAAATATTTTAGAGTTGTCCCATATTTTTGAAAACCTATTTGTTGCTCTTTTTACAATTTTGTTTTCTGCAGTTGTGCCAAGGTGTACATTTCTAATGACTGCAGTTCAAGTGTGTACCTGTTTGCTAACACCATCTTTTGGAAAGAAGACTTTTTCAGTAGCTCTCAAAACATTCAGTCAATTTACTGCAATAACTGCTTTGGCCTCTTTATTCCTTCTACCATAAATATTTGGTCTGATCAACCTCACATTACACAGATTCATTAGCCAGGTTTGAGTCATAAGAATCAATGCTCTTATTCAACAGTTTATTATAGACAAAAAGTATTTTTGCCAAGCAATAATGCTAATCAAAGGTGCCTTGAAATACATTTCCCTTAAAAACCACTGTACAGCAAACAGAAAGGGTGCCACTCCCACCCCAGTATTATTTTAGTACTTTATCCTATGACTGATGGTTGAAGGCATTGTTGGCTGCAATGAGTGGAAATGAAACCACTGAACAAAAAAATCACAATCCTGTTCTTTCTCTGACTCCATAGAGGTCTAAACTGCAACAGCCTGCAGAGAAGGAATCAGCCCATGTGCTCTCCTGGTCTTACCTGTGAGGCAGCACAATGCATAAGCTGATTTTCAGGCAGGACTTCAGGAACTTGGAGAACTTGAAAGTGTGCACAGCTATGGCACATCCACATCTCCAACATTACACTGCAACTGCACAAAACATCTGGGGACATCTGAGGAAATTTGGGTAAGTCCCACTTTAAAAACCAGCCCCCTTGTACATCAAATTCTGTAATAAATAGATTATAAATTCCACCTCAGATTTTTCATCAAAGTAACAAGTCAGAGCCTGTAGCCCAAAGTTTACCAAACTTGCACATCTTTGGTTTAACCACGTGGGGAGGGGGAAGTAGGGGGGGGCATTCAGCATTCTCAGTACTGTTGGTCTCCCAGAGAGGGCCTTTCATGGCTTATTGCAGAGTTCAAAACTTTGGATTTTCAAATAAATACCTCAATTTTACTATAAAGGGTCTCATTGTGTGTGTGTAGGAAAAAGGCTTAGAGTTCCAGTAGTTTGTCAAAATTATTTCAAAAGCAAGACTGCAAGACTCAGGGAATTAAGTTTTGTCTATCCAGAAAAAACAAAAACAAAAACAAAAAAACAAAACAACAAAAAAAACCCCAAAAAACAACAACAACAACAACAAAACCCCAAAAAAAACCAAAGCAAAAAAAACCAGTCAAATCCATCTCCAGACAGAGGTAAACTCTTTAACTGATGCAC
Source organism: Corvus moneduloides (assembly GCF_009650955.1). Classification (NCBI taxonomy): domain Eukaryota; kingdom Metazoa; phylum Chordata; class Aves; order Passeriformes; family Corvidae; genus Corvus; species Corvus moneduloides. Next base: position 20,672,086 of record NC_045485.1, read on the forward strand.
AAGTCCAGTTGAAAACATTAGGTGCAGGACTATGTCATCATTTTGACCTCCCTAAATGGTTCTGCAAAGATGAAACAGAAATGTGTACAACACTCCCAGAAAGTCCATAATTTACCCTGATATTTCAGAATTGAGCTATGGAGACCATGGATTGTCTGTATTTCTCAAATATCATCTATGTCAATTTTTATTCATTGGTAATTGTGTTACTTCTAAAGCAGGCCATTAACAGGGTCATGGTTTTCCAAGCAGGGCTGTGCATTCCAGGAATAACTAGGAATTCAAAATCACACTTCGGAAAAAATGAATGGTAGATGTAGTACAAGCCCCAAATTTCTTCCTCTGTTAAATTAAATAAAGCAACAATGCTACTGCAAAAAAAAAAAAAAAAAAAAAAGCTTCACACACTTGTTTAAAAAGTCCAGATTCTGAATTTTGGGTAAACAGGGCATCTACCAGACATTTATCATTTAGGTATTCCAGTATATTTTCTGTCATAGGGAATTTTAGTCTAAAATAGTAATAATTTTATTTTAGAAACATGATTGTTATCCAAACCAGAGAAATTATTTCAGAATAAAGTAATTTGTATTTGGAAAGATGGGGGAGTTCCTCCAGACTAGGAAAAGTGAAGTGCTATTACCTGTGTTTACAATATCATTATCATAATTTTGTCTTTGTTTACTTGCACTGTGAGTCCAGAGACTCGAGTCAGGCCACTGTGCCAGGCAGTGCTCAAGCAGACTGGATGTGGAATTCCCTTCCCAAAGCAACCAGGGAAACCTTGTAAGTAACAGCAGAAAAGAAGTAACTTCAAAAGGTGCTTGATGTGGAGTTACCCCACAGACAAAAGGTTCAGGCCTGAATTTAGAACCAAATTGGCCTTGTCCTTAAACAAGGGCTTTTCCCATATTGCCCATTTCTTTTGTTCTGCCTGATTTCATGAAGACACAAAGCTGAATTTGCAAAATCACAGCCATTCCCATGGCAACAGATGGGATGTTATGATGTCCTTTCCGGGAGCAAACAAAACAAGCAACAGTGCTGGATCAAGGAAGGAGTAGGAGCACTTTATAACCCTAAAGATGCACTTCTAAAATCATTGCTGGCTGATATCATACCCATTTCATAGACATCTACTACCACTTTCCCCATAGGTCATGATTCTTTACAGAAGATGAGGAGTTAAAGAGCGGATCTAATAAAGTCAGTGGAAAGTCTCCTGCTGTGTTTTGGGGAACAGGATTGGACAGGAGACCATGTCCTATGAATGTCATGTAGGTAAGTATTGCTATTCTTGTTTAAATGGGATAAAAATTAACTCAATGTCATGTGATTGATCTAGAATCATGTACTAGAACTAAGAAAGATCTATCATGGAATTGATAAATGACAGGATAAAATAAAATATATTAGGATTTATTTTTTTAATAAGTGACAATCTAACATTAACATTCTACCGACCCTTCAGGTTTGCATCAGAAAATGGAATTAATTCTACTTAGAAAACGTGAGTTTCTATTTTCTTTAGGAGAGACAATCCTTTTCTGTATTATGGGGTTAAATTTCAAATTTGATTTTAAGTTCAAGGTTAAACTCACAGTGAAGTTCCAAAAAATTGTAAGGGGGGGGGGGGGGGAATAAAAAGAGGGGAAAATGAATTGTGCTTCATTATATTAGCAACTTGCTTGACTATAACATTATTTATAGAAATATGAATATTATATTTAAAGCTATGGAACTCAGTTCTGCTACCATTGAAGCCAATGGAGATTTTGTTTTAATCATCCCCACTGTCAGGTTTATATTTTAAAAAACATTTTATTATAAAGAGCTATATATTTTAAAAGTGCCCCTTTGATAAATGGCAGCAGCAGAATGGAATCTTTGAATAAGCTCTTTGAAGCCTGCAGTTTTATGAGTTCAGTGCCTTCAGAAGCTTCTAAAGTAGTTATAGACAAATGGAGACAGCCAAGGCTTTGCACGCCTACTTCAAACATGAGAGAGTGACTAACATAAAATTGTAGTGGCCATTAAAACTTCAAAGGAGAAGTGTGACCTGAATATTACTCGTCATCGTACAGGGTTTGTTACTGGAAGATCTGATCAAGTTTTTATAATTACAGTATCTCCACCAAATGCCAAGATCATGACTTAGATAAATGATTCTGCCTCAAATAAAATTTTATTCTTGAGGTTTCTTTTGCAATCCCAGTGGCAGCAGACACTGACTGGAGAGTCATGTGGTGCTGGCTCCCCCTCCTTGCTTCCAGCTAAATCTTGTCTCTGTCTTGCTAAAGCTGCTGTCCTCATGATCTATTCTACCTCTTCTTACCTCTCCTGGTGTCTTTGCCCAGAGAGCCTTTCCTTCTGCTGCAGGCCATAAAACTGCTTTTCTTACAGATTCCTCTTCTCAACTCACAGTATTTCTTCTCACCAAACTTCTCACCATCCGACAGACACAATCATACAAATACTTAATGAATGAGATAATGAAGAAGTCACTGTTACCAATTCCTCTGTTGGCTCTCTCCTTTCCAACTGAGTATATTCTATGATTCTATTATTCCTCCCATCAGAAATGTGGTAACTTTGTGTGAATTGATAATCTTTTGAATAAATCTAGTGATCTACTAAGCTTGCATATATTTACCCTCCCTTAGACTATAAGGTCTTCACATGCAATGATTTCTGTAATTATATGTGTATACCTACAGTGATATGTAGTGGTGTTAACATCTCAACAGTCATGCTTCTTTCTCTGGAAAACAATCAGAAACAACTGGAGACTTTGAATGATTGACCTTTATATATAAGGAGATGGAAGATAATCTGGCCTTTTACTATTACTTTAATTGTAACTTTTTATGGACCCTCTGTTTACAGATAAAAAAATTTTACTTGCATTTTATCCTCTTTTCAGCTTCTGTAGTGGTTATTTGGACAATTATTTGCATGCATAGAGTTAGATGATTGATAAGCAAAACTTACAGTTAGTATGGGGCTGTGTTTGGGGTTTGTGCTGGAATGAGTGTTGGTAATGCAGGGATGTTTTAGCTCTGGCTAGGCAGGGCTTGCACAGAGCCACGGCCCTTCCTGCTCCTCACCCCATCCCGGCAGCCAGGGGGTTGGGGGGACACAAGAGGTTGGGAGGGGACAAAGCTGGGCCAGCCGATCCCAACTGACCCAAGGGATATCCCAGCCCATATGGCATCATGCTCATCACATAAAACTGGGGGAAGAAGGAGGAATGGGGGATGTTCAGAGTGGTGGTGTTTGTCTCCCCAAGGCACTGTTAGGAATGATGGAGCCCTGCTCTCCTGGGCATGGCTGAACACGTGGCCATGGGAAATGAGGAATGAATTCCTTGTTCTGCTTTGCTTTAGAATGCAGCTTTTGCTTTACCTTTTAAATTGTCTTTATCTCAACCCATGGGTTTATGTCACCTTTACCCTCTGATGCTCTCCCACATCACATGGTGGGGGAGTGAATGAGCACCTGTGTGGGGCTGAGTTGCTGGCTGGGGTTAAACCACAACAGCTGCATGTACTGTTTTAAAGGAATATGTTAGGAAGCCAAAAGTACAGGAGATGTAAGTGATTTTGAAGCAGTATGTAAGGCTTGTTACTGCAGACTTCGGTTCCATTATTGCAGGAAGTGTTCCAGGTCAGCAGAGGGCTCAGAAAAGTTTTGAAATCTGCAATCCCCAATTTAGAAAATACAAGTTGTCTTTAGAGCAAAATTGAACCCTTCTGTCTTCAAATGAATCTTAGTCACTCCTATTAGCTGTAAGAAGCCTTTTAGCTTGCCAGAATACCTGCAGAAATGTCAGCCATAGTTCTTCTGGGTACAAGCAATGATAAATGGATACATTTCTCTCATTGTTTTAGCAAGCAAGGTTCCCTACAATTAGGAGAATTCAAATGCAGATGCTATGGCATTGGTCCCTAAAACTTATAAAGAATAGAGAAAAGTATTTTAGATGAAACACTCAAAATACAAAGCTTTCCATCTCTGTTATTGATCTATGTGGATTGCAGCAAAAAGATGTAATGTGGATATTATATTATACATGTAATAAAATAGTACTATAACTTTAAAATGCTGTTTAAAATTGTGCCAAGTACAACTCCTTATTATTGCATTGATATGAAATAATCTTTAAAACTAAACTATGAGTTTCATGTTCATTAGTCAAGAACATGGAACCAATCTCTAGGGAAACAGAAATAATACATAGTGGAGACGTGAGTCACTGAAATCTCATTCTTATCAGACTAAAATTAAACAAAAAAGAAAAAAAAGAAAAAAAAAAAGAAAATAACCCAAATTCATGTTGGAAATCTCATGAGACAAAAGCAACAACTAGCAGACTGGGGAAGCAACCACAAGTAATCTCTGAAAAGAATTGTCATGGGGCAAAACACAATGCTGCCAGTCCCTGTGGATAAGCTGTTGGAAAGTTCCTAACTGAGAAGAAGGAAAGGACACTATGGTCGAGGGGAACTTGACTTCTCTGTAACTGTATTTTCAATTTGCAGTCAAGAAGCTCACCTTCTCCTTTGCTGGAACTTCTGCATTACTTTCACAATTTGTTTTGCATAATGTCCATAGTAAATTCAGATGAAACTGGCAGTCTTGGAATTCATTTTTTCTTCTCTATAAGAAACCCCAGATCTCTAAAAACTAATCAGAAGTGAGCTTAATGGCCTCTGTGGTATTCTGCCAGGAGGAAGTTTCATGGCTCTTATTTACAAATATCTTCTTTAATGGAAATCTGATATAGTGAATATAAATCAATGATCCAGTGAAAATAATGCAGAAAAAAAATGGACCACAATTGACTCTTCTAATTTTCACAGGAGACAATAAAGCAGGGAAAGGAAAATTAGGAAAAAATGCCTTAATAAATTACTGAGAATGAAAAGAATTTTGAAGGTAGCCGGAACCCTTTGATATTTCTCAAGTGAATAGTTTATCAAAGTACAGCTCTACATTACGAATTAGTTTATAGCCTTTACACAAGTCTGCCGTGATGGTATATTTGGAACATCCTGCAGTGACTAATCCACCAGAGAGTGCCAAGAACATCAGAATTGACTTCCTGGACTCAAGTAAAGGTCTCTTTTGTAGTTCTGTCTCTTGACTGTGGCCAGCAGCAAAGGTTCAGGGAATAGTAAGGATAGACAAAGGCAAATTCCCTTTAGGATGGCATTGGTGATCTCTAAAAAAAATGAATTTGGGAACTGGAAGAAAAAGGAAATATGCACTCCACATATTCATCAAAAATATGCTCAAAAGAGGGTGCTTAAGTCCCTGCAATTGACTGATTATACACTTGCACTAAAGGTATTAACATACCCATAATTAGCTCACAAAAATAAACCGACAGCCAGAAGACTTTGCAGAACAGGCCTAACTATTGAGTAGTCTCTGAACTTCTCCTCCCCCTCTGCCCTGCTCCAGATACCTCTCGACACTCCCAGCAGTGTGTTTACCTGGGGTCTATGAACAGACACTTGGCCATGTGTTGGTTTTTCTAAGGAAGTAACTGCAGACCTTTTATGGAACAGGTAACTATTGTTAAAAAACCTGTTGTTAACAACCTATTGTTTTCTAGAGAATCCCCAAGGAGAAGAATCAAGGGACAATATCTGTACTCTGGGCCTCATATTCATCCAATCTTTGGCCCTTTACACCTCCTTCCTTCTCAATACAGGAACCCAAGAAGAGGAGAAATACCACCACATTTCATTGGCAGCATCTCTTTATGAGAAACAAGAAATGTCGATCTTAGGAACACAATATATCCCCAAGTCAATGAATTACTTGGCCATTTAAAATTAGCTACCCATTCCAATGGTCTACTGAGAGTTATTGCTGTAATAATGAGCAAAACCTCATTTTGTTTTAAATTTAGGAAATAACTATGTTATTTCAATCACTCACCACTTGATGCCCCTATTTACCTCCTTCTTCCCATGCCTAAAGGAAAACTACCTCCACAAACCTCCATAATTAAAGGAATTTTATGTGGAGGTTTGTACTTTCCAGATACAGAAATGCCTACCTTCCTTTCTTCCATACTCATTCAAACATTTCTGTATTCATCTAACAAAAATACATGCACATACCATGGGAATTATATTTATATATGTGTGTGCATATACAGACACACAAACTCATAGCTACGTAAATGTACATGCATATAAATGTACAGAGATTGCTTGAGATACTGCCTGGGCCATGCACAGTAGCTTGTGTTGGTGTATAATGAAGCACCACTAGACAGAACAGTCACTTGTGGCAGGTAGCTAAGAAATTTCAATAAAGTAAACTCTCAGTATTATCAAAATTATACATTTGGGGCTGTTAGCATGGCCTAGAAAAAGATGAGGACAGGCTCATCTCATTAAATGAGAAGAAATAGTGGAATTAGCTTGAATCTAATTACAAGCCACACTATCTAATGTAAAAACATGACTGTTTTTTCACTCCCATTCATTTTGGCTAGTAATTAGTTTTGGCCTCTAAAATGCCACCCTTTAATCATCCAAACACAGATGTGATTTGCCGTGCAATTTAATCTTGCTTTAATGAAGAACTAATGGACGCATCGCAAATTACTTTCCCTGTTGGAGAAAAATTCTATTTCCTGCTTTTCAAAAGATCAAGAGTATCTTGTGATAATAGCCCAAGCGGCCCTGGCAGCCTCGTCGCACAGAGCAAACAAGCTCTTTTACTCAACTCCCAATTCAATGGAGAAAAAGAGGCTACAATTAGCAACAAAGCAGGGGAAACGCAGCATTACAGCCGAATCACTTTCTGCAGCTCAACCCCCAGCAACCACTGCCTTGTTAGAGCCAGGTCTAAAGTGTCAGGAGCGAACAATGTGCTGTGATAAATTACTCTCTTCAAACAGCTGCACTGCTAATTTTCAATTATACACACAAATGGCTCTCAGATTGGAAGAAAATGGAGTGCATGGGGAGAACAGTAGTAGATTTCTATGTTTGTTTGGTGGTGAGTGTGGAGGCGGGAGAGTGACATCCTGAAAAGAAAGCTGTAGCATGTGGAGTCAGTATTTCAGCACCGGATGATGAACCCTCCCAAATCTTACAGAACCTGGTGGCTTCCTTCTCACATCTCTGCTAGGCTGGTGGAGAAGAAGAAACAGGAGCAGTTAGATCAGATCTTACAGCAAAATCTTTGACCATTGGATGCATTAGTAGCCTCGGCAGGAAGTGCAAAGCAACTGAACAACTTGGAGACACAGGTTCAGACCCCAGAAGAGCTGATTCCCTTTCTCATCTGTTCAACAGACAAACAGTGGACTCCATGTGCCTCTTTAAACAGGAGATGTGCTGAAGTGTGTGAGCCCATGATTCTTGTGGACTCTGAACATACGACATGTTTGGTGGCTGCACCAATTTCCCCATGATGAAGGCAAAACTCATCACCACAGAGTCAGCTGCTGTTGGATTCAGATGAAAAATTCTACAGAATTTACTTGGAAAAGGTGCTAGTGAAAATGATTAGGAGTTTTGTTTAAATTACGATACCTCTTTTTAAGCATTTGGCATGAGAAAGGCAATATGGAAATACAATTAGGATTACTATAAACAAGATATGGCTCAGCTCCCATAAATTACAAAGAACTGATAGTGATTTTTTCATTGCCTTCACAAATTTCCCATTGACATCAAGAGCTATACCTGAATTTGACCCGATATAGTAAAGTTATCACTGATGTTTCCTAATGATTTGTTTTCCAATAGATAGGAAACAATTAACAGAATTCTACAAAATCAAATAGGTTGCACCAAGGTAGCACAATCAGTTCTATACAAGTTTCACAAAAAAATGGGAGAAATGTAGCTGGTTTTCCTTGCCTTGTTTTTACTTGACCTTAAATGTGATGAATGACAGCACTGGGGGGGTGGGAGGGAGGGCAGTGGGTGGTTGTAATATTTTTACTTGCCCAAACTGAGATAACTTAAACCCATCTTTCTTTAAGATTTGATACTCAGAAATCTTGATTTGATTGTTGCTATCAAATTTGAAACATAAACATTTCAAATCCTTTCAAAACCTTGGGGAATTTTTACATTGTCATACAGCTAGAGAGAGAAAAATCAATTTTGGGTGATGGGAATGGGGAATCTGGAATTTGAAAATGGCAGTATGTTGTCTAAACCAGTGACAAGGTTTCTGAAGTTCTGTATTTGCAGTAGAGCATCAGCCCTTTGCCAGAAATGGCTCATGAGCACAGCTCTCACAAAGGCACACAAGAGAGGAGCCCAGTGTGTGTGCTGAGAACAACCAAAGGGAGATTCCCAACAACTCCAAGTTAATGCAGTTCCCTTGGCTGGATTTTGGAGCAACAGCACTGTGATTTACATTCTTTAAAGTCCTGGTTCATAATGTTTTCTCTTTGCACACCTTCCTATTAACCCTATGTTCAGAGTGAGTTTTGAAACAGATTTATGATAATTGCACTCCACAGTATCCCTGAGACAGTCAAATATGACACGTTATTAAAATGTTTATGGAAAGGGTTGGCAAACTCATCAGATTTGTTTTATAAATAGCTATCATTTCAAATGAAATGGGCAAAAAAAATCTAGTTGATTTTAATACTTTTCAGCTGAGCTTTTTTTCTACTTCTAATAAATGCTAGCATTGTGTCTCCTAATTATAAAGCGCATTACCATACAAAAAGGATTATTTTTAAATTTAAAAATGCCAGTCACAATTTAAAATTACTTTTCTCAAATATGGCTCCTCAGAGAAGCTAAAGAGAGAAGAGAAAGTAAGGGGGGTTGGAATGAGAGAGGGAGAGAGAGAGGATGCAATATTGAATTGTAACAAGACACTTTTATTTTTTTGCTGAAGTGGGATTTCACTCCCTCTAGTTTATAATCGTTACAGAAATTTAAACCTCAAACCATTTCAGTCCAAGCTTATACTAAGCTTGTTAGTGCTTTCTGATGCTGCATATGATAGTGCTACAGCATTACCATAAATCAGCAGAATTAACTATGATCTTCAGAAGCATGCCTGAAAGTGGGTGACAGAAGTCTGCAATTTGGTGCTCTGAATATTATGATAACATTCTATATTAAATGTTTATAATCTACTTAGAGCTGAGCTTCAAGTATATTTTATATTTGTGCTTTACCCAATATTAGAAATCGTGGGCTATTACAGCTTTCCATGCCTATGTTGTTTGTAATATCCAAAATTAAAGAAAATATAAAAACACAAGGTGAGCAAGTTTGTTTTCCTACCAATGCAATATTATTAATATTAAGAAGTCAGTTTACCTACAGGTTTGAAAATTTAAATGCACCTTGCAATAAATATACTTCACCTTTTCCCATTCATATATAAAATAATCTACAGCACTGACCGGATTTCAGAAACTCCATCTTAATACAATTTACAAACTCTCTGCTGGTGTTGGAGATACAGACTCAATTTTCCTTCCTGTCTTCGTAAAAGTAACATATCTAAATTATTCATCTAAGAGTAAATAATGATGACGATTTGCAGAGACTAAAATTACAAACTCAACAGTTTTGATAGCCAGTACAAAAATCAAGGTTGCCACATTACACAAAGAAATGTTCTGATCCTAAGCAAGCATGATCCAAAATTTAAAAAAAACCAGCACTGCCTGTGCTAGGTGCAGGATCCCTTTCTTCCCTATTCCAATTGCTATCATCTCCACTTAAAAAAAGATAAAAATTTGGATTAGCTAGTGTTTTCCTACTTATGTATATAAATACAACTGACTGCAGGAGAGCAGGAGTAGATGTGTTTTTATCAGAATTCCTACTGAGGAATACAATGGCCCTGCTGCATAAACGGTCCCGAGAGACAATGAACTACATCCTCACTAAGATAAATCAATAGATCTCTGTGCACACCAGCAAAAGGAGGTTCAATTTACACCAGTCAATAATCTAACTTCATTAATTTTCAAGTAATTCTGAGCACGGGCTAGAAAAAAGATGTTGGGTTTAATGTTGAAAATTGTGGTTAAGAGCAGATTACTTCAGATTTTTATTTCCAGAAATATGAACTAATCAGGTGAATTTGCTTTTTTTTCTGAAAGAACCACATCCACACACACATCCACAGGCTGAACTTGCTGTGCCAGCTACCAGACATGGAAAGTGACACAAAAATATCTGACCAATTTTATTGTGTAACAAAACTATTTTAGAAAAGTTTTATAATTAATGGGCAAGAAAAGCAGAAGATAACAAATCCTTCACTGTTTTTGAAGGATCTTTAGGCCCCAAATTAACCACCATCAACAGAGATGGATTGCCAACAGAATTAAAATGCAACCTCTATCCTCACAAGGCAGGTGAGTGGACTGAAGGAGACATGAGGAGTGTGACATGTTTGGGGATGGTCTAAAGGTTGCTCCTTCAGGGCAGCAGGCAGGAGTCCCAGGGACTCGGGCTTTCTCAAAGTGAACTAAATTCACTTGGCTCACACTGAGCTGTTCAATATGGACAGGGCTTTTTATGGCCACAGAAACGACCTTTGGTTGCTGCTGGAAAGGTACAAACAACAATAAATATCACAACATACTTGTTAAAATGCAGAAAAAGAAGAATTAAGTGCAAATGAGCCAGAAAATCAAAAAGTAGCATTCAGCATCCTGGGTTGGTAACTGCTGAAAAGGAAATGATCTTCTGCAAAGATCACTTCATAAATTCTAACAAGGCACTAACACCTATTGATGGGCTGTGTAAATGCTGGCCCAGAGCCAGCCCAGCCAGCTTTCCAGCCTGCCCCAATCCCCTTCTTCCTTCACACAGGCACACCCCACTCTAACAGATGGGAAATTTTGCCTAAACTTTTTCTGCTACTTATGGTGTTACATTCAAACCAAAATAAACCTATGTATCTGCCTAGTCCATGCATCTCCCAAATTATACTTGAAAATAGGGACAAACCGATGGAGGAACATCTGTGGATGAAGTTTTCACACATACATCATAAAGTGAAAAAGCACTGGACAAGAGTGGTGTTTGTAAGCAGTGTATTTCATATTTTTCTTTTCAATATACTCTTTTCTCCCAGCCCAGACTTCCTGCCTCAGCCATACAGCTCTCACTTGGAAATGCTTTTGCATGAAGACACTGGCTTTTCTCTTTCTTGAGCAGCTCTTGGTAAAATCAAGTTGATTTTGCTGTGGTTCAGTACCACTGCAATTAGCAAGTGACCTGGTAGGTGCAGTTTCATCACTTTTTAAGAACTGCACCAACATAGAAACAACTGCACCCCATAATATATGGCAGGTAAAAGAGAAGAAAATGCAACCTGTCTTTCTTTTAGTTCCCTTCTGGACTATTTTGAAGGTTCTTTACTTTTTTTTTTAAAACTCAGAATACACTGAAGTGTAGCTGAACACTCCAGCCAGTTAGCTTGCTCTAAGTTTTATTAGAGCTTTTAAGTTTCTTTAAGCTGCAGCATTTTCCAAGTGAAGGACGAAAGCAGGGATTTACCCTCACGACATCCACTGAAATATATTTTTTGTGCTAGTATGAAGTCTACGAATTAGCATTTTGTGATGTTCCTGAAATTAGAAGCCCCATGAACTAACCATTTTATGATATTTATGCTTTGCTTCATAATGCATTCTCCACAGATGAATCAAAGGGCCAAATGCAATTGCTGTTGTGAGATAATAAAGCATGAAGTGGTGTGTTTGGAATTAAATTTACATAAGACGAAGGATGGTGGGCAGTTTGTGATGACAGTAACAATCGGGGAGTGCTCCGTGGTGCTGCGCTCCCAGAAACTGCTGCACAAAACACCACATCATCTGCATGAATAATTAAAGCACTGTCTGGGGACTCAATCAATTTAAAAGGGAAGAGGAAAACTTTTCCGATATTTTTCCTGAGTTTTATGATCAGAGCTGTGTCTAGGACCTCTATCAGAGCTATTTCCCCAAAATAAGTCTCATAATTCTGTGTGGCTTGCTGGTTTGGTGTTTGCTTATCTCTTAGAGATGTGTTTTATAGTCAGCAAAAGCTCTGTTGGATTAACCTAGACAGAACCCAGCACAGAGCTCCTGGGTTCAGCTGAACCCAGTTTCATCTTCTAGCTTTCTACTCCATGAGGGGAACAGCCTTGTATCCCTGACCCTGCTCTGCTGCTCCAGAAAGTCACGGGGTAGAGGGAGCCCCTACCTTGCAGAAATAGTAATTGAATGTGTTCTAGTGTGGTGCAGGGACTGCTGCCTGTCCCACTGCACAAGACTTTGACAGCCCCTGGAATGGAAAAACATACGGTAATATTTTGTATCATTCACATATTCAAAGTCTCTCAGAGATATCAAGAAATCAGTCTCCTTCTTACCCTCCTGTCAGAGATTCCGTCTCATCCTGCTGGAACCTGGGGGAAACTGAGGCATGGAGAAAAGGAAATGCTTCAAAGTCAGCTTTTTGTTTCTGGAACATGTGAGGCATCTTGTTTCAAAGACTGCATGCTTGCAGTTTTAAGCTGAAATTGTTTTTTTCAAGCTGTGTGAATAGTCAGGCCTTTTAAAGTCATGGCTACTTGGGCACAAAAAATTAAGGTGTTGCTTCAAAAAACAGGTGACACCACTCTCCCTGCCCACCCCTGCCTGGGCTCATGTGCCACTTTGGTGGAAGATGAAAGATTAGAAGTCAGGATTTCTCAACTCTTAAATCTACTCAGCCATATAACCTACTCAAAATAGTCATTTTTATCTAGTAGTGGTACTTTGGAGTTCCCAATCATGCTACAGCCAACTGGCCATGGGCAAGGACTAATGAAGGAAGGGGAGGAATACACTTCCAAGGGGTTTGTAAAAACAGTGCTATGTTCAAATCACATGGAAGATCAGTGTTGAGGGGGTTCTGGCCTGCATGTTGTTGTCAATTATTATCCTGTAGATAGTCCCACTGGAGGGTGAGCTCTCTCCCTCAAAAGAGAGAGCTCAGCATGGCACACCCAAGTATTCAGCCAAATAAAGACAAGGGTTTCTTTTGGCTGATGAGATCAAAGGCAGACTTTTGCAGGTTTTTACCCTGTGCCCAGGTTACACAACCTTTAAGACAATTACAAAACTTCACATCTTATTCATTGAGGTCTCGCTGAGTTCCAGAACACTCTGAAGTTGGAAAATATCTTCAAATGTATGTTTCTTAAAAAGATTAGAGAGCAGAACTCTAGTTAGCTTTTGTCTGTCTGTTTTGCTGAGGGTGTTATTCTAAGAGCATGCAGGAGATGAATGATCTACACTGAAAACCTTGACGCTTCTTTAAATGCCTTATTTTCATTTTTTAAGAAATGTGACAGCAAGAATTAGTACTGGCTCTTCTATTTCAATAATGGCAGTCATGTTGAAATGACAACAAACATCATTACATTTACATGCACATTTATGTAGACAAAAATTGTCATTACTTATTTCAGTGGAACATTTTATAATTTGCCCTATAAACAAATAAAATCTGTATAAGCTGTTTTTAGCCTTCAGCAGTATGTCAACACAAGCAACTTAGAGCTAGACTTACTGACACTCACTGGTATCTCCTTCCATTTTTAAAACGCTTAAGATTAAAAATATACTATTTATTTTTCAGTTTTTAATAATACAGTGAAAATACTTTTTGATTGCTGGCTGCAAATAAAAAGCAGATAGTTGAATGCCCTCAAATGTTGTATATTTAAATGAAAAGGGGGGAAAATAGAGACATATCCATGTGCCTGTTTTGACTTTGATGTTCTGAGTAGGGAAAAAAATATGACGATAAAAAAGAAGATGCAAACTGAGAAAAATGTACACCTTCTTTTAGTCCATCTGCAATGAAAAATTATTCTGATGTTCTTCCACCATATTATCTACTTACTCTCTTCTCACTTCTCTCTTTTGTTGATGCTCTGATCACTGTTATAATAAACTTAAATACTTTGTGCTACCTACAAAAGTCTCACAGTTAAGGCTGTAATTGCTGAAACCCTCACTATACAAAGATGTAAAGCATCAGAGGTAAATCACAGAATCACAGCACAGTCTGACTTGAAAGGGACTTTAAAGATCATCTGGTTCCAACCCCCCTGTCATGGGCAGGGACACCTTCCACCAGACCAGGCTGCTCCAAGCGCCGTCCAACCTGGCCTTGGACACTTCCAGGGATGGGGCAGCCACAGCTTCTCTGGGGAACCTGTGCCAAGGCCTCAGCACCCTCACAGGGAAGAATTTCTTCCTTATACCTAATCTAAACCTCCCCTCTGACAGTTTGAAGCAATTCCCCCTTGTCCTATCACTACACGTCCTTGTCAAAATTCCCTCCGTGACTCTCTTGTAGGCTCTCTTTATGTATCAGAAGGCTGCTAGAAAATGGGAATATTCTATAGGAAAAAGGATTTCCTAGCACTGAAGGAGTTGAACTGGCTTTTTGAAGAGATATTTGCTTGAATGTACAACTGGGTAATTCCAGAAGACTCAGGAAGTATCTGGGCAGTCTATGGAATAGCAGGGCAGAGCTCCAGATCTACTGTGCAGGCCTTCTATAAAATTTGACTTAGAGCAAAGTTAAAACAGGAAGGAGACAGCACTGGAACAAACTTGCTGTTATATTTGGTTGGTCGAAATTTTTTGTGGAGGGATGTTTTGGATCAGCTTTCCAGTAAGGAATGTGGGGGCAGAGAACCTAACTTGCTTTAAGATGGAATTTCAGATATTTTATGGTCAGAATTATGTGACACAGCTTGAATTCCCTGCAAGAAACAGATTTAGTGGTCTAAGATGCTCCAGATAGTCTTGTCCTAAGTTTCTATGCTGGGTGTTAGCATCACATAAAAATTACCACTGGTCAGTTTATTTGTTAGAGAGGTGGCACGGAGTGGGGAAGGGCTGATCTGGAATGAGGACATACTTCTGTCCCTGTACATCAGCTCTCCCGTGCCAGCAGGAGCCAGATCTCAGCAGATGCTGGCAAGGTGTCCATGCAACTCACTAGAGAAGTTTCAGATTTTTTATATTTCTTCAGTTATTTCTTCTCTCTCTTTTACATTCTTGCTAACAGCAGCAAGTGCAACAGGGAGGGACTTTATGAACCAAAGTGTGTAAAGAACCTTGCAATGTATCCATTTGACTGTTACCACTGGAATTCTAATCCTTATGATTGAATACACTGGCTGAGTCCATGGCCCAGCAGAGCCAAGCTCTGTCCCTGTTGGTGCTGAGCAATGTCTCAAGGAAATCTACTGACTCCGGCAGAAGTATTTTGCATCTGCCTCACCATGGCCAACACCAGCACTTCCCCTGAGAACTTACAGTTCTCTGCTATCAAGTCTGGTTTCAATATTGGTTACATTGGGTCAAACTCAGCTTTTTTAGCAGAGCACTGTATACCCAGATTAGTTTCACTGAGGTAAACACAGTCATTCGACATTTACACCCATACAGTTTACCTCAGGATTTTATTTTCCTGCTCCTTAGGGCCTTTGGTAGTCAAGATAGCTCTGTAAAAGTACTGACTGTGGAGGACAATATAAACTTTGCTATCAAAGTCAACAAATAAAATAGTCATGTAATATAAAAAAGTCATGTAAGTGTGACATACGTGAGTGCTGATAGAAGAAACTGAATAAACAGCTTAAGGACAGCTGGACACAGTCACCTCACATGGGCCAGGGTTACAAAGGACTATCTCTGTCATATGACTTGGGTCAGTGCTATTGGTTCCAACAACACAGACATATCTTCCGTCTTTTTTGAAATTCAAATGTGAACAAAATATATTGCAAACTACAAAGTTGGCAGTACAAACCAATACAACCATGAAAGAGTAGTTACTGCTAACACCCAGTAGCTGCTACTATTGCTTCTTGAATTAAAAAAAATTTAAAGATTGAAAGTTTCACCTTCATCCTCATCATAAAAAATGATATTATATGGGATAGGAATTAGCATGGTCTTTTAGTCCTTCTTGCCTCAGAGAAAAATGCTGCTTGGCAAATGCCATTTATTATTAAACAAGATGTAAGAGTGGAAAAAGTCTTATGCAGGATGTACCTTTTGGTATAATAATTAGAAACAACCAAACTCCTAACAGACTTTTATGAGGTAAGAAAAGGAAAGCTGCATTTGTTTAAGTCAAATGATTGCAGTGTATCTGTTGCTCTTTTAAAATACTTTGAATGATATGTAGAGAGATTCCAAATGTCTTTCTGTTAATGAATAGTGAGAATACAGCCAGTAGAGAAATAGAAGGTTTGCTTCTCTCTCCTTATTTAGATTATAATAACTGACAATACATTTATTTAGTTTTAGTATTGTTTTCTTCATAAAAATCTAGCCCCTCTCAAAGTGATACAGATGATAAGGCAGGCATATACAATAGATTTGGTATCAGGGGGTGAACTAATATGAGCAATAATTCAGGCAGAAGCTTTTTTTTTAAGTCTTGGGGAAGAGTGAGGGAAACGTAAAACTAAAACATATTCTCATCTGGAGAAAAAAAATCATTTAAAAGCTTGTCCTAAATGAAAACAATTTACTTGTACCAGTGTCCTTAAGTGCCACAAACTCTTCTGCTTCTGCTGCTACATTCTCTAATGATATTACTGCATATAGCACATCTCATCTAATCTGTTAGTAAAATCCTAAAGTCACTTATGTCAGTCTCTAATGCAAGCCAAATGAGTCTTCCCAGTAATAAGAAGCTTCGCAGAATTAGTTTTCGTTTTGCAGAAAATTGCCATTGGGGCTGGCACTTTTATCTAAAAATTTCACTCGTGCATAAGCAAAAAACTCATATATTATTTGGTTACATTCCATCAGTATGAGAAATAACATTGTGAGAATTCTATGCATGCTAATGATATATAGAAATCCACCTGCTTTCAGATAAAATGAGTTTAATTTTCTGTTGCCCACTGCCTGGTTGGCCTTTCATAAATTACTTATGCACAGCTATTATTAAAATAGAGGGAAAGCAAATTAGAAAGTCCTCATATCTCTCCACTGGATTTAACCAAGGCAGGGCTGTGACAGCTAGAGTCAGCGTTTTTGAAAAAATTCTGCTCTCTTGAAAAATTTTGCATCTCTATACAATTCTATGCCACTGTTGTAAACGTTCTGACCTGCCTTCTTACCAAATTAACCTAAATCCTTTCTATTTTTCAACATTAATGGAATCCTCTAGAGTCCTGCTGATATATATTAAAATATATTTATTGGTTAATTTGAATTCCAGCATTTTGTACCTCATTTCCCAGTACTTCTGTTATATCTGAACAGCTTGGAGCTTTAGCATTAAAAACTTACAAATTAAGATAAATACATCTGACAATTATCAGATCAAAACAACTTAACTTTCATTGGAATATATGATTGCAAATTTCCCTTCCTGATGAAAGAGAAAATGAGGACTGTCTGCTTGAAACAGTTAATTGGATTTGAAAGTACTGTACGTTTCAGCAATCGGTGCAGCTTTTGGTTGGTCAATGACTACTTGACCTCCTGGTTTTCCAACAGACAATTGGTTTTCATTTCTTGAGGGTCTTTTAAGTCCATAGTTCATGGTGACTTTAAGTTTAATTTTCTGTTAATGATATTATTTTGCTCTTTTAAGATAAAACTTTCTTGTTTGAGCAATAGTGGCAATCCCATTACTGTGTGAGGAAGGACAACTTCTCAAATTGCATTCTTTTAACATTCTCTGTACTGTTATGCTATTTCTAAATGTCATTTTAACACTTTGGGTTTGTATTTCGTGTGCATTTAAATGGATGGCTGCTCTGCTCCTTGAAATAAATACTAATACAAACAAAACAAAACAAAACAAAACAAAAAAAGCCATTGTTGTCACCTGCCCAGCCAAAGCTCCTTTTTAGGTAACAGGGGTCCCGGTTTTAATCAGCCACTGGTTTAATACCTTCCAGTTCTCTGACTAGACTGACTCTGCTTAGAAGTGGTGTGGGTTAGTTTGGGCCAAGGACATGCCCTACAGGTTTCAGGCTCAATTTCTCTATTTTCAAGCCCATTAAATTTGCATCCACACTGTATAATAGTGCATTAAGCCCACAGCAGGCAATTTCCTAATGCTAACAACAATTTGGTCCTGAGCTGACATCCCCAGCGCTTGGCTAAACCCAGCCAGTCAATGCTGGTCCTGCTAAGAAGAAGTCTCTGTAGTTCTTACACTAAAGCAGCTCTCCTAATGACTCAAAGCAATTATTTTGGAGGAGCTTTTCCCTAAATTTACATCAAATGCATATTTATTTGTTTTCTGCCATAGGTAGTATTTTATTTCACACTGCATTCTCAGGAGTGACCAGAGACATGCAGTGCTGGTCAGCTCCCAGGCTGTTGTTTCTCACTACAGCCTTGCAAATCCAACATCTCCCTGCAACCATGGGAAGCCCTCCTGCTCTTCCTCTACCTCCATATTTCAGTTCACAGAAATAATCCAGTTTTTTGGTAAGGTTAGTTTACTGAGAGTTGAGGTTCTTAACTGATTGAGAAGATGATGGAATAAATGCCGGAGTAGGATAACAGAAGAAGAGAGAGCATGTGGCTGTTAGTTGAGAACAAATGGTTTCACTATGAGGTACTTCAAATGTCCATTCATGAAAAAAAAGGCTCTGGATAGATAGGAGAATGAAAAACCATCTGTAGGGGTAAAAATAGACATAGATTGTAAACAAACTGCAGAGCTCAGAAACTGCTGGGTTCATTACAAAGCTGAGTAGAGAAAAAGAAGAATCAATTTAATAGTTTGTTTATGTAAATTTGGATTCTGGTTCTTCATTTCACGTGAACACAGGGTGAGCAGGAGGTGCTTAGCTCTGGGTTCTCGCTCTGGCAGGTGTCACAGAGAGTAGTGGTCCCGCTTTGGTTTCTGGACCTGGCAATCTTGCCCTGTGCTGATGTGAGCCCCTGAGCCAGCACTCAAGACCTTAAACTGATTTTTAAGCCACTTCTGTGCATGGCCAGCGTGGAGAAGAAAATAGGTCTGCCTTCATGTGTCTGTTTAAGCTTTATTCATATCAGCAACCTTTGCCTCACTTAGGGTAATCATGTGAGAAAAGCCAGGCAGAGTGCTTGGGACTGGGATCTCAGAGAACAACTTGTGATCACAGACACTTGTGTTTATCAGCTCTAAGGTAATCCATGAGTTTTTAATTCTTAGGAGTATTTCCTCTCAGTAGTGGTTGCTAATGCAGAGATTGGTTCTATTCAGTGATTCACATTCCTGCTTATGTAGATCTATAAAAGTGAACTAAGTTGAACATACCTTGTGCAAGGTACATTTGGATAGAACATGTAGTGCAAATACACACATTTTTCACTAGATTTGTAGCAAAAAGTAGTTTTTTAGCTGCCTAAAATGTTTCTAGAAGTGGTTCATATAAAAACAAACATGAATCCAAACATTATTGTATACTACACAAATTTAGAAATCTCAGAATTAGTCAAGAAAAGTTGAAATTCTTTCTGTTATGGAATATCCTCAAACCCCTTCCCCTATTAATTTTAGAACATACACGTTTTCCCTTGTTTCTTACAGTTCCGTGATCTAACCAAGAGAACAGGTGGCTAACTGATCAAACACCAGTTTTTACCAGAATCAAAAATATTCAAAAACTCATTACTCAGCTTCTCCATAATCATTGATTGTTTTAGCTATAATTATTGTGAATAGCTACAAATACATCAAATCTGTCTCTGATTTTGAGATTTTTAGACTGTACCTCCTTCACAGTTTCTAGGGTTAGAACCTTACACCCATTTCTCTCCGATCTTCAGTGACATTTTCAATTATCATAGATCCCTGTGAATCCAGGAACATTCTTTACTGGAAAGTGTATGTTGCAAAATCTGTGGTAAAATTGTAAAAATTAGCCGGTAGCGTATAATACTGATTTCCACACACAAAAATGCTTCTTATATGGTTGTACGCTTGGACAAATTGAAATGTGATGTAGTAAACATTACAGAGCACTGCTGCTCACAATAATTGACTATTCCCTGCAGTTTCCTCTCCCTCCTGACGATTCCATAGCTGTAAATCACTTTGATAGAACTCTCACCCTGCGCAGCCAAAGCCTAAGCAGTTCATCGTGAAGCTTCAATGGACCACACACAATGCAAAGACTTGAGACACAGTGATACAAATCACGTGAGATGAATGACTGTAATTTATGGCTTGTATTAGAGGTACACATAGGAATTCTGGTCAGGACCCCACTACGGTACATGGTAGACAAACAGGAAAAAAAAAGGTCATCCTTCCTGTCAGAAATTTGCAATCTGAATAATTTAATTTGTAGACATATCTTTGAGCATAATGCACTCTGCTACACAAATAGCTTGTGAGAAACCCATTCTCCTAAAACAATGACAGATGGTTTGGAACAATAATGAGCAATTGCATTAAAAAAATTTTAAAATTCTGTTTCCAAACGGTTCTTGAACACAACAGCTAGAGTATTCACTCAGTGTAACTTACCCGGATGCAGAAGACAACACTGAGTAAAAGCCTATCAAGAATTAAAAAATGTTCTGAACATAAAGTACATTGAAAACTATGACTTCTTTTTATACCCTCTCAAGTACAGAATGTCCTGTGTACTAGTAGAGGACATCCTACACTGTAAGTCTGTTGAAATGCTATAATTAAAGGTCTGTCAGAGTTTCTATTAAATCCCTGATTTTCAGGGTTTAATTAATAATAACAGTGAAAATTAATGTGAGTAGAATTAAAGCCACTGTCATAGCTCTGCTGCATATTAATTCCTGATTTTAAGTCTCTACAACATGTGGGACTGATTCAGCTTCCTCTCCTCAGTCAAAATTCCTATTTCAATGTAAAATTCCACACTGGAGACAGTGGATATTTGCCTGAACATATAAAGTGTGATCAGGCTATAGTATTATAGTACCTATAGTATTCATATAGTAAATTAAATGAACATTTCAGAAAGTCAAGAATAACTATATTGCATAAAGTTTTGGAATAAATACCTTAAGTTTAGTTTAAGTTCATGTACCTGAAAACAAGTGAACATTCAAAATTTCTCAGTCAATAACTTCCCAGCAATCGACTCAATGTAAGTTTATCCATTTATCTTTGGAATATTAATAATCTTAACTATTTTTATTTTTTTCTAAGTAAGAATTAAGAGGTTGACTCCTTAATGAAAGATGGAGGACAGATGTAAATATTGGGGAATGGAATTTCCCTGGAACCACAAGAGCAAATCAGATGTTCTGTTACTGAAACAAAGGCTCCTGGCATTTTGGATTTGGGTGCAAATAATTTAGAACATTCCATGAGATACTTCCCTGAAAATAAGCACTGGTATCTCACCATACAACACAGGAAATTTAATCTTTCACATAAAAGGATCAAATAAAACTACCTCAATGTGGAAGTCTAGAGAGGGACCTGGCAGAATACTAGAGGATATTCAGTTCTCTTCAAAGTAAATAGTATTACAGCTGAAAAATGTGAAAGCATGAAATTTTCTCAACACTGCTCTGAGAAACAGACCCAGAAATCCCAGACATATGCAAAATACTATAGTGAACGGTGGAGACAGTACATTCAGAAATTGTTAAAAATGTTAAGAACACTATGTTTCACATAAAAGCACCTATTATAAAATACACATTTTTTTGTCCAAATTCCAAAATAATAGGTGGCATTATTTCATCTTACATTAAAATCTATGCCGTAAGTCAATATCACACATTTCAGAGGTTAATAGGTAAAGAGGATCAATGCTATTTGCTGTTAGGACTGCTAAGTAGGTCAAGGAAGTTCACAAGTCAGAAACTTTCATGTAATAAAGCCAAGTGGGAATTTATATGGTTAATGAAATCTACTCTGTTGAACTAATGAAAAATGAAGTTGACTTAATCAAAAATTCACATTTTATCATATATAATGATATGGAAGAAAATGGCAGAGAATATAATCTCTCTTCAGTAAAGCAGGATACATTTGCAGCACAACACAAAAAGGGGGGTAGAAGGTCAGCAATCAAAATGCTCTGTGGTGATCATGTATCTGCACTGTCTTGATATCTGAATGTGGGGATCCACTGTTGTTGTCAATGTGCAAGTCACTAAAAGACATTCTTTGATCTGCAGAACTTAAAATCTGAACAGATAATTTGTTAAAAATGCTGGAAAATGAAGAATTATCATTCAAAATGTTGGGAAAGAAAGAATTATCATACCTTTATCAATCTAGAATTGAGGCTGTAGTTCCAGAGCAAGCTGAACCAGAAATGTAACTGCCAGGCCCTGCCTCTCTACGTGCTCCCCAGGCCACTTGCTGAGCTGTCCTAGTTCACTATTCCAGCATAAAAATATCCCTTCAAAACCAAGCACAGAAAGGTACTGACATAGATCCGTAAACGAACTGGCAAATACCTGAGGCAGCAAGAGACAAAAATGTGCAGGTGGGAGAGGATGGAGGGGAAAAACTCCTGCTTTGGAATAAGTCAGACATAGAGATTAATTTATCCAAATTCACTTAGAAATTCTATGGCATACATCATATAATTTTTCAATTATGAGAACAAGTAGCTATAAACAGACCCTGGAAAAGTTTAGAATGGACATTTCAAGAGACTTTTTAATTTCTAAAGCAGCCAAAGTTTGCATCAGCCATCCTGTGAGCTTAATAGGAGCAAAAATTGTAAGATTTTAGATGAAGCTTTGCACTGTATGAGATGGTTGACAAAGCTGATGAAGGGTTGCAACTTGAAAATTCTAAGTTGTCCTTTCAATTCTGAGCATTTTGAAATGCCTCAACTAATTCTTAACTAAGAGAAGATGAAAAATGCTCCCTTAAGTACATTAAATTTGAGGCAGTTAAATCAAGTGACTGCCAGTGCTAAAACTAGGAAAAAGATACAAATCTAAATCTGAAAGTCTTAGGAGTGGAGAATAATGTTCTTTATGATTTGCTAACATCACTAACCCAGGTCTTCATAGAGGCACATTACCAACCAAACCAGAGTAAACTATACAATTAATCTGGAGTGTATCTTGCTCTGCTTCCATAGCCTTTCAGAGTTAAAAGAATTGAGAAACCAAAGCAAAACTTGGCATGACGACATAGTTTGCTGTAATCAATATCATGATAAAGCAAGGAATTTCTCAAAAAAATGGAAAAAGCCAATAACTGTTTGTGTATATCCATTGCTGAGCAATGACCCCTTGTGTTAGATTTAAGCTAAGTACCACACCAACACATCCTCCTCTCTTGTGTTCTCTAATGCTGAAGTCACATGACAAACATCTGGTGAACAAAGTGAAATCACGAACTGGATAATTTCTATTTGGATGTTACTTTTTGGCTCCACTTATCCCTGCAGCTGGAGCATTTCCTTCCAGCATCTCTATGCTGTTTTGTGAGCAACGCTGGAAAAGTGCCACAAATGTATGAAAAACTTTGAAGGGGCTTAGCGTTAAAGACTTCTGCTTTCCAATCAGTACAGCTTGAATCAATAGCGCTGCTGCTAAACGTAAACAGGCATAATGGGAATTTTACAAAGCAAGGCTATTTGTATGTAACATCAAAACCAGCACAAAGTCCTCTTTCCATAAGAGTGCAAATCACATTTAGAGTAGACCAGAGAGAAAAGCAAGATTACTTTGTGATGATTTGCTGCAAAGTTCACTACACTCTTTGCTTGATAATGAATTTTGCTCATATTGTCATGCACTTCAGGCTTCATCAACAAAGTGCTCAACTGCCAAAAATCATGATTTTAGCACATCAGAACAAAGATGAAAAAAAAGGAAAAAGAGCACATATTATTTGATTTTCTGCAAGCAATAATTCATAAAAATATTATTTTACTATAAATGCTGCCTAACCACAAATTCCAAAAAAAGACAAGGAAGGGAGAAAAGATAGGGGATGCTCTGGAAGGATGAACGTGGATTCAGGTATATGAAATATTGGCTAATTATGTGGTGAGATTTTGCTTCCATCAGAAATAATAAACACGAAGAGATTGCTAAATACATTTCCCCTGCAAAGGGAAGAAAGCAGTTTCTGGTATGTTGCACTTGTAACAATCTGAATTTTTTTTGGCTTGCTGCTATTTACAGTATCTTATCTACATTAGGAATAAATACAAGACAAGCAGCATCTTCTGCTGCCTCCCAAGTCATAACTTCCTGGCTGCTCCATGTGTGCTTTCTAACAGCTGTACACACTGACAGCAACTTGTGAGTGGGTCCAAGCAGCCTTCTCCTGGCTTTTGAACATGTATAAAAGTATGACCCAGTTGTAAGTAATTAAAGGATTTACTGGTCAGGTCAGGCTCCAGAAGCTGTAGCACACAACAGGGAATAGCCAGGCTTGGTGCCTCAAATGCCCATGTGATACAACAATTACAGAAATACACAGCTCTTGGTCCCTCTCCTCTCTTCTTAGTCTCTGGCTGCTTCTGCTCTTACATCTGCTCTTCTCAAGCCTATGGATATCCTTTTGAATTAGCAGGAGTCACTGGGCAGGGAGGCAGAGAGCAGTTGCTTTTATCAGAGCTCTTGTAAAGAACTTGCTGGGAATTCATCAAGAAATCAGTTCTCTGAATTGAAACTTTTCCCTGGAGTTTATCAATTTTAATGAAACTTTCAGAGAGAAAAGTATCTCAAGTCAAGATTTGTGACAAAGTAAAGAAAGAGAGGCATGGCCAGCATCCCAGGATATAGGTACTAGCCTGGAATGTCAAAGACAAAATGTTCAAGTGAATCTGAGGCAGCATTTGTACAGTTGTAAATACAACACTGTGCTTATTAGAACACCTACATTTTCCAGATTGTTGTCAATATAGAAGTTGCTTGGGTGCATGAGACTCCTGGTTGTTGAATCAGGTTGTGTCTTGTACAACACTGAACAATCCATAAGGAACCATCTTTCCTGAGATGTACAGTGCTGGATGAGTGCCCAGCATGCCCAGAAACCTCAGCCTCAGGGAAGATGTAAATAGGAGCTTATCATGAGCATAGAGGAGCAATGACTGGAAAGTTGCCTATAAGGACTATGGAAGTGCTCTCCCAACATCCATTTGATAATGAAGTTACTCTAATGACTTCAGTGAAATTATCCTTACTTTACACGGGATTCAGGGAAAGGTGAAGCTGCTCCAGCTGTAAAAACCTACCTTGTACATCTCATAATGCAAATTAAATTTAAAACCCCCATGGAAACAGTCCAAAGGACTTTCTCTGCATGTGGCTGTAAGTCATTTAAGTCATTCAGTGAGACGGGATAATGGCCATCAGTTTTCACTTGGCCAGTTCATATTGTGGCACTGGGAGGAAGACAGTCTGTCAAGTTTTTGTCTGCAGTGTCTGATTTTTCACCACAGTGCTCCTGCCCTCCCTCCATTGTGTCAGGAGTGCATTAGGTGTTGGAAGGGCAACAAGAGGCTCAACCAGTGGGTGGAGAGGCTGGACAAGGGGGGTTGAATTGTAGGCAGCCTGCAGAGTCTGTTGGAAAGGCTGTGCTTTCTTTGTGCTGATATGTATCTATGTCCCTGTGCCACATTACATGGAAGGGATTAGAAATAGGATTTCTGATATTTCAGCTGACATGACAGGAGTGATAATTTCATGCAACTATGTTGCAAGCAAAATTCAAATATTCCACCTTTTAAAGGGATTGTATATATTTTCATCTGTGCTCTTAGGCTCAGAACCTTATTCTGCAATGACTGATACAACAACAAAATGCACTTCAAAGAGGCTAATACACAGATAATGTCCTGTCTCTCTACGTATACCTGACTCACACCTTAATGACTTAAATGACTACATGAAATGGTAATAAGTGTTAAAATAATCTCCAAAATCTCTATGTATCACAATGTGTAAAAGTTTGGAATATCTTTTGAAAATCAAAAATCTAACAGTTTTTTGGTTTATTTGTTTGGGGTGCTTTTTTTCTTTTTTCCCCAAGGCCAAGAAAAATAAAGAAACAAAGTAACATAAAAATATCTTAACTAAGTAGAAGGTATCAAGGTCACTGGCTATAAATATAAATAATGCTGCTGCATAAATCTTAAACAGCTTACCACAACTACTAATATAACTTTACAGTATTTACAAGATTAATCTTTTTAAAGAAAATTACAGGATCATAATATGAAACAAGATTATGCTATGTCCTATATAGCATTTTACTATGCACATAGCAGTAACATGACAGCAAATATGCACTTCAGACATATCAAGTAACTACTGCATGAAGAGGGTGACACTGAGTACCAAATACTAAGCACAGCAACAAGTCTTGGGGCCATCTGATCTCCCCATACAAAACACTTTGTTAAACCCTTGATAGCCTCATTTATGTCTAATGGAACATGCGTAATTTTTCATGCCTCCATAGAAATATGCACTGAGTATTCCGACTATAATTTACAGGTGTAAGATTTTCTAACTGTTGGCTGTTGAAGCAGAAGAAATACCAGAAATACAACAATGCAGACAGAATCCTTGGATCCTATCCTTGGGACAGAATGAAGGAACTTTTGCTAGGTTATATGCATTTCTAGCACTCTTGCAATAGCATTTTCTGTGTTGAATTCATGCAGCCCACAGTCTGCACCAGGTAAATTGTAGCATAGGTCTGTTGGTTCAGGTGAGCCCTGTGCCTTATTCTAGCTAAGGACCTTGTTCATTGTTTTTAAGGTTTGTCCAGCAGCAGAAACAAATCTCCCAGCACAGGCAAGCAAGATCACCACAGGAATCCATTAGTAGTTAGATGAATAGACATCCTTCTGGAGCACTGAACAGTGATAAAATTTTAAAATAGAATGCTTGCTAAAAGTTCTAGGTAGTAAAGAGAACCAAGCTTCCTTTCCCTTCCAAAAGCCTAAACCCACTTGATTTATGCCAGCATTTCAATGTGGCCTTGCACAAGAGAACAAACACACTGAAGAGAAGCCCAGTTTGGGCCCGTGATTCTAGACCTGAGCATACATCAGGATGCTGTTCTCAGCAGCTCCACCTCATATGTTGCACTGTGAGTAGCTCCTACTTGCCCTGACCCACCCATAGATGGTGTTTGCTGTAAAGGGACCACGCACATGTTCCTGTGCCCTGCCACAAAAGCCTTTGGTTCTCTGGAGGATGTTCCTGTCCCTTTCTCTTTTGCAGCTCCCCAAGCAAAAGCTGTTGCCTTGACAACTCTGGGGCGTTCTCCGGCTCCATGGATGCTTGCAGGAGGAGGCCAATTTCCTTCCACAAAATACAGAACTGCTAAGGAATAAAGAGTTAAAAGTGTTCAGATTCTTTCAGTAGTGCCAAAACCAGAACGAAAATGAAGAAACTTACCACAGACACAGGATTTTATAAGCCACAAGCAGCAGGATTCAAGCACTGAGAATTCACAAACACAAGTAGGGAACAGAAGAAATTGCAGTTGCCTGAGATTTCAGCAAAGGGCTGGAAAAGCTGTGGCTAAGGTCAGGCTAAGGCTCTTCTCTTTGCTCACCCTTCTGTAACTGGAAGGCCTCTGGCCTTCCATGGCACTGCCCTTGCTTTACCATTACACTGTTTATAAAGAAAGTGACAAAAACCAAAACAAAATTTAAAAATATATTAAAGGAAAATAAAAAGGATGGATTTGCAGTTTTCACTGCTCTTGCATATAACCTTTCATAATATTAAGTAGGATTAACTTCATTTTTAATCTTGTGCTGCAATTTTATTTTTTATACTTCAACTCTGCTTCAAATAAACATATTTTTGAAGCAAAAAAGAAGACACAAGAAAACTGATGGTCAGAAAAGGGATCACACTGCACTCCACTAGAATGGACAGCAGACAGAGGTGCTATTTATATGTAACACAAAGAAAACATGCTGCCATGAAGCTCTGTTTTCCTGTGTCCTGTAACTGAGCTGAGTGCTGCTCAGCCATGGAATACTCAGCTGTGTGACCGTTCTGTCACATCTCACAGCATCCAAGAGAAACAGAACATCCACTGGAAGTCACAGCTGGTATGTAGAAGGACAGATACGCTGTTGCAATCTTTAAATTCCTCAGTACTTTGAGCACATATGAGCCAAAATGGCTTTTGGCTTTTCTCTTTTATCAAACCTTCCCCTCCTTTCAGGGTTAGCCAAAGCAAAAGCTATGTGTACTGCCAGCAGATATCTAATGATAACAGGTTATGTGCATCCTTTACCAGAAGGAAATTATTTTGGAAAGTATCCATTAGTAATTAGAGCTGGATTTTCAGAGCCAATAGAAGCTAAAACTACAGGAGAAGCTGATCACAACTTCATGATGCCAATAAAATCTGTAATAAAAAGCAATGCACTTTATATTCCAAAAAGGCTGCAGCATATCAATAGACACATCTGACAAAAGCACCTAACACCACTGAAGCTCTAGCATGCATTGTATTTTATTCAAGGAAAGCATAGACAAAAGCTACTGGAGCAACCTTTCTGCTAGCAGTTAAATTTAACATGCAGCCAGGTATGACCAGGCTTCATGATACATCAACCTGCTAGTCAAATAGCACTTCTATTTTAAGCTACATGGAAGGGGATTAGGGTAAGAAAACTCCCTCTATTGACCACTGACATTGTTTATTACATAAAAGGTAATTGTTTGGAGAAGATTCCATCTCTTTTTGCTGCAGGAAATGTCTTGGTTTGCTGTTAACCCTTCTCCCATTACAGTGCAGCCACATTCGTACCACTGCTCACAGAAGCATAGAGAGCCTTGCGCATGATTGAGGGCAAGAACTTTGTAATGCACTACCTTTATCTGTCATATTTTGGTCTACAGCAGTAAATTTTTTATGCCTCTACTGACTACTCCCTGGAAATATGGTAAAGATGTGGCCTTTTATACAAAGATAAGGTACACAGAAATGATATCCAGAGAAAATACGGTAATAGAAAAGAACAGGCTCAAACAACAATGAACAGCTCACAGTCAAATCCAAAAGCATTAGAAGATTTCAGGCTGTGTTGGTAGAGTACAAATCCATCTTGGATCAAATTATTCACCCATTTACTGTGGTCCCTCACTTGGCCTGGCAATTAGTTCAACTGTGGAATGCTACTTACGAGTACATTCACAATCCCCACATATTCTCTACAGCACAAATGGACTTTGGGAAGGAAGAACTGGATACAGACTACCCATTGTAAACAAAACAGCCACTACTTTCACAGAGGTGCTAAAGCCATGCCTGCAAATAAAACACAAAATAAAAAATTTCTAATTTCCTACTTGGTATTCTGGGCAATGTGAGGGCATTACTTAACCTCTTCATGCCTCTGTTTTGTCATCTCTAAAACAAGGATCACACTACTGCCTTCCCAGGACTCACTGCTATTTTTTGGCTCTGACAGGGCCATGAATTTTTCTGATCTATGTAACATACATGTGGAGCTTGGTAATTCTGTGCATTCCTGTAAGACAATGCCCTCTTGTTAGGCCATGGGCAAAGCTCATCTGTCAAGCAAAAAGTTTTGTTAGCAAAATTCATTCAGCAAAACAACATCAACAAATAAGGAAAAACCGAATCCGATCTTTAACACATTCTTGAGGAAATCACCTGCACAGACAGAAGGTAGAAATTAATGTCAGTGGATGGGCCTGATCTGCAGAAAGAGATTTTTCCATTCTGTTTAAGAAACAAAGTGAAGGAAAACCTATTTTTAGAATTACAATTTGAAATGCCTGTTGGAAAAATTATGAAAAGCAAAAGTATATTTCGCCCTGTTTTTCCTACCACTTCTGATTTATCATTGCATGACACAATTTTTACGACAACTTACAGTAAAATATTGAAATTAGTTTAATCCCTTAGGGATGTAAGCTACTTTTTACATGCATAAATAAACTGCTTTATGCTAAGCAGTGTTTTGGATATAATTAGCAGCCCCTGAGAACACAGTTGTCTATGACTGGCAATTTTGCAGTAACGATTCCCCTCCTGTCATATGGGTTTTAAACTGAAAGGTCATTTTGGATAATAATTACTACGATTCTACCTCTCTTTCTCCTTAAAGTTAAAAACTTGAGTTAACTCATGGTGTCATAAGGGAAAGGAACATGTTTTCTTGGAGGGTTTTAGAAAGGTACTATAACCTTGACCTACACAAAAAGCTTTCAGAGGCAAAACTGCAGTTTTGTTTCTCAGAGTAAGTCCTTGGCTTTACTCCCAAATTCCTCAGAAAGCTGCTACGCATAGCATCAAACAAAAGGGTGATTTTTAACAAGTTTTGTGCTTGAGTCTGTAGAATTTGCTCACCTAACACACAATGCTGCATTTTCCTTTGCATTTATCTGCTTTCACTCAGTGTAAGCAGGCCCTTAGTCACCCTTCAGCTGACTAGCATCAATGACAATAACAATACATTTTTATTTTTAGGCCACTCAAATCTAAAGGCAAGTTAGCTCTGCACATGTATGCATGCACGCACAAATGTAAGTAATATGTGAACATTTCCGAAGGACAACAAGTCCTTTTGGAATAGTAATGAATAGAGAAATCATCTTGTGCCCTGCATGAGATAGGTGCATTTCAAAATTTTCCTGTATAGCTTCCATGAAAATTGGCCCCTAAGCAAGGGTGTGAGTCATTGATGAATGCAGCTCTGAGGCTTCACGCTGTGCAGCAAGAGCTGTAAAAGGCATTAGAGGAACAGAGGGGAGGAGGAGGAGAGAGAGAGAGGGTTAGGAGGTTATTAAATAAAATCTGGTAATGGTTTTACACGAACGTTTTCTGAGCAGTGTTTGGAGAAGGCACACCCCGCCCCGCCGGGCAGCGCCTTTGCCGGGCGGGGCACGGAGGGGCTGCTCTGCCCCTCCACAAATCACTCCTGCCTCTACCAAAGGCACTGCTCTCACAGCTGCCCTCCCAGTGCTTGCTGACAACTCGGGTCCTACAAGTAAAATAAATTACCCTATGGCACATACTGGCTTATAGCAACTTTTCAAATGAATACTGCAGCAAAAGGATGGGGTTTTTGTCCTCTGCACCCATCTCCAGCACACAAAAGCCACTGCACTGTACCAGCAATACTGCAGCCTTTGCCAGCACAACTATGCAGAAAGCATAGACCAGGATAAAGAGAACAAATTTAAACTTCCTCAAACTTCAAAAGTATTTGATTTTGGCTCATGTTTGTCTTTTTTTCCCCCCAAGATCAATATATTAAATTGCTGTTAATTTATATTATTTACTGGTTATGAATAGATTAAACACAACTGATAACACATCAGATGTAAATTACAAGCAATTCTCCTTTTTATGCAATTGTGCTTCTCCTACCCAAGTCATGAGATCCAGCTTTCAATAAAGACATTAGGTTTTTAGTCAATACTTCACTCATTATCATGCCAGATCCTCCATCCTTCAGACTTCCTGCATGTCCTGATCTCACACTCACTTGTGTGGTCCCCTCAATCTCTCTTCCTATTTTTGCTTCTTCCATTGTGCCAGCAGCCTTAGTGCACCCATCTGAAAGAGAAGATACAGTGTGAGCCATTACATCCCATTATCAAACACCCTGCCACTTGTGAGCTCACATGGGAAATTGATTATAAACAATGATTAACTGACACCAACTGGCTATACTGGGTTAGTTATAAATAATTAAATAATCCCTTAAGTGAGTCTTTTTTCAGAGGATGTCTAAAATGTATAGTCAGGAAAAAATATTTTCCCGTATTTTATATAAAAAAAGTATCATGTATTAGAAAGAAATCCATCACTGAAATCTTTATTTTCACACAGATAACAGTTTAAGGAGATTCGGCATAAACAAATGAAAATTATGTTTTTTAACAAGTACAAGAGGAGCTTTAAGTATTTTAAAGGCCAGAAACGGCAGTTTTTAATTTAAGTCTTTTGAACAAATGGGCATAGTGGTCTGCCTAAGTGAAAATTCAACCCAAAAGGAATGTTAACAGGAAAACAGTTTGTCATGTTACAAGTACTTCTGTTCCTCTAGCACCTTTAAAAATAAGAGATATAATTTTAAAAATAAAACAAAACAACCTTCTGTATATATATATACGTATATAAGAACAGAAATTTTATATTCCTTTTTAACTGAGGAGTCGATAACTGACTGGTGCTATTTTAAAAAGAGACACCAACCAAACCCCCCTGCATCCACAGACACGCAGCACCATCTGGTGGATTAGCACGTCTGGCAAACAGGTCTGCATTTACTGAACACATTTCCACAGGCAGGAGAAGGGAGAAACCATACGAACAAAAGCATATCACGGAGATTTTTTTAGTCAGCGTCAGGCAAGAGATAGTGAGGGGGGTGGAATTTCCATGAAAATTTTGAAATACTCTTTACTCATGTAACACTCTATACTTTTCAGACACTAAGTATAAATCTGGATTCAAAAATATGTGAACACTTATGATGACAAAAGTTCAAAAGTTTGGTATGTAATTTAACTAACTGCATTAAGATTGATTTGTTTTTTTTCATGCACACATTAAGGCACATGTTTATAAAGTACCATTTTTTCACTGGAAGCCTTGCTTAGTGAACAGGACTGATTGCTCACCTAATAACAGTTCTCTAATAATTTGCTTTCTTCTTCTCAGGCACTATATGGTCTCATGTTCTTTCACACACAAGCTCTGCTAGGATAATACAAGATTATCAGGTGCTCATCACTGCAATGCCACAATGAATTACAGGTGTCAATTTAAAATCCCTGCAAGGCAAGTTGCATTTATTCTTCACATGCAGTGAGTAATAGGTGGTTCTATTTTGAGCAGGAAAGGAAGGGGTCCTTAATGTGTACACAGGGATCTGACATTGTAGTCTCTGCTATCTTTCTAGTAGCTTGTAGTGTCTTTGGAATTCCACCTTTCCATTGAGCCAGGTCACCTCACTGCACTCTGAAATAGGTGGCTCTTGGCATGAGACCCCTGAGGGGGTCAAAAGGCCCAGTCCTCCGCAGGCCACGTGCTCACCCAACACCATCCAAGCAGCTGAGGCTCCCTCCTTGTCATCACACCCCTGCATCACCTCTACACCAATCCCTTTGTGCTCATCCCCATTTCTGACACAGTGCTGCGAGCTGCTGGTCCTCAGATTTCATTTTGAAAAGCCACCTATCTACACATGTCCATCTTCTAGAAATGTCCTCCACGTATGCTAGAATCAGGAATATATATATCTTAAGTCTGAATTTTCTGCCTACAGAAGCTTCCCTTCTTCTTAAAGGCCATATATCTCAGCTATCTTTCATCTTCCTGCAGATCATCTGCATCTTTGTCTTGCCCACATTGGTAACGTAGGTCCAATCATCCCACACCCCTTTGGAAGACACTAACTGTACTCAGCACATCATTCTCACAATGAGACACATCATCACTGAGCTGCAGACAGTGTATAGCAAGATCAAAACACAGGACACTGGCCATCATAACGTCATACATCCCAGAGGGCAAACAGGAAGGTGGCAGAAGGGTGCTTGCTGCTAATTACTGTCTCAAGACATGACGTTTTCCTTGATTCTTCAAAAATATTATTAAGCATTTCTTACAAGCATCCACACCCAACTGTGCCAGGTAAGACAAAAGGCAAAAAAGATCTTCCTCATGACATCTATATTTTTTTCACAGGTAGCTTGAGGCACTGAACCCTGTACCATTCCTTTATTTTTAAGAAACTGTTGCCCTCATACATTGTTGTTCCCTTTTCTTTCAATACTTTAAGAATAATGCAGGACTGTTCCCAGGGCATGATCAGTGAAATGACCAGTAATAATCTGCACAACACTGCAAGTCTCCCTTTTGGTGCGTCCTCATCAGGCCTGACTTTCACTGTCCTTCAGCAAACTTTTCTTCTCTGAAAATAGCCCATAATACATTTATAGATACGTAGCAAGACCAACATCTTCTGCTGTGGTCAGTGTTGCTAGCCTGCCATGGGCCCATGTTTGTAACAAATCTCACTGCAAACTCCTTGCTCCTCCAAACCACCTCCCAAACATTTGTCAGTGCTTATTGCTGTTTGGCTCAGGCACCTTTGAATCATGCTTTGATTCATTCCTTTAATGTCTTTACAGATGCTTTAGCCATACAATTGTCACCAACAGAGGGTTTCTGCATCAAGGCTACCCTTCCTTTTTTTAGGGACTTTTTCCAAGAGCATGTAGTGACAGGACAAGGAGGACTGGATTCAAACTAAAAGAGAGTAGGTTTAGATTAGATATTAGGAGGAAGTTCTTTTCTGTGAGGGTGGTGAGACACTGGCACAGGTTGCCCAGAGCAGCTGTGGCTGCCCCATCCCTGGAATTGTTCAAGGCCAGGTTGGACGGGGCTCTGAGCAACCTGGGATAGTGGAAGGCATCCCTGCCCATGGCAGGGGTTGGAATCAGATGATCTTTAAAGTCCCTTCCAACCCAAACCATTCTATGACTCTGTGATCCTTGCCAAGAGTGTTGTGTCTGTCTGCATCTGTGAATGGTGGAACTCAGTGGCACAGGGTAATTTGCAATCCAGAAGAACAGATGGGTTCAAAAGGTGACAGGCAAGTTCACAAGGACGTTGCATTAGTGTTTATGGTCACCTGAAGGCAGCGTGGCTCAGGAAATCCACCCGTTGTGAAGACAATGCCAAAGGCGTCAGCCCCAGACCTATTTGGTGTCCCCAGCGGCAGATGAGCCGCCCCTCTGCCGGCCCCAGTCCCGGCGCAGCCGTGGCTCGGGCCGGCTCTGGCAGCGGAGCCGGAGGGGCTCTGAGGCGCTGCCAGCGGCTGTGGGGCTGACACCCCCTCTGCAGCACGGCCACGAACGGCACAGCCCCGTGCCCGGCCCGCTGACCCGCAAAGCGCCGCGCCCACCCGGCTCCGGGCCCAGCGCGCCCCAGCCCACAGCCCTCGGCTGGGCCCGGCCCGCGGGTCCCCGCGGGAGGAGCGGGGGCGGTGCCGCCCGAGGCCCCTCCCGGCCGGTGCCGCCGGTGCCGCCGTTGCCAAGCGCCCAGAGCCGCCTCAGCCCCGGCCCTGCCTCTGCGCGGCCCCTCCACGATCATGGAGAGCCTGTGCAGCCCCTCCGCCGCCTCGGTGCTGGCCGAGCTGCAGTGGGAGCCCGGCTTCGCCATCCCCGTGGCCAACGCCGAGAACAAGGCGCTGGAGGACGAAGTGAGCGCGGGCCCGCGGCCGCCAGGGAGAGGAGACCGCCCTTTCCCCGGGGCCGGGGAGGGAGGGAGGGATGGAGGGAAGTCCCACGAGTTCCGCGGAGCTGCCCGGGGAATCGGCAGGGAGATCCCCGCCTCCAAGCGTGGGACCCGCGCACCCGCATCCCCCGAGCCCCTCGGGAGCAGCAGTGCGAGTTGTGCGTTTCCTTAGCAAAGCTCCGGGTTTTCTCCTTGAAATCCCTCATTGCACTGCTTTGGAGGAACGTAGTATCTACTTCTTACGTTATTTTTTCATTAATAATTGCAATGACTATTTTTAGGTAGTTGCAGGTAATAAGCACTTAACCGCAAACAGTAGCTTGACGATTCTAACTCTTAAACAGCTCCAGAAGATGCTAAAGGAAAAAGAGAACCTGCAGAATGAGTTGACCAACTTTGAGGAGCGCATAGAAGCAATGACGTCTCATTTGAAAAACGTGAGACAAGAGATAACCTTCTCTCAGGTAAATGGCCACCTTTAGCAGATCTGTTGTGTCAAACAGACCTGTTACCTGGGTATCTCTCTGTGGCTGCTGTCCCTGTATATTTTGCCAGCTTTGTTAGAGATTTGGTAGGCCTTTATTCCAGGATTTCCACAAGAAACAAAAGTTAAACTATGTATCTCAGTGATTTTATTTGATGGTCATTAAGACCATCCAAATTCAAATTACTGTACCTAGGAAAAAGCCAGGAAGGCTGAATTTTAGAATTCTTCCTGAGTGGGAACTTTTGTAGGTATTAATAAAAAAAAAATTGGTCAAGGAAAACACTAGTGTAAGAGAAAAATAAATTTATAATTTTTATAATGGTGAAGAATTTATTGTGAAATGCTGATGAAGACTTAATTCACAGACATGAAAAATGAAGTGAGATGGTCAAGATCTAAGTCTTACACTCTGAATTAACTGACCAAAAGGGCTGGTTTAGATTTCTAAAGAGTCTTGAGATGAAGATTTATGCCTTTCAGATAAAATATCCTGGGTGAAAAAGTCTTAAGAAACTCCCCTGCCATTGAACAACTTCTTAATTTTTTTGGTGCTAGATTCAAGTGTTAATTTGAATTAAAAGAAAGATTAGACAATACATAAATACTGCTATAGGCCAGCAGGGGAGGTCAGTCTCAGCACAGAACAATAAAAGATTTTTTTTTGCTGTGCCTCCTGAATCTGATGCAAAGTCAGTGGTGATCAAGAGACTAAGATTTTGATGTTGAAAGTTTAAGATCCTGAATCTTGAGTGAAAAATCTTAGAATTGAATTTTTAGGGCTATAAAATGTTGATCTGTGGATACTTGATACAAGGTATATATATGTATACATAAGGATACATGTATTTGAAATATTAAAATCAAACCAATAAATTTTCTCTGAAAATTCCTTCATTTACATGGTGAAACCACTCCATGTCTGACTTGGGATTTGATTTTGTGTAAAAAAAATGGTTTGTTGATGTATGCCTTTTGTTTATTGTAAAATACTGAACTTTATTATTCTGCAGTCTCTTTACAAAGCCAAAGAGAATGAAATTGAAACTGAACATCACTTTAAAGCCCTTGCTGAGAGAGAATATGGACGTCTCAAAAACGACATTAAACGACTGAAAGACGAGATAGCTTCCTTGAGACAAAAGAAGAACATTCAAGAAGTAAGGTTTGAAATTTCTGGAAGAGAACACCTATACTGCTGAATTTTATGGCTTGTCCTCACTTGCACATACAGCAACAGTAGTATAAGTTAAGAATAGCTAATTAAAATTAAAGCTTATAAACTGTAGTAGATGATCCGGATGGGCTTTCCCCTGTGTAGGTGAGTGACACTGAGGATCTCCTTGCATAGACTGGTCAAGACTTAGCAAATATTAATTAGATATTGAAAGAGTTCTGTTCTTAATGCCAGATACACAGCCACACATCCATATCATCGTATTTCTAATGCTCACATGTGTTTTCTTAATGGTTTAAAAATTAAATTGTCAGTGGCAAATCTTCTCTACATAAAATAAATCGACTCTACGTAAAATCATGACTTGGGTCATGATTTCAATATCAAAAATGTAAGTTACAAAGTAATCTAATGCTACCCAATCACAGGTGGTTTTCTGGGTTTGGAACGGTCTCTTTTTCCTTCTATTAATTATTTAATTTTTTAAAATTTGCTCTTTTTCTTCTGATTTAGGCTGTTTGTAATCTCCAGTCTCTCAGAATGGGTAGCAGGATGAAGATATTCACACTATTCAGCTGGATCTAGATTCTCTCATTTTTGTGTCAGGAAGTCTGTTCACAATCACATGAAGAGGTCACATTTGAAAATTGATATGTAGGATAAGGGTCTAACAACTTGGCCTTAATGAGTGAGAGAGAACCTTTACCTTTTGATGCCTCAGATCAGTTTATTGTGTGGAACAAATACCCTGCACGTGGGTGTATCTTGCCGGAGGTTGACTTTTCTGTTTAAAATAATTTGCATTTTAAATTAGTGGCAACCTACTGTCTTGTTTCTTCTTTAAGACCAGGATGTCCAATAGCATTCCTCAAGTACAACCCACAATTAATAAAAAAGAAAACTATCAGTTCTGTGGGCAAGATGTGGGTAGAATTGTTACAGTAGCTTGAAGTGGTTGCTTCAATTACTATTCAACGAATATTAGACATTTGATATTGAACCTCTAATTTTCTCTTATTTTATTAGAACACTATAAATAAAACCACTAAGAAGCTGGAAAACTTAAAACAACAGATGAACTGTGATGAGGAACTTCTGGAAAGCTGGATAAAGGAAATAAATCGTACAGATAATGATGCTAGTGCAATCCAGAAGTATGCACAGCAAGATGAAGGGAAACTAGGAGTAAGTAGCAAAGAGCAATTTTCAGAAACCAAATGGAGAACCATTTTATCACTTGAAGACCTTGTTATGTTATCAAGGGAGAGAAAAGGAAGACAAGATTTTATACAATACTGCTTTGAAACTGGTTTCCATTTAGCACAACGGTGCAATTCCATATGAGGCTCATTTTAAAGTTCAGAGAGAATAGGTTTTACAACAATGAGAAACATAATTGAAGACATTAATTTGCTTGTTCATCTGGGTAAAATTTAACTTTTTTTGAGAGGGTGCACAGATAGATTGTAAAGTCTAGAAAACATTGCCACTGAATTAAGAGGAGTTTATTCAAAAATTCACACCAAGTACGGATGAATAGTGTAGGATTTCACTTTAGAACTGAAGTTGTTAATATTGCTGAGAACAAAGTACAGCAACTTCAGCATAGCTACCTGGAATAATGGAAGATATAGACATATTTATCTGTATAAAGAGAGATTCCAGTCAAAAGCTCAGAGTTTATAAGGGTGAGTTCCTGAGTATATTATTAATTTAGAGATAAGTAACCCTGGTTATGATTCTTTTTAGCCTTTAAATAGAGTGAGGAGAAATTTGATTTTTACTCACTGAATACTTAACCCAGAAACTTTAGTTTACACAAACAGTCTCACTGCTGTATGCCACAGACACCACACACATTTACACACTGTGGAGGGTTACTTTGGCCTTGCTGTGCTCTGGTTCTTATGGCCATTTGTATTGACTGTAAATGTGGGAGGCTACACTGTCAATTTTTTGTTCTCTAAAACACAATAAAATGGATGCCTCAATAATCCAACCCCTGATTGTAGCAGGGCTTCAAGAATTCATACGATGTGATTTATTTCTTTTCAAATACTTCATTTTCAAATATTTTCATATCCTTTCATTTTAGGCATTAACCCTTCAAATAGAAAAGTTGACCATGCAAGCAAATCAGAAGCGCAGAGCTCTGGATAATGAGCTTACAGAAACCATGACAGCTCAGGTTTGTGCTTAAGGTTCTCAGAGATCCCTTGTTTATATGTGACATTTTTAACATCAGAAATCATGGGGGTGCTTTCTTTTAAACAGATGGAGCTTGACAGAGCAGCTGAAGATTTTCGCAGAGTTCATCAAGAAAGGCAAGAAGTCATCAGGCAGTGGGAGAATGCAATTCAACAGATGCAAAAAAGAGATCAGGAGATTGATCATTGTGCTTTGGTAAAACCGCTGTAACTGATCCATATCTGAGTTTTGGGGTTGTTTTGTTGCTTGTTGGTTTTTTGGTTTTAACATGAAAACTATAATTTTATGATTAGCTAATGCTTTACTTGAACTTTCAAAATGCACAATTTTCACTGAATAGTTATAAACCTGTCAGGTAAAGTAAGCATCACTAATGCTGGTAATTTTCCTGTTGAATTTCATCTGTTTCAAGTCTACCTGAAGTTTTGCTTAGCTTTTTTTCCCCAATTCAATCAATCAATAATTATTTTATTTTCATAGGAGTTTACAGTGTCTTTTTGTTTTTAAATTATTGGAATATTTTGCAAGTTTCCAGTCCAAAACAGTTGTAGTGTTTGCTGTGATGTATCCATGGAACAAAGTAATTTTAGGAATGATAACTGAACTCAGGCAAATAGTAATCATAATAGGAATTGATCTTCTGATTGTACCCTTTATTAATCTAACACAACTAATGCAAGCAAATCTAAAGTGTTTTTATTCTGATAGCTAATTGCAGAGATAAAACAGGAAATCCGAAACAAAGAACTTTTGCTGAGAGAGAAGACTTCTTTTTTGGTAAATGAAACTGTTAATAATATGGAATATGAAAAGAAAATCTCTTCTGCTGAGCGGGAAGCAAACAACCTCCGAAAGGAGTACCAGACTCAGGATACTCGCAGGACTCAGCTGCAGGATGAGGTAAGGGTGACCAAAGAGTTCAGGAAAACAAACTGAAACTATAACTGAGGACCAGATGGAGGAAATACAGGAATAGCATTTCCTTTTCTCAGGTTTTATACTAGACTCTTAATAATTCAACAAAATGTTGCTTTTCTCAGCCTACTCCTGTTTATTTGGATCTGAACCCTCAATTTAATCCTGTAATTGAGAGTGGTGAAAAGATTGGAATGTATTCTCTGTTGTGTAGGTGTAAAATGGATTAATTTTCTCTTAAATGGTCTAACACTGTCAGATGCCTCAGGAGGCTTCTTTCTTTTAGCATACACAGACTGCAGTATTACATAAAGATGAGAGAAATCTCTTCCAGATTCCAAACAATTCCTGGTCAGTGCTCTCAGAAGTGTGTGTTGGTGGGCCTTGTAGTCAGGTTACAGTTCCTGGGGAAAACACCCAGTGTTTTCACATGGCTTTCTAATCAAGACGCAGTAGGACAGGGCTGCCCTGTGAACAAGCTGTGCTTGATGCTGTCCATACTTAACTCTGCACTTAAATCTGGGAATGAGCTGCACTGCTGAATTACTTAAATGCCTGTAGAAGTATTTCTAAGAAGTAACTCAAGTTTCATG
Source organism: Corvus moneduloides (assembly GCF_009650955.1). NCBI lineage: Eukaryota > Metazoa > Chordata > Aves > Passeriformes > Corvidae > Corvus > Corvus moneduloides. The sequence continues at coordinate 20,712,688 of NC_045485.1, forward strand.
GCTCTGTTGAGAAGAGATACACTTGTATTATCTGAGTAAGTTTTTTTCTTAACAAGAAAATGGTAACACTGGCCTAATCAGCAAGCTTGGTGTTTTTTGAAAAACCCTGCATCTGCTGTTGCCTTAATTTTGAATAGCTTTTCTGTAGCAGGTGGTTCATAGACTGATCTCCTAATTAAACTGTAGGTAGCTCAGACAAGGTACAGGCTATTAGATTACCCTATAATTCATGCAAGCTTGAGGGTTTGTAGAATTGGTCAGTTTTCATCTCAAGCTGTGAGATTCTTGCTTGAAGTTTTTCCATAATTAATACTCTATGATGGGATAATAGAACAGTCTCCCCTTATTAGAGCATTTGTGGCATGCATGTGAGAAACAAGGAAAGAAAGAGACAGTTCAGCCAACAACATGTGACCTCTAAGAAACTTGCTATACATGCCCTTGATCAGGTTTCTTCATCTGTGAAAGTGAACACAATTATGCTGTTAAGTGATACTGTGAAGATGAAAGAGCTACTGATTGTAAAGTATTCCTATCCTATTTAATAAGTATATGCTGTCATGTATATTTTACCAAATTAAATATCTGTGTATTTTTGTCACAGTGATGTCTTAATCAAAATAATTTTATGTGTCCAGAAAAGTTTGACATAGAAATGTTTATTAGATATATAATGTTATCCACGTTCACAGAGAACCTCAGCAAAGTCAGCTCTGCACTATAAAACCACAGTTCCACTCATACAGATGCTGTTGGACAAGAATTGCAGCCCACAGCACCTCTATAATTCTTTCTATGTTCTTAATTATTATTTTCTCCTACTACTCATACTATGTAAATTAGTCTATTGAATTTACTGCCTGGGCCAATTTATAGTGCCTCAGAATTTTCAGCACTCCTCATTTGGAGAGCACTGTTTAAAAGTAATGGAATACTTTCCAATAAATAGGAAAATATAATTTTAAATATCTTAACATGTACCAAAGAAAATAAGAGCTCAGTTGCTTGACTTTGTAATTTATTAGCTGCAGGCTTTGAAATCCATTGTGAACAGAACTGCTTCTGATCTAGAATCGTTGAGAACACAAGTAACCAATCTGAAGAAAGAAATTCAGGGGAAAAAAGCCAGGTAAGAACCAGACCTTTAAAGATATAATTGGTAAGGATTAGTAATACAGTCAAATCCTTGAGATAGCAAAGAACCTTAAATAATGTTGATGACTGAAGCCTCTAACTTTCTGGTTACTTCATGTCCTGCATAGTTTTTGGCACTGGGTAATTTAGGCAAGATACTCCTGGTAATCCTTGTTTTTAAAGGGTGCGAAAAAAATCAGGAACTTGCTTATCATAGGTTGAAGTTCAGACTGAGGCAACTGCTCAGTCAGATTTGCTGCTTCCTTTTGGCAGCATTGTCTAGGCAACCTTCATTTAACTTATGTCATTTTGTTTAGATTACACCTTCTTAATGAAAAAAATGCAAGTCTTTCTGATAAACTGAAGCTTGTGATTGAGGAGTCACTCAGTTCAGAAGAGAAAGCTTTGAGGTTTGAAGAAATATTGAAAGAAGAAGAAAAAAGTGTCGAGGTAAAAATGTTTTTCGTGGTTTCTATAGAGGAGTCATTTGTATTTGCAAGCTTTATATTTTGAAATGATCTCTTTAATTTTAGAATTTTCTATTAAAATGAAAGTATTAATATGGCATGTAGCTATTTCATCAAACACTGAAGTAATGTGCATGTGGATATGTCTGTGCTGAGAAAACTGGAGGAAAATCAGTGATCCTTCTAATTCAGACTATATTAATACAGGAGTCTGATACCCATCAATAAGGTTGTTAAAAAGTGAGACTCTTGTCAGGATGGCTTTTCAGTAACACTGCGACCAAAAACTTCATGGCTCTAGTAAAACACCACCAAAATTTATAAACCTCCAAAGAGCTGTGATTTTGGCAAACAGTTCAAAAAATATTTAGGAATCTTTTAATCAGATTTGGCTGGCCTAGTCTGCTCTTCATTATTTAATTCTACTACATGATACTCTGACACATCTAACTTGTGGACTATTAAGTAATGACTGGCTCACTTCAGATTTCATTTTCGTGAATAAAGATTTTGATCTGGGAAGTGGCATATACAAGCTATAATAAGGTGACTATTTTTTTAACATGCCTAATAATACTTCTATAAAATTAAAAACCCACTTCTTAGGTTGGAAATTTAAGTATAGGAATAAAAATTCGTTATCATCTGATAAGCTGTAAAGGGCTTTTGAATAAATGCAGTGTTGTAATGCAATCTTCAGAACTTTCCTGCATTTCAGGAAATGCTTATACTCTTTTGTCATTTTGCTACTAATTCTCTTAAAGTATTTTCACTACTTCTGACTGAACATGACAGAAATATTTTTTTACCTTTTTCTGGACAACTGAGCATTGGATATGCTGAAGCTTTCATTTCTCTAGAATGACCAGTTTAAATTAATGTGACAGCAGGTGTCCCACACAACTGACAGCAAAGCTGTATTTGTGCATACCACTGTATGCTCTTTTTTTTCCTTCCCTGTTTTGTGTTTCCTGTAGCATGCATGTGAAATAATGCCTTGCAGTAGATTGAATGTTATTTTTCAAACTTTTTAACTCCACAGGCATTAATCACACATTTTAAATATACTTTCAGAAACTAGTGACAGGATGTCTTTCCTTTATAGAGAGTTTCTTAAATCACAGTCTTTACTGTTTTGGCTTTTCAGATAATTTAAAAACAATTTCTAATGGTGTAGCATTTCATTAAAATGAAAACCTCATTTGCTTCCCCTTAAGACAGTTTCCAGGGTGGCTGAAGCCTTAGCAGGGTTTCTTTACTCGTGTCTGTGGCGGATAACCTAAGATGACATTGAGCTTGGCAGCTCCACAGCTCCAGGGGAATATTTTAGCTAGGATGAACTGTTCTTGAACAATGTCTGTAATGTGTTAGTCAGAAGCCTCCCTTCCATCACTGTTAGACACACATGGCTATTTGCTGCATCTGTTAATTTACTGTGAAGAGATATTTACAGGAACAATGTGGATGAAATGTCACTCTTTTGCTCTCTAGTTCTGTGGTACTTCTCCCTCTTCAATTTGTGGCAAAACACTGTTGCACAGTGAAGCTTATTGAATGTCTTATCTCTGTTAACAACCTCACTTAAAGGGAGACCAACAATTTCTGTTAAATAAATTAATTTAGATATGCAATAAAGACCATGAGGAGAAGGTCAAATCATGATCCAGTGTCAGTGGATGAATTCATCATTGTCATTAGTTTCAGAAATACAGCTCAGCATTTGGCACATGCTTAAAAACCAGTTTGCTTCCTGAAGAAATTTCCTTTGTTCAGGCATGATACAAAGCTCACTGACGTGTGCTACACTCCATAATATTTTCATATTAAACTTACACTTGCCTCTTACATCCTGAGTTTTGACTTTGGAATTGCACCTACAGCAAGTTCAACTACAAAAAAATTCTGTTGGGTAGGATGGGCAATGTGATTACAAACCCTTAGAGAAGGCATTAAATTCTTTCACCATTATTTAAGCCAGCAAGGTGCTTACATACATATTAAATCAAGAATAAACACACTATTAATCAATGTAGAAAAGCGAGTTCTCAGGTGTTTTGCATATTAATTTAAATGTACATCTTCAAATTCTGTACCAAACTTGAGCTAAATGTAAATGAGTCCTTTGGAACAGGAAAGGGAAATCTCATCACTTGTTTTAGGATGTACCTCACAGGAAACTGGCATGCTCAATGGCCTGAGCTTTGGAAGGTCTTTGGCTACTTGTGTGGGAGAGGTGAAAGGAGGGAGGGAAAGAATAAAATTGTTTTCCTTATTAGGGTTCTAAAAAGGAAATCATCTCAATTTTCATTGTTTTCAATCCATTTCAGGTTACCTGAAATGTCTGGCATTGTCTTTTATCCTACTAAAACCTCATTTCCTGCACTGATTTAGGTGTTAATGGCAACTTACATCTGAGAAAAAGGAAGTGATTTTAGAAAGTGTAGTTTTTAGATAAACACACATGTACATACATGTGCACACACAGTGTTACAAGATTTAATAAACCATTGAAAAGCTTTGTATTATATTTCTCAAATATTCACAGATGCTGGAGGCTGTAAGGAGGTTTTTTGAAAAGAATGACGGGAATTTAGTTTTCTGGAAGGCTGAAAAGAGTAGCATTTCTATAACTGAGAAAAAAAAGTCATGTAATTGTAGGGTAGGATTAGATTTTTAAGAAATGAATAAAAAATATTACTTTCTCTTTCAAAAGTCAAATACTTTTTTTGCCAACCATTTTGAAGACTTACAAAATTCCATGTTCATATTAATGGAGATAGTAATTTTTTTTTTCTCTATATGATCAATAAAAGCAAATAATTCTTCAGAAATCAATTCTGATGTGATTAATTACTTCTTTCTTCTACTTAATGATCAATCTGTCACCAGGAAAAAGAAAATGAAATGAGTAGGTTAAAGGACCTACTTTTCAAGAAGACTCAGGAGTTAAAAGGGCAGAGGGATAAGGAGAAGATTGTTCTGGCAGAAATTGAGGGAGGTCAAAAATCACTTAAAAATCTCAAGAGTCGACTGCGCAAACTTGATGCAGATCTGTTAAAACAACAAGGATTAATATATGACCAGGTAAAATGTGAATGTATTTTCACACTATGGTTGTTTCTTGAGTCTACTGATAGCACGTTGCTTCAATTCTGTAATCTGTAACAGTTTTCCATTTTGGAAATGTTATGCAGTATCATTTGAAGACTGAATTTATTTCTGTCTCTAGATGTACAGATAAAATTGAAATTACTGAAACTTGCCAAAGTATCACCTACATTTTGTACTTGGGTCTTTCATTATTTTTTTGGATCAGCTGCTTTTCCCACTAATTCCTAAAACCCATTCTTTACTTTGATCCCTCTGAACCACAGACACCTCAGGGTATATTTTTTAAGCAATACAAGAGGTACATGCCAAAATCCTGTTATTTACTAATTGGATTATGTGCATATTTCCTATGCACCACTTTGAAAATTTGCTCTTTTATATCAGCATCCACTGGTAGCAACAAGATGGCAACTCCATTGTAAGCCTCCCTACAGCAGCCTGTGCTGAGTGTGCTTTGTTACTCTTCTAGAAGATTACCCCAAACCATCACTGCTCATCAGTCATCTAAGATATTTTGCTAATGAGGTCTATAAGCCAGAAACTACTATAAAAACAATAGCTTAATTGGGTGACTGTCCTAAAGCCAACACTTAGATCCAAGGTTTTTGCTTATCTCAGACTATTAATTCCCTTAAAATTTATTTTAACAGGATTTTTATATTCAGCAAATACAGAGACGGCTGTCACGGTTAGAAGGGGAGGTTAATTCAGATGAAAAACAAGTTTTGGAAGGAAAAGTTGCTGAGCGTAAGAAAACCTTAGAAGAAAAGAAAAAGGCATATGATGTTCTACAGTCATTGTGCAGGAAACTTCAGGTAACTTCCTTAGAACATCATTTTGACTGTGCATCATTTAGAAATCTCAGTGAATTAAGAAGTTGGTATTAGACTAAAGGTTATCTGAACTTTGTGTAACCCATATGGAAAACATATATTCCCTATAGCTTCCAGAAAAATAGATTATTACTGCCCAAGTGAGACACCTTAGCATGAAGACAAGCATTGAATGTTGGAAAGACAAGCTGAGCTTTCATCAAGACTGACTGCTTGCAAATGTCTGAGTTTATCGTTTGGCCCATGCAGAAATAGGAGAATGCTGTTTTGTGAAGCTATTACTTTTATATTTTTCATAAATTCGTAAGTACAGTTGCATTTAAAGTTGTCCAAAGACCCCGTGCAGTACCCTGCATGAGGACATGCCATGCAGTTTGCAGAGCAGCATATGGATGCATCATGATGATGGTTCCTGGTTCCAGGACTTAAATACCTCTCATTTAAAATTAACTGGTAGCTTTTGTTGCAATTTACATTCACTGAAATAAGTTCAATATAACTTATTTTGAAACAGAATGATGTCCAAATCACCAAGAGAACAATTGATAAGACAAGAGAAACAGCAAGTGGTTTGATAGTGAAGATAGAAGAACTAACTCTTTTCAATGAGAGATCGCTTCAGGAGTTAAAAAAAGCAAAACACATTAAGCAGGTACAGTATTATTTTGCAACTTTACTAATACAGTACAGTTTGGTTTGTTTGGGGTGTCATCTGTTTTCTACAGTGCTACATCATTACATTCATAAGAACCCTTTCTGTAGTTTTCTAATTTATACTTCCTTCCCAAACTTTGAAGTCATCTTCATCACTATTATCTTACTAGGCAAAGTGTTGCTTCTCCTCTCTATACAGCATAAAGTTTGATGAAGTACCAGTATAATCCCACATTAGCTATACCACAATATCCACCCGATCAGTGGAGATGTTGGGTTTTTTTCCCCTGAGAAACAATTACCTTTAAAATAGAAAATACATTTACTGTTCAGGGATGTCTTTACAAAACACAGAGTTTTTACTCTCAATCTGTGATGCCTAGTAATAAGTTTGGCACAGTATTGTTATTAAACTCTAAGCATTTTTTTCTAACAGATGGTTTGAATCAATTTATATTCCAGTTTAAGGAATTAGAAACAAAGTGTAAGTCCTTTCCTCACATTTTGATAAGCAGAAAAATACAGTTCCCACTCCTCCAATTATTGCACAATTTTTTTTTCTGCAGTAAGCTTTAGCCTTCCTAAAGGAAGCACTAACATAGTAGAAAAAAGCAGAGTCTAAGTAGCAGGGGAAAGAGTTTTGACTTTGACTTAACTGGTGCACTTCCTCTTCAATGAAAACTCTTTCCCTAAACATGGAACTTTTCTTTGAGGATAAAATTCAGGGGAACAAAAGAAGCTAATGACGTAAAAGTACTCAGATAAAAATTGCTCAAGTTTGGGATCATACGAGATTTTAACAGAATGATTTAAAGTACTTCCATGCTAATGAAGTTCACCATTTGCTGCTTTTCATAAGCTTTGGTATACAAAATTTGCTCATGTAACATGAATTGCAAGCCTACAGAATCTAGAATTTACTCCAAGACAGTTTTAATGGTTCAAGAGAGATATTAACTGTTCCAGAAAGCTCCTTGTCAGGTCTCTTATTTTATTTGAAACCACCTAAACTCAAAAAGTTGTAGAAGGAAAAGTCTAATAACCCAAAACTCAGCCTGAATTAGAAAGTCTGATGAATTTGTGTAAAACCATTCTGGAAACAATCTACCCCTGTCACACTCACCATGTTAAACTGTTGGCAAATGAGGAAATGATAACACTTTTGAATGCAGAGCAAAAGGAGTCTTACAGTTGTATATATATTAAAGGTAAAAGAATGAATAAATATTGCCTTACTAAATTATAAATAATCTTAATTAAAACAATGATTTCTTATTTTGATACCATTTGGCACTTATTAGGAGATGATGGTTGAAGATAATCTCTTAAAACTAGAACTGAAGCGCCTTCAAAATACTCTGTGTAATAAAGCAGAGAAAGTTCTAACACTGGAAAAACAACAATTGGAGTTAAAGAAAGCCATAGCAGAAAGAACTGAGGAAATCAGGATCCATAAGGCAATGCTGGATTCCCAAATACGACTGTTGGATCAGGAACGGCATCGCATGAGGTAACTGTTCTTACAGAAATTAAACTTGTAGCTTTCATTGAGTACATTTTTTATGGGGACACACTAAAAAGAGAAGCGTTTTACCCAGCTTCACCGTTAGAGAAATTGAAAATTAAATAAATCTTGTTCAGTTATCTACCAAGACAGCTGAGGCCAGCAAGAGACCCCTTCTGTGACCCCCCCAGGCTGCAGCTTTAACCCCTCGGTGAACAGGAGATCAGTGGCCTTGCTGTGAGTGAGGATCCTCAGCAGAACTGAGAGGAAACCTCAGTCACAGACAACTTTTTACAGTAAACAGTGTGTATGTGACTGCCTTTTTCAAATTATTCTGGACATGTGAAGCCATGTGTCTGGAGCCACACCAAAGTACATGAAACGGAAAAGTCGCTTTTAAAGAGGGTTTACTTCCCAGCTGCTTGATAAAACTGTAATTTCTTTGATTCAAACAGTACAACTGGTTTGTTTTGTGGTGTGTTTTGTCTGGTTGAGCTTTTTCTTCTTTTTAACTAATGAGCTTTCCATTATGTATCCTACGTAACAAATTAAATCTCATGCGTTACATACGCACCCTCTTATAAAGCAACAACACAGAAATAACATTTCCCTCTTGTAACAATCAGTGCAAAGTATCTGGGATGGTTTTAGCCCTGAAATCCCAGTATCCAGATTCAGCCAAAAGTGAACACTTCAGCAGCTGAACTGCCGTGCTGACCATACCCCACACAACGGCAATGAGAGTGATTTAGTGTGCCTGATGGTACCTTAGCATTCCCACTGCTGGATCAGTGTGAGGCACAGCCAGAAACAGCCCCAAATCAAGACTCTGTGGAAGTAAGGAATGTTAAGGTACCATCAGCAGGGGGCAGCTGGAACAGCTCTGGGAGTGAAGGGCCAGACCTGTACATGTGGGGAAGGACTGTGGCACAGCCTCCCAGGATGCAGTGATCTGGGATGTCAAAACAGATTTGGCTCCATTAAGAACTGCAAAAATCATGTAGGTAACCAGAACAAGGGGTGTTTGTGGTTGGGAGAACACAGAAAGCAAGCAAGACCAGTAGCAGCACAATTCCTGGTACAGGCTGCTGGAATAACAGGAATTTAAGCTGCTGGAGCAAGAACTGCCCACAAAACACTACCAGACAAACACTTTCTCAACCCATTTATTTTCTCCCCAAACAAATCAGTGCTGAATTTCAAGATCGTCTATGGAAAATTGATAGACTGAAATGCAGATATGAAATTTTTACTCTTTCCATGCCACCTGAAGGAGAGGAGATGAAAAGTCAAGCCTACTATGTAATTAAGGTACTTTATCAACATAATTCATTATAATTCAATTATTTAAGCTATAGATTTCCCTGGGCTCTAAGACAACCTCCTTGCCTACTGCTTACTTTGAGTCTAATTGTTCTACATTATCTGACACCATTGGTTATTTAAATTATACAGAAGTTTCACAAGAATCTATGTGGAGCCTTAATTCTGAGCAGTTTGAAAACTTCACTTTAGTGCTCATTAATTTACAAAACCACAAGAATTACTGGTCAAGTGATAATCCACTATGAACTGAAAACAATTTTATTGGAGTCTCATGTGACCTTAAGTTTTTCTAACTGTCAGTTATTTCCAGATACTCATTTTACCATATGGGGTTTATACCTTGAAAAATGTCTGCTTTCCCCTTTCACTTACCAATTACCTATGCATACTTCAGCTTTTCACTGGAAAAAAGAGAAAATCAGTCTTTATCCATAATGCAATACCCTGGTTCTTGAACAAGAATCTGTTAGTTTTGATCTCCACAAATTCTCTGATTTCCTGTTAAAGCCACACACTTTTAGCTGTGAGCTTTGCTCTGAAGTTCATATTAATTAAATTTCTTAATGATGGTATATGTGCTACTGTGAGATCCAGTACAGCAGAAGACCCTCTGCAGAAGCCGTGTGGTCACTGTGGGTGTATAAAATAGCCTCTACACTTATGGAGATTTTTCACCATATCAAATCTTCCCAGGGGCTATAGAAAATACTTCACCTGCCAGCTGTTTCTTAAATCTATTGGTCAGATCAATGAGGAGTTACAAGTGACTGATTCCCAAACTGAATGACTTCTGACAGTCTCTCAGTGGTTATATAATGTACAATCTCAAATCTTGGATTTTATGGGTGAAGGAAGCAGAGGTGAAGCATATGCTGTGATTCACATCAGCAGTGGAAGGCACAGAGACTGCTCTGTACAGGGTGTAGATGCTGCTGGGCAGGACTAAGTGAGCCTAAGTGGAGATGCAGGTACCCATAATGAATGCATGTGGATGAAACACCTCAAAGAACTTCTGTACTGTAAATAACTCCTCCTTCCAGGTCCCTAGTCACCCAAATCTCAGTTCAAGTGGTTTTAACCCCTAAATACTGCTGTATAATAAATATTTTCTATATAATTATCATAATATTTTCAGTATGTCTGCAGTCACCTAAAATACTGGTTTTGCTTTCAGGCTGCACAGGAAAAGGAAGCACTTCAACAAGAAGGTGATGATTTGGATGCAAAGATCTGCAAAGCTGAAAAAGAAATCACGGCTATGGAAAACAGCTTGTGTGTACTTAAAAACTGGAACAGAAACTACAAAAATTCTGTCTCAGGGACTGCCTTGAAAAGTACGTGAAATAGAAATTAGATAGAAAATAGAACTTAATTCTAAATAATACTTATTATTTAACTTTTGTGCCCTCTGCTGGCTCTGGAACTAGTAGCTCTTAAAACGTTCTCCCTCATGAAGCCAGTTACTTTTTCACAGTGTATTGGAATTAGTAAGAGAGTATTTAAAAACCCCTCAAACCCTGAGGCACTGAAATACTGCCAACACCAATATAGTAATACTCTGAGATGCAGTTACTTTAAAGTGCAACTTATTTTCAAGTGAAAATTTAGTTGTATACACAGCAATAATGCTGCCTCATTGTTTGGGATCACAGGTGAGGAACTTGAGGAAAAATTGAAACTAGAAAAGGATAAAAGGGATGCTGATGAAAAATACAGATACAAACAAAGAAAGATCAAGGAACTTCAGGAAAACCTCCAGGTAAAATACAAGTAAAGTTCCAGTCAGACAAGACTGCAGCATGTAGGTAAATCCATGCAAGTCATCCTAGAGGAAAAATAGGAAATTGTCGTACAATTTTTTTTCTACTCTTTTATTAAGATATGATTTTTAGAAGGCTCTACCTCCCCTTTCAAAAACTGAGTGCTTATTTGAGTTTTCTTGAATCACACCAAAACTTCAGGTGTTTAGTCACATACAGCTAGAAGTTTCAGACTCCCACATGCACTGACAGCTGCTGTTCTGGCAGCCACTAAAGCAGCAGCACGCACACACTACTGCAGATTAAAATCCACACAGGATTTTTCTAAAATAATACAAAAACTGAAACTGAACAAATTCAGTTTTACTGTCATTGAAGGCGCCTCAGTTAAACAGGATTAATTTAGCTGACTTGTAATTTAGCAGGCTGAGCACTAAATGCAGGCAAACAAGAGTTTGTGTTCAGGCTCCACAGCAAGGACTGACTCATGGTTCCCCTGGTTATCAAAAACCCACTTGGACCTTAAGAAAGAGCAACACTTAATTCTGATGTGTGAAAATTTCAGTTATATTATTAGGCAGAGGAAAGCAAAGGCATGTGGTCATATACCACATGATTGTTCTAAGCCCTGACTCACTGCCTATAGTCAACAATCATTCCTATTGCTTATTCTACCACCACAGGACATAGCTCTAATTTCAGAGATGTTATTTCTTAAGGTAAAGAAAAGGGACACAGATCTTCATCGGGGAATAAGTCCTGGATATAATGAGGTATTGCAGCAAACCCATTCCTGGCTTTTAATTTTTTTTAAATTGTATTTATTTATTTATTTATTAAAAACCCCAGTTGCCCTTATGGAGCTGATTTTATTCATTCCAGTCAAAGGTATCCCTCTTTTCCTACAGGAAACAATGTTGGGGTTTTTTTAGTATAGCTTGCACTGGTGAGTTGGTAGGGTAGTTTGTAGCTACTATGAGATACATCTTAAAACATGTACCTGTAATTTCATTAATAGTACCTTTAACAGTGATGTACATTACCTGGAAGTTGCTTTGTCCAGGTCTGTATCCACCAAACAGCTGGACTGGCAGAAAGTTTCGAGTTAACATTAGCACTAATTGCTTGAGCTACATTTAGAAGTAGTAATGACAGCAGACCCTTCCACAAATACAAAAAGTGAAAGGATACCAAACCTGCTTTATAAACTAATACTACTGTTCAAATGAATTTCCAGAGCATGCAACAACACTTTGACATAGTACAGAAGCAGCAGGCCCTCTTTGAAGAGCAAAAGAAGGAAAAACAAGGTTTTATTCTGCAGCTGAAGAAAGACATTGAAGAACAGAAGCGAAAACTAGCAAGGGTTATAAAACAGGTTTGTGTGTTTATTGCTGAGAACGTCTGACTTTATACTGATAGGTAGTAAGTAGTGTGGGTTAAACTCTGTGGGTTAAACTTAGCAGGTGTCTGAAAAAGTGTTGTATTTTCATAAGAACAGTGCTTTAAAAATATTTGTGTTAAGTGTTCCAGACTATCCAGAGAAATTCAGTCTCAGAGTGGAACAGAAACACAGGAAGAGAAAGACATTCATCTTCGTGAACTGAAAGGCTTCAACAGAACCGTCAACCAAGTGATAGCTGATGTTCTAGAAGCAAATCCTGGTTTAACTGCAGCCTTTCAAATGTACTTTGACAAGGTGAGCTTTCCAGTTAACTGCCACCAAAATCTTGAGTGAAAGCTCCAGCCTATTAGAGTCTTTCAAGGACAACTCACAATATGGTAAAACAGAAAAGTGTTCACCTGCTTTCAACATCTCTTCAAATCCCAAGCCCTGTAAATGCTTCTGATATGCCAATTCTGTTATATAACCATCAGATCAACTTGTTTTTTCTTTCCAAATTTTCTAGTTCAATTTAGAGCTTCCTACAGCTGCTTCTCCTAGTGGTAGTCAAACTTCTCAGTCCCCACAGAACTCACTACCTCCTACCAGGTAAGTTCTAACACACTTGGGTTATTTTGAGATTTTAAGATCACATTTAAACCAGCAAAATTAGTCCCTAACTAAAAGAATTCCTCACTTTTGAAGGTCTTCTCAATTGTCTCTACTTGCTGAAGACTCTATAAAAACTTTCTCCTTACTCTGTCCTTTAACTACATTTTTCTAGCACATGAGGAAGTTTATTTCAGCATCCATCACAGTTTAGAAAACCCAGTAATTACAGAATAATTAAATTTACTTTTGTTTACTGTGCTCTAACTAAAAAAAGTGGTTTGATATTATAAAAGCACAATTTTGAGCCATGTTTTACACTTGGTAGTGTGAACAGCCCTTCCTAATTAAATAGAGAAGATATTAATGCTTTTACTGGTACCTTCTTCCCCTGTTCAATGTATGCTCAAATAGAGCCTGTACCATGCTGACCCAGTTATGATCCAGCATTCCCAGGGATTACTGAAGCCATTTAGTGGTGATGGCTACAGAGATCTCTTCAGGGGCTTTCCCCTGGAACGACCATGGCTACTGGGTGGCTTCACTGTGAGCCACCCTTGACAGCTCTGTTTTAGATGCAGGGATTTCTGTATCCTAATTATTAAATTTTTTTCTTTCAGATTCCCCAGTAGAAAAACTTCAGCCTTTAGTCAGGGTTCATCAGCCAAAGTCGTGGAGCTGACCTTGCCTATCCCCACCCCTGAGGAAGCAGCAGCTCTTGGCTCACAGGCACCCAGCAGAGGCAGCACCTCCGGGATTTCTAAACGCAAGAAGTCTTAAGTCATTTTTTGAAGGCCACGCTAGTTGAGATTTCTTAATTTCTGCAACTAACCTGTATCCATGGAATTACCTGGAAAATTTGCAGCTGAAGTACAATTGTCATTGTGTGGTTCTGCCACCCACCTTTGCAGGTCTCCCTGTAAACTGTGTAACCTTTTCTTCAGCAACGCAACTGCTGCCTCCCAGCGCTTATAAAGTAAATCCCCACCAAAGCTCAAACCAAGGGTTCACACTTGAGCTTACCTAGGCAATAAACACTGTTGTAAAACTTGCTCTTCTACTTCAAGTTGGGTTTTTTTACATTACTCTTAGAGAACATGCAATACACTTGCCTTCACAGACAGGGCAGGATTCCATGGAGTAGACAGCACATGCAACAGTGCAGCAGGATGAAACATCCCAGCAAAATTCACAAAAACTCAGACACAAAAAATTAAGAAAAATTAAGAAAATTTAATGACCAAATGGGCTATATACATTGATGGCACATGACTTCATTCAGTTATCCTAGCTGGAAGTTAAGTCTGATAGAAAAATATCAACAGTCAATTGTACCCCAGGGACAAGAAAAACCAAGCCCATCTGTTGTTAAAGTGCGTATTTGATGTGAGCACAGCTAAACTACTCCCAGAGGTATCAAGGGATTTCAGCCCATCAGACACAATATTGTACAGGAACACCTCAAATTAAGAGCACAGGAAATCTGTATCTTAAATAATAACTGATATTTTATGTAAGGTATTCTTCCATCTCTTTCCATCATATGATCTTTTAGAATTCTTTCACATTCGGAATACAGAAAAAATTCTGCCTTTCTCTCACTCTTTGTGTGTATTTCCTCACTCGATACTAAGTTAAAAGTTCACATAACTACACTCATCCAAATAGTGTATTCTCAGGTACTTCACTGTTTCTTCTGCTTACTTCCTTTTTCCCTCTCAAACTCAGCTATCTGATTGAATATGTTAACTAAGTTCTGAGGCAGGTTTCTTTTAACACCGCTTTCTGCTTGTTCTGTACCATTTAAAGACATTTCTTCATCTGGTTCCTTTGTTTTGTCAGTCTCTTCATAACTTCTTTTTCTATTCTTAGACTCACTTTCATTTTTATGGTGCCTGTCACTATCATAACCTTTGTCACCTTCATGTGAGCAGCTGCTAGAATATGACCTGTACTTGCCCCCTGACCTGCCAGAATAGTCAGACCCAGGGGACATGTAATACCTGTCTTGACCTGAGCCATGTCTCTTAAACTGCTCTCTTCTCCACTCTCCATCCCTTTCAAATCTCCTGTAATAATGCATCCTGGGTTTATAATCTGACTTATGATACGAACCTGAAGAACCCCTCCAACTGGAGAAAAATCTCTCTGGTTTACCATATTTTTCAATTTTGCTATGACTTGGCTGATTTCTGGAGCTACTGTAAGAATCTCTTGAATCTTCAGACCTACCTCCAAAAGTGTCTTCATCATCACCTGAAGTCCTCGAAAAAGAACAGGGTCTGTCTTTCTCTTTTACCTCCATTTTTGGGCACGCTACGCTGTCCTGCCTTTCCAGCAGCTTTTCCACTTCAAAACTTTGGTTAAGAAAGGAAGCAGAGGTATCAGCGGGAGGGGAATACCACTCCTCTTTCCTATTCTGATCTTTATAATGGGAAGAAGCTCTAGATGAGCTTTTTTTGGAGCTGCGAGCAGACTCAGATCTATGCCGACGCTTTTTCCTACGTTTCTTGTGATCAGAGGAAGAGGAGGAAGAAGAAACTGATACATTTGATGATGAATCGCTTGATGATGATGATGAGGAGGAGGAGGAGGAAGAGGAGGATGAAGAAGAGGAGGAAGAGGAGGACGTCGATACTTTCCTTTTCTTCTTTAACCTAAAAAAAAAATTAACCTGTGAGATAACCTTCAGTGTCAGGCAAAAACTGAAAGAAAGCAAATCTGCACACCCCAGGTAGGACTATAAGGTGGGAACAGAAACTGAGCCTGACCATTTCAAATATCATTTCTTGATCAAAAAATTAGGATTAAATCCACTGAATATTTTGTAATAAAAGACATCTTTCCCAGTTTCACATGGCATTACACTTTGCAAATATGTCACACTGCAAAGTATTCCTTAACCAATGTCTCTTTCACACACAGCTCCATTAAAGGTTATATGCAGTAAAGGACACTGTCCACAAAATCATTCTGAAGGAAAAGCAGCTTACCCAGGGAGAAGTTCTCCCCAGCTTACAGCTTGTTGAGATGGATTGCTTACAGTCTCATCTGCACTTACTGCCACATAACCAGAACACTGAATATAACAGTTACCTTTTTTCTTCTTTTAAGAGCTTACGCAATTTTTCTGCGCTTGTTTCTATTTTCTTTGCTTTCTGTCTCTCTTCTTTGGCAGCTTGTTTCTCCCTCATTTCCAAAGATTTCTTTTTTGAACCCAAGCATCATAAAAAAGATTACATTAGTAATGTTAACACAGGTATTTTCCCCCCATTCAACCCCATCCAAATATATACACCAGGAATGTTTTACCAGGATTCCCAGACCAAAAAGGAATATTGTTCAGGAATTTGGCATTGGCCATTGTGACAGTCAGGTTTAAATTTAAGGACCATATTGCAGTTTTCATTCCATTAAAAAATATATTTGACCAGTCATTGCAGTGGTACCCATGATCCCGCACACCAGGAAGCATGGAGCCCAAAAGTTGTAGATAGAATATGCAAAAAATCCCCAATATTACCAACATGTAGAAAAATAAGGAAAAAAACCCCAAACAACCGAAACACAGAGGAGAGTTTGAGGGAAAGTGTCATCATTATTGTAGTTTACAAGAAAAACATGGCAGAACCCAGTTGAAGATGAATTCAAGTTGGCCATGTTTGAATACAAACCGTTTTGTAACAATTTCACAGAGCAGTTTGATGCATAGTTTACGTAAGAAATCAAGTTCCAGGGGTTTGGTGGTGATGAGCAGCACCAGACGGCAGACACAGCAACAACAGTTCCGTTCAGAGGAAAATGCATTGGAGAAAAACACATAATCAGTATTACAGGAAAACACACCACAGAGTTGTTTCAGCCATTCTACACAGCAGGGACAGTATCAGACTTATGTACTAAGTTACAGGTAAATGCAGGAGAGCATCTAAGCAGATAAATAATCCTTAAACTACTTAAGTCCATAAGAGATCAGACTTCTGCCACTTACAGCCTTACAGAGTAGCTCTGTCCAGATTGAGCACAAAGTCTGATTATAGTTTTGAAAAGTCAGCATCTGTCTTAACAGCTGTAATAAAGGAAAGCCTTCACTGCAGCCAAGGCCATGCATAGCAACAAACAACAGCTGTCATGTTCTTTATCTGCTGCATCAATGACTGCAGGAGAATGTCAAAAGAGTAACATTTATCTCCTACTTGCTGAGAATATTCTTCATCATTTTAACTGACACCTCCTTCTAAAGCAGCCAAATGCAGGTACTGCTCAAATAACATACACATCTTTATCTCTGGTGTAGTTCAGTTTTATGAAGATTGTCCTATCTCCTCTTCCCCCTTGTTTCCACACATCCTGTCAGCATTATGGCTCCACCAACTGAAGAACTGCTGACTAAGGCCATCTACCCCAGCCTGTGTACATCCTCACATGCAGAAGCACAGAACAACACAAGCCAGTTCCTCAGTGCTCTATTTTACTCTGACTCACTCTGGAAGACAACACAAGCAAAGGAGGTAAATAAAAGGGAAAAGATGACAACTCAGATTAGCACAGAGACCCAGCAGGCTCACCTGGGAAACATGCTGCGTGCAAGGGAAGAGAGAAAAAAACCACCAGACAGCAGAGGAGAAAGCTGAGATATTCAAACTGTCTGCCCACCCACCCTCCACCTCCTGCTGTTTTCCTTTAAATTACCTTTCAATTTCCCTCTCATGTGAGCTCCCTGTGCCTCAGCCTTGCCTGGCATTACTCTCTGTAACTACCCCAAGGACCAAGGGTCTGGCCCGACTATGGTAACAATGTTTCTTTGGCTCGTGGAAGTGTTTTACATTTTGAACATTTGTACTCATAGAATGTTTTACCTTAACCTCATTAATAACACTGTGTGATGGGATATTCTTATCCTGCTTTTCTCTTTCCCTGTCTCCACTGTCTGGCATTTCTTTACTATCCCAAAACAGTGGAGTCACCAAGAGGTACCTTTCTTCTGGTAGGTACAGCCATAATGCTCACTAGAAACATTTACTGTGGAGTAGGGAAGCAGAGAATAAGACAAACCATCAATTTAAGCCCTTCCTGTTCAAAGGATTTAATACGACTTTTGATGTTCACTTATTGTCACTGAGAGCACCATATGAAAAGAAAGTAAAGAATCACCTGCATGTGCTTACGGAGTTTTGTTAAGGCCTCTTCTGCTTCCTGAAAAGTCTCATCCAAGCTTAAGGCTTTTTTGTAATAACTTTCAGCATTTAGCAGTTTCTCTTCCTCTTCCAACCTAAAATTCAAGTGATAATTCATATACAGTTAGGACACAGATTTTGACAGCTTTTTCTTATTTTAGGGCTGTCTTATTTGCAAGTATTTCTTATTTGCACTGTGACACCACCACTGCATCCCTCTGAGACCCCCTCTATCATCTCAGCTCACCTCACTAACAACACAAAACAGTATTTCTGACCTTATCATCTCCTAATCCTGACCTGTAACTCTATTCTTTGAAATGTCAATTCCAGTTTCAAAAATATTCTCTCTTCTTAACACAGGGCATAAAAGAAACCTATTCCCTAAATATTCAAAATTAAAATTTTGCATTAGAGTGGTTCATCAATATTTCAGCAGAGTAATGGAACATCATTTTGTTACAAAACGTTTTTAAAAAAAACAAACAAACAATCCTAAACTTTTTGGAATATATTCAAACAATTCACAGGACTTTATGCAAGCCTGGTATCCTACCAGTGAAAGGGTATCAAAGACTAAAAAGGATATCGAGGATTAAATCTCAAATATTTTGCCAGGCTTTTAACTGGGACAGAGGACAAAGTGTAAACCAATTACACAAGAGGGATATTTCCAAGGACTTCTTTTTTTTCTTTAAACACATAGCCAGGAAGGAAAGATGCTATTCTGTGTCCTCACTAGAATGGTATTAAAAAAAATACTATGAGAAAACTTGTTAACAACCAACCAAACCCACAACTCCAACACTTACTGCCCGCCTCTTTCCACAAGGGTCTGACACAGGTATTTCCTTGCATTTCTGTGGGTAGGACAATTTTCTAAAGCAATTTCAAAATCCCCTATGGCTTTGTTGAGACTTCCTTTTGTTGCATATCTAGAACAACAAAAATTGCATGTGAAACAGTGATGTTTCTCTTTCACAAAGTGGAATAAACAATGAAACAAGCAGACTTACAGAGCTCCACGTGCTACCAAAGCTTCAACATTTTGTGGATCAATTTCCAAAGCCTTGTTGTACTCATTCATGGCTTCCACGTGGCACCCAACCTTAAAATAATCCACCCCAGCCTTCACACTGGATAAAAAATATTTAGAATATATATGTACAGTTAGTTTATGCAGATTGTTCTGTTACTCACAAATTATGATTCCAAACAAGGGACAGGTAATAAAACCTGACCTTGTTATTGTGTATTTTACACTGGCATTTCAATTAGGTGACCTAATTCCACAAAAATGTATTATCTTTAATCCAAAATCTTAAGGCACTCGAGAGCATTTCTGCAGACAGTGCCACTATGTTACATTGTTTTTCATTTATGGAATTATTGTTTAAGCAATTTTCTGCACAAATTTATGAGTGACCTACCACCATTAACCTTGAACAGGCTTAATTATGTCCAAAGCTAAAAATCCCCATTAGAGCGATGGCACAAGGTGACATGGGCAGATGGTGCACACTGAAACCAGCTCATCTCACACAAATATCCTGAGGTTTTACATTTCATATTACCTGAACATTTCTCGCACATTTTCCAAGAGATTAACTTACTAGAAGAGAATTGATGTAAATTGATTTTCAGAACAGTTCATTATAGACTTTTTTTAAAAATTAAAATTTAACTTAACATTATAAGCAACCTTTTCTGCAATTAATCAATGTTGCAAATACACTGCACAGTGTAAAAGCAACAGCAAATATCCAGGGCTGCCTTTCCATTTAACTTTCCAAAGACAGCAAGTGCACTTGTTGCATCTACAGTTTGAGGCTTAAATGACTTTATGAGTATGAGGTCATTCAACACTCAATTATAAAACAGAAAATTGTGTACTTGGTGTTATCACAAACCTTGCCCTCAACTCTAGAATGGGTCAGGATATTATAAATATTCTAAGAACTTGTCCCTTAAACCTGACACACATTTTGGAACTGGATCTCAGGACTTTGTCACATTCCCACTTGGCAGATAGGTTTACCTTCAGTAAGATCCTGGTTACATCGCTACACATGCAGTGGAAAAACTGTTTCAATGGGTGTTTACTTTGAAGAAATAGAACCTGTAACCCTATCCAACCTAGGAACAAGCTCTGACAAGAAATATCACATACCATTTCAAGGCCCAAGATGCAGACTGCTTTTTCCTCAAGGCAGGGGCAAAATCTTCTTCACTGAAATTTTTACTTTAAGGAATAAACAAATAAAAACATCAAGCTGGCTGGCTGAGTCTACAAAGTTAAGCTTACAGTATTGAAGTGCAATTGAAATAAGCTGAAATATTATTTGTACATGCCGTACTGCTCTCTCTCAGTCAGGTCTGTTCTTTCATATTTCTGAAACCAGTTTTTCCCAAACCATTCTAGAAGTGTTGAACTGAACCAGAACAACTGCAGTAGATTTAACAAAAACTACAAAGTCCACACCTGCTTTGGGCTTAATATAAGTAGGGCTCATAACATCATTCCATTTATTTGACTCCATTTTACAAAAGGGGTCAAACCTATTACTAAAATAAACATTGTGAATAAACATCTGTCAGAAGACATTAAAACCTAAACATCTTGCATTTCAATCCACCGAAGCTGACAAGCTACACAGTACATTCCTTAAGCATCTGATATCAAACATCGCATATGGTTAAGGTGTGTTGCTTATTGTCTTGGGGTGACTTTATGATGTGTATCCCATGTCACTGCCCTATGCCCAGAAATTAACTTTGTGCCTTTTTATGCCTCTAAACTGAGTCTGAGAGGGGGAAGGAAAAAACTGAGCAAAACTTTTTCAAAGCAGTTTGCAGCTTGTTCAAGGTCACACAGAGATAGCAACTTTTTTTCCCCAGCTGCGGCACGGGAGGGAGGAGGCACCCGGTTTGCTGCTTTCCAATCAGCTTTTGGCCAGTGGTTCAGTTTCTTTTTCTCCAGAGAGAGACTGAGAGTTGAACTTTCCTTTTCCTTCCCTGGAATTTCAGATTTTCTCCCTTTTCTACTGGACTGCTTCAACATCAGAGCACATCGGGAGGACTTTCCACTGGGCACAGAGGGCCTGGCCCTGGGCCAAGCCCCAGCTCCGAGGAGACCAAAGGGAGGACTCGAACACTTTTCCCAGGTTTTTTTTCCACAGCGAGAGATTTTATTATTTAGCATTATTTTCCTTTTCCCATGTGTTTGGTAAATAAATAGTTTTATCTCCTTCACTTTCCTTCGAGGAAAATCTATCTTTTCCCGAACCTGGTGGGGGAGGGATGGTTGTGCCTTCTCTCAGAGGATATATTTCTAAATTTGGCCAAACCGGAACACTTATTCAGAGCAATAGGATTTCAAATGCAAATTTCTTACTCTAGAGGAGTTTGCTTTTAAATATTTAAGGACATGTACACTGCAGTCATGCAAGTCAAAACGTAAAAGGTTTAAGTGGTCTAGGATTCCCACTCACAAGTCTATTTCAATGGATTAGAATAATCTCCACAGAGCTACAGGAGAGGAACAATGTAAAAATCACTTACATTTGAAGACTTCTCAGCAAAGACGGTGGATTTGACTCACTTAGTCCCAGTTTTTCTGCTAAATATTCAACTAATGATGGATTAGCGAATCCTGGCGAACGATGCAAAACCTCTTCGAATGTCTCTCCTGTGTTGGCAACTTCCAGGCTTCGTCTTAAAAACAGCACCAATGTACACAAATGAGACCTCAGGCTCCATACTCTATTTCATCATGCATATGTTTAGAACAAAAGTGCCTATACAGTATCTGTATTACTGCTCACAAACTGTTCTCTTCTACAGGCATGTATTTTCCTGCTATTTACCTACCCTTATGTCCTTTACCCCAAATGAGCTTCTGAAACCTATGTGGGCACCCACCTCGGTATCCCCAGGACATATAAAAACATTACAAATATTACAGAGATAGCTGTGTCCCCATCTTCTAAAGGGAATTTTAAAATGTTAAGAATTCCTATTCCAGTCTCCCAAGGTTTGGGGGGTTTTTTTATTTGTTTATTAACACAGTCCAAAAGCAACAGGTATCTCACTCTGCCTTTTCCTTTCCTTATAGTTTTGGAAAGAAGCTAAAAAGCCAACCACACCTACATATCCAGACACAAGTATGCTAAAGAGAAAAACAACAAGGAGGATGTGATCATCCAATTAAATCAGAAACCCCACTGACGAGTTTAAGGAACAGCCAGCCTGTCACAGGTGCTCTTCAGACACCCTGACTGCACCCAGCAAGTGCAGCCAAGCAGCACATCCTTACTTATAATGCAGTGGGAAGTCATCAGAAGTGATCACGCCCAGTTTTGTGCTGGAAAGTTTGGGTGGAAGAGCCGAGCTGTAAAGCGACACTGCAAGCTTCTCGTGGTAACGGTCGACGTCCTTGAGCACAGCTGCAGAAATAATAAAGGGGAGGATAAAATTACAGAAAGGGCTCAAACCCTAAACAACCAATTCCTGATAATTTCTGCAGCTACTCACCTCGAATAAGGTCTCCAGTTTGATAGTAAGACAGAGGATCTCCATGGTTGCTCTGAGGAGGCACATCCCTCACAGGACACAGGGCCTGCAACAGAACAGAGCAGGAATATTACACGTGAAGCCAAAAGGTTGGGGTTTTCTTGCTCCCCAAGATCAAGCCAGAAAAGATTATTTTAAGCTTAATGCACATCAGAACTGTGATTCTTAAAATATGGCTTGGTTCAAGTAAAAATTCATGCAACCACAAACTATGAACTTTTCAACCCAATAGTGTGGGTCATAGCAAGATGTGTTCACTAGCTGAGCGAACTATCACCAGCTGCCCACAAAGTCAGATTCTACTCATCATCCCAAAGCTGTTTCACCTTTACACGTTCCACTCCGTTAAGAGATGCAAGAGGCAACTAATACACATCAAAAATGAAGTACTGACCAAAACTGTATCTTACAGTGATTTCCAAATCTGCAATTTCCCGTATGACACCACTTCCCAGACAAATCAACACCATGAAAAAGCCAAATTCACGGATAGAGGTAATCCTCCCAATCACGATATCGCCACGCTCGATGTCACGGAAGAACAACTCTCTCCTCTCCTCCCTGGGCACCTCCATGAACCTCTCCAGGGGTGGCATGACAGCGTAACACTCTGCAACAAGGGCACAGCCAGTTACAAAAGGTCCAAGCGACATCCTGAGATCACAAAATATTTGACAACAAAACACGCGAAAATATTTTTTTTTTGTGCTCACAGGAAGACTGCACACAACCTATAAAAATCAATAGGAAAAAATTTCAGCCTGTTTTTAAAGGTACCGCTAAGTCAAGTGCTGCCCTTACAGAGTGACCCCCCCACCTCACACACCCTCATTCTCCTCGATCGTGTCCTCGATCGGCCCGTTGGGTTTCCACGAGTGCGCGAACAGCAGATCCGCCTTCTTGGCGATGAAGCGCTTTATCTCGGTGTCGATGCTCGCCCTCTCTTTCCTGGGGGAAGGAGAACGCGGTGAGTCGCGCCCCGCGGCCGCTCACGGCCCGCCCGGCCGCTGCCCCGGCGCCCCTCACCAGGCGGCCGGCGGGGCCCCGCGGGGCGGCTCCGGGGCGGCCCCAGGCGGCGGCAGCAGCCCGCGGAAGTCGGGGTTGTCGTGCTGCTCGGCGCGGAGCAGCGACAGCAGCGCGGGGCCGTGGTGGCTCAGCGCCTGTCGGAGCAGCTCCCGATCCATCCCAGCGCCAACGCCGCCGCCTCGCCCGGAACGGGAACCGCCGCTCGGGCAACGGCACAGGGCGGGACCCGGCGGCCGCAGCGCCCCCGGCGGGCGGGAGGACTGCGCTGAGCGACGGCGGCGCTGCCCGCCCTATTCGCGGGCCCGTCTCTAGTTGATAAACAGAGACTAATTAAAGAGAGCGTAATTAAGACACACAGCGCAAATTACACAGATTTTCCCCACGGGAATCGTGCCCGGCTCGGCAGCGGCGGCCCGTGCCCGCGGCAGTGCTGCCGGGAGAGGGCGCTGCGGCCCCGCGGGCCCCAGCCCGGAGCGCACAGCGCGGGGGCCGAACCCGGGGTGTCACGGGCCCGGTAGCGCCGCCTCAGCCGGCGTCGCTCGAGGAGGCGCAGCCGCGGCACCGCCGCGTTCTCCGGGCGCTGCCTGGAGCTTGTTCGCTTCCGAGGGAGTGACCTGGAACAGCACGGGCGGCTCTCGGTCGGGGCTCGGCCAGCGCTGCCGTGTCGGCATCGAGTTACGGCAGTCGGGTGCAAAGAAGGGCAACGGAGCTGGGGAGGGGGCTGGACACAAGTCCAGTGAGGAGCGGCTGAGGGAGCTGGGAGGGCTCAGCCTGGGGAAAACGAGGCGCAGGGGGGACCTTACCGCTCTCTGCAACTCCCTGACAGGAGGGTGCAGCCGGGTGGGGTCAGGCTCTGCTCCCAGGGAGCCAGCGACAGGACCAGAGGAAACGGCCTCGAGCTGCTCCGCGGGAGGTTTAGGTTGGACATTTGGAAGAGTTTCTTCAGAGAAAGGGTGATTAGACATTGGAATGGGCTGTCCAGGGAGGTGGTGGAGCCGCCGTTCCTGGAGGTGTTTACCGAAAGATTGGATGTGCCGCTTGGTTCCATGCTCTAACTTACAAGGTGGTGTTGGGTCACGGGTTGGACTCGATAATCTCGGAAATCTTTTCCAACCCAGTTGGTTCCGTGATTCTGTGAATAAAGGAGAATGCATGAGCCAGCAGAGCGGTGCGGGGCTGGGGCTCAGCTCCGCAGCGTTCCTAATCCCGATTTCTTGTCCCTAGGATAGGCTCCCCTCGGCACTTCCCACAGGTGACACAGTGTGCGGGCAGAGATGTCCTGGCTTTACTGAAACAGGGAATACAGGCGATTCCCTCGCGAGAAGGCGATGGGCTGAGGGCACAGCCAAGCTACTGCTACAGGCCTGGCGCCGGGCTCGGCTGCCCTGCTCTCCAGAGCTAACTTTAGATGCTAAAAACACACTTCATTCAGGAGGCTCTTCATGCTAATCACCTCTCCAGCTAATGGAGAAAGGTGCTTAAAACCAGCTGGAAATAATCCAAGCCTATTAGAAAGATCACAGTTTTTCAGCTCCCAAGAATAATTTGTCCCTGGCATCGAATTTAATAATTAATTTTAAAAGGTGGGTGGGGGAGAAAATCCCACTGCAAACAGCATAATGTCACTTCTCCCCTCAGTAACATGCTGAAGAAAAAATAGCAATCTGGCTGTCAGCAGATCAGGGACACGGACTCCTCTAGGAAGCAGCGTGACTGAGAGGGCAAGGATCATATCAAAGACTCTGGTCTCAGAAGCTCAGTTCAAAGCCAGTAGGGATATCACTGGTTTAGCAGACTTGGGGAAGACACTGGAAGGGCAAATTTATATTTCAGTTTCATTTCATGTCCCCCTGTTTTAATACAGAAGAAGATAAAGGAGGCACAACACTTACTATGTACCAAACAGCTGCCAGGATTTTGATTGAAAGTCTGCCTCATCTGTATGAGACCAGGTGTGCTCTTAGATTGCTGGTTACCATGGTGGGAAAACACTGTTAACACCAAATGGAAATTTCTAGACATTAAGACTAATTAGACATAGGTTGACATGGGAAGGTTAATGCACCTGCACGGATCCAGTGCAGACAGGAGCCTTTCCTGGGTGAATCATGTGGCAAGTGCAGTGTCCCAAGCTGTGTGGCACAACTGCGTATAGAGGCAGTTTTATTTGAGGGAATGGTATTTTGAGTAAGAGTTAATTGGCGTTGCTTAGCAAATATAAGAGCTAGCAATAAAAAAAATATTAATAAAAAAAAGTAGTTTGAAGCATGGACTCTGCTTGAGTAAGCATTTCTCGAGTCTCATGTGCAGATATACACACACAGTGTACAAGAAATTAGACATTATGAATAAAGATTTTCAGTGTGTTACAACTTCCTATGTTACAACTTCTGGACTTACAACACCAGCAAAAATCACCATCAAAGCAGAAACACCTACAACAGCAGATTCTTCTTACAGACATTTTCTCCTTTGTACAGAATCAATTGCATTTTAGGAAATTCAGTAATTTATAACACATTAATACACAGAAGGTAGATTACTTGTCCCTGAAGATGAGGGCTAATTTCATATTTAAAGTGATCCATTCTTAAACTGGGCCCAACACATTCTGAAATTATCTTAAGCAAACTAAGTTACCCCAAAGAATTCCATCTTCAGAAACAGCTTTACCTGAGCAGAGTATGTAAGCATGAACTTGTAATTTTTGTTCCTATTTTTCAGGTTATAGTAATGAACTGAGAAACAATGTAAGAGACTGTGACATATTGTACATTGTTCCACCTCACCCAGGGCACAAACAAGCTTTTGCATCCTTTTCTCTCCCAGGTTACTTCCTGGATATTCAATGTGACTTTAAAAATACCTCCGTGTCTTTTCAGTGGTGGGAGTTTTCTGCTTTTCTTTTCATTCTTTGCTTGCTTTATTTCAGTTACCCAATAGGAAATGCTTTTGATAAAATGGTAAAGCAGCTGCCACAGTTCAGGCTGGAATAATGATAAATGGAAGAATATGGAATAAATCCAGGGCTATATATACTGCTCAGGAGATGCCAGGTCTGAAGAGGGGGCATGCTCCATACGCTGTTAATCCTCTGTTCCGTTGATTTAGGAACTGTCTGGATGAGTAGTGCTGATCCCATCTGCTTAAGTAAAAGAAGAGGGTGGGCAGGAGTGTCCTGATTCTGCAGGAGAAAGCGATACAAGTCAACATCTCACCCTGCTGGAGGAGAAACACTCCAGATACTTTGAAACCAGACTTGTCTGAGCACGCTCGATGTAGATCTTCTGACAGTTCAGTGCATCCCAAAACTCCTAAAATTTTGTGCAGCTCACAAAATCCATCATTCAGCCTTTAACTCCCACAATAAAAAGATGATGAATTTACACCATGTCGGCTTTGAACCCAGAGTCAAACTCGCAGTGCTATTGCCCCTGAACAACCCAAACACTGATAGGCATGGTAGAATTTCAAAGCGGGTAAGTGAAATACTAAGCAGATTTTCATTCAAATCCAGTGAGCACAGCTTGAATGCAACAAGGTCAAGCTGCTCCTCAAATGTTTCCAAGTGTCCAATATCGCTGGTGAAGCTTACAAGAAAATCTCATGCAGGAAAGGATTTTGTGCTCAGAGCCACATTTTATCACTGATAAAAAGATTAGATTCTTCAAGATCATCAGATTATTATTCTCTGTAAATTTTGGGCACATCTGAAGAAAAATTTTAGCCTGTTGCAAACTGGAGCGAAATATTCAACTAAATATGTCCTTTCGGCTAAGAATGAGGAAGCTCATAGTAGTAGTAATGAGAATGAATATGAAGAGTTGTACTTCCAGCTGTGTTAGATTTATGGAAAATTCTGCCAAAAGCAGTCCTGCTGCCTAGACTTGCTAATTTATGAAGCAGCAAAGAGACTGTCCAATATCCAAGAAATTATTTTAGCTCAAGACTGATGAAGGGACCTTCAGCACAGAATAACTGCTAGCCAGTTAATAGCCCTACTGTGAGGAAAACACAATGTCTGCAGATATAATCACCAAATATGATGGAGGAAGTGTGAAGACAACCCCAAATTCAGAGTGATGGAGCAACCCAAACCATGTCCATTCAAACATTTCCCTTTGTAACAAGTGCATTGTTCAGTCCAGCTTTGGCACAGTCTGTAAGAGAGTATGGTTTCAGTGATGTAGACTTATCTGGAGTGTGCTCAGCACCTGTTTTTGGTGTCAAGGACCTTCTCAGATTTCTAGAAACACATAGACAAAGAATAGTCAGTTGCATGTTATAAATATGCGAAGACGGACTGCAGGAACCGCCTGGGCTCTGAATCGACACTTAGACACTGCTGGAGTACAATGAAAATAATGGTGAAGAAATGACAATGGAGACCCCCCTCTGAGTCCTGTGGATTTCTGTCAGGCTGCAGGCAGTGGCACTGCTGAGCCTTTGTATGCTGTGAGTTCAGCTTGTGCACCCAGTGCAGCATTTTGTGCCTGCAGAGTAGTGAAAAGTGCTTAAAGGTTTCAGGTGAAACTGAAAAGGTTACTGGAGAGAACATTGCCCTTGACATTTTTTTACCCTAAATCTGAAAACCAGGTTGTGGTGAATGAAAGTTTGCTTATTTGGCAGGAGCCCCAGTCAGGCAACTTAGCAGCAATCATGACACAGACAATATGTACACACCCACCTGTACAGCTTGCAATACATCCAGAAATCCTGCCTGCAGAGCAAATTCCTGTGATACATGAGGGCTCAGCAGCAGCCATGCTGAGCAGACAGGGTTTTGTGAGGTTTTCATGGATTTTCCAGCTTCTAACACTCCACAGACTGCCAGTATCTCCCTCTTTACAGCAAGGGAGAGTCATCCTGGACTTCAAGTTTTAGAGTGATTGCACCTTAAAGCAGCATCAAAACTTTACAGTCAGCAGAGTAGATCACATCCTTAGAGCCCAAAATTACACTTCCACGGTGTAGCAAAATACAATGTGAATATTTGGCCTCAAGGCTGCATGTACTAGAAGGACATCTTTAGGCATGCAACTTCTCTTTGTTATTAAGTCTCTTGTTTGTAGTAGAGGAGTATTCACGTTTTCATTATAAAATTATTTTTCCAGCAATTTGCATCTTTATAACTGTCATAGAACATGTATGAACTTTCAAAAGTTGTTCAAAGAAGTCTCTAAAAATATTTTGAATATCTAAACCAGTTGGAGATCTTCTATTTCTGGTAAAACAACCCACTTACTTATGTATCTCGTGGTCAGTTTCTCTAACATTCTATTTGTGCAACATGTGCAATAAATACTGCCTAAAGAGCAATGTACAAAAATCAGAAGTTGTTTTCTCAATTGCTTGCAATGAACCAGGCATGTAAACATTGTCACAAACTAATTAGCAGCCTCTTTATTTCTTTTAAATTTGTCACTATTTAAACTACACTAAAACTAAAATCTTGAAACTGTTTTAATTAACTTATGAAGAGCTAAACAGTTGGCAATACAAATTCACACTCCAGATTAATGATCTTTGCTTTTGCTCCCATTTAATGCATGAGCATGCCTTGAAAACAAATAAAATGTACCAAAATTATTTTTGTCTTTAGCAGGTGAAACTCTCATTAAAAATGATAAGCTGAATTGGTGTGATATGATTTCCAATTAATTTTTATCTCAATAAGAATTGTTTGGAAATACAGTGATTAAGAAATACTTTTAGAAACAGAAAGAGAATTTAATTACAGAATTATCTGGTTGATATAATTCCAGTAAGTAACAGCCATAAGTAGATATTCATTAGTCTCTCAACAGATCAGGTTTGTTTTTCCTACCAACCAAAAGCAGAGGCCAGATGGAACAGTGAAATGCCAAACTGATGTATGTATATGATATTTATTTGTTTAAATATTTGGTGAATTCCTCACAGTGTTAAATCCAGAAAGCTGGAGTGACTTGTAAGTAAATTAATGAGCCATGAAAAAAAAAATTATATCTGCTCTGAACTTAATAATTATCTTTAGGTTTGTAATTTATTGATAGATGTTTCCATTTTCTGTCATAAAACTTTTAAAATCTGTAAGTAAAACCTGTTGCCTGGTGTTCCAGTCTGCCTTTTGGCTCAGTGAAGAAATTACAAAGGCTGAGACAAAAACAGCTATTACTGGTTTTAATGGGCAGTTTTGTGCCTCTGAGAGATTTTGGATGGAGACTTTGTGGATTTCCACTGACTTCAGCAGGTTTCAGGTCAAGCATGGAAGGCAGGAATTGGTTAATTAAACTTTCTTTGCTTGCCCTGCTGTCTATAATTATGATTTAATCCAAACACATCAATACATTCAAGTGTCAAAGTCCAGACATGGTTTGACTGGGGCTTCTGGAATATAAGAAATATGCAGCCGTTGATTTCCTCTTGATTCTTGTCTTATTAAGGCAGTTGAACAAAATACATAATCACAGGGAATAGAGGTTCTGAAACAGATTAAAATCTAAAGCAGAAGCAGGAGGAGGGAGCCTGAAATGTGAAAAAAACCCCAACTTCTGTGAAATAAAGATATTTATATGTGCAGGTAAAGGCCATGACTTAGAGCAGAAGGGACCCCTGCCGAAAGTACAGCAACTGCTCTCTTACAAAAATACCCAAATCCAACCAAAAACCCCAACCTCCAATACTGTGTCCCAAATCAAGCACAGAGACAACCTGAAATGCAAGGCATGCATTCCATGCACCTCTCTTTTGTAGCACATTTTATGACACTGATACCAAATTCTGTTTTTTAAGATATTGGCAGCTAAAGTCAAAGAATGTACCTAAGAAGGTGTCAAAAAACCATAACTTAGGCATCTGAATACCTTTGTGATTCTGGCCTAAGAATGGATGATAATTAGTATACCACAAATTAAGTTCTTACATATGCAAATGAAATTTTTTGCTATCACAACTAATTACAGCTGTAGCTCTGTGCTGAGTTGATTGGGAGTGAGAAACAAACATACAAATCTAAACCACTGGTGTTTAATACTCCCCTCTTGTAATTGTGATGTTCTGATCCTCCTACAACTGGCAAATATATACATGAGAGACTGTGTGTATGAGCGTAGGAGAACAGTAAGTGGGAGAAAGAAATCCAGATTTTTCCATCTGTACAAAATGTCAGCGTACTGCCTATAAAAAGGCATCAACAAAATCCTTATAGGCACAATTCAGGCTACTTGAGTTCTAATCTGTATCTTCACTGACAGAGAGGGTTAATCAAAGCTCCAATACAGTGTTTCCTTAGTTGAGAAGCTGGAAGGAAATTATGTAGCACTTTCAGAAATGCTGTAAGGCCTGTGTAGTGCCAGATACTGTATGTGCAATTGAAAGTTTAAATAGAAGGTTAATAGCCCAGGAAAAGGTTGGTCCTGAAAAGTAACAGTCAAGCTGATGTGGTTGAACTGCCTGGTTTCCCCCCCGCTGCCAGAATGTGCCTTTGAGAAATTTTAGTGGCAGCCAGGAAAACAGATTATTGTCAGGTCCTCCAATGCAGCCTGCTATTTTTTTTATCTTTCACATCTCTAACCTGGTTTCTAATCTCATCATGCAAATTTAGCGCTTCACTTCTTTAAAGCTGGAAAAGCCTGCCTTGTGTTAGGAGTGATCACAAAGTACATCTGAAAAATATGAAGTACAGTTTTTCTTCAAAATTGATAAATTTAAATAATGTTCAGCATCCAAAGAGAGTTCTGGCTCCTGCAATCCAGAAGAGGTTTGGAAATTTCAAACGGGAGAAGTGGTTTTCCCCAGACTGTGAGGGTTATTTTGGCATTGGGTGCCAAGATAAAAGGAAAAGCCTTCACTACACAGAGCTAGAAGTGCCTTCTTGTATGGATAATTTACAGGGTCAGGTGGTGAGAAGCTATAGAGAGTCTTTGACAAATCAGTTGTGGCAAAGTGCTCTACCAGCAGCACATAAAGGGAGGAGACATGACAGGGAAAGGATAGGGGAAAGTAGATTAGAATACACAATATTTCCAGTAAGACCAAATGAAGGTATCAAAATATACGAAGGGCTATTGTGGAACTCTAAGATATAATGGCAGGCTCTGAGCAATAGTTCCTGCTGGTTTCTAAAATGGCCCGTAAACCTCTGTATTCAACTTCAGAAATTGCACCTCACACAGCTGGGAGATGAAACTGTCATTTTGGTCTCTAATAGCAGTGTTAGCTATTAGAGATCGCAGCAGCCTGGATATACAAATCCTTTTTTTACCCCCAAAGAAAACATATTATTGCTTTGATCGCACAGAAGAAAAATATATTGTAAAGTAAGATAAGAGTACAAGAGCTGCTTAGCTTCGCTGATACCAGAATGGAAATGCAGACACTTTTTTTTTTTGTAATTGGAAATAGTGCAGACACTGTTTTGTAACAAGAAAAAAGGAAAATCATTATTAGCAAAAATCTGTAGATTCTTTAGGCGGAAAAATATACAGCATAAATTGTTTACATTTTCGGTAGGGAGCATCCCTCGGTGCATCAAGCTGTCACACAGCTTAGCAGCACGAGACATCTTAGTGATTAAATGCTGGCTCCCTGGAAAAACCCAAAAAACAAAACAAACGAATTTTTCAGTGGAGAAAGCCACTGTTCTCTTGTACAGTGGCTCTCACAGCTGAAAAGAGGCAGCAGCAGGGTGGTAGAAATCAAAGTCTCTCAGCAGGTGAACTGTAGTTTGAATGTTCCACTTTGCAGGGTATCTTTATCTGCCTTTGGTCTCACTCCTCTGTTGGGGTAAAATACACCATTACTTACAAGTTTGATTTCAGCTGTTGGCTATGCAACATGATGGAGCTTGGAAAGCAATTATTACAGCCCTTCACTTATTTTACTTGGAAGACCCAAACCAAGCAGAGTTAACCCAGTTACTCAGATGCATGAAATCAGAAGAGTGACAAAGCAAGAGTAGCAAAGGCCACCTGCGTGTGGAAGAGAAGGTGAGCCAGATGGTGGGCAAAACAGGAGTGCCAGGGTCAGGGCTGGGGACAATGATCAGGGTCAGACACAGCCCAGTGGTTGCCCAGTGGCCCCTCAGTGATGACACAGCTCCAGCTGAACAGCCAGCCCGTGGGTTTGGGTCTAGGATCAAGCTGGAAGCCAGAGCTCAGTGGAGACACAACTGCAACAGGGCTGAAGAATAATGTGGGGAAAGTTATAATAAACCCTCAACTTAACAGGGTAAGCAGGGGCAGGCCCTCACTTCTAGTTTTCTTCATAGCAGTTCTTTGCAGTGAAGAAGCTGATCTTGAGCTCAGCCCACTAAACCCCTTAACTCATCCGACTAAACTCCATAAGGACTTGTACTCAAGGCCCTGGCATAAACTCAGGCTTAGCTCTTTGGCCAGCGCAAAAGCACTTGTAGCAGATGGTACAGGTCCATTTCGTCATGCAGGTGCTTGTATGTGACTCATCAGGAGTCTGAAAAGCAGAATTATCTGTATTTCTTGCAAAGTTCACACTCTGTTATGCCCCAGCTGTTCACTGTCCCACCCATACGTTACCACATGAAAAGTCAGCTTAGGCTTACTTCAACTGGTATAAAATCAGTAATTTTTTTTGGGTGACTTAGTAATGTTTACCCACTTCTGTTTTCTTTATGCTGTTTGCAGTTCCAAATGGGTCACATTCAGCAGCTGATCATGAAAAATACTCTGCTTAGGTCAAAGAAAGCAATGAGCAGTCCAGCACTGTCACATGGGGCTGATGAAATGCATGAGTTGACACTTGACAGGACAGCGATTATCCCAGAGTTTAATAACATGTTAATCATCTTAAGAGTCATTATTTGCTCCCAGGCACATACTGTACTCCCACAGTGACATTAAAAAAATCCCCAACAAAACAAACCAGAGGATATTTTTACAGGGCAAAACACACTGGAAAACTAAAAAGATGTTGTCTATGAAAACAGTCTCTTCAACTGTCTAGAACACAAAAACACCAGAACAGTGATTCTCTTTTGCACTGCTCTGTGCTGCTCACCCCAAATGATTTTGGATATAATTGCATAGACTTTTATTTACTACATTTAATAATAATGTGAATGTGAACGTGCAGTGTAGTCTTGGCATATGAACACAAACAGCAAACACTTCCTCCCACACCTTATGTTTCTTATTAGGTTGCAAAGGTTCCTGTGGGAAATCTGTGTTTGATTCATCTTTAGGTGACACACCTAACTGTGTCTTCCGACAGAGTTGTCAGTGCCAGGTGCAGCAGTGGCTTTAATACTTTTTATCTGCTTTATCTGTGATTTGAGGTCACAACTACTTTCACATATGATACCAAACAATCTGGAGGCTTTTAATTTTATCTGAACCTGCCTGAACTAGAGGTGGGATATGATACCACGGGAGGTTGCAACGGACAGTAAATGTTTGATTTGGGCATTTTCAGTCTAAGAATATTCCTTAAAAGTGTGTTCAAGTTAGACAGACCCATCTAGCCCACAGAGAGACTGCTCCTTCCCAAGGAACTCACTGATCCTATTTGGTGAAGATGGTCCCACTGGCACAGTATGGCAAAAGAGGAATGAGACAGTGACAGTCAGAAGCTTTGTCTGAAGCCCAGGCAAAGACAGTGAGACATTTAGTGCTCCCATGAAGAAAATCCCTGAGGACCAGAACAGAAAGTCATTGAATTATCAAAAAGTCAATCCAGAAGGAAAGCCACAATCTGCAAACTCACCAACAGGAAAGACAGACATTATTTTTCAAATCTCATTTCACTTTGGAGTTATTATAACTAGGGAAGTTAATTACTGTAGATCCTATTCTAATACAAATGACTTATGAATTTCAAAGCCTTTGGGGGATACTCCCTCAGCGTAGATCTATACAGACTCATCTGGGAGATAGGACTGGTCCCAGGCCCTGTCATGGGTCTGAACTGCATTTGTTTGGAGTTTATTTGGAGTTTATTTTCCCCCAGCCAAGCATTAACAGCCAGCCCAGTCCTTGCTGCTGCCTCATAAGGCACTTACACAACGCAGATTAATGGGAATTGGTGAGAAGGTCATGTCCTGATACTAATGGAAATGAATATCTTTATTCAAGACTTTGTCCAAGTCTTCAAGCAGTGAGGCTCAAATAGTTCCCTGGGAGATTTTTACAAGTTCATTTCTGTATCAGGGTTTTTATCATAGTATTCAGCTTAAATTTTAATTTCTTCCTTCTTTCTGCCTTAGAACATTCTAAAGAATTCCTCTCCTTTCTTGCTGCTTTCCCATTTGTAGACTGCTGGCAAGTTCTTTGCTTTCAACCACTTAACCTTCTTTTCACCAGCCTATAAATATTGATCCATTCCAACCTTTCTTTTTGTCTATACAAAAATCCCTCTGTAGTTATTTCTGCCCTACGCTGAATGTTTGTTGCAATGAGCTACCTAGAAACCCATGTATTCTTCTGCCAGTTATATGGAGATGAACAATGCCTCCTTATTCATGCTGCATGAGCACAGGCATTCCAACAATTTCTCAGTCCTTCATGTTACTCCTTCCCAGATTTGTCCATCACAGTGAGTATGTACAACATGAACTCTTTTCCTTGAGATTAACTGGCATTTTATCTGGTTGAATTCAATTTTTTTTGCATTTCATCAAGATTCTGAGACCTCCAAGGAGCAGACTATTTGCTTCCCAGTTTCTTTCTGTACTTTTTCCATAACTCATCCAGAGTGCATCCAAAGCACATGCGGGAGGTTTCATTAACATGGGATTTATTTCTTTGTCTTTGTTCTTAGTGACTGTATTTTCCCAGGAGCTACATGTGATCTCTGCTGTACAATTCATCACCTTATTCTAACCCAGCATTCGTCCATTTACCAAACTGCATCTTGATGTTACTCTTGACTCACCATTAGCTTCAGGAAACAAACAACTGTTTGGCTACATTAAAAGGTATCATAGCAGTTGAATCTTATTTCAGGAATGGAAACATCTGCAATTTTGGTGTATATATGAGCAGATATATTTATGAAAATGAGTATGATTCACTGCACAGATGACAATTTTATATTTCATAGTCATCATTTCATAGTTCATATTTCAATCAGATTTTAGTAATGGAGTATTGCTTGCAGCAATAGGTCTGGCAAGCTTGCAGCTGTAGTCATTGTTATAATACATTGTGAAGCCATAGTATAAATTACCCTGGATGATGACCTGAAATCAAGAATTTAAAATTCAAAATGGGAATTAAAAATAGAGGAAAATATTTTAGAGGGAATTTTTTTTTGAGCTCAGTTCAACTTAAAATGCAAATTCCTAATAATGAAATCTGTCTCAGTAGTCATAAACTACTTGTACTTAATATCTACATACAAAAAGAAGCCTGAAAATCTGTTTGAGGGATTATTCTTAGATGAGTTGTCTGTTGAGAAGAAATTTTCCTTCTGTATTCCCACCAGAGCAAATGAGATGCCACTGAGCTTTGGAAACGGTGCCCATAGCCACCTGCATCTATGTGGCCTTAGTCTAGTCCATCCTTGGATTTAGACAAAAAAAGGATCCATGTAGCAAAATCTCACTGTTTAGGTCTTACAGCACCTGCTAAAAACATCTGATTATTGCTATTTAGCTAAAATCTTCTCTCTTCATTCTTGTGTGTTTCCTCAAACTCGTCCTCACAAAAGGTCACGGAATAGAAGAAAGTCCTCTCTTTTTGTGAATCTGGTATAATCCTATCGATTTACCTTGTGTTCAACCCAGTTAATTTCAATTTACCCTTTTGTGATTTGTTTCCCTCAAAGGTAATAAACCTATGCTAACCATTTTACTCCCAGCTATTATTTGTTTTGTCAAACACCAGGGGAGAAAAAGGAATGGTGATCTCCTGTGCTGTGCCTCAAGGCAATGCAGCACAGAAATCCCAGCCCACAGCTTACACAGAGCTGGGGCAATGCAGCTGCTCCTGGAATGTGACCACACTGTGTGACACCTGTGGTTGGTTCCTGTCACCCAGTTCCCTGGGAACTCCTGCCCTATGGCTCCATAAGGGCTGTAGCATAATTTAGGATCCTCCCATCAATACACAGTCTGATCTATGATATATCTTTCAGTTTTGATATGGCTTTTACACAGAAATCCTGCAGGCAGCTCTCCCTGGCAGCTGGTGCTCTGTGAGGAGAACCCATCACTGTGACCAGCATTGGACACTCAGTGCACACTGCACCGAGACGGACGGATCTGGCACTTGTGAGGTGCCAAATCTGAGGTAATGAAGAACACCAGCTTCCCAAGCAGACTCATTAGTTCAGGAACATTGTGTTAGAGAAGTTTCACTGCTCTCCATTTCTTAGTGTGGCTTAGATGTGCCCCTCGTGACACCTGAGCATGAGAAGTTCCTTCCCGGCTGGGACTCTCTTCTGTGGCCGATGTAACAACAGAACCTGTGGACTTCACCACACACAAGACATAAGAAATCAGGAGAGATTAGGATATATGATAATGTAATCTGTAAGCCCCTGGATCAAGGATATGTTGAAGTGATGTTGAACAGGGATGCATTGTTAAGGAATGGCCTCTGCATTCTCTTGTCATCTTTCTCTGGATGTATTTTGAAGTGTTCTCCTCAAAACATGCTGAAATCCCCATGGATTCCAAAAGCTACATAACTGTCCACAACTCTTCTGATAATACTGATGTAGGAAGGTCAGAATTTGATGACAGCAAACAATACTGAAGTCACAGCACTTGGGGCAGCAGTGAATTTAGCCCAAATGCATTATCTCACTATTATATTTATTTCAAAACGTTTACTGAAACTGTACCCATGACTAATGAGGCATAATTTGGTGTTCCTTTGTGTATAAACTGAATGTTCCCTCTAAAACCTAGTTGCAGTGGCTACCTGTATCAGTGATAACTTTTTCAGCCAGCAGCCATTTCAGGTCATTGCTGAGTTTGAGGCCTGTGGCTTAGAGCAAAAGAATCGTTTGAGAAAAGCTAATCTCAGGAGTCTGGTATTAGGTGGCAAAGTAGGGCTGAAATGTATCACACTGTGGCCTCCACATTACCCCTATTTCAGATCAGGCAAACACTTTTCCAAGGAAAAAACATAACTAGATCCAGTACCAGTATCATTTCAATTAGATCTGTAGCAAACAGCCCAATATATGATTGTTGACCAACTCAAAAATAGCTTCAGCTACAAGTAATAAGAAATAGGTTAGAGCAGGGCATAGAGCCTGGAGATTTTACCAGGCAGCAGATCAAACAGCTGAACTCTTGACAGACTCTGCTGCTTCCCTTTGCCTGCTGTTTCCTGGAACAGCAAATTCAGGAGCCATTTGTGAGTTGCTGGCCAGTTCACCCTCACAAATCATTAATGTCACATCTGAACTTTCAAATGTCACAATGGAAACAGCAAAAAAAAAAAAAAATTCCAACTCAGAAGTTTCCTGTATCTCAAATAATTGTTTCCTTGTACTTTCTGGACTTGTTTTTGTAATGTGCGTTTCAGGTGGTTGACAGTTTGACATAAGTTTGGGTGGAAAAATGTATATGGAAAAGCTCTTAAAATGTTCTCTTACAGTTATTCCACTGAATAAATATTTTCATTGTGGCCAAGCATCAAATGCAAAGTGGCATTTCCTGAGTTCTTGCTGAGGGCTTTCAAATTTTCTTTTCTTGAGGAATTTAGTGTGATTCCCACAGTTCCCCAGGGAACTAATGCATTTTACTCTGGCAAGAACCACAAGGATGTAAAGCTCTATAGGCTCGTATTTTATAAACCATTTTACTCATTGATTTTGTGCCTTAAGGAATCCAGAGTTCAGAATAGCCTTTTGTGTGCCACAACAATGAGGCGACCAGCCGGTGACATTTATAAATCTGCTGTTAATTGCTTGTATGCCTGGGCTCTAATGCTTAAGTGCTTTGAGTCACGTATCTAATGAGGTCGAAACTAAAACTTGCCAGAGATGAGGCAGTGGGGAAATCATCACAGAGGGATGAAGAGCCAAAGTCTCCTGGCTGCCGGCTCTCCAGGTCCTTGCTGATTGATCAGTGCAGCCTGAGGCTGGGGAGGGTTACGTGGGACACCACTGCTGCTGTTCCTGCTCCCTCTCGTGTCATCAGGGCACTGTTTATTTCTGGAACATCTTGTTAATGCCAGTCCCCAGCTGTGAAGAGCAAAGATGCCAACAACAAGAGCTCACCTCTGTTGCTCATGAGCAAACTCTTAACAGGAATCCAGCTCTTCGGATCTAATGATAGGCAAAATCTCCCTCTCCGCTGACTGTGAAGAGGAACGGAGCAAATCTCACCTGACTCAGAGCTAGAATTTGACTGAGATTATTGTCTGCTGGAGACACACAATACATATTTTTTCTTTAGGTACTTAAATATCTGGCTTTTTGATTGCCTGCATCTTTAAAAATATTAAAAATATCATCAGTGCTCTGAAATTATTAAAACAGGCTCCTAAGAATACTGTTAGATGCCCAAAGGCCAGCCTGTTGCACAGAGAAATAAAACAAATTTACAGCCTAGGGGAGCCTAGAGCTCTGAACTTTTCAGGAAGACTTTCTATATAGGAAATCCCCAAAGAAATGTATAAATTCATACAAAAAATAATTACAAAACAAAAATGTGAACCTCGTATGTCCACAAACTGCCCTGTTTCTTTTAAGTCTCTTATCACTTTGAAATAAAACCAAACTGTTTTAATTAACAAGGTGGAGGTATTATAGAAAAATTAAAATATTACTTAGAAAAATAGTACTGTCTTTGTACAGCACCTGCAATCATTAGATCTCAAAGTAACATACAGAAGTATGATGATCCTCAATATCTAGATGAGGAAATTGAGGTACACAGAAGTGAAATCACCTGCCTAAAACCCTACAGTGGGTCAGAAATCTCAGTGGAAAGAGCAGCACCTGTTTGCAACACCTTGATGTGTTGAAGAATTCAAAAGAGAATTACTGATGTTCAGGTCAGTTCATAACCTGAAAATTAAATTCAGGTTCCCCAAGAACCCAGATATTCAAAATGAGCATCTGGGATTGCCACGGAAATTTATCCTCCTGACCTAGGTATAAAACCTAGTGTGCCAGGTATGCTATATAAAACTAGTAAATATTAGTGTTTGTCTTGCAGAGATAAAGTTATAGTCCATTTAGTCATCAAAAATTCTTTCTTACATCTTCAGAGTTTCACAGTTTTGGCTCCCTTGCTATTAACTACACATCTGCTTCTTAAAGTTTTCGAGTAACAGCTGCCTCATAGATCAAAGCCAGTCAAAACAACAGGGGGTGCTGGGAAAGAGTTGTATTCTTTTTAGTGGTTTCCTGTGGTTTTGATCAAAGTACACAGAGAATCCCACTAAGCAGAAACTGAATGTAGTGGAATGCAGCTCTTTTCAGCTGAAAAATAGAAAAATAATCTCCTCTAGTTTGTTGGATGCATAAGTCTTTGTTTATCCTCTTTCTGTCTCTCATCTCCATTTTTTCCTACAAATTGTTCATTCTGTGTGAGCAAACCGAATGGGCTCAGGGGTGTCCATAAACCAGTGAGAGTCACAACTGCTTCCACTTTACCTTCTCCATTATGCTCTCAATTGCCAGACTCTGAGGCTGTAAGAGCACAAGGAAGAGCTGCATCAGAGGTCCTCAGCAAAGGCTGGAGAGGGATTATTAATGCAGATGGCACCAGGCTTTGCTTTTGTAGCAGAAGTGTTACCTCTGTGTATAAACCCACATTTCAAGGGCAGAATACAATGCTTAGACACATCTCGTATTGCTTAGCAAAAGGTGCAGCAGGCCACTGTCATATATGTTTGAGATGGAAAAAAACCATCCTGTACGTGACTGCTCAGATTCACCTGAACAGAAAATTGGCAGCCAAGCAGATAAAATAGATTTTTTTACAGCTGCTTTATTTTCTAGTGCCAAGTGTTCTCAAATAGATCATCGGAAGCAAGAGAATCTATAGGTTTCTTTAAAATTTTGGAGCACAAAGGATGATTATATGAGAAAGCAGCATTCATATAAGATAAACCAGATTCCCTACCAGTGTAATTACAGCAAAGCAAAAGATATAATACCCTATTATTTATTGAGAAGAGTAGCTTGTTGTCAACTAGATTAAAATACTTCTAACAATTTCACATAAAATGAAACAAAATAAACCACTCAAAATGAACTAAAAGAAGCCTGAGTTTTTCTGCAATGGTTTAGCCATCTTAGATTAAACTCATATATTAAATTATACCACTGCTGTTCTGTGATAAAAATAGGGCCATGAATGATATGTTCATTAAAACCATGTGAAAATGAAAGGAATACTAATGAAATGAAACAAGAGGGCAAGGGCCAAGTATATGCATCAATCAGGCTTCATAAAACCCATAGTCTGTTCCTGAAGTTAAATAAAACACACATTTGTCAACGTCTCTGAATTTCTGGAAAGACTAAAAGTCTGCAGACTTGATTGTTAGCAAAACAGAAGCTCGATTTTGTGGTATTAGACCAAAGAAATAATTCTTGCAGAAAATAATATTTTATTCTTTTTAAACAAACAAAAATTTGTAGTGGAAATATAAATTTCAACATTTCCTGTGAAGGTAAATCTTATTATTACTAAAATGGGAGAAAATTCCCTTCAACTTTTCAGTAACTGAGAAGCAGCTTTTCTGTCCATCTGTATGAAACTCTCCAGGCCAGCAGCTCTGTAGTGTCAGGCCAATTCTGTTTGTTCCCAAGAATACAGAACTCCTTGGAGCACATGGGACAGGGTGGGGAACCATGTGGATGTGCCCACATGGCACAGGACAGCGTGGTGATGATGTGAGATGGGGGATGTGAGTACCTAAACAGTTTTTTTAATGGTGGCCTGGAAAAGGGAGGCAAGAGTAATTCTGTATTCTGGCATGCAGAATGGATTTTTGATCAGTGTCTGAAATTCAGGGAAGTAACACAGCTGGGCAAAGGGTGAACTCTGGCCTGGACAGTGCAGGATGTGGCAGAATTCCCTGCCTTGTCTGATTTCTGGGGAGGACAGTGCCATAGAACACAGTCCAGGCAAATGTTTTGATGTTGACATTATCAGCGTTTTCCAAAGGAAAAAAATCCTCCTGAAAATTTCCAATGAGTTTCTATTACGTGCTGATATTGAAATGCCAGTACAGCCAAACTGCATTTTTCTTATTTCATTTTATCTATGCCCCTAAATTCTCCCTTTTTCGTTTGGGATCTCCTCCTCTTGTCCTGAACTCAGCTGTGACAGTCATTATACAACACTGCAGTGCTCTTTTGCCCTCTTAAAGGCTTTTTCTAAGTGGTAGATTATTACTCATTTATAGTTAGATTGCTACTCACTTAGAAATGGCCTAATTCTGCTTTTGCACTCCCCTTAATTGTGAGACATTGCACTGAAAATATTTAAGTGGTGAACAAATAGGGAGACAGAGAAGGTCAAGCCCAAACTGATGAGGTTCTCTAGAATTAAAAAAGGAGTTATATAAATAGACAATTATATTTTCTCATTAACAAGAAAGTTTTTTCATTTTCATTCTGGGCCCTTGAATCTGCTGTACAAGTCAATGTGGACTTTTGCTTTCCCTGCCTAACTCTGGTTACTCTCAAAAACTTTTAATAGAGAGTTTAGCTTGCAATTTCCTTGTGCTGTCAGATGGAGAGCTCTGTGATTATGTTAGTGGGCAAGAGATGAAAACATCCCTTATGCTGAGAGCTGTCTGAAGACGAGCATTTCAGCCTTAATGCTAAGTGGCCAAATTTTGCATGCAGATTCCTCATCATAAATCAAAGGCAACATTATCACAATCATGAGAATTAGAAAGGTAGAATCCTAATAAATGAGAGGAAAACAAAGCCTCAAGGGGTTTTAAGAACGTGGATTAGTTTAGGTAATTTTGAGCAACTATTCTCAAGAAAGCGCTTGGGGACAGTAAAGTTTAATTAGGCTGCAGCTCGTCCTCACTGTAGGTGGTTTTGTTTCTGCCACGAAGCTCTTTCTTCCCCTCAGGTATAGAGTGAGTCCCAACAAACCCCTGGAACTGCTTCTGCTTGATAAGGAAGGAAGGGAGAGCTGACTGGCCCCATCTATTAAAAGAGGTGTCAGTGGAATCAGCCGTGTTGATTTTGAATTACCAAGAGCTAAATCTCACTGCAAGAGGCTGGGCTGGGTGGGAAGAAGTCCTGGAGTGTGTGAGTTGGGTTGGAAACACACCTTGTCTGCTGCCAGAGGCTCTGGCAGCATGAGAGGAGCTGGACTGGCACTGCTCCTTCCATTCCATCATTTTTCCTGCCTGGGCATCCCCCCCAAGTGTTTTGTGCTCTACCAGGATAGACTAAACTCTTCACCTTTTCCTACTCAGGCCTTTACTAAAATGCCATGTTTATCTGCTGGAACATTTACAGCTCTGATCCATTTGAAGTCAGCACAACTACAGGAAGAAAATTTCAGCAAGTGCACAAAGCTTAGGTTGCTGGGCAATTTTTTTCCCATTATTTTTAATTTATTTCAATTAAATTTTAATCAGGCAGAAAAAAATGGGAGTCTAAAAGCAGTTGGAATTAATTATATTTTGTTTTCTCTATATTCATCCACAATTTTTCTTAATGTGGTGTCCTTGACATGTTGCGTTTGTGACAACAACGTGGTGGAATGGCTCAATTTTATACATAATTTATTGAAAAATTTTCAACTCTACATTCCTTGAGTAATTTTCATGTATAATTGAGCTTAAATTGCCTTTGGGTTATTTTGAACTAGGAAAAATTGTAGTGGATCAAGTCACATTAATATGTGCTTATCATCTAATAAGAAGCCATTTCTAGGCCCTTACCGATTTTTAAAATATCCTTGAATCTCATTAAAATTAAATCAAATTGCTGTGATTTTAAAATCTAAACTTGGAGTTTGAATATATGAAAATAGGGATTTTTAAACTTCCTGAGTATTTCCTTACTTCCCATGGAATTATGAAGTTCTCTCAAAAATATTTCTGACTGTATTATCAGGTTTTAAACTTTTGATCCTAGTTGTAAAGAAACATCAGAAAACCATTGAACTTCTGGCAAAACAGACAAAATAAATTGCAGGCCAAGCTGTAACCCTAATGCTCTTAGACACCCTGAAGCTCTTGTGAGGAGCCATTTAGATCCTAGAGCACATCACACTGGGTACATTCAGGTATCAGCTTCCTTTGTACCCTCACAGAGGCAGCTGGTCTTGTACAAAATGGGACAAAGAGCAGGAAAATGGATGCATAGAGGCTGCTAATTTGGGAAGATGTGAATTTTCCCTTCCTTATCACACAAACTCTCACAGTAGTCGCTGAAGTGTGCAAAAATAGGAGCTTGCAGCCCTAACTATAGCCTTGTGAAACAACGAGGAACTCGTAGCATCTCTCCATCTCTCCTACTAGGGAGACTTGTGGTTTGGGAAGCAGATGGATGAAATGGTGCAGCACATTTCAGCC
Organism: Corvus moneduloides; assembly: GCF_009650955.1. NCBI lineage: Eukaryota > Metazoa > Chordata > Aves > Passeriformes > Corvidae > Corvus > Corvus moneduloides. Next base: position 20,756,722 of record NC_045485.1, read on the forward strand.
ACTCTCAGTAAGCTGCCAGAATATTTCAAAGTGCAGCACGGTTCAGCAATATTGCTTTAATTATGACACAGCTTGGGTTTTATCACCAAAATAATTTTGGCCTAATTTTGATTCATATTGACATGCTAACAGGAAGAAGGGATGATACGGAAAGAGAAGGAGCTCTAAAAGACATTAATATTCATGCCAGCAAAATATTCGTCACGCATGACCTCATACCTCAAAAGTGTAAAAAAGAACATTATTAACAAAGGCAGCACTTGGGAACGTGGCTGAGTTTGTGCTGGTGTCAGCATTTTGTAGGACATAATTTGCTTTCATTTTTCATTGTAATTGGATCCTAAAACACTTCCTTGGTTCTGCAACTTGGAATTTCAGTGCCAGCTGAGCAGAAAGATCCCTCAGAAAAATATCAAATCTCTTCTGAATAGTGAATAAAACACAATTATTTAAACCTTTTAAAGGAGGCTTGTTCTGATGAGCTCTCATGGCACCTTCTTGTTCAACAAGGCTGCTGTCTGACATGGCCTCTCACTTAGAGGCTGCAAGTAAACTTTTGCTCTCCCATTCCTCCTGGAATTGATGCATCTAAGAGGATGGAAATTTTTTTCTACTACTACTTTGTACAACAGAAGAACCACTACATTTTCACTGCCTTCCTTTGACTGTCTCCCTGAAGGCACCGGTCTAGAAGCTGCTGGCATCAGTCTAGAAGCCTGAAGAGTCCAGCTTTCAGAAGTTTTGTTCTTGACAATAACATATGAAAAGGTGGTTGATTTTTTCCCCTGACTTCTCTCTTCATAAAGGATATTTTCAAATGTAAAGTGAGTGTATTTGATATTGAAAATTAGTAGGCTAAACAAACAAAACACCAACAAGATTTATCTAGAGCGGAATTTCACTTTAGAGGGTTCTTTTTCTGCATCACTGTAACTGCAAAAAATCCTCATTTAATTGTAAATACTAGTGTTAGAGTGTTTATATTCTGGGATTGCAGATTTCTATGCAATATGGCTTAAATTCTTTCAGATTAGGAGTTCAAAATTCCTGAAAATATATATACCAAATAATGACAGCAAACGTGTAGAATTTGCAAGAGTTAAGGCTGGTGAGAAAAAAATATTTTAGATTTCTGGCCACTGATGTCACATGAGATGTGAGATTTTGAAAATCAGGCCCTGTGGGTTTTTTTTTCAGTTTTCCAAAGCATTTGCATGCCTAGAGATCAAGAGAAACAGCCTGGGAGATTTAGAGAAGCACCTAAACATGTGTTGTTAGTCAATGTAAATTAAGCATGTAAGCCTGTCAGATGCTTCTGTAGATCATACTGGATGTCCAGCTGTGTATTTAAAAATAGAAAACAATTATAAATTAGTTCCTTAGAAGCTATAACCTCTCATAAACCTTATCAGCTATTGGGATCTCAGAATCCAGGGCTAGATTGCTCACAGCCTATTTTAAAGATGCTCTTTACCTGTATGATGCAGCAATGAAACACAGATGGACAAATTACAGCTGAAGCATCAGAATGTTTCTGCTAAGGCACAGTACCTGAGCTACAATAACCCTACACACGTCATGGAACCATGGTGAGGCATTTTGAGATGTTTTCTCTACTGAGATTTTCTATTCATGTAAAGCCAGGTCAAAATTACAGTCATATGTGATTAATTTTCCCATAATACCAAAAGGAATTTTTCCTCTTTGAGCTTACTCCTGTGTTGTCTAATATAGATTTGCTAGGAATATACAGGGAGATGGCACATGTTTTGCTTGGAACAGATGAAAACTTGGATCTAAAATGAGAGGTGTGTTTTGTAGGTTGTTACTGATGACATATGGGCAGGATAAATTCAGAACAGATTGTCATTTAACACCACCAAGAGCCATACTCTTAAAACGAGGCTGGATATGATCCTAATGGGTTACATCCTGCCTGCACTCATGTTTTTGTGTCCAGGAGGAGTTGTTTCAGCTCCTTTGGCCTTGTGACAAATTCACAAGAGCACATGTGTCATTTAAAAGATGACTTTGATGACCTGTACTGCTGCAAGTGCCCCTGCTCTCGTGGTGCCGCGCGTCTCTTTGTGCTCCACTGCATCCACATGTGCAGAGCACAAGCTCCTCAGGCCTCTGGGATACTGAGGCTTACACCAGGAGTTCCAGCATGGAACACCCTCATGGGACATCTGATTCTCCAGTATTTCACCTCCAGGTTTATGTGGTATAAAGCAAGTGAGAGCCATTCCACTTTAGCACTGCCACGGGGTGGAAGGAAGCCTCACACAGACAATGATCACACTCATTGGCAGCTTGGAAATGCTGATAAGCAGAAAGGAATTAGGCTTTAGCTGTAAATCTGAAACTTTTGGCTTGCTAGACAGTCACCTGTGCGTGACTATGGATTAATGATGGGAGAGATGGCTGCTTTCCATGGAGCTGCTTTCTGGCCTGTAATCAAATCCTTATTACCTCACCAGCGTAAGAAAATTCCCAGGGAACTGTGCTGGCCTTTTCTCCAGAGTGACATGAGGAAGAGCAATCAAAAGAAAGGGGGAGGGGAAAAAAGAGATTAGGAGTAAGTCACTTAGAGTTCTGCTCCCCTGACAGAAGCTGGGAGTGGGGTGAGCAAAGAGCTGTGTGAGTTGTCCAGCTGCTGGAGGAGACCGAGGAATCCTCTGAGTGCCCGACTGTGCGTGGGACACCTGGCTCCATGAGGCTGCACATTGTGCCTGCATGTGAGACTAGTCCTAAGTGATGTTCTCAATTTCCATATTAATTCAAGGACTGCAGCCAAAGGTAGAAACCCAAAGTCTCCAGGGAAGAAAAACAAATTGCTTTGACTTCTAAAGGAAATCAATATTAGACGGTGCATTGGTTAAAGTGTTGAAACCCATGGATCAGTTCCAGATCCTCTCTAAAGAGATCCCTTAGGAATTCTTAGAATAGATCTTCATTATATTCAGCTTAGAAACACTTCAAGCAGGAGGCAGAGTAAAGCTGGACAATTCTGCAAGTAGCTTGCCTTTTGTCTTGGAACCCAAAATATATTTCAGTGTAGTTTAAAACAGACTGCAAAACCTGTGAGCTCTGGCAGCAGAAACACCACTCTGCCTCCACAATCTGCTACCTGGGACAGTAATGAGCAAAAGAACAAACACCAAAAGTTTAAAAGTCTCCTTTTCTAATAAAAGATTACAAGACACTAGGATATTAGATGATAGGAGAATTTACATGAAATGAGAGACAAGATAACCACTTTCAATTACAATCCTACTTACAAAGCTGGATCATAGAAGACCACTCTGTGGCCCTAAGAAATAATGTGAAATTAGGAGTAAATGTACAGGTGAGTTACAGGAATATGAATGTTAAGAAAACAGAAGACACTGTATTGGTTTAACCACTCCTAGGCAGTAAAAGGACATGGTCTTCTGTTCCAGCTGTGCCAGTGCAATATCCTGACACTCTCAGTCTAATTCTCATGACAAATCCTCACATTCCCTGTGGCAGAAATTATGCTGCCTCAGATCTGCTGATGCTCAAGCTGATTAGGTGACTTTTCCTTAACCTTTATCAGTTTAGTTGAAATGGTTCAACAGTACATTTTTCCACTAACCCACCTCATTTTTGAATAAAATGGGTTAGGGAGCACACACACAAGCAGTGCTGCTGGCAGGTTTGAGGGGGCTGTTACCTCCAGCACGGGAATGGTAAGTAGGTGCTGGGGACTGTAGAACTTTTGACAGCTTGCGAGAACTGTTTGCAGTGTGAACCTCACACCTCACCCTTCTTCACTTACCTCGTTCAGTTTCATTGCAACCTTAATGCTCTGGGCAGTGAAGAAAGTTAAGCCAAATGGTGGAGAAACAAAACCAGAAAAAAAAATAAAAATTAAAGACTGTTATAAAATCTTGCATTGTCCAGTCCCACAGTCATGGATTGTAGCTACTCTCATTTAATTAAAAATCAGAACCAAAATACCTCTTTGGCAAAGACAGTGTTGGTTTCGTAAATCAGTGAACAAACCATGTTTTCAAGAACTTCCTAAGTCTCTAAAAAGCCAGTAAAATTCATACCATCATCATGATACATGATTTCATAACTAAACACTTATTAAAGCCCAAAAGCACACATTCACATTCTCAAAGTCAAAAAGCATACAGAGATCCATGCCACACTCCATTTACACAAAAGCCTGGTTAAAAAAGGAGCAAGTCACCATCTGCTGAACCATCTGCTCCATCCAAGCCCTGTTCTTCATTTATGGTCACTGGGATAGGAGCTTCCATAAGAAAAAATGCTCAGCATCATCAGAATCCCCAAATAAATATTTAGTATCTCCTAACGGTGCCCTCAGCTTAATCCCAAGAGTGGTTTCAGGACAAAATTTTGGCTCTGGACAGATTTGGCTGAGCTTGCTATATACTTGAGGATTGAGGGCATGTTTTTGAACAGCAGTTCAAGTGCTAAGTGAGTTATCTGAGGGGTTCTGCTATTTCTGCTTCACTGCTTGCCATGGCAGTAGCCCATCATCTTGGCAGAGAACCACTATGGGAAAAGGCTGCACTGCTGGAGGTGGTGGGATTGAGGCCATGTGCAAAAAAGTGAGTTTTGCATGTTCATCATGGTGTGCTTTCAGTTTAAAAGGAAAAGCAGTGAGACTCACAAGCCCTGTATTTCTTTCCATACAGCCTGGCAATCACGTAATTTTTGCTACATGATATCTCTTTTAATGTAAGCCTACTTTGATGTTTAGCCTACCAAAATATTTGGGCACTTGGAGAGAAATTACTTTCCTCCTCCAAAAACAAATGTTGTGTGGAAGAACTGTCTCTCTGAACGTGTTGTGAGCAAAGTGTGGAAGTTTCCTTAGACATCTAAATATTTCCTCATCTGTTCACTCATCTGTGTCTTAGAAGCCCACCCAGGCAGGCAGAAAACCAGGCTTTATGCTTTCCTGCATTGAAAGCACCTGTGTGTGTAGCTGTATGCCTGGGTTATTTAGTGTGCAAACAGCAGGAGATGGAGCAGACAGCTCTTCCACTCCCTTTGTCTGCTAACACTTTGGTAAATATTTAATCCAAAGCAGGCCTGTTTGGTGCTGACCAAAATGGTGCATTCCCTAGTTCCCAGATGCAGCTGTTACTGCAGAGGTCAGAATTGAGTGGAGACGGGCACAGGCACGATGAAGGGCAGGTGACATGGTGGCAGAGGTGTATTTTGGACAGCATCTCTGAAGCAGTGCTCACTTCTAGCTCTGAGCTTCACCCTCCACAGAGGAGTAACCTCTGTGCTTCACTACTGCTTTAGGCTGTAGTAAAGTCACCTTCTGATGGACTTCACTACAGTGAAATAACAAAGTAGGTCAGATTAGCATTGCTTATTTGCTCCAGTGCAAAACAGATGAGTTACTTTAAAAATTCCAGCCCAAACCTTGCTGCTCTGACATCTCACATTCCCTGAGCTGCCATGGGGCACCTCTGCAGAGCTTCCCACTGCTCGTGGTCTGGATGTTCTGCACTGCCCTTCTTTTCCTGTCCAAACCACTTCTTCACTTTACAATTCTTCAATTATTTTGCCTTTAATCACTGAAGAGAAAACATGCATTAAATAAAACCTAAAAAGGAAAAAAGTGTTCCCTTCCCCCTCTAACTCTTATTCTTCCTTTTGACCCTTCCTTTTCTGAATCCATTTCAGTGGATTCTCCCAACAGAATTAATTGCAGCAACCCATCAGCACAGTTCCCATTTCCCATGTGAGTGATTCAATGCCATTTTCAGTCCCATAATAAACACACTTAATGGGTGCTGTCACCAGGTTTCTGTAGCAACTCTGTGCTCCAGACTGCCCTCAGCAGGCACAGCTTTGGGTAAAGTGACCTTAAATCTTCCGCACTCTCTTTTTTCTTCAGCTGGAGATTGGCTTGGTTTCATGGCACAGAGCCATCTAATAGAGGCTGCTCTGGTCCATCATGGGCTGGCACAGCCCCAAAGGGATATTCTGGCAGAAAAGGATGCGCTGTGGCTGATGGGCATTTCCCGGACCGTACTCCAAGGACAGGAGGCAGAAGGCAGCCAATAACATGCTGCCACTTTGTCACTCTCCCACCTTGAAGGCCCACTTACCAACAAGAAATTCCCAGACAAACCAGGACTTTGGTAAGTTTAGTCTCTAGAATGGCAGAATGGAGGTGGAAAGGGTCATTTTCTGTCTCAGTGGGTTTTATTTTCCAGTGTTTCATAAGCTGATCCCTAGTGCTGCACAAGACAAAGGGAGTATCACCAGAAGACTTTTGCAGTAATATCTCATATACATAAATGATAATTCAAGGTGTAAAGCATAAACTAACAGATTATAAATTCATGCTAATAATCCATTCTTTAGTACAGAAGGAAATAATTTGCACAACTGTGTTAGCCATTGTTATTAGAAATACTGTACAGATTCACCATAAACTCACAGTCTTGAGGAATGATGAGCTAAGATAGCTGAGCAGATCTCAAGGTACCTATTTACTAGAAAGAGAAGCAAGACCTAAAATGAACAAAATGTTGTGTTTAGAGGGGGATCCCAGAGCAGAGTGCTCATTTAAAACAGGAAGGGTGAATGCTGATCACAGCTAACAGGCAAAGCAAACTCACTTTCCACAGCAAAATGATTTAGTGCTTCCATTAGAATTCCCAGAAAGCTCGAAAGTAAGACTGAGAAAACTGGCATGGAGTTGTGCACTGGTGTAGGAAAAACACAGCTCTGTCTCGAGTGTAGGAACCTGCAAAGGTAATGATAAGTGGATAATTGACAGGATGAGCACAAAGCCTCACTGCCCCACTGGGACAGTACAGAGGCAGTGTTTATTGCCCTCCTGAAGAGGAGGGAAGGCATCCAGGGCAATATACCTGAGCTGGAGAAGGCACATCCAAAAAGAAAGTATGGGTTTTGTGCTGACTGTTCTTTGTTAAGGATGAGATTCTGCAGCAGCAGCAGAACTGTGGTAACCTACTGTTCACTCCTGTAGGGACTGGCCCCTTTGGGATCCTTCCCTGATGAAGCATGAATTTGACTGGAAATGGGATATTTATCTTTCTCAAACAATATTCATATATTTTTGCTTCACAGTGCATAGGCTTGCCTGACTCAGCACCATTTCAGTGAGAAAGAGGTAGGATTCCCTCATAACGAGGAATATTCAGGCCATAAAAATAGACTATACTCCTCTCTGGCTCTTTCCATCCCTGACAGAAAAAGCAAAGAGGGTCCATATTACCTGATCATTTGATAACTGTCTCTCTCAGCCTTGGGTTCTTGTGACAGGAGATTACAGTGCCCAGTCAGCAGCACATATCCTGCTTTCTGCACTTCAGTTATACAGAGGATAAGGATATAAGGATATTTGAAGCCAGTAATTTAGGGAAGCAAGTCTTCTAAAAGCCACGGATTTGGCAATAATTTTAGAAGAGTATGGTTGTGCCTGTTCAATCCTCCCCTGTGTGTATTTCCAGACACATCAATACAGCCCCCAGCCTTTTCACAAGCTCATCACTGCTTGCTCAATACATCACTCAGTACCCTCATATCCAAAAGCCACCAAAATGAATTAATGACTTTCTATTTTACAACGAGATATTTAAGAATATTAACTTTGCACACCAACGATTTCTTACTGCTGGTTTTCCAGACTACTCCTTGTTTCTGGTAGTCAAAGAACCAAAGTTTTACTGAAGAGACACAGCTGAAGGATGGGCAGTTGAATGCTGTTCCAATTTTCGCTTTTCCACCAGATTTGCTTCCTGGATTTAAGCCATTTGTTTTTCATTGGTAATAAATAAGTCCCAAAAGTATCAGAAGTGGCACTGTCTGGCCTGTAGCATTGCTGTTACCTACAAAATGATGAAGAAATCTGAGCCAGGTTCACTGGAAACCCCTAAATACTGCAGTCTACCCACCTTTGGCTGGGAAAAAGCACATTTAGATGAAATTCAAATTGTATTCCTTCTGCAAAGTAAGAGAATGTTAAACCTGTTTGTCTAAGGCTTCATCCCTCTGTTAGGAGTGTAATAATTTCTTATCTTTTAACCAATCTCATTCCAGAGCTGGTTTCTCCATGAGGAATCTTAATTTTGAAAAGCAAGGTCCCTTGTGGAGGTTAAAATAAACATTTTAACTAAGTCATTAGGAAATAATTTCTGCATCTTTTTCACCCTTATTCAGCTGCTACATTCATGAATTTTAGAGAATTCTGGTTGTAGAGATTGTAAATCTGGGTGGAATTAAAGGCTAAAGAACTTCATATTGTGCTGCACTCCACCATAAATCACACCAGGCTACATGGCCAACCTCATTTTCTATCATTAGCAGAAGTGATATTGCTCCCTACAGGGTGAAGCTATTTAAGGGAATTCAAAATCCTATGCCACCAGTCCTGCAGACTTGTCAGCACTTGAATCAGGAGGATCCTTAAGTAAAAGGCCTGTTTCTTTTACTTTTCAATTATAACCCATCAGAGGGTTTGGACTGGGTGGCTCAGTAGGATGTTACATCTCTAACAGCTGTGATTCCATTTAGCAACTGCCTTACAACCCAAGAGTGAATGCAGCCTTGTAGAAAGATTTCAAACTTGCAGTGCAAAAGGGAGAAAACCCATGATTTTTAAAATTTGAAAATTAAACTTTATGGGGTTGATTTTGCCAGATTTTTCTGAAGAGCAAATGACTGAATAACATAGAATGTAAATAATGAATTTTAGTGCTTTTTCTCAACATAGGAACAGCCCTAACCAACATCTGTCTTCTGCAGTGAAAAATCAGGACCAGCTCAGCATTAGAGATGATAAATTGTTCTGATTTTTTTTGTTGTTGAAAAATACCAGTTTATCAAAAGAGAGATCATATCAATAGAGACCTAATGGAAGCTGCTGTGCTTCCCAAAAATTTTTCTGGGTGGTTTCTTGCAGTGTTCCCACTTCTCAGAAGGTGCTGGTGATGCCAGGCTACTTTTGCACTGTATTTAACCTGGGGACCAAGCACATTTCAGTTGGAGTCCCTTGGTCCTGGAGTCCTAATCCAGAAATTTAGGCTCTGTGATGCTGCTTTGTGAGATTTCCAGTTTCTGTCAGAATCCTCCCATTTCCAGGATGATGGATCTCTCCAGGATGCAGCTGTACAGGGCCTGGAGCCCAGGCAGGACACCCAGGACTCTCTGAAAGAAGGGACTGCAGTCACTTCACCCATCAGGGAAACACAGAGCTGTAGGTGAGATCCACACAGCACTGCATGGCAGGTGAAGAAACAGATGATCCAAGTGAAACTGCCAAGGCAATTTATGAAGCAATCCTATTGCACAAGTGATCAGCTTTGCCTACTCTTGCAACAAATTTTATGGAATCCTATGGACTTTAAATGAAACAGTGCTTTGGTGTATGGCAGGCATACTAAGCTTCCTGAGATATCAGAATCCTCCACCCGTAACCTTACAGAAAGTTTATTGGTGTCTTTGCTGATGATAAACTCTCCAGGTCTAGTCTGGGAAAGAAAAATTCTTTCTGCATTGACTCAGGATGTATCTTTCTTTGTCAACTGCAAAGCTGCAATTCACTCTGACCCCAGGACTGCTGGTCTGTAAAAGCTGTAATGTAGTGAGGAATTGAGCATTTATGCATCCTGCTGTCTTGCCCTTTTCACATTGCAATCAGCTTTATGACAGTGGTACTTAAAGACATTCTTGCAGAAGCCACTGATAAAATACTTTAGTCATGTCAAATGCCATCCTTGTAAATCCCTCAGACTCTGTCCTTACCATTGATTGAACAATTTCTACCAAGAGCTGATATTATGCCTATGAAGGTCATAAGTCTCATGCAGGCTCTAGTAAAACTTACTCAATTTTTCTTGAAGTTCTCAATCGAAATACTAGCCATGCATGCCACTTTCAATTTGAGATGGCACAGAAATTTCAGGAATGACAGCAGCATGATTCAGACTACTTTCTTAAAATCTTTCAGCATATTGACATTACATTAAATTCCAAATGCCAGAGGAACTGCCTTTTTCAATCCTGACATTGCTACTCTTATCTGTCACTATTACTGAACTACAGCAGTGCCTGGATCCCAAATTTAGATCAGGGTTTTAAAGCACCAAAAAAAAAAAAAAAATACAGAGAAAGCCAGAGAAAAATTCTTTACTCTGATAAGTAGTTTAAGTAGACAAAGCCCAAATGGGATACAAATCAAATATAGATACCCAGAAACTTGGAGCAATTTACCAATACTTTTAAAGCAAGAGTGTCAACACAGGAAACAGAGCCAGTGCTTCTGAACAGCTACATTATGCTTCAATAATAAATGTATTATTTTCTTATTACATGGTTGAAATTCCCTATTTAACATACATCCAACAGAGGCTGTTTAATAGAGATTCACAATAGAATCAAGGAGTATTTCATAATACCTCTCTTTAACTGGCAAAAAGTTTTTAATGTCCTAATCATTAAATGCACAGAAAAGTCATTTATATAGGAGGTAAAATAGAAAGAAAAAGGGAAGGCACGAATGTGTTTTGCAAGGTTACAGCATATTAAAAAGACCATATAGGAGCTATCCATATAGAAAAATAGTAAGTCACACAACATCTGCCTTCAAGTCCTGCATGCTGCTGAACTGCAGTGATGGAAACAGTTTATCTTTTATATCTTCCATTTCCAATGAAGCTGATCTTTTCTTCCCTGGTGATTCTTTCAATTAATAGCTTTTAAATGTTCCTTTCCAGCAGAGAATTTATCTTTCCTTGAATTTTCCTGTAGTATTTACATCGTGTGTGATTCTAGCAGAGCTCACAAGTGAAGCCTGTGGTTCAAAGTACTGAACCCTCCTTATGTTAACGACTTTTAACAGCACTTGGGCCATGAAGAGGGGGGACTAATTTGATGAATTATCAGCACAGGGACTCCTGCTCTGCATGCAGAGCACTGAACAGTCTGCAGTGACATGGGCTGTGGCCAAACTCCACTCTGCTGTGAGTTTGCCCCATCTCCTGAGAGCCACAAGGATCCTGGGGCAAAGAACTAAATTGCTGCACCTCCAAAGCAGATTGATCCATACCAGAGTCCCAGCAGGTTCCCCTTTCAGGACAAGGGCATGTAAAGGAAACCTGGAGGCCATGCTTTCCTTTTGCCCTTCACTTGTGTAAGGTCTCGGGGCTGAGATGAATTTTGTGTAATTCTCTTGAGTTCTATCAACTCATTTCTGCTTTCAAATGAAATTTGGGTCCAAGAAACAAGACTTGATAAAGAAGTGTCCTAAGATATTGTAGTAGGCCATCTCTGCAGTCCCTGGCACTGCTTTTGATGGAAATTTGTATGTGCATCCACACAAAAGTGGATTTAGAAGTTATTAGATGGATTTGAGCCTAAATGTAAAACATCTGATTTAACATTACACGTTCCCATGAGTTTTGTTTGTTTATGTGCATAAGCAAAATTCAATGATTTCCTGTTAACATTTCATTCAAAACATAAAAATCAATTTAAATAATTTCCTAAAATTCACTCACAGCCAAATGCTGACACCGTTTAAACTTACTACTGCCCTCAAAAGCAATGGGAAAACCAAGACAAAGATTAATATGGATTTATCCACTTTAAGAAAAAAACTTCAAGTTTTTTTCCACCCACATTACGAAGTAACTGAAGAACAATGAATAATTAAAAAGATTGGTAAGCTTTAAATAAGCTTTGCTCATATGTGCTCTAGATTAAATAAAGCCATTGTGATAACTTAAATAAAATTAATTCTATTTTTAGAGGATTTAGTTTAACTGAATGTAGCTGGTAATTAAGGAAACAGCAGTTCTAGCACTTGCTCTTGTATTTTCTTGCAGACAAAGAACACACATCTTCCTACAGCCTTGGCACTGCAAACCTTTCCAATATAAAAAAATAGCTGTGGCTGGCAAAACCCTGTCACTACAGTCACAAAGGAATGATAAACCACCGGGAATATCAGTGTCCTCACAGGCCTAACTTTTTCATGGAGATAACTCTTCATTTCCCGAGGATTCTCATAATTTTTGTAGAATGTGACACCCTCTGGAGTTAGCAGGTTGTGATTTGTTCTTCTTCATGGGTTATGAGCATTCTCTCTATTTTACTGCTTCCCTGATGGGCAAGAGATCTATCTACTCCAATCACAGCAGAATTTGGCCACTGAAGTAGTAGTAATGTAAAGACTGAGACAGGAATTGTATTTTAAGATTAAGGTTTGTTTGTTGTTGTTCTGACATGGCGTGCTTTGTTCCTCCTTTTGTTCAGGACGTTTATCTTAAAATATGCTGAACTCTCCACAGATCCTACATTCAAAAGCCAGTGAGAGCCTATCATTAAAGAGGACTTAAAATTCAGTAAGGAAATAATTTTCCTATTCATGACTTGACTGGTTATTTTAAGTAGGGAGTAACTTATTTCAAGTTATAATCAGAGAAATTAAATGGTTAGAACACGATAGCTGATTTTCAAAGGCACTTTGTTAACTACAGGATTTAAGCATTTCTGTATCTTTATAAATCTGCACCACAGCATTCTTCCTACTAATAAATGAACTAAAATAACATTAATCTGGTTGGAAATGGGGAGCAGTGCTATGTTTCCACGATCAGCTCCCAGGTGGGGAGTCCGGCAGCAATGAAGATAATTCGTTTCTACGGAGGGGTTGCTTGTGTCCAGCTTCTGTTCTGTACATCCCTCCTCATCTCAGAGCCATTTCATTGGCTTCCCCTCTACTTCAAGCAGATAATTTCAACTATTTTTCCCTCTCAGGGTAATATTTGAGAGAAGGTTTTTATTCAGCCAACCCTTGTTTATTGCCCTATACACCCTACAGTAAGTCTGTTCTGAACTCGCCTGCTTAGTGTTTTTGTTGTTGTTGCTGTTTTGGGGGTTTTTTTAACCTGTTTTGTTTGGTTTTTTCTTTCTTTAGTTAATGCAATATTATAGATTGCCAGAGATGCTTGGAAGGTTTTTGATTCTGGCTAAATACATCCTGCCTTTCCCCATGGTAACTATTTATCCAGATCCCCACTTGCTATAAATCCCTGCTACTCACTGCAGATCAATGAAGTAATAACAGCATGCAACAAGTTAATAACTGCCCCCCTTAATGTCAAAGGCAAGGAGAGCTTTGAGAAACAGTTTATCTTTAGCTTCAAGCTTATTAACCAAAGGCAACAGGACGGAGGAACATGTGTAGGTGGTTTGCTGCAGCAAATGTGGCTCAATGGAGAGAGTCAGAGCTGAGCTTCTTCTGTCAGAACTATCTCAAGTAAGTGACACAGATTAAAATGCAGTACAAGAGTTTAGGCAGAACCTGTATAAGAGGCAAGCTGTTAAATACAATGTTATGGTTTTCATCTTTTTTTGCAGAGGGGAATTAGCTGAACCAATTTCCGCGCTTTTGGTAGAATACTCACTGAACAATCCCATTAGAGAAACAGAAATTGAATGGGCAGCCAATCGTAAAAATAATTGCTCAACCTTTATCCTTTCCAGCTGATTTTTGTGAATCTGAACTCAACAGAACTCCACAGGCTAAGCATGAATTGATTAGTCTAAAATTGAATTAATTTAATTTGGGAGCAGTCATGTTTGAAGGCAAAATGTTGCTTGATCAAAATTTATTATTTTGATCTCTGATTTCTGTGCGAGTGCAATCAGAAGATGAAATACCTGTATTTGGAGGATGATTATGTCTAGACATGAGGCTGCTTACTTTTTTATATCACCAGCACCAGGAGCAGACTGTTTGTACAAAGACCTTTACACAGTAGCTCTAATATGAAAGCAAGGCGTGGAAGTCCCAGAGCTCCATTTTCTCCTTAGATACTGGGTGAGATACATAACCTTTCTATATTTGATTTTGACATAATAGCAAGAAATATACTTACCAGCCCAGCTGACAGCTACACTTTCAGATACATTATACATTTAGAAATGTGTAAAGATGACTATTACTAAGATGAAAAGCTGCTATTTGAAAGGTTCCAAAATAGAAAACACATGCAGATATGTTAATAGTATAAAGACCATCTATAAGCTGACCCCGCACATCAGAAAACATCACAAGAGTATCTGGGTATTTTTTAAGGTGTCCCATTTTAGAAAATGGCAATCCAAGAGTTAAACAGAGCAAGTGCTTTCCAGAAGCTGATATGAATTTATCTACAGGCCCACAGATGTGCCAGTTAATGGTTTTTTATCAGGTAAGGTTGCTGAACTCTGCAAGATAACAGTGAAATGGTGTGATTTTAAAGCCACCATTCAGGCTACATTTATAGCCAAACTCATAGACCCCAGTTTGTAGGAGGGTTAAGAACTTGCTGTTTCCACTGCTTGCCCCAGAAAACTAGGGATGCTTAAAAATTCAGAATTTGTGTCTGAGTCTGGCCAGAGAAGGACTGCAGAATTACTCTGTATATTATTGTGTAGGTGCAGCATGTCTTTTCTTTTTTATCATAGGCAAACAGTAATACACAAAGAGCTGGATTTCTTCTATTTTATCACCTGTTAGTTAAGCACAATCATTTCCACAGATTTGTGCTATGGTAGCACTCAGGATCCCAGCATCGAAGCCTGCTGTACACACACACACACACACACACACACACACAGACTCCTGTCATGCCTGCACATTTTGTGGTGGTTCATGTGCACAATTAGTGTATGCAATTTTGTGTTAGCATTGTGAGCCCACCTTGCATGTGCAAATACAGTAGAGAAAAGCAGAGATCACAAACTCTTTGGGAGTCCAGAAAAACATCAAGGTATTGGCACTATTAAAAACCAGCTTTCTTTATTCGCTGGCAGCATGGTCTGACAGTGTTGGTGCAGTTACTTGGTGCTAAAGGCAACTAAAGTTACTCAGTAGACAGTGCAAAAAAGACTCTTGTCAGAGACACAGGAGGGGAGAGTTTTACCAAGATCCATGAGCTAAACATTCTTGCAACCCCTTGAGCCCTGCTTGTGTAAGCTTTCTCAGCAGCTAGACATTATGAAATCTCCAAAGGGAGAGTTTCTCGCAAGGGGATTCACAAAATACTTGTTGTCTACACCCTGTGCTTATAAATATTTCCTCTGTAATAGACATCTAAACTCCTCAGGCTCGTTCTGTCTTTTTATTCACGGAATTTTGAAAAAGAAGGTTGTTCTATTAGAAACAATAATTGGCATGCCCATTCACTTTTTCTTATCACATGTTATGCTTGTAAGCCTTAAACAGATTTTTTTAATGTATTCTTCATTATAATGAAAAGAAGTAGGCCTTCCTCGAGAAAGAAAGGTATCCCTAAGCAAGAACAGAAAATGGATAAAGAACAGCAGACAGGTTCATAATTCTTGCAACTGTCAATAGATCAGGAAAAGGTTTTTCACCCAGAGGGTGGTTGGGCACTGGAACAGGCTCCCCAGGGAAGTGGTCACAGCCCCAAGTCTGTCTGAATTTGGACACCGCTCTCAGGCACATACGGGATTGTTGGGGTGTCCTGTGCAGGGCCAGGAGTTGGACTCTGTGACCCTTGTGTGTGCCTTCCCACTCAGGATATTCTGCAATTCTAGTACTTACCTCAGTTGTTCAGAATTAGTTATTCAGAAGATTTTAGAATCAGCAAACACCTTAGGATACAAAAATTTTTCTCTTTCCAAGTCCTGTTAAAACATATGTGTGGTTCAAGCTCTTTCTGTCTCCTGCTAGCTTTTAGTCTTTTTTTAATGAACTCTTTACTAATTGGGAAAGGTCCTTTCCAATTTGTGACATGATTTTGGATTGCTTAACAGATGTAATTAGCATTAGGTCACTTTATCTCTGAATCAAGCATTTTCCTGCTTCTGCTATCTTCCAACATTTAATGCATTAGCACTTCTTAGTGCCTCCAGGCCATTATTAAAATTTGCCCCTTAATCTGGAAGTTTGAATTGATGGTCCCCTGCCTCTAAAAACCCCATTGTCTGTGAACCCATGGGATGGAATGGGAGAGAAGGAAGGGTGGTGGCTCTGGAGAGACAGTAAGGATGCACAGACAGGAAGGAAGTCACTGAGCAGCAATCCCAGCACTGAGCTGAACTGAAGACTGAGGGAAAAGTGACTTTTATGTGTCCCATTCAAGGATGCAGAAGGTATTTCAGACTCTAGAGCAGAAGTCCTGACCTTCCCAGCATCATTAGCAGACCCAAGCCAAAACCACAGACCCTCCAGTTCTGTGTGATCCTGGAAGGAGACTTTCAGTCAACTTTTAAGAATATATAAAAGTAGCCACTGTAAAGAAATCTGCAGTGTGGAGCAAGTTACAAAAAATTCAGAAACTACCACCTACATGCTGATAACTTATTTATTAGCTTATTGGCTCACTTAGAACTTATTATTCACAGACAAAACAACCTGTGGCACAGACAGAAGGCATGCAGGGAAGATAAATAGGTACCTAGATACACATCCTATATCTGAAGGCATATTCAGTGAATGCCCCTTGTTTGGCCAAGTATGAACGAACAACAAAGAATTCAACCCAATGACTCTCACCAAAAAACACACAGTGGTTTTTATTTGCAAAACCTGAAAACCATCCTACTCTATTCTCAGCTTGCTCATATTCCTTATTTCCTTAGGAGGCACAGAAAACATTGTGCCTTTGTTTGAAAATAGGTTATAAAGAGAAACTGGAAAAGGAAAGCAATAGTGAATGAGGTGTTTTTTAGAGACCCTTTTTCCCACCACTTTTTAGTTTTTGCTTTTGTGTCTTGGATAATAAAGCTAAAAGCTGGATGGCACCCACATGCAGCATCCCAAGTCTGAAATACCAAAGATAATTCAAGGAGCAGAGACTCGCTTCTGAGCTCTGAATGGCACATCTGTCTCAATCCTTTGGGCTTTCTCCTTCTCACTCAGTATTCGTTTCCTCTCTTTTTGTCCCTCAGTTTGTGTGAGTGCAGACCCCCTTCTCTTCCACACAACTGCTCAGACAGCTGCCTGGCCAGAGATGAAAGGAACATGCATTGCAGGGCCTGGAGCAATGTCAGAGCTTGCAGAGAGGCAAAATGTGCTGCCCAAGTGTAGCCATGGCCACTGGCCTGGGCCTGGCACCATGGCCTGTTTGAATCTCAAATGTTTGTGCCAAAATTAAGCTGGCAAACATCTTACCTCAGCACACGCTTCAACAGCTGAATCAGTCTGTCGAAATTGGGAATTCTACCATCCACTTCAGTTCATAGACAGTACCCACACTGCCTCAAGGGGCAGCCAGAGTACATGCCAAGCTGTCCTACTTGTTCAAAGTAGATGTGTTTAAAGGTAGAATCTTACTGACTGAAAAATTATGTGCCGAGTTTTAATTGTATATCAGGTACTGCCTAGCTTCTGCTTTTATTCAAATTTGGCTGAAGTTCCACCCACAAAGAAAGTTTGAAAATGTACATGGAAAAACTTCTCCCTCCTCTCCCAGCACCATGCCCACTGCTGCCAGTTTTTATGATTTGACTGAACGGCCCAAAGCTCCAAAAAGAGAAGGCCAAACCCTCAAAGCTGTTATTTTTACATCTTGTAATCCTTACACCATTTTGGGGGGTTCCAACTGGCTGGCAGACATTGTCAGTATCTGATGTTGGCAACACTGCACGTTGCAGCAGCTGAGCTCACATGAGCTGGATCCTTCTCCATTTAGAGGAAGCTGATTTCAAAGCATACTCAGTAAGGCATCATCTAGAGATAGTCTTCCATGACTTCCCTCATGGAAAACAATGTTTGCAGTGTGGCCAAAGCTAAACTTTTTAGTTTAACTGACTTTGAAAGTGACAGCAACTTACCAAGACTTAGTATTCAGAAGGAAAGCTAATCCGATGGGAGGAAAGATGAGGAAAAGTGTGACAATGGAAGAATGACCAGTTTTGTTTGACTGTTTCTTCTTGTAGCAAAGAAAAATGTTAAGCAAGACAATTGATCATTTAGACACATTACAAAGTATAAAAAATGGGCAGTTAAAATTAATAATATCTTCAATATTATTGATTCCAAACTTTTCTGACTAGACAGGAAAACCTGAGCTCCCAGGAGAAGGAATTTGTTCAATTCCTACAGGCTGGTGTCTTTACCTATACTGCAAGATACTTGAATTTAAAATGCTGTACTACTTAGTACTTAAAATCTTGGCTGTATCTTCATTCTAATTACTTTCAAACCCAGCTTTGCACTGTGCAGGAAATGAGATAGCTGGCATGTCAGAGTAACACTGCAGTCTTCCATCACTGCCTTTTTGTGCTAAAAGAGGAGTCAGCCATGGTGTGCTGCAATATTCCCACTATTTTTAAAATGAGTAAAAATACATTTCTTCAATTTTTATAGTAGACTGAGAAACTCTTTTCAGCTCTGCTCAATATGATTTTTAATAATTCCACTGGCTCTGACCAGAGGCTTTTTTGAGGAAACAGCAGATAATTCAAAGCAAAATACCTATTTCTCTGACTGTACTATTGCTTGGCTTGCTTGATGCATGGGGCAAAATGCAAGTTTTAGACATATTGCAATGTCTTAGTGTCAGACAATCAAATACTGGTTAGCCAGTGTCAGGGAGCTGTAGACTTGAAACTGGGACAAAAGGAATTAAACCAGACATCCTCCTTCACACAGACAATATTTGTCTCCCTGGGTTTGGGTGCTCTGCACTGCATGTACAGCCAACAAAAATTTTTGCAGCTGGTCAAAAGACCTAGAAGAAAAAATGAGCATGGGGGAAATCACAATTGCTTTCATGCCTCTGTGTTTTATGTCTCTTCAGTTGCATCCCACAGTCCCTTTCTCTGTCAAAAATGACTGCAGCCATGGCCCTACTGTAACTCAGTTCAGCCCCCTGTGGATAAGAGCACAAGAGACTATTTGCAACTAACTTTTGCAACTGTGCATCCACAATTTCCATGCATTATCATGACTTTTCCAAAAATCTTCTCATGGATAGAGCCTACAACTAAAATAGAACTACAACTAAAATAGAACTACAACTCTTAATTTGCAACTGCACTTTTTTGTGGGATGTTTACTATTTAAAGTTTATTGTGGATTTATTGGAAATTCCAGTCATACAAAATAGATGTTTGTATTCTAATTGATAAAATTCTAAACTAGTGTTTTGATGCCATATTTTATCAATTTAAAACTTACATTCTTGGAATTTTTATACTTGCTGCTTCTATTGGGGAAACAATTTCTTAGAATATCGATGAAAATGGAGTACAAGAAATATAAGCAGTATTGGAAAAAGTGAATTAACCATCCAATTCATATTTATGGTTTCCAGTTTCACAAATGTTCATTTAATTTAGGAGAAATTTTACTAACATGGCACAAATATGAGTGCACTCCTAAGTTATTTCTTCATGTAGAACCTAGAATATTATCAGGGTAGGTATTGATTGTGCGGCAATGTTCAAATGTTCTCAGAAAGCACAGACTTTAAGGAGAGAAGATGCAAGAGGACATGCACACAATGTCATAAAAGTCAGTGTTTGTAGTGCTGGGAGCAGAGATTGATGGTCCTGCCCTTGGAGGAAGTCATCTTTTCGTATAGACACTGCCAGACCTGACTTTTATCATGCCTCAGAAATCATTCTGAAGCACAGACTGGTTTGCCTGAAAGGGCATCACATGACATTTGCAGAATCTCCCTAGGGCAGAGCACAGCAAGGGTTTACCTTGCAGGGCTGTTTGAAGAGCCAACAATTCATTGATTGCTCTGTGCTGTGAACACAGAAGTGTTGTGTCAGTGCTTAACATTTCTCACAATTCCTATCGTGATTATCTGTGCCTTGGGTCTAGCAGAGGAATCCACCTTTTGGAGATGCTCTCTAAATGGAGACTCATTTAGAGCTGGACACTGGATTCAGCTTTCAGGGTATGTGATGTCACTGCTGTTCGTGGCTACATTTGAACATTTGCCTCTCTCATTATTTATTTATTCTTGGTGCAACTTGAAAGTATGTTAGGCCTCTCTTTTTAAAAATTATCATTTATTTCCAATATAAATGCATATTTATAAAATATAATATAAACTTATGTTTAATATCATTTAATTATAATTTACTCATGCTCATATAAGCCAAATGTAATAATCTAAAGATATTATGCACCTAGCTGTGAAGTTCTTTCACAGCAAACCCCTTTTTGGAGTGAAACAAAGCTATCCCTGCCATCTCTGCACTGAGATCTATTGCCGTGGCTCTGATAAGTCGTATCCCAGGAGCATGTCTGCCCTGAATGCCACTAAAGAAGACATAACCTAGAATTGCATTCTCTTTCCAGGGTACCCTATCAAAACACAGTGTCTCCTACCCTGCTTCTGCTCCCAGAGTTCTTCATTCAACTTCTGACCTGTCTTAAATACTCAATTTTTCAAATGGAAACACGCAAACTACATTAAATTTAAACCCTGTGCTCTTCCATGATGAACAGGTGTTCTGCTCCTCATAACCCTATAGGCAGACAGGCTCTGGATATGGATCTCAGGAAAGGTTTGCACAATTTCAAGATTTTTTTTCCACACTCTGAACAGTGCAAGGGAGGCCTTGTGTGGCAAATCATCCCTGCACCTGCAGACCTGGATACAGAAAGGCACCCAAGGGAAAAAAAAAAGCCTTGGCTAAGAATTTTAGCCATTAGCTGTCAAGTAGCAACTGAATAATCATGATGATGAACTTTTTTAATCATTGTGAAAAGGCAAGCATTCTGAAACCACTAATAAATGCACTCACTGGACTTCCAAACAGCTTCCATTATTCGCTGTCAGTGCATCCTAAGTTGGCAAAGCCTTGTATATTTGGCAGCTTTTTTGCATTTAGTGCATTTATCAGTCATTTCGAGTTTCAATGTGATTAGCTGGTATCTGAACAAATTCCTTAGGCAATCTTCCAACTAGATTATATGATGATTAAAAAAATTACAAGAAAACTGAAAAGGGGAATCTTCAGCATGGAGCAATAATCTCCATCAGAAGTATAAATGCAGGAGTCATGGTGAGAGTGAAGATGAAGTCCATTATTCTGGACAACTTCAACAGAAGCATCACAGCCGAGAGAAAATGAGATCATAGGGTGGAGATGAGATCAATCATTGTAGTTTAGGAAGCATCAGAGAGGTAGCACTGATGGAGGGATTGTGCCCTCTCCTATCAGTTCCCATCATAACTCCAAGCAGATTTCACTGGCTGGGGAACTGGGAGAGCTGCAGCACTCTGAGCCTTTCAGGTATTTCTGTCACTTGGGCTGAGCAGACAGAAATGCTGCTCTAAGGAGGCAGAGCTGTACTACCCCAACTCACCCTCACTCCAGGCTCTGTGCAAGCAGCAGGTCTTTCCATCCATTGCCTTGCTCCTTCAGAGAGCTTTTTCAGGTCCTTGTCCTTTACCCCCTTATTCTCCACTTCCTGTGTCCAGATAGGATCTCTGTTTCCTCCAGCTCCCTTCAGCTTCTTCAAAATATTCCTGAAGTTCTTGCTTGACTTCAGTTATTTTAGCCAACAGTTTTGAGCATCCAAACCTATCAATCACAGAATTTCTAGTTCCTGAATAGATGTAGATAGGAATATGCATCCATAGGCAGGACATCACCATGTGAGTGTGTTCTGGCAGTCCCACCAGGAGCTGTCTTGCAAAAGAAACCTTTCCATAGCACAGACTCACGTGCAGCCTCCCTGCAGACCCCCTGCTTTTTCATGCTTTAGGTATCAGAAATATCACACAAACCATTTAACTCAAAACCCACTGGACTATCATAGAGGGTGAAGGAATGCTGGCACAGGACACAGCATTGCAAGTGCCAATGCCTGCCAATCCAAGGGCCAGCTGGGAGGTCAGGGAGGCTGAATCACTGGTCAGTCAATGAGGGAGCTGCAGGAGATGGCAACCATGGTGTGGGCAGCAGAAGGAAAAGGGACAAGTCCTCTGCAGCAGGTGAGAGAAGGCTGATCACTTCTTTACACAAATTCCAAAGCATAACACCCTGCTGCTCTAAGCCCTTGATACAAGGAAAGCAAGTTCAGTGGTAGGGTTACACTGTTTGCATTTAGAAATGGTTTATGGAAATGATTAGCAATGATTTCGAGACCTTTCTGCCTCAGCCCCTCTGGCATTCATTGACAAAGGCCTCTGGTGCTCTCAGAGAGTTTTGCAAATGCAGCATTCAAGCTTTTGTCTCTGCTGTCACCAGTTCTCACAGCTCTGAGAGATTAATTTTTTGCAAATGGAGAGTAAGCAGCTTGATTCTGTTTACCTTTCCAGTGCTGTAACAACACAATTCAAATTGGCCTCAGCCTTGAGCACGGCTAGAGGCAGCACATTGGAGAGCTCAGTTTTACTGCTTTTCCACAAGAAAAAATTAACCACAACATTATGCAAAGAATAGAAAGCACTGACAAGTTTTTTGAAAGGGAAAAGAACTGCAGATAGTGATGAGGCAAGGAGATTCAGTTTAAACTAGGGAAGGCGAGGAGATGGTAAAGGAGACAAAGGAAAGAGAAAGGAAAAAGGACAGCAGAGTTTGGGGAATGCAGCTACTGCATTCCCCTCATTGTAGCCAGTACAGAATGAGTGTTTCATCTGTCTTATGGAATGGATGAAGGCAACAGAGAGTAGGGAGCAGGGAGATCAGAGGCAGATTTGGCAGGAAGATGTCTGTAAACAGAGGTGTGGAACTGGCTGAGAAAAGCTGAGCCTGGACTGCTCGAGGCTCAGAGGCATCGCTCTCTGCTCTCCCTTGCATGTGTTATTGTGCTGTGGGAGGGCTGAGTGCATGAAGGGTTGAAACAGGGGGTGCACCCTCTTAGAGCCCTTGCACATTAAATGTCTCCTGTGCTCTGCAAGCAGCCTTTCCTGGAAGAGAAAAGCAAACTAAGCTTCAAATAAAAAGACTTCTGTTTTGAAAATAGGAGAATAAAACTTTTCAATTATTCTCCAGAAAATAATTCCCTTTTTCTATTATCAGGAATTATATTAAATCCTAACTTAAATTAAACTAAAAATCCATGTTTTGGTGAGCAAATTATTTGGCCAATGGCATCCAACTTCATCTGTCACCTGTTACTGTGGTTCTCATGGAATGAGATATTATATACCAGCAAATACTCAGCAGGGAGATTCATTAGATGGGGCTCAAAGATTTAACAGAGTTTCTCATGTTTGTAGCAATAAAAAACCCTATGAAGTGTTGCTGTACACAGAAGAGCCAGGTAGAAGAGGCTCCCTATTTCTCCCTGCACTGCCCTCCAAGAAGAGCCTGAGGAAATGCACACACAGCCACCAGTGTGAGGGTTAAAACTCCCCCCAGTTACAGAGGTTTATTAATGGACCCAGACAGGAGGTGAACAAAAAGAGACAAGGAAGACAATCTAATAGAGAATGGAGAGGCCTATTAGCAGACCCCAAGAGAGGTTTTCCAAAGCTGTGAGGAGGAGAAACAAAGCAGGAGTTGTGTACACAGTAAGTGCTCTGTGCCTATGGCACACAGGAACACCTTTCTTGGAAAATCTCATTTCCACCACGGGGTTAAACCCAGTGTAGGGATCAGCAGCCACCATAAATGTTTCCTCACGCTGATACTGTTCATGACAGTCACTCATACCTACAGAGGAGACTAGACTGTGTGTTTCTAACAGATTTAGCAGCCAGCCTTCAAAGGCAGGGACCAGAGCGAAGAAAACAAACCCAGCAAAATTATACACCAAAATATGAAGGTACAAACCCACTGCATGCAGCAGAACGGTGCTGGATATCAAAGTAGTCATCCCTGGTATATGTAGTAGTTTTAGGAGAAGTGAAAAGTCATCCTACGTAATGGTGAATCATTAAGAAAATACATGTACACA
Organism: Corvus moneduloides; assembly: GCF_009650955.1. Lineage (NCBI taxonomy): Eukaryota > Metazoa > Chordata > Aves > Passeriformes > Corvidae > Corvus > Corvus moneduloides. The sequence continues at coordinate 20,780,603 of NC_045485.1, forward strand.
ATGTATCATAACCACTCGCTATTACTGTTTATTTATAGTGAGGTGTCAATATAGGTCTGCGTTTTATACTCTTCTGGCTAAAACTCTGAAGGAACACTGTGTTCATGAAGAGGTTGACAGAGCTGTAGTTTCCAAATAACTTTTTAGACACTCTTTCCATGGTAAAAGTTGTGAAGGTTGCTGTTTTAAAAAAAATTCAAGATAGTTTAGTAAAATACAGATAAATAATAGATGCTCAGCATAAAAGATGTCTATTTTTCCTCTCTCAAACATGTTAGCCAAATGCAGAGAAGTAAACCCTAAGGAGACTGGGTCATAGTTAATTTGGCTGTCATGGGAGAATATTAAATGATAAAATCACGTTTTCACGTCCATAAAAAATGCAGGAAGGATATTTACTTTGCATGTATAAATGACACAATTTATTGTTCTATTTTAACATTTCTTTTCTTCAGACCACCTCCAAGAAGGTTTCCATGGAAACCTAACAAGAAAAGCAAAGAGGAACATAATTTTGCTCAGTTTATATTGATTTTAAATACCACTGCACTTACACCAGGAATGTGTCTTCTGCACGCATTTTTTATCAGCTGACAATCTAAGTGTTACAGTTGATTAAAATAGCAATTTAGATTTAGCAGTTATCAAAAACACTGTTTGCAGTTCAGTCTATCACCTACCCAAATTATGGCATTGTAGAACATCAGAGATGAGTAATTTTTTAAGCAACTATGATGAGCTTTATCAAGATGAAAACTGCTTTGGAGCAGCCCTGGTCCTCCATTCTGTCTGTTCTTCCCTAGGGCTGATTTAAGGTACTATAGACAATATAAGAAATCTTTAAATTAATATCTTTAATTTCTTAAACTGCCTTGTATTGGTGATTAACATAATGATTTCTCCAGAGAGCCTGACCTCTGTTCTTTCCAAGAGATGTGACTTGGCCAATTGCTGAGGATGAGTCTCTGGTAGTGCTGGGGCACACACTTTTTGCAACTTTAATATCTTGATTTCTTTCCTTGGGTTTTTATTTATTGTGCAGGTTTTTATTGCTGCTGCTTTGTTGGGCTTTTTCCTTTCTCATTTTAAACTCTTCTCACCAAAGCCAGAAAACAAAGAAAAGTGAAGAAATCAGCATGTTTTAAACATTTCCCAAAGGCTTCAAGGCTGCCTATTTCCTGCATGCAATTACTTATTCCTGTTTTTCACTCCTGACTCATTTATACGTGCCTGAAAGCGTTCTAGGATAACCTGTCCAACAACAACTGAATATTGAATTCTGAGAAGGAGCCTCATGCTGAGATGCCTGGAAGATTCTGTGTCTGAGCCTACAGGAACACACAGGTAGTTTCACTCAGAGACCTCACTGTCTTAAGGAAGCTGCAAATTAGTAAATCCTTCCAGGACTCCAATTTCAATACAATTTCTTCCTGTTCACAGAGAGCTGAAACTTGGTGACCTCTCACACTGTTTATCCAAAATGCTGATTGCTGTCCCAGTGGCTTTTACTTGTGTACAGACCTAGCTTTGGTATTCACAAAAAAAAAAAAAAAAAAAAGAATAAACCTGTTGTGATAGGAGGCTAAAAGAATAAATTACTTCAGTTTTTCTCTCTGGGATCCATTATTTTCACTTTTATCAGTTCTGGATGAGGGACCACTATTTATGCAAATACAGCTGCATACACTTCTACAGACAGATCATGCGAAGATGAAATTCTATGTTCCCTTTTGATTGCAAGGTGGTCAGTAGAGATGACCTGTGATTTGGGGCTTTTGCTCTTAATTTATTTTTCATCATAGTCACCTTAGGAATGGCAGGGTTTTTTCCATTCTGCTTTAATGAAAAGTTTTTTTTTTTTCAGGACATCCAGAAGATGACAGAACCTTCCTTGAAAAGCAAACACAGGGGATTAAACCTTCTTCCCTTTCTGTATTCATAAAAACCAAGATACAGGCAACAATACAGAAAAAAACAGCAACAGGATAACCCACACCACCATTTCTTGGGAACTTTCAAGCTCGATTTCCAAATTAAAACCCCATTTTAAGATCACATACCACATCATTTTCAGAGTGGAGCAGTTTCAGATTTCCTGTGTATGGGGTTTATTTTTAGGTCAGGTCTGCTAATGAGCTCAAAGTGAGTGACAAAAATCCCCCTGATGAAATGACGTAACAAATATGAACTCTTGAGTGTGTCCCCCACAATGGGTAACGATGTTGGCACTTGAATGACGGTCAGAACAGGCTGAATTTCTGTTCCTGCCATTTTAAAAAAAGAAACACATTGGCCTATCTTCCCTCATTCTCTGATAGTGAAATGTAAAAATAGAACTATGCACTCCAGAGGGCTCCAAGGGCTCTTTTCATTAATGCGAAAAATCCATAATTTATAGCTCTGCAGCGTGAATAGGTTTGGAAGACATTTAATCACTAGTGAAAATGCCATAACCCCAACCCCACTCCCACGAAAATATAGATAGCTCACAGCTATTCATCCGGCCTTGTTGGGAACTGCTCGAGTGTTCCGTATATTCTCCCTGGTGAATGAGAGCAAAGGAACACGTCGTGAGAACTGCTAGTCCCAAACACAGCTTACACTGAAAATACACAAAGAATCATTTCAAATGATGTATAAGTGATATCAGTTGCTTTCTAAACATAACACATTTTTGCCTAAGTACTATCCACTGGGGATCAAGTCACACTTTTGATCCTGTCGTGCTTCTAGGCGTGATATGTGGCAAATGAGAATGCAGCCCTAAGAAAATCTGTCTTGGTATTAAGGATGGGAAGGCTTGTATTCCAAGGATTACTCTGTATTAAACTTCAGACCCTTCCACAACCAGACTGGAAGGTTCCATGCAGCTTTTTGCTTTCCAGTTACATGCTAAGAAGATATTTTGCTGTGAAAATCATCTGGTTTGAAATGTCTCATATGTTACCAGAGGGATCACAATTAAATTAACCTACCTTGTTGTCTGAATACACACATAGAGGGATTTACTTTTGTTATAAAGCATTTTAGATTTCTACAGTTTCTCCAGATTTACTGTCCCCTTACAGTGGAGTTTAAAGGTGGGTTAGATACTAATGAAATCTACGTGATTCTCATGTCATTCAAAGCCATCACAGATGCTCAAAAACTGCTTCCTTTTGACAAAAATTTTATTAAAATCAAAGTCATCTTTTAAAGACCTGTATCACCAAAAGGCTATGTAATGATTTTGAAAATGGTATTAGTGATATGAAATTGTGATACTAGTGATATGTCTTCTTAAAATTGAAGAACACTATAGTTGGAGCAAATATTTAAAATAATGGACAGCATCTTCTGTTCCATAACTCAACAAATCTTCATCTGATTGCACAAAGTGAAAGAAAGCAGCTTAGAGCATATAAAAATAAAACCAACCCAAACCAGAACTAAAATGTGTGACAGCAATTAAGATTGTATCCTGGATCACTAAATCCAAATCTCACATAACCACATGCTATTTTGAAGAGAGAGACTCATTTTCCAGGCTTTCCATTTCGACAAAGCCAAATAAGGATAACTGTGGTGTCTCCTGACAATGCATTAATCCACCTTTAGATCCCCCAGCACCAAATCAGAAATCCTGTCAGCACGTGAGAAACAGGGTAGATAGGATAGATAGGGTAGAACCACTTACTGCTTTTGAAAATTAGTTGAAAAAAATCTGTCTGGCTTCTGTTGCATTGGCAGGCTCTGTGCTGGAGCTGCGGTTACCTGTGTGTGACATTCCAGCTCCAATTGGATCTGTCTTTCAGCAGGCAGCATGAGCAGAAACCCTCATTAGCTCAACACTGTGCTAGTATTAATTGGGTACAAAAATTACTGTCTGATTTCTACACGGTTTTCTCTGTTCCATTGTTTCTTGCATTGATAATTTCCACCTTGGTATTGGAAGCAGCAAATGGGCACAGGCAGTGGCTGGTGTAATTCCTGTCCATCTTCTCTTCCCATGTTTCTGTAATGGAGGCAACTGGAGAAGGGAAGATGCCCTTGGATGGCAGCTCCAGGATCCCAAGGTGCAATTCCACAGCCACCTCAGCTGGGGCTTGGAGCACATCTGCCTGAAGAAGCACAAACACATCATCTCAATGTATCTAATTCAGACCATTTGCAGCTGAGTTTTCACTAACTGCGTCAGGAGAGGAAGGCAATGTGTTCCACAGAGTATATTAAGATTCTGCAAAATTTAGAGGTAAGCATAATGAGGGAAGAATCTTCCTGAATCTGACCATATTCATCCCTTTGTTAGCCCCCAAATATGTCAAGGACACTCAGGAAAAGAAGCTGAATTAACCAAAAAGGTGTCAATTTAAGGCAAATTGCACAGATCAGCTCTGCTAAGAGGACAGATTTTTCCTCAGAAATAGAGGTGGCATAACTTGGTTTCACTCTTTTCAAAGTGAATTACACTAAAGCAAATTGAGGCCATTTAAATTCTGACTGCATGTACATAAAACGATTTATTATAGTTTCACTAATACGTTTCGAACCCAAATTCATTTGGTTTAATTTTATTGAACATGTCTGAGTAGACAAGATATAATCCAGCTTTAAACATCTGCCCTGGGATTTTTTGATTTCTGCATTCTCTTCTTTTTCATCTTCTTTCTTTGCATATCTACCATTGCTATTTGAATTTCAAGATAAGTGCCCCACTGGGTACTGCTAGTGTTTTTCCTTTTGAAAAGAACCATCTGGAGAAAAACAGCATTATTGCCAACACTAGCATTAAAAATGTGAGACGGGCCTTAAGAAATGATAAGATTTATTTAAAAGTGTGAATCTTTCCCCCACAAACAATGTATTTACATTTTTTTAGTGTGCATCTTGTATTTTCAATGTACACCAGCCACTTTTTCAAACTGTGATACAGCAAAAGCTGGCTTGGCCAGGGAACCACTGGACTGCAAAAGCCAAGGTTAGATTAAAAATACCAAATATCAGGAGAGATACAGAGCTCTGAGAATTTAAATTCTTAAAGTCAGGAGCCAGGCCAGCACTAGAACTGTTGATGCTATGGATCAGTTAGAATGAACCTGTTCCACGGGAGACAGACAAGACAGAGATTGCCCAGTTCAAACCTGGCACCTGGGGAGTTCAAATCCCAGTAGAGAAATGGCCCATTTTCTCCTTATTGTTTGCATAAAACTGAAATCCTTCTTGCTGGGAGGGACGTAAGTGAAATGCAATGTTTGAGGCATTAAACTAAATTATGATCAAGTAACCTTAACCTGCTACTCACACATATCAAACTTTTCTGTGTGTCTGGTATCCAGATTTTCTCCTATAATGAAGAATTGTTTTGATCAAATTTTGGCTTAGAAGCTTTTATTTCTTAAAATCAGTTCCTCCTAAGTTGCAGACAATCTTAGTGGTGAGCTTAACTTCCTTTAGTAATAGAAATTTCACAATATCCAGTGTTCTGCAGCTGGGTCAACCAGGTCAGACATTCCTTAAATGAATTTGTGAAAAAAGTGACAGCTGCTGTTTGTGGGGTTTTAATCAAAATAAAACTTTTAAACAAGTTAATGAACAGAAAAAGTATTTCCAACTTGTTACTTGCTTCATTCAACAGATGTGAGTTCACCGTGCATTCACAGATGATGTATTTAAAGCATGAGCAGCATCACAGAAATGTCTTTTCACAGGAGCTAAGCTCAGAGCTGTGCAACACTTGTAAGGTCTGAATAAAGAACGGATCAAGAATCAAACTGTGATGCTTGGTCCAAAAAGCCTGGAAGTGAAGCAGTTCCTACCGGTTTACTCATAAAAATGTTGAGAATTGATCCAAACCCTCAGAGGAACCTCTCCCAGCCCTCCAGCACAGGACCTGAGCTTCTCGTCAAGCAGTGCAGGGGTGGAAGGATGGAGAGAAGAGCTCCTTCCTGTTACATCTACACTTTCTTCAGGCATGACAGCATCAAACCTCAAGCCTCAAGCCCACTCATCGGTACAGATGGGCTGGAGAGTCAAAGGGATTTTTTTCATAGCCCCACTCAACAGAATTATTTTTTCCTTACTTGTGCTGTGAATGCATTAGCAGCCCTTCAGTGTTCAGCACGGCATGGGAGCTTTATCCTACACACAATACAAGGTATATAACAATAATTGCTGCACCCTGCAAGACTCGATGAAGGACATGTCTACTTCTATTTTTTTTTCTTGAAGACATAAGTGTACCATAAACAAAGAACATTAATTATAAAGCAGCTCCCTGGAGAAATGGAAATTACTTGAGGAGTAAGAACGATTGCTCTGTCCAGGCCACATCCCACTGAGATGCAATTTGTTTCCATTTACATCACACATCTTTTTCCTACGACATCCTGTATTTTCCTGACTCTTCATCACAACCCACAGTACATAAGGCTCAGTGAATTCCACATCTGTTCCTCACAAAATGTAAATAAAATAAAGTAAAAATGTTTATGTGGTGTATTTAGAGCGGCAAGTTATAAATATGCAGTTTTTACTGTAAGTCAGGTCAGAATTTTAAGCCAGACATATAATCCTTCTTTTCCCCCGAAAGATTGAGTGTCCTTTAGACACAGAAGCATATCTTGTGTTTCCATCAGATTCTTTTTGCAGGAAGGCTTTGTTTTCAATATGAACATTTGTAATAAATTACATGAGGGCAAATGAAGGGAAACTGTGTCAAATATGGTTATAACTACTAAACAACAGAGTCCTGTATCTGCAAGATTGCTTCATGCCTGTTACGGGCTGGAGTGAAACAGCAAGTTTTTTCTTCCAGTCCAGCAATCTGACATGCATTTTATTTCTGTAATACAGATTGATCTGCCTCGAGGTAAGCAGTAGGGTGTATTACAAAAATTCTGAGGTTTTTTCAAACTCATGGTTCTCATGACCCCCATAACAAAAACGAACTGTAAACCTCAGAGAAAATCGTATTTACTGAGAGTGCTTCAAGGACAGACTAGAGCCCAAGAGCTGGGCTCTAGCAAATAGTTGTTCAAGCTTTCTATTCCTGGGACACACCCCCTGGGCCCAGGGATTCTACAGAGAATTTCTATCCACATGAAAATACAGCCATCTGGGAAAACATCAAAAAACCCCAGTGGAACAAAAAAAAGCCCGCAGTTATAGTGGTCGTTTACTCATGGGACTATAGTCCTAAAATCTCAAAAGACAAAGTAACAATGTCCTGATTACAGCACTGCAAACTCCATAGCCTTTCCTTCTAATTTTGAACACACACTTGAGTTGTTTCCTGTCCTAAACTGTCATGTAGTACACAGACAACATTTCAGGGATTGCTGTGTTCTGCTGCAGCAGAGAATGAAGTCATCCCAGGTGGGATGCAAGGATTTACTTGTTGAAGACATGAACTCATGTTTTGGGACCATGTAAATACAATTTATTGATGTGGTACATCAAAAAATTGTGGAGCAAGTTCTGCGCTCTCTCTCACAAGGGCTGGAAGAGCAGCACTGAATTGAAGGCTCTCCACTACACATCTTGTACCTCTAAATCCTGAATTTATGGGAAGGAGCAACCTGAGCAGCCAGCTGCTCTTAGAGGCCGTGCTCCATGATACTGAAAGCAGGAGATGAGGAGTCCATCCCAAAAACATTGTGCCAAAGCACAGAACAAATTATTTGATTCAGACTTTGCTTTATACCCAACTTAGAACACAGTCCCAAACTGGTCTGTCTTTCATGATCCTTGAACAGGAAAAGTAAATTATATGCAATGAAATTAAAGTGAGACTAGTGCAGTATTTAAGATCAAATATTCTGGAATAGGTTTTAACTTGTGTGAGGGAGCTGAAGGTGAATTGTTCTCTGGAGCTAATTGAAGAGCTTCCTCTAAGGGAAGGGAAACCTGTTTTGATACTTATGTTGCTAATGAGATGCAACAAAAAATGACTTCCTAGTTATTATGCTGAAATATGTCATGCATATTCAAAAACTATCTCCAAGGAACTGAAACAATTTAGGCAAGATGAGCTACTGAATACATGAAAGGAATTGACTTCACGATCCAGCTAATGATTAGATAGGCTTCACTGTTAAAAATAATGATTGAACCAAAAAAAATGTACATTCACATTAACTGCAACCACTAGAAGTTACTGTGAGCACGCAGGCTGAATGGCAGTTTAATTTTGTTTCAACTGTTTGCTTTTCATTTGTCTTAAAAAAACCCAAGAGTCAATTTATGTTATTTGCATTTGTGGGAACTCAGCATCAGTTTTCTTGGAGTTGTCTGATGACTAAAGTATTATCAGTTATTCATTAAGGTAGTGCAAAAGTGCTTTAGCTGTCAAAACTATGGGTTTTGACACTGTAATGGTACATATTCATCCAATAAATTTAAGCCAAACATCAGGAAAAAATATTATCCACATGGCACCTACTTAACACAAGCACGCAACGCAGTACCTTCCTGCCATTGGTAAAGATTTTAACAAGTTCAAAGGAGAGCTGCCCAGCAGCATGTTAGGCTACACCTAGAACAAGTTTCTAAACTGAAACTGATAAATTCTCTGCAGAATTACAGACAGTTGAAAAACAGAGATGCTTGTCATCTTCATGATTCTCTATGTTTTTCAGCAGCATCCTCCACGAACAAAAGGCAAGTTAATGTGTCCAGGAAAATGTCCAGAATGAGCACCCAGATATGAGTGTTTGATCCATCCACCTGATTAAATCCTGCAGACCTGAGAATCAGCTGAGGAAGGGTCTGTGCACAGTACACCCCTGAAGTGGTGGGCAGGAGGTGGGATGTACTCTGAAATGCTCAAAGATGGTCCATCACAGACTTTTAACTGCTGCTGCTGACAGGTTTTGACCTTCAGAGCAAGACTGCAAGAACAGGGGTCAGGGAGTCTGATTCATTTTCAAGCTCATTATCAAATCTGTCTCACCCAGGATATTTAATCTCTCTCTGTATACAGAATTAGTATCTGGTTTATTATCTTCTAATATAATATTTAGGTAATTTGGAGCCTGTGTACTTTTTATATGATCTGAAGGCTGTGACTAACTCAAAGCCCTGTCACCCTGCCCTCCCCTGGCATCCCATCCCATCCTTTGGAATTACTGGGGCTGCAAATGGGCACTGGTTTACTTCTACACAGAACCAGTTGCAGTATTGGAGCCCTAGATTCTATAAATAATAATGAAAAAACCACGCCAAAACCAACCCAACAAACAGAAAGGAATGAAAAGCCTGCATGGGAGAATTTTTGAAAAAAATGTTGGCATACTCAGTACACTTCATGTGCACCTCTTGTGAGGAGGCAGAAGGGAGAGGGTGGCAGTTTTTGACTGGATCAGGGAAATTAGGCAAGCTGAAGTAAAACATGTTTCAAGCAGAATTTAGAAAGGACATTGAGAATCACCTAGCCCCCAGGTAAAGAGAGGCTGAATGCCTTCACTCCAGCTTTCCTAATCAAGTCAGACAGATTTGCTGGGTGTAGAGTATTTCTTGCTTGGAGAAACTGATAATTGACCAGTTTTCAATGGGAGGAAACTGCTACTGTGCTGACTAGGGTAGTTTAAACATAGAAGTCACCCACTGTAGCCTCGAGCTCCCAGAAAAGTAGAAAAATTAATTTAACATCCCAATTTTCTTTTGTAAGGAAAGTTTAAAAAAAAACCTCTGTCTTTTAAAATTAAGTTAGCAAGCCAACATTCCATCTCTAAACTGACACTTCACCTTGCTTGGGCATCCTGCACATTGCAATAGCTGGAGCTGATGCAGCTAAAAAGACACACAAAATTACAGGAACAGCCATTTGAGAACCTGTAGAAATGTATGGGGCATCCACACTTCTCTGGGCAACCCGGCACAGTGGGTGATTTCATGTTTCATAAATCTAATAGAGGCTTGTTATCCTTGTCACTCTGATGAAAAGGCAAATCACAAAACACAACTACGTGAGAATGCTGCTCATTTGTGAAAGATGCTGCAAGGAAAGGTGCACAAACTCAACCTCCAAATGGAAAGTCTGTGACAGGAACTCCTGTGTTGGATAGTGCAAGCCAGAACAAGTCTGGTGGCAACACAGCTGCTTTAGCAGATAAAATTGGTCTTGATGCTGTGTGGCAGTGCTCCAAACCTGGAATGTGTCACACCAAACTGCAGTGTTCAGCTTTATTACCTCAAATTCATATCAAATTAATGCTGAGCAAAGACCATTGCCACCCTCAAAGTGTGGCATATTTACGGTATCTCAGAGGCTAAATGAATTTACTACTAACATGCAAACTAAAATCTAAGCTCAAATGAAGAGTTAATAATCCAGGTGGATTTTTTTCATGCTCCACACTACAGATTTGGACTAGAGCCCAACTCATTCACCTGCAGCTGCAGCATCATTACCATCATGCACACACACAAACAGTGGGAGTGTTTCATTTGATCAATAAAGTAAATACATCTGATTAACAGCCACAAGTAGCTGATGTATTGACTAAAACAGTGCCAATATCTCCCTACACTCATCTTGTTTTCTTTTTCTTTCCTTTTATTTCACTATTTGAAAATATCTTCTGCTGATGGAAAAAAAGCTCCATTTTTTTCATAAAGGAGATCCTTTGTAACCACGAGGGATATGTAACTGCTCAAAAAAAGATATGGGAAATTTAAAATATTAAACCCATGTTTCTCATATCTATCTCTTCAGAAAGATAGCTGTTTGTTCATCCTGCAGATGAAATGTTTTAATTGAAAATTTCCTGAGGCTTACAAACAGCTTGTTCATTCAATCCACATCTCTTATTACCAGCATTTATTAATATATGATATAACAACTTTAGAAGTGATGGCCTTGCTAAAGCTGAATTTGGCAGAACCCTGATATTCTCTCAGATGGTAAGAAATGTGCAATAAAATTATAAAATTAGAGGGAATTCATTTTGACAGTGGAAGGAAAGTATCTTTATTAAATTATAGTGTTATCAGGATCTGCCTTTTTCTTGAGAGGTGCTCATAACTCAGACTAGTTCATTTCACACCATTAGAGCATCAAAGCTTGTTTGCTCTTGGTAACAAAAATTGGAAATATTTTTCAAGAGAAATTGCTGCAAGGCAATCTCTGCACTTTCAACACAGCTGGCTGTGCAAACTCTAAACTGAAAATACTGTCCATAATGTTACGCTGATCTGCCCTTTTACTAACAGGTAAATAAAAATGCATATTAACAGGTTAATGCAATACAGCTTGAGAAAATAAAGAATCAAAATATGATCGCATTAGCTTTCTCAGTCATTCCCTACTTTTAGTGGAAAACAGTTTTGGCTGTTGCCCTGGCAGCTTGCTTCCCTTTCCTTTTTGCTGTGGCTCAGACAAGCAAATACAGAAACACCGGCAAGTAAATCTACAAAGGATGGAAAATAACATCAGGAAAAATAACTCAGTATTTTTCAGAAGCTTGCTTGCCCACCTCTTGCAGGGGACCAGCAATCTGGTATTTATGCATTTATGAGGCTGAAGCAGCCCCCACACAGCAAAGGAATGGGGCTCCCTGCTGCTCCTCAGTCCCTTACATGGAAGGGAAGGGTAAAGGCTCATGGCCGGTGACAGCTCTCACACCACAGAGCCCTTTCCCTGCTCATTTGAGCCATTCCCTCCTACTCTGCTCACAGCCCTGCTTGTTCTCACCTACCTCAATGAATAGAATTCCTGTCAGTGAGCGCCAGACTACGGAATATTACCTGGGAAATGGGAGACAACCCACCTTCAGCTTCACTAGCACAGGAATTCAAACATCAGCACAGATAGACTTGAAGCCAAACTTCAGGCACAAACCTTATTGTTTTCTGCTTGGGAATGTGGCCAAAAGTCCCAGGTGCTTTTAAGAAAGGAGAAAAACAAATCACTGAGGATTTCATTCCACAGACAGTTGAGATACTGCCTTTACAAAGCCAGGAGAGTACAGGTGAACTACTTCACTCTCATCCTTCTGAGAAAGAGATTTATTGGCACTGATGCTGAGGTTTCAGCCCCGATAGACATGAAAGTGGTAGGAACTAGAAAGTACACAGAGAGTTTCAACTTTAAATGCTGTAAGAAAATGGGGTAGACATTCAGCTCATAGTTCTATGTCAACTAAAAATCAATCTATGCCACATGGGATAATTTACACATCACTAGCAGACACAACACCTGAGAAGACCAACTATCATCTTCTAATCATTCACAAGGAAATTCTGATATGAAAAGCCTGTTAGAGAATTGGATTTAGGATTACTACTTAAATGAAGCATTTCTATAAACAGATAGATACTTACCAACCTGCCTGCTCAGATGCCAGGAAGCGGTGCTCTGCAGTTTCAGAAAATCTATGTAATTTATCTGCAATTAACAAACATCAGGGTCAACAACAGTTATGAACACCTGAAATCCCAAAAGCTAATTCAGTTTGTCTGAATTCAATTCAGAAAGAAGTCAAGAAGAGAAAATTGACCATAAATAACAGGTATGATTCAGTTATCTCTCCAGACTGGAGAAGATAGTGGCATTTAAAACACAAAAGCTTCTGGAAATACATTTTGTGGAAATCATATTGGGGACTATTTCAAAGCTATTCATCAGGATGACATAAATTTGTGATACAATTTTGGTTTACACGTTTCCACTTCCATCTGAATCAAATCTTCTAAACATGAAAGACTTAACTGATCGATCTGGAGAAGATACAACGCAGCAGGCATTTTAAGTCAAAGATTTTGCAAAATTATCAATGCAAACTTTTTTATCCTTCATCAAAAATCTTTCTTAAAAAGTGCAGAAGGAACTGGCTACCAAAGTAAAGACAATTTAATGATACTTCAGAAAAATGTGGGAAAAAAAGCTTTGACTACATATCTTTGAAAATAACTCTGAAAATAGAACAGGACGGAAGCAGCTGAGTTACTGAACACAGTGGATTGCCTGAGTTTTTCACCACGCAAAAATGAGATGCACAAGTTAAGAGAATGAAAGACTTTCCCTCCTCCAGATGGTAAGCTGCATGGGCAGTAATTGATTTTAATCACAGATTCCTGACAACATTCTTTGCCTAGGGAGGGCTCAGTAGCTACTGATGTCTGAAGCCGAAAGAATATGGTACTTATTTTCAGTCATTTCATAGTCTAGTTCCCAAAAATCACAGTGAACTTTCAGTAGCATAGTTAAAAACATTATTATCCCTTCTTGTTCTGTACTTTACTGCTTAGTTTCAATTCCAGGTGCACTTTAAACTGAACTTCCAAAAATGCCATATATCTTTTCCAAGCCACCAATTAAGCTACCAGATATAGATATATATTACCTAATCCACTTGGTTTAGTAGGTCACAGGTTCATATTTTCTATTCACTCTCGCATAATATGTAACCAAAGCTCCTTGACCTCTATTTTTATAAACTTGCTTCAGTACTTTTGCCAGAAACTGTCACCAAAGTTCAACTCAGTCCATTTAATTTTACTGCACATTAATGTGAGCATAATTAAAAGCATTTCTCTACATCCCTATGTTTCCCATTTACCTCAAGTAATTTTTAATGACACCAGCTATTTTTCACCTTCACTTAAGTATTCCTGGTCATCCCACAATGTGAGACAGCCACCATGTGATGAATGAAGGACTCTTCATATTTTCTTCTTCTCTTCATTCCATGTTTTTTTTAACTGGCTATTGCATCCCAAAAAACTTGAAGCCTTTGTGCATTCCTTTAATACAATAATAGGCTGTCCCTGAATTGCCTCTGAAAACAGTCACAGAAGCCCAAGGACTTTAAACAGTGCAATTGGGTTTCACATTACTTCCCTGATCATGAAATATTGAACAGCATTCTCTAATGATACCCTTCAGAAATTACTCTATGAAAGTCCTAACACTGACAGACTGCTGCAAAGGATTAAATAATCACCATCAATCCATGATCCCCTCCCCTGTTTCATGTCTTACCAGACAAAAGAGAGAAAGATGAAATTTCTTGCACTTCAAATAAGATCATCTGTACTTCGGAAGGAAGTGATGTAAAACAGATCTACTACTTGGCCTTTGTGGAGGACTTGAACCAGCTCCAAATAAAATACTTTTGTTTTTAAAATAGATTCAAGTATTCCAAAGGAAGAAATGCTCAGATACACAGTGGTAACACAAATACAAGAAGCTCTCTAACCTTCACCGAGTAATTTCTCTCATTTGGGCTTTACAGATGCTACAGCAAAAGAGTTAAATACATCATGTACTCAAAACTATCAAATACTTTTTCTTTATTATAACTGCACTACAGCCATCTCTCAAATACCATGCAGAGTCCTCTCATTTGGTTGATGCAGTAATAGCATATTGTGTGTAGACACAGATGTTCTTCACTGGGTTGTGCCGAAACCAATCTAATTTTGTGAGATAAGTGAGATGTTCTGATTTCAGGACTTGATTTCCCAGCATAACAAAAACATCAAAAGAAGTGAAGCCTCTTACCACTCAGAATTCAGATAGAAAAGCTAAATTCTCTTTCCTGAACTCCAGGAAGGTTTATGTGAAGGGAATATCCCTCAGCTGTTTGGAAGACCCTGGAAAACAGAAAAAGTTGGCATAGACTTATAAGTTACATTAATTGAAATAATAATTAAGTATGCAAAATATTGCTTAGAGGATCAGCATTAAAGAATGAACAAAGACAGTTACACAAAGAATTCTTTCAACTGAGCCTAAGTACCTCAGGAATTAAGTATCATGATATGGCACGGAGTGCAAGATCAACTCTGCCATGACTTGACAAAATTGCCAAATTTTGAAGTCATCAAAATGTGTATCTGATGTCAGCTGGTGGCTTCCATACAGTTCTCAGTCAGCTGATTTCCTTGTCTTGCCCACTAACACTACCCAGCAACTTCAACCAAGGAATGAATTTTACAGGGGAATACAGCATCCTGTCCTTATATAGAAGTAGCAGAAAAATTTTCTGCCTATCAAAACCTGTCCCCCCAAAAAAAAGTTTGAAACTTTTGGAGACCATATTTTACACCTCTGAATAGCAAGATTACTACTTTATTAAATGATATGCAAAGATTCTGTGCTGGTCTTCCAAAGGTGTGCCCACACTCTGTGACAGGAAGCAGCCCTGAACTGGTTTGTTGTAGCACTGGAGACAGGACAGCTCTGTTTGCACAGTGATCACTTGGCTGGTTATCCCTGCCCAGGAGCACATCAGGAGAGTTCAAGCGCTGTGAGGTGTCCATGCATCTGCAATTGTGAAGACTATCTCTGCAAGCACATTTAAAGCATAAATTTTAACATGATTTTAACAAGGAAACAAGAATCTTGTGAAACAATCACCTTGGATTACATTGAATAGAAGTCATTTTTCCTAATGAATTGCACAAGCTGGCAGTATTTCCCACTATTACTACACTAAGTAAGTAAGTTTAGCAGTAATGTAAACTAACATTTTTATGAAAACAAATTAGTAAGACTGATTAACAATCTCATGACTACAGCAGCAATACAGACCACAGTCTGTACTCTAAGGTATATTCTCCCTAATAATGAGTAATAAAGCACTGAAATGTTCTCACCCTGAAGAGCAGAAAAAGCAGTTCAGATCTTAATGCTCAAGAAAGCAAGTTCATTTGTCCTTGCAGGTAATTACATCTGATTACAAACAACTTTCTCAGACAAAATAACTTTTTCTTATTTTTATGGAAATTCATGGTGCAAATCATGAATATTTGCATTCAGTTACTATTGCTCCATTTTTTTCATTGTGGTGCCTGTGTGCACCCCCCAAATCTGGGACCCTTTTGTGCCAGACACTGAGCAAACATGACAGGTTTTTCCACCAAATGCAAAAGAGGGGGAGAAAGCCCCGCAATTCTTCTCACTTAATAGTGAACTTAAGTACAGGGCATGTTTAGGTCATTCACATTTTGTGGCAGAAACAAGAGCCAAGCCCAGCTCTTCCTAGAGCCAGCTCTAGTACCAGGACCAAAAAAAAAAAAAAAAGCACCTTTTCCCTCTAAGGGTCATCACACATCTTTAGGAGGAAAAAAAAATCAAGCAATAATTTGCAGGACTGGGGTTTAATGACTTGTCACTGTAGTCAAATAATTCAGTGTCAAATGCTTATGGTTTTTTAATGATTTACTGACATAGGCAGGTTCCATACACAAAGAGGTGTCTGGTTACTGCACGGCCTCCATGGAAGTTGTACAAAGTAGAATTCAAACATCCTTCACCACTTCATTAATGAAACAAATTCATCTTCTAATAGAAAAGAAGTCCTTCAGTGTTCTAGAACTCCATTTTACATTCATATATAGTCTGTATCTTGTCTGTTTGTATTAAAAGAAAATCCTTTTGATCAATGATCTGGCTTTGAAATTGCACTCCCCTGAATAGAGTTCTCAGCCAGCATGCAGTGTAAATGATACTTAATAGATAAAGAGACATGCTGTCAAGATCAGCTATGCATGTGTTAAAGCTCAATTGTCCCTGAGGTAGCAAGGAATAAAAGCCTTTCAGATAACACATTGCTGCCTGGTCTCATCTGTAATACATTTCAGAATAAGCAACAGGGCTTCGTTCCTCCTTTTCACTCAACTTATTTCCCTCTGCACAAGAGCTCCATTAGGGGAAATGAGAAAACTTTATCACTTACAATCTGGGATATTGAGGTGAAGGAAACCAAGATACCTGACCAAGATCATGCTTTTTCTTGGTGTCACAGGTGGCACTAGAAATCAGGAATCTATAGATTCACACCCATTACCAGTTCATCAAATTACATCCCTGCCACTGCCATCCAAATGGCACATCAGAGGTTTATTCTACAAGGAGATTTACTCTCAGCCTTAATAGTATTTTACTCTAACTCATTAGGATTAGCCAGTGAGGAATAAGCTCCTTAGTGTGTGGTACAGAAATTACCATAGCCACGCTGATCCTTCTCCGTTTATTTGGGCAGCATCCACTCCTGATCCATTCCCTAACATGAAACCAAAAAGACCTAAAAATCAGTAACCAAGTCCTGGGAGTCCTTATGCAAACACAGCACTCTGGAGTATGAGATACTTCCAACCCAGGTTTGTGCTGAGGACTGCTTATGTTCTTAGCACATAAATTACTTGGAATTAAATGTTTTGAGATTTAAAATGAAGTTTACAACTCTACCTTTGCTTTTGCATATTTCCCAGTCATCTACAAAGTTTTCTGAAATTCTTGATAGTCAGTAATTGCAATTTAATAAAATGCAATCAAAATTTGAACTTTTTTTCACCAAGATAAAACCATGGTATAAAAGGAGAAAAACATTTTGGTTGACCAAAACAAAATTTCAGCCCATATAAGACTCTGAGTCTCTCTCCCTTGCACTGTAAAGGGAGTAGTCTTGAGTTACTTGTTTATAGATATCATAAGATCAGGCCTGTGAAGAGCCATGCAGAAAAATAAAATCAATACAAAGAGAGGAATTTTATATGATTGGTTAGAAAAGAAACTCTGAGGTCAAGTGGAGACTCTTCATCAGACTACTATGAGAACAACTTTTTTTTTTAATGAAACAAGAAGCAGAAGGCAGCAGTATTATTAACAATTGCATCAGTCTCCAGACATATTGCAAATGTTCCCAAAAGTTACTTCACAAAGCATTTCAGCCTGAGAGAAAATTGAATTTATTTGGAAAGTTCTTATGCAGCTACTGACCATAAAAATTATTTTAAAGGACTGTCTTCATCTCCAGCATTGTTTCCAGCTGTGTTTAAACAAATCTGATTTACTTTGTCATTATCTGCAGCTGTATTTCCCTTCTATTTGCTTCCTTTTGAAAGCAGTCCAGTGTGAATAATTCAAAGGAAATGCAACTTCATTCCATCATTTTTCCATTTCGTCCCCACTCTGGTCACTGATCCTGGACATATACTATAAAAAGAAGCTGAGACTGAAATTATACTAAAGGAGAATTAGTTTAATGTATACAAGGACTCAGGGGGTCTGCCCTTAAAAGCAAATTGTGTCAATGTCAGGGCACTGATCGGCCCTGCTCCCCTTTGCTCAGAGAAATCATGAATTGCTCTAGTGCTGCCTTCTGGAGCAGCAAGAGACAGAATACCAGAAAGTCTGTGCATCAAAACAATAAAATTAAACACCTCCCGAAGGCTTCACTGAACAGGCAGGATGAGAGAATAAAAGTACATTGTCACATGTTAATGCTTTTATCGAAAATGTTTGAGAAGAGAGGGCAAAGGGGAGGGAAGGGGACAGACAGCAATTACTTCATTATCTGCCATCCCTGTCGTGCCCTCACATTTACACACATTCATGCACATCCAGGCACACCAACACTGAGGGAAGAAGGAGGGGAGGGGCAGGGAGAAGGAAAAAAGGAGGGGCTGCATAGAAAGCTAAACTAAGAATGAAAATTCTCTATGAATCCAGATAACAATGCCTGTTTTTCCAAGATATGCCAAAATACTGAAGAGAAAAAGGGAGGTGAGAAATTTGCCCTCTGTACAAGACAACTGATTGCAGGGGGCTGTGGTGACACAGACCCTACCTTCATTCATAAATACCTCTGAAAACCTGAATTAAGCTGCTTATTATCCTAGGACATAATGTGACCATCTTTACAGAAATCAATGTCTTCTCCAGAGATGCCTGCTCACCAGCTGAGAAATCAATCGGCTAAAACTCAACGACTGCCAGAGGAGCAGCCAAGGGCATACAGCCATAATACTAAATTTAAACAGAGATTACAGCACCTATTTGCCCAGCAAAATGTTTCTGCATCAAACTGTAGCTCTGATTCAGAGCTGCTGCCACAAATGCCAGGGAGGAGGAGAAATGGGATCTCACCCGGTGTGTGTTAAGTGTCACAGCTAAACAGCACAAGGTTTTTCCCTGCTCTGTATCCCTCTCTCTTTTGTGAAATATCCTCAGAGCACCTGACCTAGGCACAGAAGAGCTCTCAGTGCACAGAATGCCTTCACCTGTCTGGTGAGAACATTTAGCATTTGTGTTCCTTATATCGGAATGTGAAAAAAATCCACCAGAGTTCAGTGGCCACAGTTACCGAAGGAAGGTCTTTGATACCTACCCATGAGTAAAGAAAGAGGGAATTTTTATAAATTCTGATGGGCTTTTAGTGCAAATCTGAAAGAAAAGGAAAATACCCAGCTATGTCATGCAGAGGTCTGCTTTCCCTCTTTGGAACCGATTTTGCAGGCAGCTGAGGGAGAAGAAAGGGAGTAAGAGAAATCCACAAGAATTCAGCTGGGTAAAATCCATTCTTTCAGAAATGAAGAAAACTTTAGTTATTTCATAATGCAACTGTTTTTCAAATGCTGTGAGTTCGAGAGCACAGCACTGAGGATGGCTCTCACTCAGCTCCCTCTTTCAGGGCTTGGGAAGAGCTGCTGTAACCATGGGCTCCACCTTGGCAGCTGCCACACCCTGATCATAGAGTCTGCAAAGCCTGGATCTTCATTTTGGACTCTCTGAGAACTGAAGAATTGAGATTTAAAGATTACCATCTGCATGCTGCACTGCAGGAGAGACATTCAGGGAGGACACCCTTTTATGTTCTAATACTCTTCAATCTGTAGTGAGAGTTACTTCTGATTAACTGAGTAAAACAATCTGGTGTGATTTTCTGTTCTTATAAGTTAATGAACTTTTCGGCTATATTAGTCATCAGTATGCAAATCAAACTCCAACATGATTTAGAATAGAAAGAAAAACAGACAGTGAAGAGAGTGCTGGGGTTCCTATGTACAGCAGGTTCAAGCTCAGTCAGTTTTCTTTGTGTCCTGTTTTCGCAAAGTCTGTGTCCAGACGCAGTGAGAGATGCTGAGTGCCCACCTGACCTCCCAGCTGGGCCAGGGAGCCGGAGAATCCAGCACCAGTGAGGTTCTCCAGATGAGGTGTTTGTTAGAGCTGAGCCAGACTCCCAAAGTTCATGTTGCAAAGGATGTTTTTTATATGCTAATTGCCTGGGTAGAATTCAAATAAGTAATGAAATATGTCTATTGTTTCAAATCCATCCAGAAATTTATAGTCACAATGTTCAATTTCCCATCCAGAATGTACAGCACATTTTGAAGTCCTAAGTGTAGTTAAGAAAGCACACACAGGCAATAAACCAACAACAATATATCCTTGTGATTAATTGATCCTTACGGGTCCCTTCCAGCTCAAGCTATTCTATGATTCTTTGACACTTGTAGGTGACTCTTGCAAAATATCAGAGCACAAGCTCTCTGAATATTTCTCCATGAACAAATCCAGTGATTTTTGATGTGTTGTGAACATCACAGCACAGAGAAACCAAATCGAGTAGAAACAAATGGGTGCCTGGTTAAGTGTTGTCTGCCCAGACTAAACAGATGGGTTTGCATTCCATGACAGCACACCCAATGTCAACAGGGGTGTGGAAAGTATCTCCAGAATGGGATGCTCTCATGTCCCAAAGAAAAAAGACAAGAGGAGCCTCTGGGAAGGGAAAAGCAGCTGATCAAAATGTTCCACTCCTCTGTAATGTAGTAATTTCAGTCCCTCCTGCGTAACATCTGAGACTGCAGCAGTCAGGATCTGAGGAGGCTGGGTTAATACACAGTCGTGCTAAACAGTATTCCCTGCCTTGAGCAGGGATTTTAATAAACAAACAACAAGAGAATAAAAACATACCAGAGACCAAAAAGAAAGCCAAAAGCAAACCCCCAAAACAACAACATAAGAGAGGGAGAAAATAGTTAGGGATACAAAAAGGAGAAAGTATGACTGGACTACAAATTAAAGTCTGGGGTTGCCTGTCTCTTACTAATTATAAGAAAAAAATGTCAGAGGATCAAGGAAAATACTGTTTCACAGCTCACATATAGGATTTTTTCCCCCTAAATTTTAAACTCTACAGGAAAATAATCTACCAAAGCTGATACAAGATAATCAAATAATTCTTCAAATTTCATTCAGCTTTTCATCAGCTACATGTCCTAGACTTTGAGATAGCTAGCAGTGTTTTGGCTGATTGCAGATTCAAAAAGTCAGCCATGAAAAGGCCACTGTGTTTTATATACTGTATAATCTTTCACTGAATTTAATATTTTTATGATGTACAGATGTGCAGATATGTCCACAAGATAGACCTCATTCAGAAAATGGATTAAATAACTGCACAGTCTTGAATACAAATTCAAGACGTTATCAGTAAAAAAATTTAAAGGGAAGATAATATTTACTGTGAACTATTTATTCTCTTTGAAGTGGAGAGTGAAGTACTCTGTAGATAAATGGAAAATGACTCGTTTTCAGAACATAAATCAGTGTTTTAACTAAATTGAATTAATTCACATTTAGTGTCTTAAGCAGTAGATTGTAATTTTTCAGGAATATCTAAGTCTAAATGCCTTGATCATAAAATGAAGGTTCATAAAAGGGGAAAAATAACAAAACTCTTTTTTACTGGTTAATCTTTCTTGCAAATGTTTCTTCCAGGAAATATACAGCTTCTCAGCTAATGGATGCAATCCTCCACAGGGATGTTCAGGGGCCTAGAGCAACCCCCTGTGAACCCAAACTGCAATAAACCCATCTCAATCACGGAATGAAACAAAGCTCTCTGTATTCAAATAGAGCCATACACAGAATGGGAAACCATATTTCAGTAAGAACATATTTCCTTGGTCCTGAGATGGATAAAGTGTTTGGGTTTCAGTTCCACAACAAAAAGGAGCTTGGATCATCTGGATATTTCATGCAGTTCTACAGAAGTAGCAGGGGACAGGATCCTGGATCAATTAAAAGTACTGGCAAAAGTCTCTGTAGTTTTAGTTGAGCAAGGATTTTACTCAGCATATCAACCGTATGAGTACAGATTAAAAATATACTGTTGCAAATACAGTTCTAATTTACTCCTGTGAGTCCAGCAGGAGAAGTCTGAAACCACAGAAGCAGAATTAAGGTAAGAACATGTTCTATTATATATAATAACAACAATTTCCAAGGCAGGAGAATAATATCTGTTGACTGGAGACAGAGCTAAAAAGTCATGCAGGAAAAATTTTCTCTCACAGCCTCTCTCACAATCAGCTCAAATCAAAAGCTTGATTTCACTCTTCTGTAGAACAGCCCCATCGCTTCTCTCCAACAAAAGATTTCTGGAATACAAATACAAGGTTCAGGATTAAATTTTGTAATGAAAGCAATTATTACCCTTTGGAACACTCCTCTTCTGCAAACCTTTCACCTGCTATCACCACATTTCCCATGAGTAAACAGCTCTTGCCCTACCAGCTGAAATATAAATATTTTGATTATATCTCTGCTCTGTATTTCTACAAGACCTGAATCAGGAAGACAGTCACATATCTGATATTGCATGTTAGGGTAATTCCCTTGCAATCAAGTTCCTAAAGTTCTTAAAATATGGTGCTGTCTCAAGAATAATTTGATTTTCTTGGCAGTTTTTTCAATCTAAGTGGATTTGCATTTCCATGTGGTCATTTTCCCATTCTGACCCTTTTGAATTTGTCTAACTGTCCATAATTAACTTCCTGTTCATTTTCACAACATCATTATCAGAGTAATTACTTCATGGGCTGCTGAACTGAATGTGATACATTAAAAAAGGAGCAATAGCCCAAACCATGACTTCTATGATCTCTTGTAAATACATCTCCTACATTCTTAACTAGGTTGGTTGTTTTTATTAAATGCCTCTGAGAAGTGATATGTTAGAGCTCTACAGCTAGTGATTAAAATATTCCCTACTGAAAAATTTCCTTGGAAAGCAAGAAAGAAAGAAAAAGAAAAAGAAAGAAAGATTTACATTCTTCTGGGTTTTATTTTTACTTTCACTGCTTGGGAAATGATGATGATAATTCACTAGGAATGGAGACATTAATTTATCCATTGGCAATTCTCAAGAGAAATTTTAGGTTTTTGTAGCCAGACCTATTAATTTGGAAGTACCTTCTCTATTTTTAATGATTTGCTTTTGCTTTTAGCACACTGCTATCAGGAACTGAAGAAGTTATTTGGACATGTTTGAAAACAAGACTTTCCACAGAAAGCTTCATCTGCTCATTTATTATTTGCCTTGAAGCTCTCATCAAAGGTAGATGACAGAATGTTTTTCCAGCTACCTGCCCTAAATCCTTTGACGAGGCTTATTTATGTCATTATTATGGTATAAATGATTGTATTGAAATTAATAAGGTTTTACCATTTGCAAAATTTCCACTCCTTACTACAGGAATTTAAATGCATGCAGCTGTCACTTTTTCTCAGTTCCAAGAACTAAGGTTATTTTCAAGAACCTCCATAAAGGATATTTCACTGCACTGGAAAGGCCTTTAGAAGTCTGTTTGGTGAGTCTGCATGTGAGGGTTGCACTGAAGCACCTGAGAGCTGGTGAACAATTAAAAGGTTTCTCAGCTCTGCCTGTGGGAGTATTTCTACCTGAGGCTCTGGAAGCAACTGCTGAAGGAACAGAGAGTGGCTCTCACACAATTCCCACAACAAGCAGCCTTCATTTGATCCCTCAGTGACCCTCTTCATTCGTCGGGCACTGTGCAACCTTGGATCCTCTCCAACTGCTGCCACCTTCCTCACTCCTTTGCACATGGGAAGAGAAAGAGTTGCTGGCCAAGGTACCTCTGCTGTGTCCACGCACAGTTTTATTCAGCAGCCCCATTAAGGATGTTTTTAACTCTTTTCATTTAATCTTCTACCACTAAAATCTACTGCAAAAGGTTAGTGGCAAACTTTACATTCCATTCATGTGAAATCCAGATAAGACAGAGAGCTTTGTCCATTTCTTTCAGCAGGGAGAGAGTGCATGGGCAACCCACAAAGTCATCTCACTGCTGGCAGCACTTGGAATCACTGAGGCCAGGTTTCAGGAGGAATCAATTACAGCTGATATCAGCTTTTCAAGTGTTCATCAATTTGCCAGTGAAATATTTTTTGCAAAACTTCGCTATACATGAGGTGTTTCAGTCAGCTTTCTTTAACCAGAAATCTCTTTTCTGATATTTATTATGTTTTGCTTGTGCTTTGGTCTATTAAGCCTACCAAGAGATGAGAATAAAACTCCTGGGTTTTTTCACAGTTATTAGTCCCAGATCTGTGCACTGGTGATCCATTTCCCATGACACAAAGTGCTTGAGGTAAATTAGTATAGAAAAGGAACCCTTCATTTCTTTGCATGGCAGGTAAAAATGGATGATTTAAAATTTAGACAGGTTTGTGGTCTGCCCAATTTGAGTGGTTTTGCTCTGTACCACGGTAAAGCCTGAAAATATTATACAGCTTGGGAGGAAATATCCACTGTGTAGTAATTGCAGTTCTGTGCTTACTTCATGTTCACACATTATTATCCGACTGCCCATTTAGGAAAAATAATTAGAACTCGGCTAATTATAAATAAGACAGATTTGTTCTTTCTGGCAAGTTCTTTAATGCAACTTATTAGCCTTGGCAGAAAAGCTACCGTGGCATGAACCTCTTAAATAAAACCTGCACTGTGACCTTTCCATATGTCAAAATATCATGACTTAGGAGATGAGCAGCAAAGAGGATGAGAGCTTAAGGTCTGGTTCTCAAGCATGGATAACATGTGACATTAATTTGACAGACAGGCTTATTTGCCTTCACTTCACCATTTTGATCCTCTTTCCTGCCATACAAGGAGACCCGTGGGGGACCAAGCAGTCTGATGGACAAATTCTGCTTTCAGCTACACCTGCACAACATTGAACAACTCCATGCAGTTGTACCAACAAAATGTCAATGTCACTCATTGGGTGCTGACAAATCTAGAGGGTTTTAGTGAGATATATGATTGTGGCAGACGTAAGGGAAATAAATATTCTTTCCATATGACAGAAATAAAATGCTTGAGTTCCTTCCAGTTTTCGATCACACTGGACCAATGCAGAGAAACCTTGGTTGGTATAGGAACTTGAAGGAGCTGAAGTTTCTGGGGCTATCACCCCAACTGCAGCAATTTGCCACATACTGAAATGAAAATTGACCTGTGATAACTTGCTCCAGATGCAGATCTACCCACTCATATATTTCATTCAACAGCTTTTGGCCTGGTCATGCCCTTGTTGAAGTTTCAAGTCTACTTTCATTCACTTTAAGGTTTTCTCCTTTCCCTGCCCTCTCTCTCTTACAGGCGTCTTGCAGCAGATAAAGCAAAAATATAGAGAAACCATTCCGCTACGGTGATCCATCATACCAGAAATATATTTTATGCCCTGACTCAAGGGAAGCAAAAAAGATCCTTCTTCATAACAGAATCTACTGGGTCCTGGCTGAGGTTCAGAGCACACAGAGCATCTAATCTCTATTGAAAGCATAAATATAATTGTTTCAGAAGAAGTCAGTATCCCTAAGATACTGGAATTTGAAACTAAAATCTTCCAGTTACATAACTTATTTAGAAATTCTGTCACTTTTATTCAGACATTGTCAATGTGACAAAGACTTAAGTAAACAACTTTGTCTTAAAATGTGATTGCTCTGTTAACTACAGAGATTAGAATATGATATTGGCTATTAAATAACAAGACATCAAAGAAGCACATACCCTTCTGTAAAGAGAGGCAGTCTGAGGGTAGAATTCTGTATTTGAGCATCTAAGCAGGTTGGTAAGGAAGGGTCCTACAGGAAGGCACGGCCTCCTGTGGTTTGAATCTGACTCAGAGCAGTCTTCCCCTGTTGGCATGAGCTGACTTGGAGCAGGCTGCTGCTCACCAGCCTTGCCCACCCTCCTGCAGATGCTCCCAGCCCTGCTGGCTGCTCCCGCTGCCAACGGGGAACCTCCCACAGCCCAAACCGCACAGGCACAGGCACTGCAAATGTCATGGGCTGCAAAAGATGGCAGTTCTGATCCTGCTCAAAAACACCCAGCTGAGAACTGGCAAACTGATCTGCAGCCTACAGAAAATCTCACAGAGGGAAACCTTTTCTGATTGCATGCAGCCTCTTGTTTACACAGAATTTTTGAGCTAAATTACCCTATTCAAAGCATGAAATGGAAGGAAAGTGAACATTTAGGCATGCAGTATTTCTTTTTCTTCTCCTGACTCAGGTAACACCTGCCTCAGAACCACCTTATAGGTAGCAAAGAAAGGTATTTTTGTGTAACAATATAAAGAAAACTGATCTGTGCAGGTTTTCTCAAGTCTCAAAGTGGTTTGATCTCAATTTTCTTTCTTTGTCAGATGTATGCTATTCCATTGACTGAAATACAGTCAATCTCAACTGGTGAGCCAATAATCAATTTGGAAGCAATAATGACCAAGTCCATTAAGTACAGAATTCTCATTTATATTTCCTTTATAGTTTCCTAGGGCTTCAGATTGGCTAATACACAAGTCAGACTGCAATAATTTCCTTATGTCAGAGATTAAACACTGGTTTCCTCCTCTTCATCAAACTGTTTGTTACTTATCCTTGTGCAGACCACTGAGCCCCTCATTCAAATTTTTGTCCTTATTTAGCACTTCAAAACAGAAAAACTGCAAACCTGCGGAGAAACAGTGAGGAGAGGGAGTATATAGTAGAAAAAAGTTCCTAAGCAGAGAGCGGAAAGATAAAAATGGAACATGCACGTAGCAGAAAACACTAAGCCAATCTTCAGATTCCGTGGGTAAATCCAAAGGAAGCTGCTGTGATCCTCCAGACATCTCAAATTGGATATGTGTCAGAGCTTTCCCACACAAGCCTTGTTCTCCTTTCTCAGTTCTGGCAAAATCGTTCCAAAACCTCCAAGAGTATGTATCTCCCCTCTCCAGCAACTTCCTCTGTTCTTTAGCACAAGCCAAGATGTGTGGCTGAGGCACATCTACCCTGCCCTTCCTGGCTTCTCCAGAGGAACAAGCTGGTCAGTGGGATAGAGAAGGACAGGGAAGCAAGAGAACCTGCTCAGGCTTAAGCCTTGGTTTGCACAGTTGTGTGTGGCAGCTGGAGCTGCTCCTCCTGGGCTGACTGATACAGGACCTCTCCTTGCTGCCCTGTTCTCAGAGGGAAAAGCCCAACAACATCCACAGAAATCCTCCCTGAGGGTTCTAGGCACACCTGCTTTTTCCCAGTTTGGGTAAGCCCCAGGGGAACAACCTGTCAGTACAAGCCTTGTGTGTCCTCACTGTGGGCACTTTTCTCTCCAGGTACCCTGCCCCGGGGTTGGATGCACTCCCCAAGGGAATTGTTGATAAGGTGGATTTCCCCACCTGAAATCCAGGTGGGGTGGCTTGGCCATGGCTACTCTGCCTCCTCCTGCCATGTACTGACCCAAGCAGAGTCAGTGGCTGTGTCAGTCCCTGTCTGTGCACACTGCACAGCCACTCATCCTGCAACAGCATCCTAACAATGTCAACATAAAACATTCCAGTTATAATTTTAATTGACTCACGGGTTCTGAACCTTGAGGTTAGACTGTATTCACACTCTCAGTGCTTTGAATAATACCATAAAGGCTTAATCCTCATTCAACCTATTTATTTTTTAAATTAAAATAGACTGCTTCTAAATCACCTGAAATCAGCATTTGTGTCTTCAACTAAACAAATATTTACTAGTCTGTTGAGACGATTCTATTCTTTTTTAGTATCAGAATAAAACTTTGATCCCAGCAATGCCTACCAGGTTTCTGCATGAATTGAAAATAAATCACTTTCCTGTTAAATACAATTTTGCAACTGGAAATGCCGGTGATACAACCAGAAAACAAAATAGTCCAAAGATGCTCAGGTAATTTATGCACACTGGAAATTATTGTAACAAGGCTTATGTTACATTTATTAATGTCATTCTTCTAGTTCTCTCCTAAAACCAATTTTTCCTTGTAAACAATTCTACGACAATTTCTTTTGAAAGGAAACTTCATTAACTCTAACATTAAATGCAGAATAAAATATGGTACAACTCATATAATTCTCTAGGAGCAAAGGATTATTCTCAGTAGGATCTTACTAGAATCTCAGTCTCACAGTTGCCTATTACAATTAAAGCTCAATTGTAAATCATGGCACCAATCTATTTTCACACATACAAGTATAAAAATACCTCCCACTGAAATGCTGTCTTGAGACAGGAATTTCTATGTATGAAACAGAAACATGTCTAGAACTACAGAAAAAAAATGCAATGAAACAGTCCAGTTCATGTCTGATGGGAGAGAATCAAAGGTAGAAACTTCATCTAGAAAGCAACAATATTTCAAATGTTGCTTAATGTGCTTTAGAGGTCAGTTTCTGTGTGTTGGATAAATAATATCTTTGCTACTCTCTGCTGCAGAGACCAAGCATAGGAAGAAATCTGCTTTTGCAGATAACCACTTACATGAGGCATTAAATTTCCTTTTCACAACCACAATTATAACATCACCAAGTGCATGTATATTTTGGTGTCCTGGGCCTCCTCAGCAAAGCTGGCAATTTAGAACAAAGAATATTTAGGATACAGTTTCAACAGCAGGAAATGGAGACGTCTGTGTTGATGCATACATTTCGAAAGCTGAAAGGACAAGACTTCAGTCTACAGCTATAAATTATTCATAGCATATTCTGACACACTGGGGAAGAGCCCTGAATATTCATATGCCACACAACTGGTAAAGTCCCTATAAATTTGGGAAATGATGAGATTGTGGAAACTTTTCTTATTTTCATTACACAAACCTTATGGGACAAGCTGTGCCACAGTGGATTTCACCAATACAAGACATGCAATCAGATGAATCTCTGGAAGACCTGAGCCTTGACTTACAGTTCCTATTTTTTTTAAGCAATTTTCCCCAGAACAACTGGGGATGCCAGGAATTTGAGAACTGTATTCTGAAACCACAGACACTCATAAAATATTACCCATCGTATTGCACTCATTTGTTAATCAGTTTGGAAATTGTTTTCATAATCCATCCATATTCAATAATGTAAATATCCATGAGTCTCTGTTCCCATAAATCTTATTTAGCTGGACAAAATGAATGCAAAACATAACTATTCCAAGTTGGTGGCAGGTTACATCTATTGTGCATTAATAAAACTGACAACTTAATGCCCTCGATGATAAAGAATGTAAGTGTCCGATGATTGCCTCTGAATAAAATTTAAAAAAACACTATTTCTGCAATGTTAGTCATTTTTGCTACAGAAATGTGATACAGCACTGGCCAAGCCCTGGAAAATCAAGAATGCATTGTTCTTTTTCCTTTTGAAAAATCCTTTGATTTAACCAAGCAGATCTTCACTGTATCTGACACTGATCATACATGTTTTGTGAATGTCATATACTTTGTATGAGCTGAGATGTGACTCTCTCACATAGCTTTAAACACCTTTAGACTAATGCTAAGGCACTCTTTTATTTCTGTGAGAAATCAGTAGATTCAGATATCTGCTTTAGGGTGAAATGAATTATGCCCTAAACCCAGTGCCTGTACTAGTTCAGTCTGCACTGGGAGTTAGGATCATTGATTCAAGTGAATGCACTCACTTGAATCTTATGCTGGATGTCTTCTCTAAAGTCACACAGCAGCAAATCAGTGACAGAGCCAGGATGGAACTGCAATATCCTGGCTCATCATATGTTCCCTTTGCTTCCAGATATTATTTCCTTGCTTTTGAAACTCATGCAGAACAAATTTTACCTTTGTCCACGGATACAAATTAAGGTTTAAAAATGCCAAAAACCAGAAGGCCACACTGAAAAGCCATGTTTGTAACATGACTTCTCATTGCTGCACACATAATTCCCACTGACACAAGCAGTAACGTGGCATTTCAGCCTGGTGCACTGGGAATTAAGCTGCTGAAGGAGTGGAAGCACATGGTCCTCAGGTGAACCAGCCTCAGGCAGAATTCAATTACTCCCTGCTCTTTCAAAATGACAGTTTCTGATCTCTGATTTCCACTGGATACTAAGCTTCCAGAAACAAGCATAATGTACATGCCAAATAGTTGTTGTATGCACTGGATCACCAGCCAGATTGTAATGCAACCCTCCTTTAGTGACAGCACACTGTGCTCCTCTCACACACATCTACTGTCTGCAGCAGTTCAGTCCCACTTAGATATCCTGATATTCAGCTTCAGAATGCACAGGAGGGTGTGGATGTTGTTCTGGTGACAGAAAAAAATCCTGGAGATCTGCAGGATTTCCCCATGTAGAAAAAGAGTTCCTGGAAAGCTTGGAGCTATTCAGCATTTCTCAAGATACGCATCCTTTCTTGGGCATCTCCCTTTGCTTCAGGGTATGTGGTTAGGAAATGCACGTGGGGCACTCCTCAGGAGGAAGTTACAAATGATAAAAAGCTTCTCTGAGGACAAAGAATGATGCACAAACCAGAGCAGTTTCTGACTTGCATTTCTATTTGTGCAAACTAACCAATTACATACATCCATGCCCATTTCATGGTCCTTAAGCCAGGAACAACCTTTTACCCAGACCCCTGAACTGCAGCATGCACCCATCCACAGAGACCCTGTTATAGCTATAAGAGAGTGAAAGCATAAAAAATCAGTTCCTGTTCCAATCAATTCTGTGCAGATGCAGCAAGAGAGGAGATACACAGACTGACAAACAGAGCGAAAGCACTAAGCAGTTACGTAACATCCTCCCTTAAAACTCTGTAGAGAAATATAACATTTAATTTCTGCAAAGGCTGTAATGATACTTCCAGCTTGTTTACAAAATAGTGATCCCTCTTTAATCATTCTGTACTTTTCATATGTTGCACTGCATATTAAAACATTGTAGCCTTTCTAAAATAGAACTTGCTTATATAACATCAGGCACATGAAATAGTTTTGACTCTACAGCAGTTCACGCCAAGAAGTATCTCCGTGATTCCTCCATGGCTTCAAGCAATGCTGTCTTCACTGAAAGGACTTTTTTCCAATTAATTTTCAAAGTTCTCAAAGAGCCTTCTGAAAATAAAGCAAGTAGTTTATTGTCCCATGTGTATACAACTACATAAAGTTAGTTCTTTGAATTTGGTAGCATTTCTGATTATATTACCCATGCATAAACAGAGAAGCAACAAGAACAGAATCCAGACACACATCTTCCTCCCATAAAATCAGATATACCACACCAAAAGCACAGCTTCTACAAATGATAATTTTGTGTAAAAGAAACAATAAACTGCTCTGTGGGACTTTTGTCTGCTAAAACTGACAAAAAGCTTTTGGATTTCAAATGAGAGCTTAACTGATTGCTAAGCCAGTGCTCCTTGCTGTTCAAAAAGTAAGCTTTTTGCACTGAAAACATATTATATTTTATAGAACTGAATGTTCATTCATATATGCATGCACAGACACAAAGAGACAAAGGCAAGCACAGGTTTTTACTCCACAGTGTGATGCAACTAATTGGAACCTGTTCACGGTAACGCTCAGGAAAGCTAATACGCTTTCAAATTAGGCTCTTGAGGTTCGATTGTGCTCTCATTAGAGGCATTAACAAAACTCTCAGTGATTTTACCAAGAGCCAGAATTTGGTCCTCAGGAAGATAAGAAAACTTAATATTAAGTATTGCAATCTTCTTAAAAGATACTGTCACTATTCATTGA
Organism: Corvus moneduloides; assembly: GCF_009650955.1. NCBI lineage: Eukaryota > Metazoa > Chordata > Aves > Passeriformes > Corvidae > Corvus > Corvus moneduloides. The sequence continues at coordinate 20,812,184 of NC_045485.1, forward strand.
TTTTCAGAACTAGCATCTTGTAAGTAGTTGGGTCATTTGTCGTGATAAGTTCTGTTCATGCCTCCAGCTCTTCTGAGTTTCCTTTTACTTTATATTCTCGTCTAGTCAAAAGATAAATGCTCAATGAACAAGGCTGTTTTAAAGTAATTTTCTTTCATTTTAATTTGCAGTGGTTTGTAAGATTGCAGTGGCTGTGTGTAATTTCTAAAACCACAATAATTTGCATACATTAAGAAGGTACGTGTGTGAAGTATGTCATTACCTCTGTCTCCTGCAAAGCTTTTCTATATGAAAAGAGATTCTGATTCAGAATTATGAAAAATGTCTATAAATGTTGTAGAGAAATTAAATTAATAATACTTGGCAATTATTTCTTTTCTTGAAACATTAATCACTGGGCCTTGTTCAGAACCTGTCTATTTCTGAGTATAAGTGAAGACCCACTGGAGCCAGAAAATTTGTCATAAATTGTAATTCCATTTAAGTGAGAAGGAAACTAAGAACTGGAAAGTTTAAGAGATTTGCAGCAGTTTTTCAAATTTGTCTGTGTTCAGAAAAAATTAGGCTTTTTAGAAGTCTTCAATTCTCACACCATGTTCTTTTTGTCACGAAAAGGTGCTACTGAGTATTGAATAGTTTTAAAGTCTTGACAATGCCAAATCTCCTGATGCAGAGCTATTGCATATTCTGGCCTGCATGTGAACCTATTTTGTTGCACGAAAAAATAATGAAGCAAATTGCATTTGCTTAAGGACTGATTACATCAAATAAATGGTTGAAAGTAAATCAGATACTTAGAAGGGAACAGCAATTATAGCCAGTGATATAGATATCCACTATAACTCAAAAAAATACTGGCAAAATGTATTTGTATGTAGCTCACATCTCTGTATATGGTGTTTTCTGGCTTGGCTGGCGATGCTGCTGAGCTTAGCAGAGGACAGTTCTTTCACGGTGCTTTAATGCTGCTACCTCAAGATGAACAGCAGTCCAGAGCATCTTCAGTTATAACCATGGCAACACTTCATCTTCATTTTGGCAGCTCCATTCTTTTGCCCTCCTTTTAAAAACAAAGATGTCTATATTGCCTGCAAGTCATTTTTTTTAACCTGAGAGATGAGAATTGTTCTTGATTTTCCAAATCAAATCTCTCTAATGCCTTATAAAATGACATTTCTGTCACAGTTCTACTGGAGATTTCTTGCCTGACATACATCTTAAGTTGTTCTTTACTTTGTTTCATGGATGTACCAGACTGATGGCTCACAACAATCCTCTGAGTCAAGGATTGCAGTTGGCTTCTTCCTCCTCCTGTTATTTTAAAAGAACTACTTTCAGGATGTAATCATGTATGTTTATACTTATATTAGTTGTAGGCAGCATACAGGAATTATTAAATGAGGTTTTCTAGCATGTGTTAAACAGGTTGTCTGATTTCTCATGCCTCTTGGCTTGAAAAGACAATTCTATAAAACCATAAAATGCAAGGCCTTAGTCTAACTCTAACAGAGCTGATTAGGAGAGGGCTTGCCTTAAACAAATTACTTCCTAATTAGCCCCAGAAATGTTCCTTGGCCCCTTTGCTAAAGCATCTTAGCACAGCATTTCCAGAACCACAATGCTGGGTTAACATTGATAACAACAACATTTGCACTTGAGTCTCCTGCTCATGGCGCAGGATTTGTACTTGCCTCTGCAGAAACAAGTAAACACTGAGGCAGATTACAAAACAGACTTGCCCTTAGAATCTTAATCATTTCAAGTAACATCTTTGTTACTGTGTTAGTCACATCCTTCACAGAGGAAAGGATATGAAACCTACCCTACTGCAATTTCCAGATTGTCTCCTTCCAGATTTTGTTTAGTTCGGAGCCATTATACTATTGATGATATCTGCTTATTATCACTTTCCATCTGTGTTCTATCACACTTCCTTACAGTTTTCCACTCTGGTTCATCTCTAATTCTATTTCCTGACTTCCATGCTTGAACTCTTTCATCTCTCATTGTTCTACTTGCATGAAATAATGGGTCTAGCACTTAGATTTGGTTTTGTACTTGTCATATCACAGAGCAGGATTTTTCCATTAATTACATTCACTCTCTTGCAATTTTAGTTTTTGTTTTGGTTTGAACAATTGTCTAACTTTTAGTTACTCAACAAAACTTTATACTTTTCATTCACATCTTCTCATATTTGCTATTAGAAAGAGCCTCTATACCATTGTACATCTTAGAGGAATGTATATGAAGCCTTCAAGGTTTGACATTTCAGAAACCTCAGGGACACATCTCATTCTACTTCCCTTGTTCACCTTCAAAAGAAACCCCCAAAATAGAGATTTTTCTCTTTTATGCAATGGAAAATTAGATCAGCTAAAACTGTTGGCTTTAACCTTCATTAATTTAACATCTAGTTCATATCTGATTTCTGCATCCCTGCACTGTAAGAAAGAGAGTAATATGAGTAGTAAGTTCCCAAATAAGCTCCCACATATTTAATTTTTTGGTCTTTTGGCTAGAACTTCCCCAAATATACAATTTTTATTTCATTTGCCTTTTTAAGCCTATTCTTTATTACTCATTTCCTCAGCATGGGAATTATCACCAATTATCACCAAGCTGGGGACTGGGACACTGTGCTAGAGCCATGTGCCTACCTGGACTCATCCCTTTGCAGCAGAAAATCAGGGAAACAGACAAAAACCACATCCTTTCACTTCATCACCAAACTCAAATTGCTTTCTGCCTGGAACATGCAAACAGCTATTTTGGGCTCAGCTCTGGGGCTGTAAGGTGTAAAGAGCAAGCCTGTCTATGACTGAAATAGCTGTCATGGTGGTTCTTGCTCATTAAGCTTTCTGAAATCTACCAGCACATCCAGACAGCTCCATGCAAACTTCCTACAGTCCAAGGCAACCTTCTACTTAAGCTTTTAGGGTCTCTCCTGCCAGTTTTCCCAACAGTGAGAAGAGCCATACCCTGACTCCGTGGTACCTAAATAAAATAAAATAGAAAACCCAGCTGTAGGCAAGGACTGGACTGAAAATCAACCCCATTATTTTTCAGGCCCATTTCACTGTCTGACACTGCTCATGTCTAACACTGACCATCACACACTCAAGTCAAGCACCCTCCTGTCAGATGGCAGCAGCTGCCAAGGGTTTTGCACATTCTCAGTGTTCCCAGCTTTAGGTGGGAGACAGTGAAATATCTAAATATCTCCCATAGTCAGACATTTCAAACTCAGAAGAAAAACTCATGCTTTGGAATATTAAATATAGTCTGGTGGAAAAATACCCGACTCCTCTCTAAAATGCTGCTCTGCTAAAAGAATGTGGAACACCATTTTCTAGTTCTCTATGGGTAGATGACCTCTTTATTGCTTCTTACACACTGCTCCATCAGTCAGCTCTGTTTTTTCTGGTTCTAACCCTCAGTGAAAAATTCTGCAAACTCCAGCTAATTGTTGCAAAAAAAAATTACAGTCCTGAGAATTATTTCTGGATCATCATAGCTGCCTGTCACTGTGAATAAAGCCATTACCTGGAAGTACTTTCCATGGAACAAAGCAGTTCTCTCCCATTAGTATGGGCTTGTATGAGCATACAAACATAGTGGATTTGCTGGAAATATTCTTGAAGATGTTGCTCCAGAACTTGCACAGGGAACTTCTACAGGGAAAAGAGCATCACTGCACTGTTCCCTGTCTTCAAAATCTTCAGGTGCTACGTGGCACCTGCAGTATGGGTCACTTCGTGGGTACCAAACAATCACAGGAATTTCTGCTGACACATCCCTCTGTCAAGATTTAATGGGATATATTTCCCTATAAATAATGTGCTAAAATTTGGCACAAAAAAATATGATTATTTCCAGTGCCAATCACTCTCTACTCTACCCTTTCTCTCCTCTTTTAATGGATAGATAGATAGATAGATAGATAGATATACAGCCAGAGATGACATCTTGCTTCATATGGAGCACACACACCACCAGACTCTGAAGATAAATATAGGAAGTGCCAATAGGATGTAGCAGAATAATAAAACCCAAATTTTCTTTCTGGTACAGAAAACGATAAAAGGATGCTTGTGGAGATCACTTGAGACAAGACAGATAGATTAGTTGTTACTGATAGAGCAGGAAGCCATATTCATACTGTTGAGTTCCTGTGGTATTTTTCTAAAATACAGGGAAATAAACAGTGGAGACACAGAAGTGAGGCATGAAAGTCTATCACAGCAGAGTCTCTGGAGCTCTGTGCCTCCTGGGATCACTCAGAGGCTGCAACTCAGAGCAGGACTTGGAAAAACAAGCTAGATTTATTATAGTAGGGAAATTGTCTAAGAAATCAATAATTTTTTTATCATGACATTACTATAATATGATCTTGAAAATATATATTCCATACTGGCATGGGAAGGAAAAAATGGTAAATACAACTGCTGAAAGAAGTAAGTGGTGTATTTGGTATTCATGGGCAGGATGGGTTCTGTCCTTAGGTTATATAAAATATAAAATTTTAACATGACAGGAGTCTCTGAATTTCATTTTGAAGTTGCAATAAAAGATGCCAGTTCTACAGAGAACTCTGGCATTTGTGAAGAAACAAAAAAATTAAAATCCTCAAGCACAAAAATGGTTGTACTTTTGAGAAAAAAATTTAAACGTTAAAATTCCTGATTTGTATAACTTTGCCTGGAATACAGCTTTAACATGTGCAAATTTCTCATGATTCTGCTGTCACATAAGCCTGACCTGCCAGAGAATACTTTTTAAAGTTGACTCCTTAGTTTACAAAATAAAATTAAATTAAAAATTGTATTTACAAAATACATATTAACTAAACATATTCTATTCTCATCCCTATGCCACCCTTGGCAAACTCTAATAACAGCTCAAAATATAATTTTACTCTGTGGAAAAACTTTTATTAAATGCATGTCCTATGACAGAGACATTCAGTAATACTCAGAAGATCATCACAGAGCATTGCATATCCCACAAAAATCATTAATTTTACTGACAGACAGTAAGTAGACAGAACTCAAACTTCATTCTTTTGTTTAAACTCTGTTTTGTCACGTTTTGTATTTTTCTCATTACCCTCTCTCTAATTGTTTCTAGTTTTTGACAAATCCTACCTGAAGTTCCACATTTAAATTTTTTTAAAAGCTAATTTTGTAGAAGCCCTTCCTTTAGGAATTAAGTAGTTAAGTCTAGGAGTTAAAACTCTAAAGTTAAGTGAAAAATAATAAATTATAGCTCATTCGGTAATCCTGGTCCTGCAGTTGATATTTCTCAATGCATTTGCTGCTCTCTTTTTACAGCACGGTTACTCATGCTTTAGTTTTATCATTTATTATTTACAAAGGACCACGTGCACCTCATTCTTCACAAAACAGCAAATGTTCCAGGTCCCTGCTCAGAAAAGCTCAGGATTTATGATCAAAAGGATGTGGATTCTTCTGCTTTGAAATGTTCTTGAATGTTACATCACAGAACAACAAGCAGAGAATTTAACAGACCATCCCTGCCCACTGCTGCTCAATAAGCTCACGTCAACACAGGCCTTATTTGCTACCATAAAGCCCTAACCCACTTCCTTTCCATTCTTTCAGCACAGTAGAGCTGATGTTTCCATCACAGTTTGGTACCCACCTGTAACATGTGTTTAGATGCTGATCTGTCCTTACAGCTGTTCACTGAGATCTGAATAAATGAAGGACTTGAAAAGTGATCACGACCCAAAGCTGCACTGCAGAGCATCACATTGAATTTCTTTGTTCTTTTATGTGAACCTCACCAGCACACACTGGATATCTGGCTTATACAAACTATAGGTGTTTAAATATAACTTATAGCTCTATAAACTTGTTCATTCAATCCATGTGTGAGTGCCAGAGACATCCCATTAAAGTCCCTGATATGGCAATGAACATGATGAAGAATTGCATGAACATGCAGAATTGATTTTTCATCCTTCTTTTTACACTAGTTCATGAACAGTTCATCCTGTGACAACTGAAGTTAAATCCTTAACCAGCTTTCTAACCTATCTTTTTTTTTTTGTTCAAGCATTTCAGGTTATCAATAAGCTTGAATTTTGTAATTTCAGGAATGTGGAAACCCCACGTATTTGAAGTTCTCAGCATCAAAACAGACAAACCAGTGGAAAATGCTGTTACAGCCACAACCATCTAGGATCAGAAACAGAGCTGGGTCTTTTTCTCAGACCAAGGAGAGAAGCTGTAAAAACTAGAGGCTTTCAGGTGTGGCAACTTTTCTTGAGGTCTGAAATAGGAGTTAAATTTAAAGGCACATCAAGGCCCTCTGAGAAAGCGAGTTTCAAGTTTATAAAACATGCAAGTATTACTAGTAAGAGGGAAAGCTTCAATTAAAGCTTCACAATTCCCATATTTATTCTCAGATATGATGTAATTAATTGTTCCCTTCTTTCTAGAGAAATAATTGATCTTCTTTCTGAAACATCTGGTTGTGATTCTCAAGATATCTTTGTATCAGTTGTTCAGTTGTACAGCACTAAATGAACCTCATCACTGACTTAGATAACCACATTATTGTCTTTTACTTTCCTTTTTTTCTCCAACAAAGATCATCTCAGTTTCAGCTTTGCTTTGTGACCCCAGCAGGACATTGGGGCACCTTGTAGCAGAATCACTTGAAGATGTGAATTATTTGTAGCATGCTAATACAGTGAATAAAGCTAAAATATGGACAAGAAGAGAAAGAGGAGGTCATCTATCAGAAGAAATTAACTTTGTGACAGTGTTGTGGCTACAGAGGAAGTCCAAGGCAACAGAGCAAAGTTGGAGGAAAAGTCTGTTCTGGAAATACAGAAAGTACAGGATATCGTCTCCTCAATTATATCCTTTGCTTTGTGACTAAGATTTAAAAATTCAAATCTGATGGAGAAATAAATGCAATTTACTTGATCTTGAAGCTAAAATTCAACACTGTTACTCCTCTGTTAAGTTCCTGACTGGACCAAGAAGTACCTTTGGTTTGAGGTAAGATGTGTTTCTCCTGTCTGTCATTGGGCAAACAAAACCAGAAACTTTTCCCTCCAGCTTAAGAGATTTAGTTACAGGTCAGAAACCCACTATGCTAATCTGGTTAAAAAAAATCCAAAACCAAAGGAAAAAAGGTCTCAAGAGTTAACAATACTGATTCAGTTTATCTCTACTCAAGTTTTTGAAGGAAACTGTTAATCATCTTTTATTTCTATTAACAGCTCAGTTTCTACAAAAGGGCAAAGTAAGAATTGGTTGTAACTATTGATTGCAGGAAGTGATTGAGTGATCACTCCCCAGCCTAAAGAAATGGCTTCAGCCATATCTAAGATATTTAGGTATTTTTGGGGTTATATAAACACTCTCCTGACTCTCTTTCAAAAATGCAAGTTATATTTTGGGAACAGTTTTGCTTCAATTACAAATGATTTCACATTTCAGAAAGATGATTTCAAAACTTAGGTTGTCAGTACTTTGAAGGCTCCTCTCCAATCCATTTAACTTTCCTCTGAGTTCAGTACATTCCCCTCTCAAATGAAGATGATGATAATCCATAACTTCTAAAACTTCTAAAATGTTTTGCAGTGCTTAAGAGAAAAATGTGACAAAAATTGAAAGCATTTTTGCTATATTAGTAAGAATAGAAGAGTGACACCTTTGTTGAACTGTAGTTCACACTTCGAAGAGATTACAGGTGGTTTTGTCATGTTATTTTGTAAATGTTTTTTAGCTCTGAAAATATTTTAATTTATTTACTTCAACTAGCACACCTATAAAAGCATACTGAATGCACGGTGCCAACAGAGCTCCCAAAAATGTTCACACAGCTGGTCTTAGTTCTTCAGATTTTTGTGTGAAATTACACAGCTCTGGTGGGAAGGAATAACTCAAATGTTGCCTTTTGTCCTAAGAAAGTGCTGAGAAATTAACTTACAGATGATTATGTAGGAATCATGACTAAAGCTCCATAGCCTGGCAGCTCCCAGGTACTGCTCAACAGGTTGGAGCAGAAATAATGGGTAAATAGGGGAGCTGAAGGAGTGCTGAGTGCTTCAGAAGGAGTTACAATTAAGGTGGGCAGAACACCATTTTTTAAACTGGAATTTAGGCAAGACAGCAGAGCTAACATGCCAGTAATGGAAGCAAAGCGAGATGCAGGTACAGGAGATATTTTAATCACTATTAACTCACTTCACAGTTCTCATAGGATGATAACACAGCCTGTTACCACGAGAAGAATTTGTGAAGCTTTAATTGAACACATTAAAGTCTCCTTATCCATCATTGGAGCAAACACTTCAATATTATACCATCTAAGTGCATTTTCTGAATCCTTAACAGAAACACCACTCAGTTTCTAAACCAAAGCTTGCACAAACAGTGCTTAAGCAGCAATTTCCTTGCTCTGATTTATGAAAAGGCACTGAGACTGGAGCATCAGTATTCCAGAATCAGCTGCTGGAAGGATTTTTATCACATCAGGAAGAGACACCCTGTCACAAGCAGCAGATACACGCTAGGCAAGGTATCTTTAGCAAAAGGAAACAGCAGACAAGCAGTAATACAGAAAAGAAAGCAAAAATTCAAATGAAATCACTCCATATTTCAGAGAAGGACAAGAGATTTGAGACCTCCCAAAGTAGAGAGAGAAAGACAAGACACAAAATTTTCCTCAAAATGCCACCATCTCTTCATTTGGTTACAGAGCAAAGCAGGATGATATGCAGTAATCCAAATAAAGTAAGTAAAGGGGAATGCATTAAAAAAATTAGGCTGTTGTGTCCTCCTTGGACCTATCAAGTAGTTCTTTTGCCAAAGTACAAATTCTCTACATGCCCTCCAGCTTCCACACGTCAGCAACATTTTTGCTCTTGATCAGCCAGACACTTCCCAAGTTAATTCCTCTGCCATGAGCTTGTCTAAACAAATCTCCCAGCACACACTGCGTCCTCCTCCTTGCCTCATGAAACAGGGATCTCACATAACCCCTATTTTCTCCCTTGTATCTAAGCAAATGCATATGTCTACTACACATGATATCTTAATCACTAGTACCTTCTGAAGAAAAGTTTCAACATCTGCTGTATCTTAATTATAGCATCTCAAGGGACACCAGCTGACTTTCACATTAGTTAGCAAAGAATTAGGAATTCTTTGGAGGCCAAATCGTTCATCTGAACAATGCAACAACACAGCAGGTGAAATACTCTGATGCAGCAAAGCAGCACAAGACCTATTTGCCTTCCAACCCCTCATGCAGGATTTACTTGCTAAGCCTACACCAGAGGAAGTAAATACCTCTCTGCAAAAAGATGGATTCCACTCAAAAAGAGGTGGAGTTGTTCTGTAAAGAGCAGGCCTTTGCCAGGTATAAATTATCACAATGCTGTTGTCATGGAGCTGTGAGCATTTATCCCTGCTGAAGATCTGCTCCAGGATTTTCCAGCTTCTACTGCTGTGTATGTATTTTTGTAGTGAAAGGTTGTCTGTCATGATGAAAGTGAGCACAGCACAATGATTTGTTTGTATTTATTCTTATAGCTCTGTGGTTTTGTATCTGTTAGTCATTGCTTTTTTCCTGATCACATCTGCTCTTGTTACTTTCTGAATTTGAAATCCCCCATTAAGAGGGGTTGTCAGTAACAGCTTTTTATCAGAGTTTATAACTCTCTGCTGGCCCTGGGACATGTGCAGCTAATGACATGCACACACACCGCCCCAGATTACAGCTGAGAAAGCAGCAGTAGGGAGGCTGTGCTAGTGACAAGTTTAAAGAGAAAGAGTGCTAGGAAAGGTTAGATTCTATAAATTGTGGTCTAAGCCCTCAGTTTACATGACCAGGTAATATCCCTGACAAAGTGAGGAAGTGTTTCTTTTTGAAAATTATGAAAATTCATCATTTCTGAGACTCAAATATTCACTTTAAAAGTAAACAAAATGTGAACAGTGAAAACTTGTAACAACTGTCCTTTAAAGCTTTATTTTTAGGCTCTATTCAGCTGCCCAACTGTGAAGAATCCCTTTTACATAGCAGTTTGTAATGAGAAGGTTTATTTTTTGGGATTAGATTTACAAAAGCAGCAAGAGATCTGTAAGTGCAAATCCCATGCCTTTCTCTGAGTCTTGTGTTGTTGTATCAGTCATGTTTGCTTTGAAAATAGCCTCTTCTTATTCCAGCGGGGTTTTTATTCTGTTCTTGACAATCGAGACAGGTAGTCAAACTGGCCCAAAGCCAAAATAAAAATATTTCCCCTGCACTGGAGTCTTATTTTATCATATAGACATGAAAGAATTCCTAAAATAAAACTGGTTTCCCTGACACTGACAAACTAGAAGGCAGCTTTCAAAGAATCAGTTTTTCAAAAGACAGACTTCAGAGCCCAGTGTGCACTTTAATCACTTGCTTTACAGAGATACTCCTCACATAAGTGTAAGATGTAAATGATTATTTTCACCCTATCTCAGCCTGTTAGACCTGATTGCTGCTGATGTATGCTCTTTAAAGATCTTTAAAATCCAGAGTGAGCTTTTCATTCTCTCTTTGTCAAAGAGCCCCAGTCAAATTTTGTCTGCTACCATCTACACATCCCAATACGTTCAGATGACTATTTTGTTAACAACCGAAAAAAAGATGCCTTTTTTCCCTCTCTATAGTCAAAGAGAATACCTCTGTTATGAATATGCCTAGAACCATTACATAATGAGCCTGAAACACAGGTTATTTGTGAATGACAGAAAATCCATAAGGAAAAATGCAGCAGAATTTGTTTGTGGCAGACTAGTCTGACACACTGAGTCTGACATTTACAAACTCCTGCTATTCAAGAGTTACTTCCTTGCTATTAATCCTGTCTTGCTATTTCTGCAACAGCAGAAGAAAAGATGAACTGAAGCTGGTGTATTACCATAACTGGTGACCCTGCAGCTTTTCCCTTGGCAGGTGTCCATCACAGCTCGCTCCACAGCCTGTGCTGGAATCAAATGGGGATGTGTTCTCTTATCAACGAGGTGATGTACACACTTCTCTGCATGGCTGCCCTTCTTGCTGTGAAATGTGGTAAAATACAGGGATCCTTGTGCTGCCTCTCCACATGACACTACATCAAACATAAAGAATACCAAATGACTTAAGGAGTGACACTGAATCACTCCGGAACTGGCCCAGCTGGACTGAACAATTTCAGAGCACCTCTCATATCCAAGCATCTGAGCAAGGACATAAGGATTTGGCCTTCTGAGCTGGTGGGACAGACACACATTCAGGATCCCACAAAAACAAGTCTCAGGAGAGTCTTTCCTTACATCCTTTTCGGTGGTACACATTTTCTGTGTGTCAGCAAACAATTCTTGATCTGTGGGATAGGAGCTATTTAACCAACATGGGTATTCCAGTAAAAAAAAAAAAAAAAAAAAGGAAAAAAAGAAAGACTCATCATTAATAAAAAAATATTGTTAGGGGCTGAAATTGAACACACATTACGAAAAATCAGCATCTGAAACACGAACTTCCAGCTCAGCAGAGGAAAGTAATGACTTGGGAGCCAGTGCAGCATAGGAAAGCCAAAAATTGTAATGAAAAAAGCTTTGATGGCTCCAAGGGAACTGAGGAAAGCACATTCTTCATCTGATATGGGGTGCATGTGGGAGAGCAGCCCTGGCTTCCAAGAAGAACCCTTTCAGAGTGATATCAGCTGTCTAGAGACAACAGACTGAGGTTCATCTTGGCCCTGCTGCACTCACCCAGCACAAAGTACAGCTTGAGAACTGTTCCTGGGTAAGGTGCACAGATGGAGAAAGAGCTCCCTTCAACCTCCCACACTGAGCATGGAAGCAGGACTCTCACATGCACATGCATGTGTAAAGAAACATGTATTTAAGAAATTCCAGCCTTTCTCTTATTTAGTAGGAAGTTGTGTAGTATGCAGGATAACACTGTAAGCTGTGAATCAGCAGGAACAGGTACTATTCTGTTGTGAGTAAATCAGTTTAGAAATGACAAAAACAGTTCTAACAATGATCAATAACACAATGATCAATAACACTACACAATGTTCCCATAACACAACTATAGGTTCAGTCTAAATCAATTCCTACTTGAAGTAGAATATATTTTTCAGAAAAAATAAAACCCAAGGAATCTTCATTTTAAAAACTCCAGGCAGAAAACCCACAATGGTCCCTTATAAACAATTTAAATGGTTTGATTACCATTATTACAGAAATGCCCACCTAGAGTCTACCTTTGTCTAACTTCCAACTTTACACCATTTTATTTCCTTATAACTGCTATGTCAAAGATTTCCAGCCTCATATTCTGTGCCTTATATACACACAGGCTGGGACAAATTACCTCTGCTTAAACTAAGCAGGTTCAAGTCCTTGAGTATCTTACTGCACAGAATATCCAGTCTATTAATCATACTCTAACCCTTCACTAACTCTTTATTCCTTTCTGACACATGAATCTGTATCTTCACATGGACTCAGCTGTTGGTGAAGTTACTCCTGACTCCTGAAGTTACATCCCTCCTGACACAGGATAGCTCCATCATTACTGCTGGAAGTTTCTCTTTAGGCCACCTTTAAGCCTTTGGTGCGACAGTAAAACCCTACATCCCCCAATTATCTATCATGATCTCCCACATACCTTTCAGTTATTATTTCTCAGGTCAGACATTCAGCCTGCAAATATAATTTAGAATCAAAGATCCATATAATAGCCTGAGTTGGAAGGGATCCATAAAGATCATCAAAGTCCAGTTCCTTGCCCTGCAAAGGACAGGGCTTTACCTTCAGTTTTACTGAAGTGTATATGATTTATTAATCACTTCATACACTAAATTTATTCCAAAATCCCCAAATTTATTCCATCTACATAAATTTACCATTAATTATTTTTAAAATAATTTTCTTGTCTTTAAAAGAAATGGGAAGCAGAGTATGACCCAACAGTCCCTAAGGGAGTCTATTAGATCATAATTCCCCCTTTGGATATTAAGACTACCAGATGAGCAGTTTTAGGTCTTTTTTAATATGTTGCCCAGTTGAATTAGCATTATTCTCATTTCTTAATGAAACGTTGTGTGGTATCATGACAAATGCCCCAAGAAAGTCCATTACATCAGCACTACAACATTCATCAACCAAATCTCATATATCAGAAGAAAGTTATTGAGTTATTCCAACAAGATATATTTTCCATAAACCAATAAGAACAGCCATATATTACATTATTCCTGATTATTTTGCTAATAATACCCCATATCAGTCTTCCATTATTTTGCCAGAGATTGGCACCAGGCTGAAAGGCCTGTAATTAAGAAGCCATCCTATTTAAAATTCTGGCACAGTATTTGCCTTCCCAGTGCTGTATCAATTAATAAAAACCAACATTAACAGTCCAGAGACATTCTTAAGCAGTTCCTTGAATACTCCCTGATGAATGTTTTTGGAACTGCTGATCATAAAATGTCTCAACTTGGACAGTAGCTGTTTAACGACCTCCACAGTCAGTGATGGAATTTCCCAATCTCTTTCTCTACCTGCTAAAAATGCTGATAATAGCACTTACTCCCAAAATGCTTCGAGATCTGTAGTTTAAACACAATTCTTAACATCCAGGTATCTAATTCCTCTGTGTTGCAGTACCTCTCCAGTGAGTAAGAATATTCCTACTTCAATAAAAATCGTTCTTTCTTTTGTATTGAACAGGATCTGAGGTACAAAGTACTCTCATATCTTTTTCATGCTGTCTGCCCTGAATTTATACAGCAACATTAAACCTTTTGCTGCCAGGAAGTCCCTTATATCAGTAACCACGTGGAGTTGCTCTAAATGGATGCTCTGCTGAATCCAGTAATTTCTGAAGGTTTGTTAAGTACAACAAACAGTGAAGCAGTTAATATGGTAAGAGGACTATGTCTCATCTGTATCACCAGCAATCACTAGTGGATAAAGTCTGATTAAAGAATCAAATTTTCACTTTGAGATCTGGAGAGAATTTTTGTAACCAAATAAAAAATGATCAGAAGAAAATCCTTTCAAATCTTCCTTTCATTTCAGGTCCAGCATGTTTTAGGTACTAGTACAGCATAAACATTTTTAGCAATACTAAACCATTTAAGCCAGACTTTCACGAACTTTATAAGGAAGATTTCTATCTAAGCAATTTTTCCTACTTTAGGATAAATTTATGTGTTTACTGATGCAATGGCAATGCAGTGCAGATACACCAAAGCTAGCTGTAAATCACAGCCAGGCTGGATACTGCCATCCATCCGGCCACAGACATCAGGAGCTTGAAGTAGATAAATGCCTGCATACTTATGCAGCCTCTAAAATACATTTTGTAACTTCCAGCAAGCTATATGAAGTTAAAATACTACTGGTATCTGAAAAAAAAAGAGATTTCAATTACCTAAGTTGGTCCAGTGTGATTGGAAGCATAACAGACCTAACACCAGTAATGGGAAAACACCAGCTTGAAAGTATTTAGGCAAGTTAGTTGTCTTCAGAATATTCCACCTGCTCAAATTCATCCTCTGACACTCTGAGCATAGATAGAAGCAATCTCAGAAGCATTAAACAAAACTTATGAACAGGTACAAACACAGTGCTTAGCATTAAAAATAGGGGAGAAAAGAGCTAGGAAGCTTACTTCTAGTTACAGCAGAAATACTGTCATCAACAAGGAAATAATTATAATATCTAGATGAAAATAAGGGGAGGTGTAATTAGCAATGGAGACTGATTTTTCTGTACAATACTGCCACAGGTATTACAGGCAGGCAAAACACAACAGGTATATCTAATAAGAACTTTACAATATAGTCATAAAAAGCTGGGGAGAAACATTGCCTAGAAAAATCCCACTTAAATGATTGCTTAGCTGTAGTCAGAAAACAGTTACTGATGATTCACTGTCAAACTACAGGGTTTTCCTCAGTGGCATTCCAGCATATAATTCAGCATATTTTGATTAATTATTTGGCTAAAGGAATAGAAGACATATTAGTTAAATTTGCAGGGAACATAAATCTAGAAAAACCTCAAGAGAATAAGATGAGGATGTGCTCAAAATATAAAAGCATCTGGGTAAAGTGGAGAAATTGTTTTGAAGAAGTAGGATACAAGTGGTTAAGTACAGCATTAACATTCTGAAGTTAGGGAGGACTAATCAACCACAAAAAACACAGTCGCTGAGAAAATGACTCAGTAGCATCAGCAAAGGTAACAGGATAACAAGCTTAACACTACTCAACAGTATCCTGGTATTGCAATACCTCATGGAGGGACATAGAAACAGAAATACTGCATGTAACACACATGAAGAGTTTCTTCTGGTACTTGTCCAGCTTGGGTCATTACTAAAGTAAGCCAGTCTAAGAGAAGTAACAAAAAAGATGATCAAGACTTAGAAAAACCAACCTGTGGGACAAGGTTTAAGAAAGTGGCATTGCTTAATCTTTTACAAAAGAGAAAATTACAGGAAGATGCAATATTTTTTTTTTAAATGTGTACAGAGCAGCTACAAAATAAAATGGAATATATCCTTCTTCACATCAATTTTGTCTAAAGTAAATAGAAAAAAGGGCATAAACTTCATCAGCGCATGTTTAAGTAAGGTCAATAGTAAAAACTCAAATAGTAGGATAGTTAAGAACTGGAGCTGATTATCTGTGGGGTTGTGGGCTTTCCCCATTCTAAGACTTTCAAAAGGGGTTGCAGAATCAACCCCAATACATTTGTGCTACACTGCAATCACAGCAACTGCAGTATCAGTGCATCCCTGGAGATTCTAAATCTTCTATGAAACTTTTTTCTACTTCATAAATGAGGAATGGTTGGTTTACAAACCTGCAGCACTTGTATAGATGAGGCCCTTATCCATACACTCTGTTTCAATGCAGTCAGCAAAAGGTTTGTGTTGACTTCAGCAGACACATACCAGGGTCCAAATTCAGGAAAACTTAAGAGCAGTGGCCATTTGGCCATTTACATGCAGCTTTCTTGGGATCTGCAATCAGGTGAGAGTGGAAAGACATGCTATCTCCTCTTTTCTTTATCTACACTGGCAGATGATCCTTTCTGTATGAGGCATTTTTGTCTGGAGAACAGTGTCACTGCACATCCAAACCAGCTCCTCTGCAAACAAAACCTCCTGTGCTAGGAACTGACTGTGTGGCTGGACAAACAACAGTAACTATGGTGCTAAGAAACACAACCACACGAGGTGAAGGCAGGACAGACCTACTGGGAGGCAATTTCCTGTTCTTCTGGTCTGATGATTTGATGTGGATGATGTGTTAGTCTATGATCATGGCTTGTATCCTCTCTCAGCAGCTGCACATTGCAGCAGCAGTTCTTGCTGAGCTCGTTGCAAGTGGGAAAGGTGAGCTCAGTGCAAACTGACTCAGAGCTCACTTTTCCCAAGGAAGTCACAATTCCTGCAAAGCACTTATTTCAGATATGGGCAGGAGTGGCACAGACCACCTATAAAATAAACCACAAGAACTTTCACCTCTACATGAGGAAGAACTTCCTATTGAGGGTGCAGAGCACTGGGCAGGCTGCACAGGGAGGGCATCGAATCTCCCTCTCTGGAAACATTCCAAACTCCAACTGAAACAGGACTGGGAGTTTGTAATTATGCTGGTTATAATCTATTACATTCTTCATTCTGCTGACAAGTTCTAGGCTGGTATTTACTAACAGACACAGAGTTACAGAAGAATAAAACTGGTGTGACTCCAACATAATGAAGAATTATACTGTTAGTATTCCACTCGCACTAGTTACAATCTAATTGCCATTTGTTACTGTGACTGGTGGTTTCTACAGCGAGTCTTTTTAATTGAACATTGTATATGCATCATTAGCAAAATTTTTTAGTTTTTTAAAATTAATTTTGATTGTGTCTTGTTCAAATTTATTATTCATTAAATCATGTAAAGAATCCCAAAAACCTTCTTTATATGTACTCCCTAAACACATATAAGCACATTAGCATGGGAAAGGAATGTGTAAACACACATAATATAATTAGCACTTTCACTAATGTGTGGTTGTACCAGTCATACCTTATAACTGCCACTAGAAAACAAAGCATAAAGTGTAATTAGAATCTGTCAGAACTAACAATATTACAAATCCTAATTGTATGTTATTGATAAAGTTTAACACTATTGCTATATTAATTTTGACAGTTTTTGCACCTCACTTGAGTCTAAGAATAAGCTAGGTTATTTTCAGTGGTTAATCTTTAATCAGCTCCATGTTTTCGCAAATTAGGCCAATTATTCTCAGTTAGCAAAAAATAGCATTAAAGAAAATATTTATTAGTAATTATGTTTGTAAATATCTATTTCTTAATAAAATATAGGCACTAGGCATAAATGAACACAAAGAGTTTCCATGTATGCAAACTACTTATCTCCATGGTTACATGAGCTAATAGAATGATGTTTTATACAACATATATGCACCAGAACATTAATCTGTTACTGAACAAAGCAGCAAATCTGTATCTTTATGACCAAATGTGTTATTGGTGGATGCTGGCAACACAATCTGTTGTCACACATGAGAAACACCCAGAGATTCAGAGACATCTGAGATGCACCCTTGAGTGATCGATAAAACTTGCTGGGCATTCAGAGGCACAAGTTCCCCAAAGCGGCCCCTCCAAGTCTCAGTTCCAAAGCTGTAAGAATAAAGCACATCACAGGCTATGGCTGCCTCCAATGCTACAACTCATCCCCCTCAATTTGCATTTAAAGCTCTTCCACTGAACACTTTGTTGCACACAACACATTGAGGATATCTTAACTTTTCTACGTGGAGTGTGCAGGCCTGTTTACCAGTGCAAGATTTTCCTAATAAAAATCATGACTGACCCTTGCCATGTGGTTTCTCGTTATGGAAACCACAGACCCTGTCATTCCAATCACTATGTTCATGAAGAATGTTAGAATAACTGTTGTTAACTTGGAATCTATATAAATTGCCTCATGCAGTTTCACAGTCAGTGATTTAAGACTGTTTCTTTAAGTTTACAGGATGACATAAATATCAGTAAGGCTTAAAGGAGTGAAATATCTACCATCCCCCAGGGGTAGTTAAGTGTCAGGGTTTTGACAGTAGCTAGGTAGCTGCCAGCTTCTCCAAAATGAGCTTGTGAACTTTGTATTTCTGAGAATGCCTCTGCACTCCCATTACTGTCTTCAGGCTTCCTAATAGTCCCAATTGCCCCACAAATGTATTCAAAAACAAAATCGGAGCATTTATTTGTAAAATAAAGGATTTTTATTTGACTTCCTTCAAAATTTCCCTGGCAATTTAATATTAATTAAAATCTGTTGAGCCATATGGTGACTTTTCTTTTCCTTAACAAACATTGTGACTTTCATAGTTTCTGCCATGATTTTTTCCATTTTTGCCATAACAAACAACAAAGGTTAGAGAGCTCGTAGCACACAGACATCACTGGTTCAAATATTAATGCAGCCACACAGATAGACCAAAAGGGACCACAATGCCCTGTAACAAAACAGATTTTCACATTCATAAACAGAGCAGAGTCACAAAGATCATGAATCCCAGCACTCACCAGTTTCTAATCTGTAAAGAACTTGCCTTTATATGTATCGTACAGAATTACACATTAATGCTTTCTGTGCCACCCATCACTGCATTTTTTAAATTGCACTACAACTGAGCAATAAGGATCATGCACTGTTTCCAGATTAGGACTAGATGGAGAGAGAAACAATCTCACTGAGCCTTCTCCTTGTGAAGAGCGAGAGCAAAGGCAGAGTTGACACCTGTGGAAAGCACAGACCTGTGAGTGTGGCTTGGACTCAACTGTATTTGAAGAACAGCCCCTCAAGCAGGTGCCCCTGCCAGCCCTCTGTCCCTGCACACATCTCCCTCCATCCCTCCTCTGCACCGACTGCTGCTTTGCCAGCTTTCACACTGACCAGTGCCAAGAGATTTAGGCCCCGCTAAGGGAAAAGGCAAAAGCTGGATCTATCTGGCTTTACTGGATCACTCAGATCCTGCCAAAATGTGACATCAATATGCCACTGCATCAACAAATTGTGCAACGAATGCTTCAGATGCGTTAGGAAAAATGCCTGTAACACACTATACTATCAATCTCTAGCACGGGGATCTTGATGAATTCTACCAATGTTTGTCCCTCACTTATAAATAACACAGCATGAATAACCATTCCTAAACTAACAGCTCTTCTACTATAAGTGTGCTTTTTCATACCCTGTAGGAAAAATTTAAATCAAGATGCAAATGCTTAGGTTTAGAAAATGGAGATATTGCTACACACTGGCATTGACAAATTTTCCCCAGCTTCCCCCTGAGAAAATCACAAGAGCCTCAGACTTAAAACAACAATAACAACAAAAAAAGCAATAAGAAAAATGTATTTTCAAGTGCCTTAGAAACATTCAGCTACTATAGAAAACCTGCACAGAGCTACAGGGATGGATGCTCGGGATCTACTCTAGCTAGAGTGAAAAACTGCACCTTCAAGATTACTAAAGCTAAAGAGTCTAATAAATCTCAAGAAACAGCAAAGACACAAAGGGCTCCAAGTTTAAATACAACTTGTTTTTTTTTTCACCTAGACCTCAACTTCTAAATTGAGGAAAAAGCCAGCCAAATATTTACATCTGAAAAACCTGTACTCCATATTCTGTATTTTAAGTGAAACCATGATAATTTAAATCTGATATTTTCACCTAAGTGCAGTCACCTTTTGTGAAGTTTTACAGTAATATATGTCTAACATGTATGGACAATCCCAAAGAAGTATTTTAAGCTTATCAGCTCTTAATTGAGGTTCTCAAAGCTGCTTAAGGGATTTAGACAAAAAATATTCATTTCTTATTTCCTTTTATCACCAATACATGGCAAAACTCCTTGGCTGCTCTGAAAATCTCAGTGAGCTGGATACGTATTTACTGGATTTAAGAGAACTGTCACTTTTGCTATCTAAAAGATAAAACTCTTAAGCTTAAATGAAAAAAATAATTGGATAGATTTTGCTTGTGCCATCACTGACGACTTTACGAACTCATGTTCTGCAAAAATCCATTTTTTAGCTGAATGGGAACACTTCAAAAAGGCTTATTTAGTCAGCTGAAATGAGAGCTGTGATGATACAAATGTGCTGGTTTCAGGAATAAGAAATTTATTTTGCACTGTTCTAGTACAGGAGCATGCTTAAGGTTGGATTGTTCTGGTGTATCAAAAGCATCATAAAGTTTGTAGTGTAGTTTAATAGTAAAACTTGAGAGCTCAACGCCAAGAAGTTACACAATCTAGCAAATTCCAGGCGCTGGAGGTTTTCTGTGCTACTGAATATAGATACACTGGGTAGGACAGAAATTTACGATGAAATTGAAAAATCTGCTCCTTTTAGCAGATTCAGAGTTTAAGGTTTGAGGTGAAGTAGAGAAAATAGCTGGATCCAAGATGATGCAAGTGTCTCCCGCAGGATTCAGCCAGGCCTGTCGTGCCAGTTTACAAGGTCAGAATTTGCACGCACGGGCCAGTGCCAGATTTTTGCCTATATAACAGCGTCTTTGGCAAGCGCTGAAAAACGCTACCAAGCGATACTACCAAGCCAGAACAAGAGTCTCCTGATATTTTCTGAGAATTACAACAGATCACGTTCGCTCTTCATTCGCAGAGCACAAGGTAGGGTCCGGGCCGATCCTTTTGCCGAAACCCGGTTAATTGCGGCCGCGGGAGCGGCGGGGCAGGGCCGGGAGCGCGGCGCTGCCGCTCCCCGCTCCGCAGGCAGCGACATTCCCGGGATGCGCCCGCGCGCGGAGCCGCTCCCTGCGCGCCCCCTCCGCTTCCACGCGGGGAGGCGAAACTCGCGACCCGCCGGAGGCTCCCTGTGCCACATCCACGTTTTCCCGAGTCCTGGCTCCGGGACGCTCCGATTTTTTGCTGTTATGCTTAGTATGGCTTGTTTTCCGTGATGTTTTGTATTTTTTTTTTTTTTTTTCTTTTAATGTCGGCAGTGGGAGCCGCCAGCCCTGGCGGGGCGGTGGGGCTGGCGGACCGCGGCTCCAGCGGGACCCCGGCGGGCTCCGCCCGGTGGCCGCGGGGCTCCGCGCGTTCCCTGGATGCTGCGCGCTCCCCCTGCGGAGGGAGGGAGGGAGGGAAGAAGGGAGGAGAGAAGGAAGGAGGAGGAGGGAAGGGGGGAGGGAAGGAGGCCGGGGCTGCCGGCGGGAGGCGGGGGAGGGCGGCCGGGGCCGGGGCCGCCAGGCCGGGGCGGCTGCAGCGGGACGAGGCGCGGCGCGGGCGGGCGGGCGAGGCCCGGCAGCAGCGGCGGCCCCGCTCCGCCCCGCAGCTCTCCCCGCCCGGCCGCCCCGCAGCCCTGCCCGGGTCCGCCCGCCTGCCCAGCACCCCCGAGCAGCGGCTCCTGGGCAGTGCCAGCACCGCCTCGCAGGGGGAAACAGAGGCAGGGAGGCAGCGAGACAAGAGGAGGGCGGAAAACAGCTCTGGGTTACTGAAACCAGTGCAGGAGCTGCCAGGACAAACGGAGCTTTAGCCAAAAATAGCTCGTTCAGGGTTAGGCTTTTTTTTTTTTTTCTTTTTTCTTTTTTTTTTTTTCCTTTTTTTTTTTTTCTTTCTTGCAGTCGAGCGGCCGGGAGAAGTGCCCCCAGCGCAGCGCACAGCCGACCTGCCGGCCTGAGGGGCAGCTGAGCAGCCACGGCAGGATGTACCAGGGACACATGCAGGTAAGCGGCTGCAGGCGGCACACGGCGAGCTCGGAGCGGGCTCCGCTGAAACGTGGCTCTGGGAAGTTTCGGTGGGTTGAGCGGAGGGGAGATGCCACCCTGGCACTGTGCAACAAGTGACCTGGTACAGTGTGACCGTGGCATTTCAGCTCAGGGCCAAAGCGAGCAGCGTGCCTGCGGCTGGCGCTGCTCAAGGGGAAGGATGGCAAAGGGGTTCTGTCAACTTTGTAACTAGGTGAAGTTCTCTGTGTATTTTTCCGTGTATGATGCCTGCTTGTTCAAACAGATTCAAGGGAGTATTCCAGGGCAAACATTGTTATGGCATGCTTTAAGTGACACATGTCTCCTGCCATCCTCTTGATGCATCTCTTCCTGTATGTCAAGTGAAGGGCAAACAATAAGGGAAAAGACAGAGCACTTGCTTTGCAAAATCTGCAAAGGTTTCACACCACACTCAAACTGTCGATTTGCTCAGTGTGTTGTGTTTAAAGGTGATGGATTTCTATTCTTCCCTCCCGACGCGGGATGAGGATTGATTTTGCTAAGCCACGGAATGACTTTGTAGAATGAATTCAAACACATGGCAAAGAGACTTCAAGATTTTAGGCAGAAATCTTGTCTCATGATCCTACTGATCTACATCGCCTTGGCAGAATACACCCCTCCTCCATAAAAACATTCTACTGCCTTGGACCTGGTGGCTTTAACCTTGACTCCCGCTCTCCTTCACATGGCTCTTCCTTGGGAAGCCAAGTCTGTTTTGAAGAAGGAGGAAGTATCAAAGTGGAGTAAAGGTTTACACCGATCTCCCAGATTTGTTCTTTTGCTTTGGACCCAGTCTGGCTTTGTGTTCATTGCCAGGAACGATCAAGTGTTTTTATCACGTACAGTGGCAGCAGCCTTGATGTGGTGTTGTTAGCACTGAGGCTGTTTAGAGAGGAACTGCAGCCTTAGGAGGTGCGAGCTGACCACTTCTGTTTGGTGTGACTGCACAGCATTTAAATACTGACTGAATGGTCATCGGGGACATCAGGCAGTGTCAGAGCCAGGGTTGTGCACGATATACATGAGTTAAGAGAGGACTCTGATTCAGCACTACCTTCCAGAGCTGAATGATACCAGTTACTCTTTCATGTTTGTGTTACCTGATCGCAGCAGTGATAAATAATGTGTCATAATACCGCTTGTAATTGAGAGCAAACAGGTTTAACAAGAGGTGAATCAATGGAGGGAATATGCATGTTACTGTTTGTTTCTGATAATAAGGTTAAAACACAAAATCAGTCCTGAAACTAATGCTACTGAATTGGACATTGCCAAGTAGGTATTTACATCCTTAAGAAAGCAGAAGTTCTTTGCTGTGAGTTATATATTGCAAGGTTTCAACAAACATACAACACTTTATAAAAGGAAATCTAATGGAATCTTGAGGTGTCTCACAGCATTGTAAATTTTCTGAGTCATCAAAAGATTGAAATCAAACTTGCAATAGGAAATAAGGTCAAAGCATGCAAATATATTGTGACTGGTGTCCTATAAATTTTTTATTTCAAAATAATTTTATTTTTCTAGCCCAAATATAGTTAAATTCTAACCAAATTCTCTTAAAAGGCTTGCTGAAGTAAAAATACTGTTCCTGTTGACTACACTTGTAATTGTTAAAAACAAAAGCCCACCTGAGTTCATAATCCAAACTTTTAAATATATTTTTATCCTAACAGGAAGCATTAATGAGCTTCAGATAACATCTACAAAGCCTAAAGCCTTAGGAGAGATTTTCATGTTTAGTATATACTTAATTAGAGCCTTTAAATGAGTCAGACAAAGACAATAAAACGCTAATTTCTTTGCAATGAAATGACCTACTGTAATGTTTATTAAACCATGTTGGAACATAAGCTAAGTTACCATACAAATACGGTATCAAACCTCATGCTAAGAAAAATGTTGGCATATTTTAGGCATTACAGGTCCTTTCTTACTATCCCAAGACTTTTTGTAAGACTTGTACTAATTTAGGGAGAACTGTTTGCATTACCTGTTAATCTAAAATAAGATGAACAATAAACCCGTCCCAATTGGGGTGGATAAAGTCAGACACATAAGTCAGCACCCTGGACTCCTAAGCGAAAATAATCTCATTTTTAAGGCACTGAGCCCTTAATAGAATTTACGGTTCTTGAAGAGAAGGTGTAATGTTTAGCTGGGTAAACTACACTACCTGGCTACATCCAAATGCAAAATGATGGGCCAAGATATAATGCCTGATACTACACTCTTTAAAGCAATTGTTCTTCTGAAGTTATTGGGATCAAATGTAGGATCTGACTTAGAATTCCAGTAATCATTTCCCTTTTTCCTACTGTTCTGTTCTCAGATGTAAAAGTGAAACCTGCAGAATAAATTCCGTAGTTCATTTATTTTAAAAGATGTTTGCAGAGCCCATGTTTCACTAATAAGCTGCTGTAACTCAGCTAATTCTTGGAATACTTCTAAAATGGGAGAAACCTAACAACTGTAACAAGGTAATAAGCATAATTACAGAGATTGGGAATTTACCTCTCTTGGAGAGGCATCAATCCTTATCAGCTTCAGTGGGGAATTTCTGACTAAGCTCAATAAATTGTACAAGTAGATTAAATATACTTTGCATTTAAGATCTGCTGAAGTCCAGCACTGAAACTACTTTATTACATCAGGCCATAATGTGCATATCTCTTCTTAATATTTTGTTTATAGTACAGATTAGGTTTGTTGGGGTCTTTTTTCCCAAAAATCAGAAAATCACCTTGTTTATTCCAAAGACCTAGGTTTAGATTTTCTTCTTACTATTTTCTAAATGAAGCCTCACAACACAGAAATACTACAGAGGTCCTAAGCCGAAATACCAAAGGCAGTTAAAAAAGATATCAAAGGAAGCTATGTCCTGCCTCCACATTCCCAGGTGCCTTTCTGTAGGATTTGCTTTTGTGATACTTGTGCACCCCACGCTTTCAGGTAGAACACCAGGAAAGAGGTGAAGTGGCCTTCCAGAGAGCCAGCACCACAACCAGCACTAGGATGCAGAGAGGTCCAGTGCCACGGGAGCTCTTTCCAGGCTATTTCACCATCATAATGAGCTTTAGCATTTGATTTTGCTCTGTTTACCGACCAGTTCGGTTTGCGCAGTGACCGCGCGAAGCAGAGCAGGGACTGCCGTGGGTCCTGAGGCTCCAGCTGCCTCCTGAGCCCCAGGGGTGAGGCTTTTGCATGAGCAAGAGAGCTTCAGATGAGATGCATGGGCTGTTTGTCTACAAATGTACAACCTCAGTTATGTAAGAAGTCCTGTTTAATTCAGTAAATGTAGGCTCTGACTGGATGGAACCTGATGGAGACAGGAGCACACCCTGGGATTCACAGATGAGGCAGAAGAGCCAAGTCTAAAAGCTAAACTGTACAGGTGAAAGAGAGTGTTTGTCTCTTAGGATAATGTGTGCAATCCTGTGTGCTGTTTTCCATCTACAACAGAACAGTAGCAGACCAGATGGAAGCAGAACATTCAACCCCCAATCACTGCTCTAAAATGTCTGTCATTTTAACAACCAACTATAAGATGTTTTAAGGTTTTTACAGTATATTGTAGACCTGGTACCAGACCTCCTGTTGACTTTTATGAAAGTTCTATAAATGAACAGGGGGCAAATTTCAATCACAGAATGGGATTTGCACAGCATTTGACTTCCTATGAAATTCAAAATAAATGCTTTCAAAACTGTTTGCCCTGATGCTGTATTTAGTCTGCTTTCCCCAGCACAAATGCTTGAGCAGAACAAGTGCTTTGCCAAATGTTGGCATGGGATTTTACATATGGTAGTGTTGTGTTTCTAGATGTCTTAATTTAGACAAAGCACAAATCTTGACCACACAGGGGTATCAAAGTTCCTCTGGCGCTTTTTTGCAGGAGCAGGTTTGTTAGTCACGATGCCTTGGCCAAGTTCCAGATCAGATAGTTTGTCTCCTAAACTTTTGATTGCGTAGGCAATCAGCTTCATGCCCTTAATTTTTGTGTTGTGATATTTAACATTCTACCATTGGTACTTTGTATTTACATGAAATAATCCATATTAATCATTCATGTTTCAGTAAGATTTCAGTTGTCAAACACATACCTGTATGATCATAGTGGGTCTGCAAAAAAATAAGTATGTATACATGAAAATTCCTGCAAGGTGGAACCTCAAGGGCTTCACATGTTTTGGTGGGCCTGAAAAGCACTGCTAAATATTTTATAAAAGACATTTTTATACTGATTTCTTGGCATTTAAGACACACTAACTCGCTGAGAAAAGGGAAGCAGAACAGTCTCACGATTAACTGCAGATGCAAATCCCATTTTGGTTTACTTGGTAACCTAATAAAAATACAGTGTTGGATACACTGCTACCTAAAATAAATAACCCCGAAGCAATTAAACAGTTGTGAATAAAAAAAGAAAGTAATGTTCATTTTTACATTAATAAAATGGTCTACAAAGAATATGCACAATGTAAAATTGAATTCAATGCTAAATTGAATCTCCTCTCAGCTGTAATGTCAACATAAACTTAATAACTTTAAGCTACAAAATTTTAAAAATCTGGGCACATGGCTGGAATCCTAACTGATCTTTAGTGGTGTCTATGATTCATAACTCCTAGCCTAGCTAAAATTCCATTATGATAAACTGATAATATTTTATTATTACAACTCTTTTCTAAAAGTACTCACAATACTAGGGCAGTGTTTATGGTGGTATGTTGTCTATTTTGCCTTGGTATTTTCCAGTATTTTAGTAGCACCTCTACCAAGTTTTGAACATCAGATTATGAACTGCTTATAAATTGAAAGAAAGGTAAAAATAATGAGCTCACTTTCATAGAATGAAGTTCATTCAAAGAAAGTAGATGATAAATTGTGTTTGGCGAAGGCACAGACAGAAACTGTAAAAATTGTGAGCATTTGCAATGCTGGTAGAGAGAAGTGTTCCATGAAGCTGTTAGGCAGTTTTACAAGAGCCTAGTGGAAAATCTTGCAAAGGCTCAGAAATTCTTGGCTCATGCTATATTTTTACTGGATGTAAATTAGGAAGAACTTTTACTAACTAGATAAGGATCCACCCCTCTATTCTGTAATTAAATTCATTCAAAACATAGAAAAACAACAGTCCTTAGTGTAGTCTCTGTCATATATTAATATAAATGTTAGTCTAAACCCAGTATATAACTTTCACCAAAGAGGCACTGTTTACTCAAGAATCATGCTGTACTTTCTTTTTTTAATCTACCACTATTGTCACAATTTACTATGCAAAGGAGGAGGATAAAAAGTTCAGATAAAGTCCACCAGGTGGATCAGGAGGAATTGTCCAAATAGAACAAGGGGCATGAAAGGATGGAAAAAATAACGCATATGGAAATTTAGACTTTAGGAAATGCAGTCTCATAACTTGGCTGTAGGATGTTTTGTAATTTATAATAGTCTTGTATCTAAGTAAGCTTTAAAAAAAAAGGTGTTGATGTACAAACCAGGTCCATTTAAAATCATCTATCCAGCTTAATTTGCTACTCTTTTTGCAAAAGTTAAACACGAAAAAGGTAAAAACATTGAAATACTACTTAGAATGAATCTACCCAGTGCACAAAGTACGTACTAGTTGTTTGTGTCACAGAATCTAATTTTGCACAGTCTATTTCAGAAATAGGTGATCCTGCAAAACTGAGAGAAACACTTGTCTTCCAAATCAGTGTCATGGCATGTAAACTAGGAGGTGACTTTCTGTAGCTGTGGATTTTCGTCATTGTCCAGTAATACTACTAATAAAATGCCTAAGGATCATAAAGACTGTATTCAGCAAATTTTTCTACCAGGTTAAAATTATTGTAAACAGTCTGATATTTCATTGCTCTGCTCTCAGGCTCTTGAAGTTCTGAGTCATTGGTACATGAGTTTTACTTCCAGTGGTTTATTTGCATTTAAATAAATTCTAAAATATCAAGTAAGTGAAACTCATTATACGCAATGGAAAAAAAAATCCATGTCTCATCAGTTTACCCATGCCCAGAAATGCAAATCACAACCCAAAGTTTAATGGTAGCCCCCGAAGGTGATTTTCCCAAACTTTGCACGATTAGTCATGTGTCAGCATTACTGCAGTTCCTCTCAAAAAACGGGTTGTCCTGAACTTCTGTAGGTTGGCATAGTAGATGTAAGCATTAAGTTTTCTTCCTCTACTTCTCCATTGCCTGTCATGACACTCAGATTTGCCACTGCTTTGCCTCTCATTGTCCTGTTTGTTGATTTTCTCCTCCTTGCTCGAGTTTGAAGGCTTTCATGAAACGTTTTGCCTCCTGCCACATTTGTGCTGTGTTTTCCTTCCTGCTGCCCACGGCAGGGCACCCAACTCACCCAGGCCATGACTGCTGCCTGCAACAGGGGCCGAGTCCCCTCTCAGCAGCACTTGGTCACAAAACAAAAATGTTCCACAGCCAAGGTCTACTCACTGCCACAAGTAGAAGGAAGTGAACTGATGGTGAAAAATTTGGTTACCAGCAGAGCTCCCTCTTCACAAACTGTATGAAGATTAGGAAACAATAGGGGACTGCCACGAGAAGGGAAGTAGCCAGGTTTAAAAAAACACCTGAGTTTTATCTACAACATTTGCAAGGTAGACCTATGCCCATAAACCCACTTTTCTCACATGCTTCTCTATTTTGGCAATCCCTACAGGAAAAGAGCCACACTAAAGTCTTTGTGAGTTTCTCTGTAAAATGTGGAACACTCTAATGCTTCATGTTCACTTGTCTTAGAGCAGTCTACTGTCTTCTGGTAACTTGAACTGTTCATTTCATAGAATTTCCTTTTTATACCTCTTATCCCGATACAGGTGTTGAATACAATTTACCAATACCTTTGGACAGCATTTTTCAGTAAAATATGCATTTGGAACAAAGTAGCACCTATGCATTTAGAACAACAAAAGCATGTGTGATAAGAAAAGTACTGTGCAATGAATTAAGACAAATTACCATTCTTGATTACATTAAGACTTCATTTGCTGTTAGGAGATACATGAAAGAAATTCAGATGCTCTTGTCCACTGACATTTAGAAATGAGACCTTCAGAATTATTTTGACATGCATTTACTATCAATCATTTGGCTTTATAGACCTTAATAGTTTTCAAAAGCTGAGGAAACAAACTTTAAAATTTGTCTTAACAAGATTAGAGCCAGCTGTAACTTAACCTTTACATCAGTGAATCTAATTGGAAATTACACTGATGTAAAAAACAGAGTAATTTGCTTCCAAGCCTTTTTCACATTAATTTCTGTCTTCCCAACGTCACCAGTCAGGTTCCAAAGCTACAGTGTCAAGTAGTGAATACAGCATTTCCTGGATAGGGGCAGGAAAGCAGTCACAAAATACATTTTCAAATTCAGCATTTTCTGACTAGTAGGCGTATCAGTAAAAGGTCCAGGAACTCTTATTCATTGTTAATTAAAAATCAGTTGAGGGGAAATACTTGCCCATTTAAGTCTACTCTGAAATACAGAAATATATTTCTTGATAAGTAATGCTGAATATTAGAGTTTAACTTCACAGAGTTTCCTATGGTCAATTTTGCTAATACTAATGTAGGAATAAACAAAGACCACAGTAAATAGAAGCTTCTTGAGTACTTCTGAGTATTATGTAAAACTGAGAGTAAACATCACATTTTTATATGATAGTAATCTGTCAAAGCCTCTTAAAATCTTAATAGGAATATCTGAAAAAAAAAATCATGTTTTACACAAAAGAACAGATTCATTTTATTTATGCTAGGTAGAAGATGGCCTTAGTCATGATCTTGGACACCATTGTCATAGGAGTAATGACAGAAATGTGACAGAAGTGATTAATGAAATAAAAAATACAGCTTGACATGTGTCTCATCAAAGTGACAGGTTATTTCTGTTGTCATTCATGGAAGTTTAACAAGGAATATAATTTTCCAGTTGCAGGCTTGAGATGTACATGAGATCTTTCATCTTCTGCTATATGTTGTCTAACACTCCTTTCAAGAACCAGGACAATTTTAAGAAGGCTTTGAAAAAGGAACACAAGAAAGAATGATAGATAAAAGAAAGAGGGAAAATTAGGATGTACAACAGAGAAAACAGTGCTAAGGAATGGAAACTAGGAAGTAAGTGACTGCTGGTTTTGTTCTGAACAGTAGAAAACGTCGTTAATATTACCACTCTACTCAATCCAGGTAATGCACACAACATGGCAAGTTATATACAGCTGGAAGGGATGCATAGAATTGCCTGAACCTGTGCAAACAAAAGAAATCTGAATTATTAGAAGACAGCTAGATACTACATGGAAATAGTGAAAGAGCAGTGGAGCACTCACGATAAAAGATTACATGCTGTTCAGGGAAGACAGAAAACCAAAGGTGTTGGTCATGTTAAGAGCCTGGACCTGAAGAAAATGGGCAAAAATTCTGTAAGAAGCTTCAGAACTAATATTTTCAATTGTTAAATTGTTAAGGTTATGCCTTAACACAGAGAATGGAGAATACACAGGGAATGGAGATAGTTTCTCATAGGCAGAAGGAAAAAGTATAAGCTGCCTAAAGTAAAGCTTATTTAGATCTTAGAAGTATATTAATCATTGGAAGTTTTTGGTTATCTGATGGAAAAGGGGGAGGGGAGCAAAACATACTCAAAGTGGCATCTGTAGTATGGATAACCTAATTTATGGTGCAAACCCAAAATGTTTAAGAGGGTTTGAATTCTTCAGCTATTACAAATGTGTTATATTAAATGGAGACTTGGTATAAAATATGTTATATTTTCTTATTCATAACAAGAAAATATATTCTTGTTATGAATCTGAACAGAACAACAGAAAATATACGAGATTTAAGATAAGGTGAGAAAAGTTGTAAGACAGCTAACAGCCTGGATATCCATATGGCTATCCATAATCTCCAAGGTTTTATGGAACAGACTTCAAGGAAAACTACACATACCTAGACAAAGAAAAAAAAAAAAAGAAAGAAAGAAATGCTATTTGAATTTATCAGGAGAACATAATGTCCAACTAACTTGACAGCATTTTCTGTTATCATAACGGGGTTTTAGGCAAGGGAGGTATAACTGACTTGATCTATATGACCTTTGGTAAGCATTTGTTACGGTGTTACAAAAGAAATTATTAGTGAAGCTGGAGAAAGTAAAGAATAGTAGTAAATCTGTAAAGAGGGCAGGAAACTCATTCATGGGGAAATGAAAAATAGAGCATTAAAGGAAGGACTGTCAGCCTGAGGAAAGTTTAATAGGGAAGGTTTTTGTGGATCACTGTTGGAAGTGGTTGTTTGTGATGTTTCATCCATAAATGTAGCAGAAACAGGAAAATGGTGACTACATTTGTTGATTACTCAGTGCTGGAAAACATTGTCAATATTGGGAAAGATTCAGTACTGCTGAGTTTTGGTCACTATACAGAGGATCAACAATAAAAATATGATTTCATTTAACACTACAGTATAGTGCTGATCATCAATAACAAAAAACCTACCGTAAGACATGGACTATAATATAGAAATTACTGAGAAGAACAACTTGCACATACATAATGACTATAAGTTGTCGATAAAATACGTCCATAAAAAAGACAGATGCAGTTCTAGTTTTAGAAGAGTTTTTTCCAGAATAGTCAGGAAAATATCAGTGCCAGTTGACAATGCCAGTAGCAGATTTTCAGTTGAGAATCTTTTACAGAAGAGAGGCATGGAAACAGGTCCAAAGAAGGATGATCAAGGAGAAGGCAAAGTCTATCTTACAAGAAAAGACCAAAAGATTTTGGCTTATTTCATTGAGCAGAATGACAGCTCAGCAGGACCATAATCACAGTATGTAAATGCATCAGGGAGATAAACACCAGATATGGAAAAACCTAAATTAGCTAAGAACAAAACTGGCACAGAAACAAATGGATATTAACCAGCTGTGAATAAATTTAGGTTGGAAATTAGAAGAAAGTTTCTGATCATTAGAGCAATCAAGACTTCCAATAGCCTTCCAACTGGAATAGTGGAAGCAAAAGAACGAATTACTTTAAAGATGAAACACAGTTTCTGAGAGATTTGGTATGACATGCTGCGTATGAGACCAGAAGATTGAACCTCAGTAACCCAGGAACAGCACCTTCCTTGTCTTAACAGAATCATGGAATGGTTCAGGTGGGAAGGGGCCACAGTAGATCATCTGGTCTCACTTCCCAGCTCCAGCAGGGTCATCCAGAGGACAGGGTACGGGATTGTGTCCTGATGCTTTCGGGGTATATCCAGTGAGGGAGACTCCACACCCTCTCTGGTCAATCTGTCCCAGTGCTCAGTCCCTGCACAGTGAAGTTCTTTCTCATGTTCAGGTGGAACTTCCTGTGCATCAGTTGCCTCCTGTTTGATTGTTCGGCACCACCAAGAAGAGCCTGGTCCATCCTCTTGGCCCCATCTCTTTAGATATTTGTGCAAATGAGCGAGGTCCCCTCTCAGTGGCCTCTTCAAAGTCATCTTCTGAAGTTGCCTTCTCAAATTTCTCTGACTTCAGCAGAAACACACCCCAACTCCTGTTCAGAAAGACCAAAATACTCAACTTTGAGAAGTCAAAAATCTTCCTGTTACAGCTGTGGAGGCTTGACTGTCTTCACAGTGTGACTAACCTCCTGTTGAGACCCCACACAGGCAGTGACAAATTAGTGCCACTTTGCCTAGTCCAAGACATCATTTTGAGTCGACCTGAGCTCTAAAGTTTGAATATTCTCTCTGCCAGCTTTCTTATCAAGTCTCCCACTCATCTGAACTCATGGTTTTGCTTCGTATAAAACCTTCATAATCAGAGGAAATGTATTTCTCCCATACAGCTAAACTCAATGTTTCATGTTAGAGACATCGAAGCCTTTCACTATCTCTTATTCGTGTTCCTGCAAGTGGGCACCGGGGGCTGGAAATCACCAGCTGTGTCAACATTGTGTAACAGGAGGCTTAAATTTATTTCAATAATAACCAAATTTTGTGTGCATAAGGATGTAAAATAGAACCCATCAGAACCAGCAGAGATATTTTCCCTGACATCAGATGAGCCAGGACTAAGCTTTTTTTCAATTACCACTGGCTCACTTTTCTCTCCTAAGCTCCAAAAACAAATGCATTGGTTATTATTTAGAGCATGTGGTCTTAAATAAGGGAACTCAGTTTTCTGTTTTGCAGTCCTAGTCAGGAAAACTACTGAACTCACTTTGGACTGTTCTTTTGGAAGGGATCATAAAGCCACATCTTTGAGTCAGTGCTCTGTCCCTGTAATGAGTCAGAAGATTATTTCTGAATTGATTTAGGCTCATAAAAGTATTTCAGGATCTGATTTCTGGGGTTCCTGTCCCATCTTATATCTGTGATTTGCATCCCACAATGTATCAGGGAGACAGACGTCCCTGAACACTCCATCACAATCTGATAATATCATTACAGCCTTGCAGCTCTTGGTCATAATCAGTTCTATGCTGTAGTGCACTCTGCTACTCAGATCTTAGAATTTCAAGAGTCACACCAGCAAAAGACTTTCCAAATAGGTGAGATCACTGGGTATTGGCTAGGCAAAGATATGCAAAAGCATATCACTAAATTTACTGAGCAAGGGAATAAGTACTTTTCCCTGCCATTGCACAAAAAATGAATGTTTATTTCCAAAGTGTTTTATTGTTGTCAAAGAGAAACCAAATTTTACTACCTTTTTATCAAGTTGTCATTGACAAATACCAGAAATAAAATTGCAAATAAAATTCCAGATAATTAACTCAGACTCATTAATCATCACAGAAAAACTGTGTATTCAGGTTGTTGCATATAGATTCTGTATATTTGCTAAGCACCAAGCAAAGCAATTTTTTTGTGACTTTACAAGCAAGTCCTTACTATTCCTTTTTGCACACAGACATGCTCAAGTTCCATCCTGTGTGTCATTTGCCGAATTTGAGAGCAGATATTACTGATGTGGCCAACCAGACAAGATAGACACAGACTAGAGAGACCACAAATATCAAACCTGAGTTTAGCAAAAGGCTACAACCTATGTACAGAGTGTTCCCATATCTGCAAATACAAAACAAAGGACTAGTAAGGTTTTTAGCGACTTTTATACAGCTCTGTTAACAAGGAAATAGAATTCTTGGCTTGCACTAATACACAATAAACAATCAACATTATTTTTCAACTATGATGAGTTTGATGTCTTCATGGTGCTTTCAGTATATCACTGCCAGCAGGCTGTCTTTGATTTCTGGTCTTTCTTGCTAAAACAAAGAGTTCTACAAATTAAAGTCTCATCTAGCATTTCAGATAAGAAAGTAGTTTCATCAACTGCACATTATTTTGGACAGCAGTCTGCAAGGAGTACAGTAGAAACATTTACACTCATCTGCAGGTAAAAACTTACATAACACATTCTGGTGTCTGTTTTATTTTGAAACCATAGAGATGATGTCTGAACTATCATTCCCACTTCAGCTGTGACAATTAAATACACATGTATCAAAGAACTGCAGATACTTGAAAAATACTCTAGATTTACTAGTCAAACACAATTTTCTTTCTAAATTTTTTCATGGGTTTTTTTGATTCTTTATAGCTGACATGTCTTGGAAAGGAACAGAATCACTGCTTAAGAGTTCAACTGCACTTGTGATTTTTTTCTCCTCAAATCATTTTCATAAAGGAAAAATAAATATGTTACAAACATTACATTTAATTCTGCTCTGATTTTTGTTTACAGGTTCTCACTAACTAAGAGGAGAAGCAGTTATTTAGTGTATCTGGTTACCATTTGTTTCTCTGCAGCATTAGTTTTGTGCAGTCCCTCAGAATTTGTGTTTATTGACAGCAAAATAATTTCTGAAATATGAGAAGCATAGTTTCCAGAGGAAATCCATTGCAGATTTCTGTTCTGTGTCACCTTCTTATTAATACTTAGCACTAGCAGAGAACCATGGCAGCAACTACTCATATACTGCAAGATTCATTTACAAAGATGCTGCTCAATATTTATCTACTGCCCATCCAGTGAAATCCTGAAATCCCAGTTCTAGTGAAATCAGTGATAAAGATACCATTAATTTCAGCGCAGTCAGAATTTTATTAAGACTCTTTCACAGTCAGAAGCATTATTCCTTGCCTCAAAGTAGCCTAGAAAGGGATATCTTCATTCTGTAAACACAGAGAAACGAGGTACCAGAAGCAGGCTAAACTCTGAGGATTTATAACTGTTTACACTCCGTTTGTATGTGGCACATGCAGGTTCTGTCCAGTAACTGCCTGGGTCCATGAGTAACCTCCAATGGTTATGGCAGAACTACAGAGGGATCTGGAGTTAACTTCCTGCTTGGCCATTGCCACAGATTTTCTATAGGAACTTGGACTTACTGTCCAAGGCACTTACTGTCACTGTGCTTCTGGTTTCTATCAGTAACACAGGAATAAAAGCACTTTCATTGTTATAGGATGTTCTCCAGATGTATTAAAACATATAGAAGCAAATGCTCATCCAGTTATGGAGAGCACTTTTATTTTTAATTACTAAGGCAATGTTTTAGTCTTATAAAAATGAAAAGTCTTCTTAAAAATAACCTTTATATTGAATCCAAACTTTTTGCCAGATGTCACTCAGAAATTAGAGTGTAACCACATAGTACAGGATTCAGTGCCCTCCATATAACTGAATTAGTAGGGGAGTTGGAAAATACATACAATAATGCAATCCCAAATTCAAGAGGGCTCTTTTCAAAACATGGAAACCTGGTCAAGTAAATTTAATTCTTCCTTCTGGGATATTGCTGATAAGACATGGACAGAACAGTGATTCATGGGAGGGAAGAGAAGCAGATGAGTACCACAGTAACAGAGAACCCGGTGTGGGTAAGGAAAACTAAAAACAACAGAGGAACTCTGAAGCAAAGTCCAGTCGGGAGCGTCGTGAGCACAGCACTGGAAAGGGAGGCAGGATGGCTTGACTGAACCCCAGCCAGAGGGGCTGAGGAGGAAGAAATCCCATTCTGAGCCAGGCTCAGCAGCTGAGCGAGGGGTCAGAGTTTTAGGAGTAGAGCTGGTTGAACATGTATTTTAGCAGATAGCACAGGAACCCCCTGTGATTTTATCCATTGGTTCTTGTAAAACTACAACAAATCTTTTTGCATCACTGTGTCCCAGTCTAATCCCATCTATGCCTGGCTAATCAACTGTAATGCAATTCGTTCAGTGCATTACCTCATAACTGTTTATACTCCAAATCCATAACAAAACAAAGAGATTCAATGGAAAAGCGCTGTGAGGCCACTCTTGATTCCCACAAATCAGT
This sequence comes from Corvus moneduloides, assembly GCF_009650955.1. Taxonomy (NCBI): domain Eukaryota; kingdom Metazoa; phylum Chordata; class Aves; order Passeriformes; family Corvidae; genus Corvus; species Corvus moneduloides. The sequence continues at coordinate 20,848,406 of NC_045485.1, forward strand.
TTGCTGCACTGGGCCACACTAGCAGACTCTTCAGGAGCAAGCTGACCTTGCTGGATTTGCTGTTGCTTACAGTGAAAGATTATTCTGGTTTCTCCATTTTTCACATATAATGCAGAAAAATTACAATGTATTGCCCCTGGCATTTTTTCTAAAATAAGGTGATTGGGCTTCAGAGTGGCTTTCTAAGTCTAATAACACATAATATGATAATTATAAGAGGGCAAGGAACAGACTGGTATTGAGAAATTGCAAAAAACCAACTACTGTACTGATTGAGATATTCAAAGTGTTTTTTCAAGATACAGAGTTGTGAAAAGGTACGAAGCAGAAGAGTTCATTCAAAGGAGAACCAATTTGAATAACTCTTAAGAAAAAGGCCATAAAGGGGGGACTGTCAGAAACAACACAGCATACTATGTGGAGCATGGAAGGGATGTTAGCACAGTAATAAGCACACGTATCAACTGGAAACTTTGAAGAACATAGTGAGATAACCTTCTCAAAGGCTGATACCTGATGAAAGAGCTAAAGGCCTCAGAAAGAGGCATTTTCTAGAGAATTAAGATATTTTAATCTCCATAACTACATTCAGAGGCAACACTTCGGTGGACACTGGAATTTAAGATTTATTCCTTTATATTACTTGGGACACATCCTTGCCCATGTGATTTTCAGTTTATTACAGTGTCCAAAAGCAGCTGTGAGAGGGGCCAGGCAGTTGACACATGGCCCCAGTGGCTGGAGCACTTCTACAGGAGAAGGAATATGCCAAAGGCATCCTAAATATCACTGTGGTCACCAGCTGCTTTAACAGCTGGTATGAATCTCTGCCTGCCCCATGGGCAGAGGATGTGTACATTCACTTCACCCTCTTTTCTCAAGCTGTGTTGGGAAAGACAGTTTCAACAAAACCTGCTGTTAAAGACCACAGTTTTTGCTTTAAATTGTGAGTTCTGAACACAGTTCTTTGTCATTAGACTGACTGAGCTGTAGGCTACTGCTTGTAGAATCCCAGACCAGCTCTCCAGGGAGGATCACCAGTCTCTCAAAAAGGATAATAAGGAAAGATGCGATGACACTTGGACCTCAGTTCCCTAGGGATTCTTGTTTAGGAGGAGAAAGGAGTCCTGAGTTCTTCTTTCCTCATTAGGCTGCACTGCCTTTAGAGTTATTACTACTAATGATACCAAAAATTATCTGTAGTGGATCTTAGGGATGGAAAATAGAATCAAATCAAATAGATCTTGAGTGGAATAGATCACTGCAAGCTGCTGAGCTGTACCCCACCCTGACATCTGCACAGTCCCTTTTGGTTCAAAGGATGATACAGATGTAATTAGAAGAGAACCTGATGGAAGATATTAATAAAAGCTAAGTAAAATAATGTCATGGGTTAATATTGAGATGCTATTTAGGAATAAAGGAAGGGTTTTTTCACAAAATGCTGAAATAAACCATTAAATCCAATCATTTTAAGAGAAAGCTACATAGCTTTTTTAGGAAAAAGAGAATGAACAGAGGGCACTGCTGCTGGCTAGGTGTTTGTTAATTTTTCATGTGAATTTATTGCATATGTAAGTGATTGAATTAGTAGCACTGACAGGAACCCAGGCACAGTAAAAGCTTCCTGCTACTGACACAGCAGTGCTCAAGCTGTGCACTCCTGACCATTAGCAGTCCTGCTGTGGAAGCCCCGAGCCTGGCTCTCAGCACAGGCTGCAGAGCTCACTGGAACGGGACCGAGCGCGGCACCCTCCGGAACCAGGGCTAGGATGAGACCACTCCACTTTTTTAGATTAATGACCTCATTTGGACTCTGATGCCAGGCTCCAGGGAAGAAAGTCCAGTGCAAGCTAATATGCTGCCAAAATACTGCAAGGTAAGTTTAGGGGGAAGAAATGGTTAAGAGGATTTTGTATTTTGTCGTAAAGAGACTAAATGCAAACGGAGTCAGGAACAGGCAGCTTGCAGGAGAGACTGTAAGGTGCAGGAATCAGAATGTTTTCTCACCTTTGGAAAAAGAGGGTCATTCCCAGACACTCAGAGGCTGAGCAGTGAGATCTGGATCTTCTGTCACCGAGCAGTACATTGGTTCAGAGCAGCGAGCCTTTGAGAGCAAACAAGGGGAATATAAATTGCATATCTAATAATTTAAGCATGCGGCTGTGTTGCCAAATATTACCATCTAAAAGGAATATAGGTATAATGGCTGCTGTGAAGTCCTTAGGGAAGGACTTCATAACCTTTTGGGAGCCCTTTCCTCCTCCCCTGCAACGTATTAACCTTTTGACCACGTCAGTACGTAGATGTACATAACGAAACGGAACATGCAGACAGTTACAGTTGGGGAGCGGTAGGAACAAAACATCAGGGATGCAGGATGTTGTATGAATTCTGTATCAAAACCTCATAGCCAAGAATAGATACAGAGCTAAAAGAAAAAAGGTATTTCTGATGTATTATGAATGTGCAGATGAGCAGCGATGGAAAAACATTTCACCACTGTCTTACGAACGATATTCCTGTGCGTCAGAATGTGACAACCTAAAAGAACGAATATGAGCTTTTTGTATGAGTAGCACTGCTGGATTTAATGGTGCTGCTAATGGAGTAAGATTTTTCTTGGAGTAAGGGTGCCATAAACCAGCCCTCAGCCACCACTTCCTGTTTACTTGTGGTTTACTCTCTAGAGCAAACCCGTGGTTCTCTCGCTGCAAATTACTGCTTGTTACAAAAAAAAAAAAATCTTGCTTAGTATTTTCCTTTTCATACCATTCATTGTCATGGAGGGTTTTCTTTTCAAGTCAGTCATTTGACATGTAGAAGAATGAATGAATGAACTTTTCTTTGATTAGAGTGGTACTCTGCTCTACTCTGCTGAGAGGTAGAGCTTCCCTTAACATGTTGTTTTTCAGTAGGTCTAGACAACCTCTTCTAAAATTTCATTTAGATATCATTTGTAATTCATTTGAACAATTTTAGTCACTGAGTAAAGTTGCTTCAGTATTTTCCTTTTTATTGAAAATTATTTCATTGCTGCAAGCAAGGTATTTTATTTTATGATTTTCCATATGGTTGATCCCAAAGGAGAAAGGAGGAAACACAAAAGAGTTCCAGATTAAATTCTAATCCAATTTAACAACAGCTGTAAGGGAAATGAGGACATATTAGCTACTCTAGAACCTCAGCCTCCTGGAAAAATGAAAAATGAAGCTGATCATACAGAAATTTTTACTAGTTTAAGTTTTCACCTATATGCAAATGTTTAGTGGCTGCTGGAGACAAAACCAGGCAGAAACTTCCATTGAACTTCGACATTGTACCAATGAAAAGGCTCTAAATAAACATACACTGAGGTGCACAACTAATAGCAAAACTAGCAAATGCTTTTGACATTTGGACCTGAAGTTACAAAAAAAAAAATTGTGTTCTAGCACCTTGGCAGATTTTGAGGCTGGAAGGATCAATTTATTGACATATCATATGAACTCTAACATAATACAAGCTGATGGACTTCACACTTGACACAATTGATTTTCAAGACTATAATTTGAATGGGAACAGCACATACTCTGGAAAAGCATCTCTTTTAAGCTTAAAGTGATGGGGAACCTATTATCACTTGCTCAAGGTATTCCAGCAGTGATTCTCCGGACTGTTCAAAGTATTCTTAGCATCAGCAGCATATTTCTTTCATACACACACACAATACATTAGAAACTACCTTAGAGTGATATAATAAAGCAGATAATATTTTTAGAATTCTCAGGTAAGCTGTACTGTAATGAAAAGGTTTGAAATTATATTTATAGTCATGAAGAGTGCAGCTAACTCAGGACCTGTGTAAGTAAGCACATGAAAAAATCAGCCAGAAGTGTCATCTTGTTCCCAGCTGTTTTCCAGTTCTCTTATAGTGGATAGAAGTGGCAGTTAGAGGAGTTGGAGGAAAAACCCTCAAGGTATCAGCAGCCTCTTGTTCTATGTGGCACAAAATGATCTTACAGTGTAAAAGTGTCCATTGCCTCTGGAGGAACCAGGATTTCACCTTTAGTCTTGTGGGAGGGAATTATGATCGCCTCTTAGAAAAAACAGCCAGGTCACATAATAGGAGAGCTGCTCTGTGGAGAAAATTTAAAATCTATTCACATGTCAGAAGTGTGTATCTCTGTATTACAGTAGGCAAAATGTACTCTACCTCCTCTGAGGTAGTTAAATCATACATCTATTTTAGCATTTTCTCAGAAAGTTCCTGCCAATGAGAGTTTTTACAGTCCAATTAACACAACAGGGAGTGACAGTCTCTAAGCCTGAAAACAATTCTCACTAACAGTGATCTGGACAAGGCTACAGATAAGAAGCTCCTCTCTTTTACATGGAAAGGTAATAAAGTTATTCAACCAGTTGCAAAACATGGAAGAACCATTTTTACCCACACTAAGAATGGAAGCAAAAGACAAGGAAGTTGTTCTTGTCAGTGAAAGAAATGGGTTAGCATGTGTCCTTATTTGGGAAGAAGAATAATCAATATTTAAAAACACTGAACAGACTACACTACATTGCTGGAGACAATCCTCTCTCCAGGAGAGTGTTGGAAGCCAAGAAAAGACCAAAGGGAGGCTGAAAGGGGAAAACTGCACCGTGATGGTAAATCAAGGTGGTGATAAACACAGGCCAGAATAGCAGAAGCATTGACTCCACCACCAACCTCTCATTTCCCTGTTCAGTGGAAAGGAGAAACTACATACAATATCCCCCACTGCCACTGCTTTATTTCTGATAGCCAAGCCAATACTCCCAGCATTTAAAGCAATATTTCATGCTTTCCAGTTGCATTCTCTGGATTCATCTCTGTCCTGTGAACTCCATGAAGACATCAGTTTCCTGGGTTAATTCTCTTCTCATTTGTCAACATAAATAGTGGTAATTTCTGTGAAACTAATACCAAAATGAAGTGCACTGATTTGGAAATGTTTTGTGTACATGTAAAACAAAAATAGAATGACCTTGCCTGAAAAATACATTTCTAAATGCTTGAATATTTATGTGGACTAATCAGCTAGGAAATACTGAATTTCAGAAGCTTATGTATTTCACACAGTATGACATTTAGTTCCTTTCATAGAAACTATTGAGTGTTGTTAATTCAAACCGAAATACATCTACCATATATTTTTAATGCTGGATTAGGACTTAAGGGATGTTTTTATTATTCCTTCATGACAATACAAAGGCAAAAAAAAATCCCTCTGCAGGGACTCAGTAAATGAATCCACTTGTTCATGAGGCAAACCCTACTTGTTTTATTTAGAACAGACTCAGCAGACCTCAGTGCAGTGAATCTCTTCCTGGATGCTGTCAGCCTGACTTCGCTAAAGCAGCACCTTACCTTGAATTTCTAACATTTTGACCAACAACTTTTTTTTCTCCCAAGTACTTTATTTGTATTTATCCAGCAGCAAAAGCTGATATTGAATAATTCACCGACAAGATTGTCTGCCTGCACCTTTCCCTTGCAGCTGTATTTACTCAAAACAAAGCTATTCAAATGAGTCTTAATCAAGACGTATCATTCTGCTCACTGTGTGACCAAATCCACTCGGATCCCCTCAGCTGGGAATGCCAGCAGTGAAGCCTCAGACAAGAATTCTGGCCAGTTCACTGTCAGGGCAAACTGGATTCATTGGAAGGTGGCATTAATGTCACATTTTGCTGATTTAAGATTTCCCTGGATCCCCTAAGTACTCGGCAGAAGTGTTGTTCTTTCTGTGCCTGTTGAGCCATTGTTTGGAAGCTGATGGAGGAGCTCCTTAATGCTTGACACTTTGCTTTGGCAGCACAGCTCTTCCCAGTGTGCCCCACTGGGCACAGTGTAGGTCAGTCTGTGTCCTGCCCTGTGACCAGCTACAGCTGGGGGTCACAGGAACAGTTCCACGTGGAGAACAGTGTCAGTTGTTACCTGGAAATTCCCAGGGAAAGAGAATCCCTTTCTTTTAAAGCTTACTTTGTTACAATTAGGTGTGAAATTACAGTTAAAAGTACTGGAAATTGAATTGCTAGAAGATAAAATAATTAAAAGCTTTATCAATAGCTACTGAGTGCCAGGTGTTTTGCTTAAGGGAGGCCTGTCTCCAACCTGCCATCCCTCAGTGTTATTTAAATAACATTTTGACAGTTCAGCATACCAAGTTATACTGAAGAGTTTTCACAGAAACTGAATGGGATATGTTAATAACCCAGACAGCCTGTGAGGTATTTGTGATTCCCAGTATGTCAGGCTTGTTGGATTCTGCCAGGCTGCCCTGTGTAACTCAGTCAGAGCCAGCTGCTCATGGCTGTGTGCGAGTTAACAAAACACAGATGTTCTTAAAAAAAAAATCACTTTACTGAGTAATAGTACATGTTCTCTTTAATACTTATACTCCACTTTCACTCCGTCACCTCCCACAAAAAATAGTGTCTAAAGTGCTTTCTGTATGGAGTGACTGTGAGCTGGAGTTAATTCAGTGCCTGAGACTCACCAATACATCAAACAGTGACTACTCAGTGGAAAGAAATAACAAATTTCCAATGGCTCCAACAAAATAGCTTGAACACCCTGCCATGAGACATGACCTTTTATCTTTTCACTTGAAGCGGTGGATCCTGTGTATTTTGTGCTTTATGCACTAAAGAAAAATTAGAATGGGCAGATGCCAGAAGGAAGACAACCACTTTTTCAAACACGCCACCACTGAGCAGTGAACTCTCTTTGCCAATCTGCAGCTGGGGGAACTTTCTGGTCGTTGGCATTGATCTGCACATCGAGCTCATGGCAATGAGTGGGCAAGGCCACAACTGCTGCAGTTCACACTGCAGAGGCTGCACTGGTCTGAAACTTCTTAAAATAAATCCCTATATATTTTATCAGTACAGCAATCTGAAGTGCAAGTGTCTTGAAAGATTTCTCGCTTTATCTAAAATATGAAATGTATTTAAAGAAGAAAGTTTTCTTGTAGAACTGGGAAGATAATGTGAGCTGTGTGGGAAATAAAGCTGTTTGTGTAAGGAACCTTTTCCAACCAATATACTTTTGAACATACTCAGCCCTGCAGCCTCAGTTACTTGGAAAATGTGGCTTTAACTTTGTGACTAATCTCCAATGGTACATTTAAGAATGAACTAGAGAAATCAATCAAAATCTGTTTTCATATGAAGTTTAGATCATTTGGATGTAGAAGAAGCAAAGAACTTTTCTGAATAGGCAACTTTTATGACTAATGCTTCAGGCAGAGAAATGCAGGATTAAACAGAATCATTTGGAAGGTCACAGAAAGAGACTGCAAAAAAATTTCCATTCTCACTTCCTAATAGACCTATAATGGAAAAATATTTTGTGTTGTTATGAAAATTTGTAGGACTGTAACCTCTACATAATAAGAGTACTCTTGTCCCCAGATAATCAATAGCTGTATCTTCACTAAAGGTAATCACTAAGGCTAAAATTCTTAAGTGCGTTTTGGAAAAGCAAGCTTTTATTTATATATGTACTTTTATATACATAACCAGAAAAATAAAATTTAAGGAGATCTACAATATTAATGCAAAACTACCAGCAAACACCAGAATATCATCTCCAAAACAATTCTAAAAATTATTCTTCTCTGTGTATGGACTTCAGTATTATTAACTTTCTCAAGTCTTGAACTTGAACGTTTAGTGTCATGCTGGATGTTACCCCGTACAGACCACAGAGCTGGCAAATCAACAGTAAATCAACATTTCATACTAATATTTATTGGTGTGTTGTCAGCTTGGCATACACAAAAGATCTTTTATGGGGAACCCAAGTTGTTTGAAGAGTGGGTATTACTGGACACATGGTTAACTGTGCCTGTGAATATAGTCTCCTGTTTTCTGAGGTTCCCTGTGCCTTAGTTCCTCTCTTTATAAAAACACCTCAGGGACAGTACCAACCCATCTGGCAGAGGTAAATCCTGTGGTTAAATTCACTGATGCCTGGCACGTTCTCCTCTTGGATCCTTTGATATAATCTGAAATAATACCTCAAAACAGTGGGAATTATTAGCTACTACAATATAGCCAGTTACTTAGTTTTTAAAGCATAGGACAGGAAATACTAAATCCACCATTAAAAATTATTCTGTACATCCATAGCTTTAGTCCAAGAATCATATACATACATACACTAAGAAAAATCTATTGTTTCAGCACATGCACAGGGTTATGTGGGAAAACAGCTCAACCTGTTAAGAAACAGCTCACATCAGCACTTTCTGCAGTGTGACCCAGCTACTTCATCTTAGTGAGCTTCAGCCTGTTTTCCTGGCTGGCAGTAGTGAGCAGAGAGATACTGAGAAAGAAAAACAAAATGAAAGTTGGGGTGAGGCATTAGCTTGAGAAAGCTGCAGAGAGAATCTCTGTAACTCCATTTCTCCCAGGTTTGCAGGCACTCGCCAGTGAACTGCAAAGGCCTGCTCATTTTCCACACATACATGCAACGAAAATTACGTCACATAAGATTTAGTGTCTTTTAAAAAATACATGGGGACCCTCAAGCTACATTGTACCTAACAGGAAAATTATTGCAAAATTTCACCATTGCTGATTTATAGACATGGCCTGGATATGTGGTCTCCTCCAAGCTGTTTTGGGACTCAGACCCTTGGATCAGAAGAAAGTCCTCACTGGTTTTGTTGGTCTGTGGCTATGTTACAAATATGAGTTTTCAGTGCCTTTAATTCTTCCATTTTTACTGGTATCACTGTAATGACTTAGAAAAAATAGGTACTCATTAAATCTCATCTCATTCGTACACAGGCAGAGAAGGGCAGATGTGACCGTGGTCAAAGGGCTCTGCCTTAAAATGCTGATGGGGGTAAGAAACGAGTGGCAGAGGGGGGAGCCCAGGTGTGGTTCGAGGCTGGTGTGCAATCACCAGGGGCACTGAGGTGCTGCAGAGACAAGTGCTGTACCTGCTGTCCTTCTTACATGTGTAAGGCTTTATCAGTAGAGTATCTTAAACAATTCTCACTTATTTCCAGGATGTCACTGGGAATCGGGTCAGTAGTTTTATCTCCGTCTTGTAAACGATAAAAGGTACAGAAAGAAGTCACTTTTCAATTCTGCACAGCAGACTGAGAGGTAAAACACATCAGAACTTGTATACCTGAATTTCAGTACCTAAATTAGGTCCCTAGGTGCCTTGGAAATCAGCAGGCTCTCTGTGAGAGCAAATGCAGACTGTTCCCCTTACTACATCAATGAAGTGCCTGTTGCTGGGTTATGCAAACAGCCATCCACTAACTCCAGAATCCTACTCAATAATGCTGCCTTTTTGATTCAGTCAGTTCCTTCCCTCTTTCAAGAGTCAGTGCCTCAAGGAAACATGGCATTTGCAATTCCAGTAAGGCCCATGCCATATGTGAGTGAGGCTGATCTACAGAAAACTCCAGCAGTCCCCCACGAAGCAACAATTTGTCTGACAAATTCATGCTTTTAGAACACAAACCAATTTGTGGTCAGCAATTTAATCAAATGTACAAGTTACATTTTCTATCACAAATCTTAACATTGCAGTCTCTTCATCCTGATGCTCCAGTGTACTGCAATTGTACCTCAAATCTTTCTGAAACACATTGTCTCTCTGCTTTAAAAGTGGTTCAGAAACACCAAGGAGAGCAGTCCTGAGCTGTGAGCAGAGAAAGCAGCACAGCATGCAGCGTTTTTCCACCTCTCAGATTTAGAAAATAGTTATATTAAAGTAGCCTCAAAGAGCTTTCAAGCTTCCTTTTTCAAAATCTAGCCTCGTTTTAAAATAACTCATACGTGGCTAACAACCTCCAGGCAGTAATCCCGAGCACAATGTCTGAGAAATTAAGCTGAATGCTGCTACCCTTCAGGTTATATTTATGCTAGTAAAAGGTCAGGGAAAGGGCCTGGATGCTGGACTCTAATAATCTCTTTTAGGCTGCCATAATGGTCCCTGACATGCCTTCACCCTGTGTTAGCTTGCAGTCTTCCAAACAATTCCCAGGCAGGATTCAGAAGGTGGCAGAGGACAGTGACCGCTTCCCGTGGCAGTGCGGTAGGACAGACCAAAGAATGAGGCTCCAATTCCTCAGTCAAGCCCAAGAGACTCTGTTCAGAATACATCTTTCAGAAAACCAAGCAATCTTGACAGAAACGAGACAGACAAGCTGCTGCATTCCTCAGTGCATTCCCAGTTGAACAGGATGCAGCATTCACTTCAATTGCTCATGGCTGGGTGTGTTTTCAGCACTGGTACCTGCTTTGTCTAATTCATTATTCCTAATTGTATATCCCAGCACTAACTTCATGGTAATCACAACTTTGGAAGAAGCTTTTTATAGCTGAGAGGGAGAGAAGGTATTTTGCTTTCAAATCTCCAAACCGAAAATGTACTCATAGAAATTATAGCATGCCCATTATGCAAAAATATGCAGAATTATATAAAACAAGCAGTCAGCAGAGGGCAGGTAGACTGTGCTGATGTCTCTGGGTGATATGTATGTTGTGCTGTCTTAGCCATTCTCAGCAGTTGCTTTTGTCAAAGAAATGAGTGATGCTCTCTGGAAAAAATCAGAGGCAGTCTGATTTTTCTGCTCATTGCAGATTTGTCAGTAAGAATTTATTTGACATACCTTTCCGTCAGACTGGGACACAGGGAGGGTTTATTTCCTACATAATACTCACCTGGAAAACACTGATACTACATGAACATTGGAGATTTAAAGACATGAATATTTACAAAAATTGTGTCTGTAATAGTTCATGTATATAGTGATTGTATGTCTCAAAATATCTGCTTAAGTTACACCAGTCAACTGAAGACACTTATTGTTACAAAAAAGTCCTGTTACCAACAAGACTTTTTTAAGATTACCTCCTTGAAAGACTGAGTCTCACTCTTGCTAATTAGATAATCCTAAAATCTACCCAGTTGTCTTCTAAAAACAAACAACAAAAACAGCTGTCCAAGGGGTCCAATCTAATTTAACGCTGTAAGGAACATCACTACTCTCAAAGCTATTCCTGCCTTTCCTACTGATGGAAGTGCTTGGGATCTCTCAGTGCCAGCAGCATGAAGTAATATAACTACTCTAGCATAGAGCATGACATCAGATCTGTCACTGCAAGCCAGAAAATCCATCACATTGAGGCTTTGTTCCCTCAAATAGTCATTTACTACGTATCATTGAGCTGCTTATTTAATATTTGTGCATATTCTTCAAGATACTGTACTGGACCATGTATCAGAGGCGATCTGTGCACAGGCAACTCATCTAAGAGGATGAGAAAAGTCCTAAATACATAAAGGAACACTTGTGTCTTCTTTAGTCATAAGTCCATCTTCAGTGCATGTCTGCTTTTGAGAGCTCCATGAGTGATATTTTGGAAAGCCAGCACCTGACTAGAGTGGCATTTAATGTTTCAGATCTTAGAATTCAGAGTCAGTGATGGGCTTGAAGTCCTGGGGAGGGGAGAGTCCAACACAAGGACAAAAGCAGTTGTATAGTTGTAAAACCAGAGTAGTCTTTGCAGATCAGAAGGAATTTGGTTCATTATGGGAGCAGTGCTGTGCAGCAGCACCACGGGCACAGAGTGTGTGAAGCAGGTGGGAGCTCCCAGCTAAGCTCAGGATTTTTCCCCTGACTGAGAGCCTGTGGACCAGATGTGCTGTGTTACAGAGCGCAAGAGAAAACAGAGGGAAGTCCTTTCCCTTTACATTCTCCCTGTTCCCCTCAAGGAAGGCTGTCTGGATATATCCAAACACAGTCACCTAACTGTGGTTTCTCAATTACAGTTTCCTCTCCAGCACACTTTCTAAATTGGAAGCCCAGGACAAACCCAATTGCCTTTCAAATCGGTCTGCTCAGCAAAGCAATAAAAAAAAAATCTCAGATGCCACACTGTCAATCAGCCTGGCCCTTACACAACTGTGAGCTCCACTCTTACATAAATGTCACAAATGCCATAATTAGTATCAGCTCATGCCATAGTGGATCAGAATCTGTGTTATTTGATCATTTGTTTTTGATCAAAACTCACTTTTGGAAAAGCAAAAAAAGATAAAAGTAAGAAAATTCACTTTGATCAGGACTTATTTTGCATAATCGTGATTACAAGATTTCATCTGTGTTTGCAAACTCTAACAGTGGTGTCTGACTTACACCTTACTGTACTGAGTAATTCCTAAAATAAGCATAAAATTAAAATCCCCTTAACTCTTGAAGTTTTAAAAGTATTTGGGGTATAGACAGTGTTTGACTAACACCTTCTCCCTTGGAGTTGTTACACCGATATTACTATTCCTGTCATGTTCTGTCAGTTTAATTGGATAATGACTGCAGTCAGATTATTGCCTTGTAAGTGCGTACAAGCACCTGACAATGTTTATGCAAAGAACCCCATATGCCTTGCTGGTTAAATGGGAACATCAGATTTGGAATGTGCAGCAAGGGCTGGTGAGTTGCTTCACGAGTGCAAATCACAGAGGAACGAGCAGGACAGAGGGTGAATTAATGAGAATGCTGATATCTGACCACTGATCACTGCTGCTAATGGGAGAAGTGAGAACTGATGCTTTACAGCACAAGGGCTGCTCCTGGCCGTGGCTACCCATGATCCATCTTCTTTCTTGCCTTGTGCTTTTTGGATCCACAGAGCAGGGAGCAGAGAGGCAACTTGAGTATAGGTACTGGTAATTTGGGCTTTCCCCTCCACAAACTGTGTCTGTATTGTATTTTACAGCACAACAGGTTGCCAGGTCACGTGCCAGGGAAGAAAAGGCAATTAGAGCTTTTTGCTTCCTAGTCTGGCAGAAATCTCACAACACAGGTAAAGTGCAGTGACCTCAGTCCAGGTGCTGGGTATAGGTCAGACCCAAATCAGTCAAAATTCTCAACTCCATTGATTTATGTAGCTTATTATTAACGTAGAAAACAGGTTATACACATTTCTTTTATTGTAGTGTCCTAGATTCTGAAGACACTGGGTAAAACCCACGACAGCATTTTGCCATCATTTATATTAAAGTTAAGCACAATCTGAGAGCAATAGCAGCTCTCACAGTGGAGTTGTCAAATGCTCACTTTGTATAATTCAGTATAAGTTTGGTTTGCATCAGTTTATTATTTTATATGTAGGGGAACTCTTTCCAGAGGGTTCCAGGTAGTTTCTCACAGAGAAATTGGGAGAGAGCTGTAATTTTAATTACAATATCAATGTAAATACTCTTTCTCTTATTTTAAGGAAAATTTTCTCCTCCTACAGTACACTGAGGTAGATTTAAAAGAAGAAAATGTTCAGCTGACACTCTCTAAACTTATGTTTTCCCCAACTGAGCTCATTCTACTTCACAGAAGTCTGAATCCTGCTGGAGAAAACTGAAAATGTAGACCAATCTTCAAGCACTAATATAAATGATTGGTTCTGATGCCACTAAAGGCATGTTGTTTTCCCTCCAGGTTGCCTACTTTTCACATAGGCAAGAAGGATTAAAGACATAAGATTGCTCTTCATGTGGGGAGTTGATAACCTGCCTTCTCAGAGGGGTTTGATTATCTCAGAACATGTGCAAAGGAAAAAAAACACGAGCAACTTCAAGAAGCAGGCTGTTTTGTAAAAGGTTTTTTTGTCTCTTGGCTGAAATATTAAGGGAAACAGTGTTTCAGCATCTTTTTTTGAGGATGAAAGTAGATTTCTCTTTTAATTCATAGTAACCAAGTGGCTTCAGTGTTCAATGCAAAATGAAAAGTTCTCGTTTGTTTGTTTAAATCCTGACTTACTGCACTCAAAATGTAACTCTAATTGTGAGTTCCAAGTACCAACTAGTGAAGAAAAAGAATTTCAGAACCTCAAACACTATGTGTGAGGACTCCATCCATGTGTGAATACTCCATCCATATCTCACATTGACACAAAATCTCTGGATAACAGGACAATGCATGCTAGGCAGGTTCAAAAAAAGAGTATCTTCTAAGAGATATTTTGCCAAATATCTATCCATGTCATTTGGTGGGTATCTCTCTCACTCCACAAGGCAGCCAGTATATGACCCAAAGAAATTTCAGGTCTCTGAAGCACTTTGCGGTTCCTGGTGATTAAGATCATCCTCAGTACCACACTGGTCTCATGTTTACTATGGAAGCCTAGAAGTACTTAGATTTCAAGTAATGGACACTAAATCAGCAGTTGGGGATGAACCATTTCAATGACTTACAAAATCTCTGACATTCTCTTAGAAGGTTCCACTTAAGAAGCTGAAGAAGGAGAAGAAAAAAAAAAGTAAATTATTGTGAATTCGTGATTTCTTTTCCATTCAAATAATTACAGAATAAGCATTTTTAAGATTACAACCACATCTCAGAATCCTAAATGTTCAGATGAGGAGTGAAAGGTTAGCTATAAGTATGAATATTTTCATTACATTAAATGGATTTCAAGGGAATAGTGTCTTACTAACTGTAGGAGTAGGGATTAGTGAACACATCATTAAGAGATATTTGCTTGAAAGCCTCTCCCTTACACTGAAGAAATGTGCTTGTAATCTCTTTACCTGCCATGTATTTCATTTATTTACAGCAATACTGAAATGTCCAGTACAAATCAAGCATACAAGAATGAAATGCATCTGCAGTATCAGGTGGTGTGTGAAATTGTACTGCTCTGAACAGTTATGCTCTTAGGAAAGAAATCAGTAAACAATTTACCCACCACTTTGCATGGCTCTAGGATTCACTGCCTGAACATACATAAGTCTTTTATGCAAAGTGAGAAAAGTTATATTCTAAAAAAAAAGAATTTCAGGTCCTTGTCTCTGCCTTAGTTTTCTTCCTAGCAGTTGTCTCCCAGATGAAATAGTGCTGAGCAGATGTATAGCCAGATTCTTAAGGTATTTTGCATGGTGTGCTTGGGAACCCGCCACCAAAGAAGCCCAGTTTATTTTTAGATACCCTTAACTTTATTTATTGATTTAGAAGGATATGAGGAATGGGCATAAGCAAAGAGAGTTTTGTGAAAATGGTATCTTTTATTAGATTAGCTGATACAGCTTGAAAAAAGCAAGCATGCTTTGGGGTACAAGCTGCTTTCTTCAGCAAAATCTAACTCAATACAGGCAATTTCTGTTTAATCTTATTGCATTGATAACTATTCTATTACGGAATAACTGTGGAAATGAGTAAGAAGAGGGGTATTTTGAAGGTTTCTTTCTTTATTTTGAAATTTCAAACTTCCACGTAAAGCCAAATAAAATGCCTTGGTCAAGACTGTAGGGGGAAAAGCACAAGATTTCTTCTAACCCCTCCCATGCTCATCTCCTCCAAGACCTGGCTGTGGCTGTTGCTGTGAATGGTAACTCTTAAAAAAGCAGTAGTTACTCTAAAGTTTCTATACAACAGCAAAGATTCTGTTGTCATTAATGTTCCACACTTACTAAACACATAAAACAACCAGTGAAATACCATTGCCTTGCATAGTCTTGTTCCTCCAGCAGATCCTGTTAGGAAAAGGTTGTGGAAACAGCATGTGGGAGATATCCAAGTCTGGATTGCTGGTGTGACTGTGCCAGACTGAGAAACAAAGTGCAGTGAAATAAAGGGCATCACTATTGAGGGTTCAAATAGTGACAGAGAGCCGGCGCTTAAAATGAAGAGAAGGAGAAGGAGCCAAGCAAGACTAGAGGGGAAACTGCTGAGGACAGTAGGGAAAGGTCAGGAGAGGAATAAAGGCAGATTGCCTGAAAGATAAGAGGTGTAAAGAAAGACACATAAATTGATGAGCGTGGAGAAAAATGATGAGAGTAGAGAAAACACCAGATAGCCATCCCATTAATAAGTGGAAACCAGCATCCATGGTGATTCCTGGCAGTGCCACTAATAGCTGACAATTAGATTTTTCCACAGCAAAACATAACTGTACAACTAAGCAAAAAAAACGATTTTTTATAAGTCAGCAGAAAAACAACCCAGCAGTGTCTGTCAAAATTATCCTAATTAATTTACATCTAATTGGATGTGAGAGTCCAAAGAACCAGGTATTTATTAGACAAACTACAGCAAGCAAATTAAGTGCAGCTCTGATTATTGCACCAGTGCAATGTTTTTATTCATCGTCGTCAAGCACGAGACTTTGCTGTCTTCTTTCAGACTCTGTTGCTGAAAAACTCCTTCCTGAAAGCAGGACCACGGAAGTGGCATTTAGACAGAGAAAGGCGAGAAGCTTTGCAACCTATCTCAGAAAGATCATCCTAAGCACGCAAGGCTGCAGAAAGAGAAAATGATGCAAGTGAAAGAAAGGATCAGGAGCGTCAAAGCTGGCAATTGTAGGACTGCATGGGAGGAATGTGGAGACTGTCACTGCATACAGAGGGTGACAGGGCTCTCTGTTTTCTTTTCATCCTGTCCAGGCTTCAGCTTCCATCAAAGTTCATAAATAGAAAATATTTCCATTCACTATTCATTAAGTTGAAAATGAATCGGGAGAAAAACTCTGGCTGGTTTTATTTCTGTCTCTGGTATTAGCGAGCTGCAGAAACCGCAGGCGAGTTATTTATCACCTTGTAATGAGACACCGCCTGAAACACCGAGGGAGGAGGCAGTGCATTTCAAGTGCCTCTAGAGGCTACGAAGGGAAAAGAACAACATTGCGTCTAGATGGGAGCAGAGACGCTCAGCAGAGGTTCACTCAGCTCAGATAGGCCTGGTCTTATCTGGGTTTACTATAAAACAGTATCAGAAATGGATATGGCCACACATCCCAGCTGCCTTTGTTGTCATACACGTAGTGGGATTAATGGTATGGGTTAAGAGTTTGCCTCTGAGCTAAAAGAAACAAAGGATATTTCTGTATCTCCTCTGCTTTTGTACTTTTACTTCTCTTTGCTTTGAATTATCTCATCTGTAAAACAGGACCGAAATAGTTCTTTACTGTACCTGCAACTGTTGCTGTGGCTGTGCAGCTCAAGTACTGCAGAAGGTCGTGTGAAGTGCTGCTTAACAAGGAAGACAGAAGTCAGAGCTCTTTATTTACAGCCTTTCATCCACCAGTACTGTGCTCTGCTACCCTAACTGGTGTGATCTTTAATAAGCTGTTGCATTTGTGTTTTGACATGTGCTTTTCAATTTGCAGCATTAACAGCTCGGCTTGTTTTCTCCACATACTATTGGCAGTGATTTTGATCATTCAAGCAACCATTTTATTTTATTATTGTGAATATTCTGAAATTTGTTGCTGGTAAAACAATGCTTTAAGCTGAAAAAAAGTAAAAAAACCAGGAGGGAAGAGATGAAATCTTTGGAAAACACTTGCTCATTAGGATTCTAATCTTTCCATGAAACACCTGGTCAGGGCAGGAGAAGCACAGAGGCACAGTGGTGCTGAACAGGGCATCATTTAACACAGAAATGTTGCACTGTCCTGAAATCCTCAGCTCAAGCTGTGCCCCAGACACCTGAGGTGAATGCATGCCTGAAATCACCATTCACAGTCATTCCTAGCTGGAGCTGGAGCTGCTTAGGAAATCCACTGCTCAGAAAAGGCAGGTTTGGCTTATTACTGAGACAGAGGAAACATTTCTTCAGGCCCCCTCCCCAGGACTGCAATACCCAACACGTTGCTGTTAAGCTGCCTAAGTCCCCCTCCCAAATGACAGAAAGCAGAGGAGCAGCAGTGTCCTCTCCAGCACTTCAGGCTCCAGAAGAGATGTACCCTGTTCCAGAGGGTGTCCGCAGAATCCACAACATCTGCCACCTTCAAGGTGTCCCCAAGCCAGCAGATGTAGGACAACCTGCTGTATTAATGGAATTTTCATTCCTTCCTGCCGAATCTGCTCCACTGTGCATGGAGTTGATTAAATATTCATAGCACCAGTCAGAAAAGGGATAAAAGCAAACTTGGATATAGCCCAGCAGCCAAAATAGTTATGCTGGAAAGAAAAACACCTGAGTTTTAGTCTTTCTTTTGCTGATTATTTGAAAATAAAAAACGAAGTGTTCAGTAAAACAAGGGTCTGAAACTCAGGGTATTCTCTTTTTAGTTTTTCTCACACTAGGTTTTCTCCATATTGATAAACAGGGCTTTCTACAGTCCACTAAAAAACATTTGTTCCATACAAATTAGAGCTGCTTCAATAAAAAAGTAGTAAGAATGGCTTCCCATTACGTCAGGGTATCCTACAGTTTAGTGTGTGAGCACTCTGATGGAGTGAGGAAGATCAAATACTTTTGGAAAATGGAAATAATGGAGTAGAGGATGATTATTCTAACCATGGCACGTCCTGGGTGAAATAGCAGGATGTTGTGTGAACATGATATGCTCCACAGAGGCCTCCCAGATTAAACCAAGCAGGCAAAAGAGACACAAGAACATTTATTTTGTGAATTTTACAGATGCAGAATGAGACCTATCAAGATGGGAATGTCCAGAAGTAAAACTTAGGTAATTGAGAAACTGCAAAATAATTAATTTTAGTGTAGGACCTCCCTTTTCCACCAAAAAAACAAAACCCTCTGAAACAAACAAAGAGCCTTTACCTAATTTAGAAGCTCTTTGGGCAAGACAGCATTTGTTTAGACAAATTGAATTTAGAACTTATGTGACTAGAGTAGAAATTTTATGTCTAAAATCTGCCCACCTAAAGAAAATTGTCACAGCAAAAGAAAGGCAGTGCATAGAAGAGGACATGTATGCAATATATAATTAATATTTAATAAATTTGAAAAATAACCAATCTGTTGACTCAGTTTTGGAGACTGTGAAGTTTAAGGGATTTGGACCATCTTGCTGTAAAGCCACGTGATGGGGGAGAAGATCTCACAAGCACTCATGAGCTTTGCAGCACAAGCAGCATATGGATGTCACACACATCCAGCACACGTGGGCCAGGACAGACACAATAAAATCATGGTGACAAATATATTTTTGGAATCTTGGCTGAAGTGGTAACAGGTGGGGCCTAATACCTGAGGCTGACTGTGAAATAGAGCTGTACCAAGGAGAAGAAATCACCTCCCTCAGCCCTGTACGTTGCACACTCTGAACTTTAGTACTGTATTAATTGCCCTCATTTGTCAGTGTTTTAACACACAAAGTGCAGAACAAAATCATTCAGGCAATTCAGTCCAAGTAATTAGCTATTTTACATCCTTTTTATTGTGAAATAATCTAGGTCTTCATTTTATGTCTTGGAAAACCATTCACTATCAATTTAGCGATAATATATTAATAATTGTGTGACGTTCCGAGCAGTTTCAATGGATGATGTCACATCCGCAGAACAGCTTATTATCAAGAGAACAAATCTGAGATGCAAATCAGTGAGAATTTAATTATGTTAAAAAAGACAGATGCTCTGCCATTCACCAAACCATCTCCTGACAGCATTCAATAAAACACAAATTGAATGCACATTTTTACACACAACTGTCACTTCCTCATCTGCATCAGTTGCCCCCTTCCTGTGCACGTGCTCCTGGCTTAATAAACAAAATATCCACATACAGTGAATGCCAGCTGACTCCCATCCACAACTGTGTGCCACACAAAGGAGCTTTCTTCCATAAATTCCATTTTTATTGTTATTGCATCATTTTCCATTTTCACAAATTTGCTTTTTGGTCTGATTCTGTTCTTTTTAAAATAGCCAGCCTCTAGAGTCGCACCTCTTTTGATTTTCGAAAAAAGTGTTTAGCTTTTTTGGTTGTGGAGAGGAACTTTAAGATGTAGACTTAACAAGTCACAAAGCAAGTAGAATAATTGACAGTTTTATTTTTACTATCTCATTATTTTTAATGAGTTGGTTCATATTCCTAAAGAATTCGGAAATTCTTGACTTTCAGTGCCACATTAGGACAACACTGAATCTAAATCTGCAATGTTCTTTTCAGAGAGCAAATTTTCAGAAGATATAGACCTGCAAGTAGGACTAGTTCAGGAATTTGAAAGTGTAAAACTCCTCAGATTGAAAACACTTGTGTGTGCGAAGGGAACCCCAAACATACTCCTAGAGTGCTTAAGCATATACAAAAAAGAATTGTTTGTTTGCTTGTTTGTTTTTAAAAAAAAGACAAGTCATGTTTAAGCTAATTTGATTTTGCTTCAATTGGAACTACAAATAAAACACCCTAAAAAACCAGAACTTATTTTCTTTTAAACCCAAGAGTGGAAGTACCTTTAAACTTAGTAACTGAAGAGAGAATGACTAAAGCAACAAAATATTTTGATAGCAAGAATGTTCATTGAAACCTGACTGGTGCCACGTAAATCTAAGTAACAACAAGCTGAAAAAATCTCTTCTGATCTTTTTCACTGTAAATGGGTTTTTCCACATCCACATCTCAGTCAGCTGAAAATTGCCGTCACAGAGGTGAATGCAGCACTCATTCTTGCCATGACACAATAGGACAGATTAATCAGGTTATTTCTTCCCTCCCTGGAATTGCCTGAATCATTCTTCCCCTCTGATCTCTCCTAGCCCCCAATTCCAACACTGAAAAGCATCTTACAGTAAGCATCCCTTCTGTACTTAAGTCCAAAATAGTCAGATTTGAATCACTATTCAAGGGTTTTCTGCAGCTTCTCTCAGCTGTTCCAACAGTATTTGGCTTTGAAAGATGTCTCACTGTACATTAAGCTGGGGAAATGTCTAGGGATTGATTATTACCAGCAAGCTGTAGATGTTTTTTCCTGTTAGTCCTGTTTAGTTTCTCTTCATAACCTGAAAGACTGTGTAAAAGATTAGCTATAAACTAATTAGCTGTTACCAAATCTGCATTCCAAAGAGGGATCTGCTTCTTAATGAAAGCTGCAAGAAGCAGGTGACTGGTGGTGTCTTTGAGCAAGTTAATTTAGACTGGGCTTTAATCTAGAACAGTCTTTTAAGTTCTCACCTCTTTCTTGTGCTGGGTACATTAAACAAGGCACCCCTTGTTGAAGGAGACAGGAATGCCAATAAATGCAATTTACCATGCTGTGAAAAGTTGTATCAGATTTACTGTAATACAGGAAGCATGAATGTTGAGATTTGTATTTAATATGCACAACAGTTTCTATTACTACAGGCTAAGCATGGATAAATTAGTGTGGCTTTTGTATATTTCTCTTTAAACATTTTTCAGCCCTTAGTGTCTCCTCATAATCACCCACTGACTTTCACCTTCAATCTGTGCTTCTCTGACCCTGCACCTGGTCCCGAGATCCAAAGTTTCCACCCCCTACACGGTTCAAGTCCTAACCAGACGCATGCACGTGTTCAGCAGACATCTCCTTTAAATAGAGCCTTTGCTGTTCTCTTTCATTGGGCTGAAATCAATACTAGCCTTAATGTGAATTGAAAAAGCTGTGTTTGAATCTGACATCAACAGACAGCTTTAATTAGGATTGGAAGTGCAAAGTTTTCTCTTTTGTGGCCAAACTGTTCTCTCAGTTTCAACTCTTCCAAGATCAATCCTCATGGATAATCCTGTATGACCAAACTTTGCACTATATGCATTTGGAGAATTCATATTAGCAATCATTTAGCTGAAAATTAATGTAAATTAGAAAGTTTGGTGTATTATATATATTAAATTTTTTCTTAGCAGAGTGGATGTATTTCATTATATAGACTTCAGCTGGTTTAGGAGAATAAACTCCACAACTGTTGAAAATATGTATTCTTGCTATGCTTTCTCCAACATAATAGTATGTAGTCTCAACAATTTCATGTCCTCTTCGGTAAAAACTGCGAAGTCTCAGTGTGTTGTGATCACTGTGAATTCAGCATCTGTTTGTGATATTCTCAGCATGAAAAGTTGTTTCTTTTCATCACCTGCAGGTGCGATTATACCAGCAAGGCCTGCAAAGTGCTCAGATATGAGATGTTTAAGCTTAGCAAAAACCCTGGAATGAAATGTTACTTTTGTCATAAAAAAGATCCCTTAGGTTCTCCTGTTCAGAGCCCTTTAGCTTGAGATTAAATATCATGTAACTGTAATACTTTGCACCTTTGTTTCACCTTCCATCCAAGCCTCTCAATTTGCTTTGCAAACATAGCTGGATTAAGTATTCCAACAGGGAGAAGCATCTTGCCAAAGCAGAACGCCCCAGAGGTCATACTTACACATTGAGCTCTGCATGTCTACCACTGTTCACACACACAAATATGATATCACTGTACCTAAAAAAATAGAAACTTAAACTTTTCAAAGTTAACACATGTATTTTCTAAATAAATGTGAGAATATATGAAAATTTGGACCTGCTCTTCACAATAAGCATTTCCACGCTCACAGACTTTGGATAAATTTGTCAAAAGTAACTGTATAATTAGGGACACCATGAGCTTAGACACAGGAAATTGTCATGAGTGAGTTAACCCACCAGGCTACAAGGATTTACTCTCTTAGACTGCACCAAATAGAAAACAACTCAAGTTACTTCTTCCTCGGTTTCACAGACTCATGTAAGTGTTGATGTTGGAGGAACCTCTAGAGATTATGTAGATCTTCTCTGCCAGGAGAAGAGTTAAGTAAAGCAAGTTGCCAAGGATAGTGTCTGTTGGGATTTTGAATATCTCCAAGGATGGGGAGTCCACAGCCTCTCTAGGCAACCTGTTTTGGTGCTCTCTCTGACCATCCCTCATATTTAAGATTCTCCAATTCTCTTCATTGTCTTCGCTGTCCTTTGCTGGACTCAATTTGGTGCCCACCAGGAACCCCCAGGCTCTTTTCTGCCAAGCTCCTTTCTAGCTGGACACCCCGTGGCCTGTACTGATGCAAGGGGTTATTCCTCACCAGGTCCAGGACTTTGTTGAGCTCAGGATCCCATTTTCCCAGCCTCTTGGGATCCCTCTAAATGGCAGCACAACCATTTGGTGACCCAGCCACTCCCAGTTTAGTGCCTGCAACCCTGCTGGGCTCACCGTGGCCCATCAACCAGGTCATTAATGGAGGTGTTTAACAGTGTTCATCCAGTATTGATCCCTGAGGGAGATGAGCAGACATGGAGTGTTTTCCTACAGCTCAAGCAATT
The DNA here is from genome assembly GCF_009650955.1 of Corvus moneduloides. Taxonomy (NCBI): domain Eukaryota; kingdom Metazoa; phylum Chordata; class Aves; order Passeriformes; family Corvidae; genus Corvus; species Corvus moneduloides. Next base: position 20,871,437 of record NC_045485.1, read on the forward strand.
TATTTCTGTCTAAGCCTTAGTCCCACTTCATTAAGTGCCTAAAGATGAGGCTTTGCAGTATTCACAGAATCGCTAACTGGCTTTCCAACTTTCTTTATGATCAGCAGCCTAATCATTGTAAGTAACTTCAAAAATATCAAAAAACCCTTATCTGCATCTTTTGGTAACCAAAATATTGGGAAAAATCTAATAAGAATTGTGTTTTAAATAAAATGTCAACTGCCAAAAAGTCTGTCACTTTGGAAATTTTTATTCTTTGTAAATGGGCAAATAGCTACCACTGTCCATTTAGTGGTGACAAATGGGAACAATAAAAATCTGGGCAAAGTTTCACAAAAGATTGTAGCAGAGCCAGGAGCTGAACCTAATCACATTGATTTAAACATCATTCCTCTCAGAATTAAGTTGTGGGGAAATGACTGAAGATATCTGAAGGTTATGCAGGTTATATATATCCATTCTTGTTACGAGTAACAGACAAGTTGGGTTTGATTGAAATTATGTTTGTACTTTGTCTTTGGACATCTCCTTGCTTCTGATTTTCTCCAACTCTGCCCTCCTGCCTCATGTCTGGTTCACAAGTCTGCTATAGCCTGCAGTAGGAGGGTGGCAGAAGGAGCAATCAGAGGAAGGTGAACAGAAAAGCAGGAGAAATTTCTTGGTTTTTCACTTGCTTGGTGCTGAGTTCATGTGGTTCCAGACAGGAAGTCCAGCCCAAACAAGACCTGTGAGAGTCCAAAGGGCAAGTAAGTGAAGGACAGACTTTAAAGAGGTGAACTGGTGGAAATTCTTGTGTTCAAGACAGGTGACTGCTGCGCACCTCCAGATTATGCAATCTTAGTAGATCCTAAGATAGTTTTTTCTATCACTAATTAAAACTATCCAAAATTCTACTGTCAGTTTTCAGTGGGATGATTTTGCGAAGATGAGTAAGTGTGAAGTTACAGGAAGCAGTGTGGTTCCTGATCAGATGGCAGATAGCTACTCTCAGAGATAGACGATTTACTGGAGAAGACCTCATCTCATTTCTTGCCGTGCAGTAGTGGTCATATTTAGATAAAAAATCTGTATAAAGGAATTAAATTTTGCCATAAGGTAAGGGCTTAAGTAACCATTTATTACAAAGGAACACATGAGCCAGGGGCAATGATCCAGAATGTCCAAGTGACTAGAGAGCCATCCAGGCAGCAGTAGTAAGATACAGAACAGAGACAAAAATAGCACCTTTACTTCTTAGTCCACCCCAGTGGTTTTCTACCTGTGGCCCAGAGAGAGGAAAAATTCCCAATGAAGGAAAATCCATGGATAATATCTAGAGAGACTGAGAAATGCAGTTAACAAAAGCAATGTCACAGGTTTTAGACCTAAATTCTCTCTGCAAAGGTTCCTACCTCCACTAGAAACACACACACGTCTACAAGTGAAAATTATTTACAAACAGCGCCCACACTTCCTGCCCATGAGAGCAAGAACAATTCATTGATTGGAAAGTGAGTTCATGAGCTGGAGAAAAATATTCACACCCCTGCTTTGCCATGCACTTACGTGATCCTTAGAAAATCTATCCCTCTGTTCCCCACCCTCTACCTGCAAAACAGGGCATGCACTGCTCTGTCTCATTGAAGATGTGCACTTCAAAAGGATTATTGTCAATAAGTGTCACTAGGTGGAGGAACAGCTGTTGATCGAATTATTTTAGAAACATTTGTAAGGAAGCTCTCTGTAATTATCAGTGGATTTATTGGCTTTGCCACACTGTGGAAGAAGGAATATTAGAAACAGCATCTAGTCAACTGTGTAGTCATTTATGAGACAGCTATGAATAAATGAAAGGTTTTTGTGAAAAAATATGGGGAAAAAAAGCCAGAAGTATCCCTCAACTGTCATATATGAGATTAATCACAGGACAAAATCAGTCGCTCTGCATTCCACTGCTCAAACTCTTTATTAAACCAAAGAGCCTACAGGAAGCAAGAGAAAATCAATCAGTAGCTTAAAATTATTTGGGATATGCTCAGTCACAGCATAAAAGAATTTCATTTTGCACTTGCAAGGAAGACAGTACTTCTATAGAAAATTGTGGCTTCACTGTTTCTAGATATTAAAGGATGATAATGAAATGCTTTCCATAACAATTTATGAGTTCAAAGACAGTCAAAGCCTCCAGTATCTACACAGTACTGCATGGCCAATTCTAGGATACTCTGTATTTCCTCCTCCAGCAGAAATGTTGATGCACAAAGTGTCAAAAGATCACCCCTATTTTTTGCATTCATCTGTCAGTAAGGAAATACAAGCTAAAAAGGGAAATAATTTGCAAGATGTTGCCAGCGGAGTTACTATAGGTAGTCAAGGGTTCTTTCCCAGATGCCCAAGATGAAAAATACATCTAACAAGTGCACAAAAATAAAAAACAACATACAAATATATTAAACAGGGGTGGAAGAAGTGACATAAGGTAAAATGTTTTGCAACGCACTAAATAATGCTGAGGATTCTGACAGCTTTGGTCAATTCAGGTGCTTCAAAAATGCAGCTACTCACTGAATCATTCCAGGCTGCTAAAGACTTAAATATTTATCTTAATATGTTTGTGCAGCGTGTCCCTGCCTCTTGGCTATGCTGAGAATTCAGAAATCTGTGTTTGAACAGGCAGGTCTGGATTCCAGAGAAGGTGTTAGATAGTGCAGGCCAGACCATTAAAATTCGGTTTGTGTGATTTCCAGTGTCCAGGTAGGATGAATTCCAGTACCAGCACTCATATGCTGAAACAGGCAGGGTTAATGCTGTCCTTGGCAGGGTCCAGACAGATCTGGTAAGGGAATGAAAAAATAAATATTTGTGAAGCATTCACGTACTGCAAAACATACTGCAGTGATAACCACAAGTAACAGAAAGGTGATCACAAGAATAACCTCACTCATAAAGCATCTTTAGAAGCAATAAAAATCTCACTAGGGTTTATCTTGATTTATTCAAACAAAAATATGGGAGTGCTATTACATAAAACACACAAAATTAAAAACGTCATTCAAATCTGTGAAACAAAGTACTGCAATAAATCATATTTACTCAGCAGCTGGGCCTTCTCTAACAATGTCTGGGCCTTCTCTAACAATCTTATTTGCTCCTTTGCTTGGTGGATACATTTCTGAAGTGGAACCATACGGGTCTTCTGTAGAGAAGGTTTCCCGAGGTTCGTCTCTGAATACAGTGTGCTCTGTCACTGATAAATTTCTCAGAAAATAGTCTCTGCATCTTAGGCAACACTATTAGTCTCCAGTTCTATTTCAAATCGTATAATATAGGCTGGATAATCTTCAGTAAGATGACAAGTCTTGGAATAACATCATTTTCTGAGCAGAAAAACAGGAAGAACATAAAAAGGTCTATAAAAGCAGAAGGTAATAAACAATGCATTGCTTCATGAAGCATCTGCAAATAACTTTGTCATCTCGAAGGGGATGGTGCAGCCTGGTTTCATGGGGTTACCTGGATCTCATTTGCCTTCCAATGCAGGACTGATTTTGACATTGCACATGCAAAAGGAAACACACATGTAAAAACTGCATAAGTAGCCAATCAACACTCTTATTTAAACCAACAGAAACATTTGCCCGCACATTTCTCTCAAAATTCTCAAAATTTTAATGCATCTGGAATTCAAAACCTTCTCTGCCTTAAAGCTTTCCAAGGAATAAATTGAAAAGTTTTCTAATAAATTGCTAGAATTTGTTTGAATGCCAATGAACTTAGTTAACACTTGTGTTGTAATGCAATCCACAACCTAAATCACATTTCAGAGTCTTCTAAATTTCAGTAATTAATACAGCAATTCTTTCACAATGAGTTTATAAAAGTTCAGTACCTTTGCTAGGAAAAATGCATGAAGAATTGAAGAAACATACATCATTTTCTTGTAAGTTTCTTTAAAAAAATCTATATCTGGTTTTCAATATAACTGGTTTTAGAGGAATTCTGCACAACCTGGCTATGTGTACAATAGCAACCCTGAAAGCCTTTAAGGAAAGATCACATGTCCAAAATATTCAGCTTTAATAAAATTTCAGCATTCTACAGATTGGACAGTGGCAAATACTCAAAAATGTTTTAAGTAGGTGAAAAAAAACCCCAATCCTTGGAAATTGAAAAGCAATGGTCTTTTTTTAATTAAAAGAGTCCATGTGTTCATATGCAAAAAGTTGCACCAAGCCTGAGCCCTCCTCACTCTTTAAGTACAGCACCAGTTTTGGAGAGAAAAAACTTGAAATCTCAGTAGAAATTTGCATTAAGAAAATCAATAACAAATTGCTTCATAAAGTTTGTAAGGAGATAAATTCAAGTAGAGATTAATAGCATACAAAGCCAAGGAGAATTACTTTCTCGCAGTAAATTACAAATTTCATCGAGTACATCCTAACACATCTCCTTCTCTCAGCTTTTGGCGACATCATCAGTCATATCTTATCCTATTAAATATCATTTCCTAACTTCCTGTATTTTGTCCCAAGACAAAACAAAGTAACATTCATACCCAAAGTGTCTAAGCATAGATAGTACAATACCAGAAAATACTGATATCTGTGGCACGATAATGTGAATTATGTCCACAGAGTTAAATTTATTTGCTTGGCAAACTCTTTCCCCCTTTATGTTTTATCACCTTTGGCTTACAAAACTTGGTGATGATTAGCAGAGCACTGCAGAGGCTAATGCTTAATGGATTTAACAGAAGGGCTTGAAGAAGTGCCCTCAATGCCTGAGGCTTAAGTCCTGACACAGAAATGCATACGTAAACATATGCTTTAAATTTCACCACATCAAATATTATTCAGGATATTCTCTCCTTGTATCAATGCCTCTAGCAAAGTTCAGCCCAGGAAACCCAGAATAAAATATGTAAAGATCCCTTGCACAGCCAGCCTTCCTCTATCAGCTTTTAAAAAATGTTTCTAGCTCTGATAATATTTCTCAAGGCTTTGCTAGAGCTGCATTCATGCAACCACAAAACAGAGAGAGCCAACACCACATCCTGAAAGTAACAAATCACACAGGAGCTGAATATTGAAATCACATTTGTAATTCTTCAGTAGACTGAAATATGTTTACATGAGAATTCATTCAGTAATTCTGAATAAAAAGTCTGCAACTGAAGATGAAGAACTGATCACGTTTGACTTCTCAAGAAGGACAGACTGAATACTCAACCCATCTCTAGCACCATTTATAAAGGAGTTTGTGATTCATTATTTATATTAAATATTCACTAGAGAAAAAGGTTTGCACTCCAAGCTGTTAGCCTTTTAGGCATGCTTGCTTTATTTTGATGATTTATTTTATCTCAATGGTTATGCGGCTGACACACTACTAAGTCAAAAAATTATCCTAAAGTTGCAGCCTAACATTGAGATTTGGTTAGTTTTAGGTTATTCTTCATCCTGGATTTCAAGCAAGGATGCAAATTGGGGCCAGTGCCTATTTCACTGTCAATATGAGTGGAAATAACATGATGTTTAGGAGAAGAGACAGAGCCTGGCTGCTCCAGGTACACAGGAACTGGGTAGATTTTTGTAACAGCAAGAAAATTCAGAGAGAGTGGATCTGTCGCAGTATTTCTGTGATAACTTACACGAATTGATGTGCACCAACATGAAGAATTTATGGTCTAAATCAACTACTACACAAGAAGAGATGAAAATCAAGAACTGGAAGCACGTGGCCACTTTTCTTGTTAGAATTTTACATGTGAAAAAATCAAATTGATGTAGACGTCAGTACTCAAAGGGCTACTTGAAAACAGTGAGTCTGGAGACATTATTGTTCTCATACAAGCAATAGAAATTAATTTCTTAGTTCAGTGATTCTGTAAGGTACTAGGACTTTTCTAGAAGCATGAAAATGAGGATGATCATTATCTCCTAGGAGACAATAATCTTCCGTAGAATCATCCCCCTGAACACAGTTAGCAATTCTGTAGGGTTCAGTTATTTCAGAGGAAGAATTCAGAGTTTACCTGCACTTTTAAATGTTTCTGATGGGTGGATAACAACTGAAGCTTTCATATAGCTTTTGAAAGATCAGTAAAATGAAATTATTGGAGAGGGACCAATACCATTTATGATTATTTCTTTTTTATAGTCTTCTGACAAAACATGGAAACCAAATTTATTTCTTCAGCAGCCTCATTTTCATAGCCAGAATTTGTGCTTTAGTCTCTAGAGCCATTATAGTTCATCAACTCCATCAAAAATCATATAACAATTTCACTTTTCAAAACAAGGACACAAATTCAAAACTCCCAACAGAAATCTAAAGGTCAGGCATTTACATTTTCACCAGTTAGCACCTTGCTAGCAAGAAGGTCCCATTGTCTGCTCAGCACATTCCTCATTATTCTGACATTTTTTACCCTTTAGAGAACAGAGCGTAATATCCCTCTTTTAATGAGAATATCAATGGAAAGCAACTATTAAACAGAGTCATTTTCTCTTCATGCTGAAACAAACAGTTTATAATTTTAAAAATCATTGCCTTGTATAACAAAAACAGAATGTAACATTTCTTTCCACTGGAAATGCTCTAATGATCCACTGTTGTTTCTGCACCAGAGGACTCCTCCTACCCATCAATCTTGAAATGTGTCAGAGACTTGTTTCTTTGACCCAGGCTAATCTTAAATCATCAGCTTTGACGCTGGAGAACATCCTTGCAAAAATTAATCAAAGTGACAGAGACGGGAAGAGGAGCTGATCCGACAGTACTGTTGTCATCTGCAATTAGAGAGAGCATTCCTGGGGGGCTGTTACTGGGGGACCCTCTTCCTGCTCTGGACTAAAAGGGCCCTGACCAGAGCGGGAGGGTGAGCAAAAGAGGAGCGACCCTGACATCCTGCTGGACTTGCATTTCCCTGTGCTGAATGGATTTGGTTTTTGCATTTGAGTTCAGTAAAAGGGAAGGGGTTTCACACCCTTCCCTTTCGGATGAGTAATTACTCACTCTATCAGTTTGAGTGTTTTCATATTCCCAGCTCATTCACATTCCTGCACAGCTGCTTTTCCCTGAGTGAGGACCCAGTGTGCTGCAGCAAGTGTCTTCAGGATTATCATGCAGTACATCCTTTATATGACACATTGGAGATTAAATGCTCCTGCTGTTTGTAAGAAAGTAATTTGCCAGATGGCATCTGCAGAACAGGAACCTCGGGCAATTTGGTAAACACTGTCCCTCAGTTCTTATCCAGGTACTGAATGACTCACACCATGGGTCGCTGTGCTCCCTCACCTTGGGCCTACTATTAAAATATAAAACTTCTTCACTTAAAAGGAAACAAAGATTAAATTCAGGATAAGGGAATAGAATCATAGAATAGTTCAGTTTGGAAAAGGCCTCTGGAGATCACATGGTGCAAACCCCTTAGCTCCACCAAAGAAGGTGTTTGTATTTATGTCGTACAAAGAATCTGTAAATCTGCAGGAGAGAATCTTACAGAGTCACGTATGATAATATCCCTTATAGGACAGAGAAATTAACTGAACATATAACAAGTGAAAAAAAGCATTGACAACTTTTGTATATTTGATATCTGGTGACTGATCTAGTCGAAGGCTTCATGTGGGAAATGCATTCAGGCTCCTGGGATAAGAATTAACAATATTCCTAAATAGGAATGATTTCCTGCTGCTCACGTGATGCAAGTCCCACTGACAGCAGGAATGAACAGTTGCAATAAAAGAACAAGTATTTTGCTTTGTCTTCCTTCCTACAGTAGGAAAAAAGGAAGCTTCATTCAGCAACACCACAACACAGTTAAAGGAACTGAGAAGCTGTGTCATCCCACTCTTCCCCACACAGACAGCAGCAGCCAAGTGCAAACGACATTTAATTAAAACTCTCAAGTTAGTTTAAGTTTGGAGTGCTTCCACTGAAATACGTTCTCTGACATAAAAAGAAAATTATAATCAGCCAGCATTGTGGGATCCACTGACAAGAGATCAACGGGCTTTCTGATGCTGCCTGCAGATTTCATTAGTGCTCTATTAAAAAATACTGTTTAAAAATTTTTTATGACAGTCAAAAAAAAAAAAAAAAAAAAAAGCAATGGACAAGGTAGTTTTTAAAGATCCACAGCTCTATCATTTACTGAGACAATTTTGCTATAGCTAAGAATGTACCCTGCCACATTTTTCATTAAATGCTATGAAACCAATAAGCATAATGCAAAGACCCAATGCCAGATACAGTCAGGTAAAGGTCAGCTATTTCTTGAAGTGCAAATAAATTAAACCAGATTCTAAACAGAGATTAGGATCAGAGTACAGCACTCGAATTAACTGCAAGAAGTTTTTGTACCTACAAGCCATAGTTATTACACCATCATGTAGTCATCAAATTGTTAACACTCTCACAGGAAACGTTGTGGAAAGCTGTCTGGGCCACCTCTCCATCTGCCTATTCTGTGGATCCACACCAAGTACAACACTTCGAGAAAGATGAAACTCTTTACATGCATCCAGGCGCCTCCATGGCAAAGCAGATTTAGTAACTCCTTTGAGGAAAGCTCTTGAGGAGGTCAGAGGAGCCACTGTGTCTTATAAGTAGCACTTCCAGTGACTTAATTTCAGCCCTATGCTGTGGTGCCCCTTACTTCCACTGAACACAATGCCTGATGACAGTGTTAGCAGGCAGGTAAGAGTTACATAAAGTGGGTTTAGAGCAAAGGAAGTAAAAAGAAACAGATTATTTGTGCTCATCTTGCTTGCACTAGTACCTGAAGTTTTCCCAACTCACCTCTTCCATGAAGGGGATATAGAAGACAAGGCTGCAGCCATTCCCAGAATCCACACTGGGCTGTGGTAATGGTGACAGGGTGGCTGGGGACAGCACACAGTTGTCTTTCAGTGTCACTCATGGACACAGGGGCTGCACACACCCATGCCCAACTCTGACTTCAACCCATCCATCAACAATTCAGCCCCAGTCTGGTTTCTATAAGAATGTCGAAGTCCACCTACATTTTCCAAGAGGAGGATGTAGAATCACAAGTACTCCAAACTGGTCTAAAAGACACTGCAACAAAGGCACCAGTACATTTTCCTGACAAAGATATATCTGACACCTGAGAGCTACTAGCTCCAAGAAAGGCATATTGAAAAATTACCAAGACAGAATTAGGAGGAAGGATGCACCTGGCCTTCCAGGTGTAGCAGATTCACAGGAGACATCGCATCACACCCCAGCCTTTCAGAAAGAGGATCCTGAATTTATGACATATGTAAGGCTGAGGAGCCACACAATCTGGTGTGCCAAGACATCTGATTAGTTTCAGAATGTGCAAAGATATAGATAGGAGAAAAAAGGGGGGAGGAGATGGGGAAACCAACCCAAAAACAAGCAAAAAAACCTCTCTACATTTTAATTTATGGTTTTTTTCCTCCAAAATTAACTTTAATCTTTGGCAATAAGTTGTCCTTTAGGGGAACCTGGGGTGGAGGGATGTTTCTAGAGTAGATTTTAAAACTTTGTTTTTTGGCATTCTCAGTGGGGTTTTTTTCAGCTGCTGGGTACCATCATGAACAGCTGCTCCCAGCCACAGTGCACTTACTGCTGCCAGACTGCATGCTGAGAGCTGGAAATCTACTGTAAGAGGAGGATTGTAGAGACTGAACCTCCACAGACTACTTTTAAGACTGATTTAGAATTCTAGAGGTTAATAATTCAATTCCAGTTTTTATTGGAATTTTTACTTCTGTGTTTGATTATGTGGTAGACCTTTAGTCTCAAGAGGAGAGGTTGCCCTGTGCAGCTTGTCTCTATTTGGTATTTACATGTGCAGTGGGTAAAATAACATGGCAGCATGAATCCTGCAAAATTTTGCAAATAATGGGACTTTTCAGTTGAAGTTTTCATATCTGTTTACATCCTTGTGTACATTTAGGAAAGCATGATGGATAATATGATTTATTGCAAATGTGTGCATGTTGTTGAAATACAGTCATCCAATAGTAAGAAGCTTTGAAACTCTGATATTCATGTTTCTGCAGATGCTGAATTATCTTCCTAACTGGTCTTTTAAAAAGATTTCACTCTACTAAAATTAAGTGTCTCACTTCACTGAGTCTTTTCAATAATTTAAGCAGTATAAGAAGTTCATCATACAAGGTAGTTCACAAATGTTTAAAAGCTTAATTCTCTAGATTATGACTTCTGACAGGCTATATATATAAATTCAGCTAATGTATCCCTACAGAGAAATGTTATGCCTCAGAATAGAAAGTCTTTTGCAGGCAGCAGCTGGAGACAATATTTTCTTACCACGTGCAGTGCATGGAGATGCAGAGCTATAGGATTTCTGCAGGCCATATTTGTGCAGCATAGTTCTGGAGTTTAGGACAATCAGTTTTCACTATTTACTACCAATTTGAACTTTCTCAAAGGGGAGGTTCAGATTCATTTGTAGTCCAGAAACTGCCAAAGACTGGACATGGGATGTTTTTGAGTTTTTAGCAAATCATAGCAAAGCTTCTATTGAAAATGAGCTGATAGGAGAACTTGCAAAGGCATCTTTTACCATTGTAGTTCTTGGATGGTTGTGAACAAACACCATCCCTCCTCCCTTGTGACAAGGTCCTGATGAAGCATGGCTCCATATACTAGCATATATGTCTGACAAGACTGTCAAACATAGGAGATCTACCTCCCTGAAAATACAAAAATACAATTAAAAATAACAGAAGAAAGACTAAGAAAGACAACACATGGACTAGGAGACAGAATAGAAATTGCACAAGCATATGTCAATTACCTGTCCACTTTAATAGAATTATTAGTTATTTAAAATACATTCTTACAAAATGATCATAGCCGGGAAACAGAGGCAGATGCAACTACACACAGAACAAGTCCAAAGCCAGCCAGCTCTATTTCACCTTCCCTCAAAGTAAGTACATTGGGCAAGTTGCAAGTGTGAGGTGCTAAGTTAGAGCAATGTGCTGTGCTGGTATTTCCATATCCCAGCTGCTGTGAGACTGCTCTAACTTGAGTGGAATTCTTCTGAAATCCACAGGTTTTAATCATTAGCCATAAATATAAATATAAATATAAATATAAATATAAATAAGCGAAGTGCGCTGCCAGGATGAATTCTTGATAACACAGCTACATCTGCTGACCTTCACTTGTAGATTCTCGATTGCTCCCAGTGTCTTTCAAGCTATTTATGCTACAAGTTCTGTGGTAGACTCTTTTGAAAGTTTAGACTGTCAAAGTCCGAGGGAGAACTGGTTTTATTCCGTCTGAGCCTTTAATCACAAGCATTGAGAGCAGCCCTGCAGAGAAGGACTTGGGAGTGCTGGAAATTCTTTGCTTGGAAGGTGGAACAGTGGCACAGGTTGCCTGGAGAAACTGTAGATGCCCCATCCTTGCAAGTGTTGAAGGCCAGATTGGATGGGGCCCTGGGTAACCTGACTTAGTGGGTGGCATCCTGGCTCATGGCAGAAGGGTTGGAACTAGATAGCCCTTAAGGTGCCCTCCAACCCCAACTGTTCTATGAAACATGCTAAAAAAAGAGTAAAATTGTGCTGCAGATATGTGAGTGTATAAGCAGAGAAACTTTCAGTGTGTCGTGTGTGCCTGTTATCTCGCTGCATTGTGTCAAACACCTTTGACATGACATACTTCATGAGGGCTGATGATCTCATCAGTCTTCTCCTTCTCTTTACTTCTGACATTTTTCATTATCTCTGTTCTCTCTTCCTCTGTCTGATGTCAGCAGTTTTCACAACAGCTGTCTCTATTCTCCTGAAACCAGGAGACAAGTACTTCTCCAAGTATGCTTAATCCCTGATGGTATTTGGAACAGGGAGATGTGGTGAAACTGATCATAGGATTGTGAACTTCAACAACAACTCCTTTTCTTTAAACCTGTATGAAGAGCAACTGATAAGGAGTATTTACCACCCAGGAGCTCTGGCTTACTGCAGCTGTGCACACTGACTGGGGCTACCTCCAGTCTCTCCGAGTCCTCAGTATTCCAGATGTTTCATTATCATATTCCCCCACCATCCACAATACAATTATGAGCTTCATTTGCTGCTGGGAACCAAGCAAAGCCTAAAGTTGGAGTTTTCAGTCACACATGGGCTTGTGTTGGCTGAATACAAACTTTAGGCTGCTTTCCAATGTTTATTTCTAATGGATTCTGAATGCTTCCCCTAATTCAGGAACTCAACCAATTAAAACAAGAGAAGGAGGACTTATTTTGCTAAATCTAATTCCTGCTTAGGGGATTTACTGAGCACATCTTATCGCTGGAGGAGGCAATGGGATTGGGAGCGTTTAATGTCTTACAGTATCAAGCCACAACCGCTGTCTAAATGCCCCCAGGTTAATGTTCTGAGGGCAGATGTCAGGGCTGGCCTGTGTCACATCCCTAACTGCAGATAGGCCGTTATATTTAGGGTTTAAATGTATGAGATTTAGTCCTTAAACACATCAAAGTAGGCTGTTATATCTTAGACAAGCTTTTCTCTTTATACGAGAGTCACATGTAACTACATCTACAGTCCAGGGTGTAGTTTCTGGTTTTGTAATTGCATTACTCCGACTTAGGAAATACTTACAGAACACACCATACTGATGTTCTCAGGGGCTTGTAAAACAGCAGTATCAGCTGTAGATAGGCAGCAGTACAAAACCTCACAATAGGAGAATCTGTAGTTTCTAAACTGGCTTCTAGCTCTTTCGATAATTGCTAGTTGATAACCGAACTGCTAGAGAACAACAGCTACTGTTCTGGATTTCTCTGAGCAAAAATGGTACTATTTTTCTATAGCTTATTTTACAGCACAATTTCCCAGCATTCTAGATGAGACAGAGCATCTCTATGATGCTCGTGGCTCTTCACTCTCATTTCAATCATTTTACATATGAAAGGAGTAGAAGACTACAGACACGATTCCTGCAAGAAGTACAGACTAATCTTTGATTTCACATTAATAGCCAAAATTAGTTTAAAAAATAAAGGACTATGGAAAATATTTTCTCTTTAAATTGGTGTGGGACAGCTGTGCTTATTCATTACTCTTTGTGCCACGTTCCCTGATTTCTTTCAATTTGTCTTTCACACTGGAATCCTCTCAGCCAGTAGGTTGCTATATAGGCCTCTGGCCTTCACAATTCTGAACTTTTAAGAAGTTAAAACTCCTTTATAGATGTGTTTCCTCACATCCATCCCCCACCAGGACCCCAGGGAGAAAAACATCAAGCTCTCAGAAGTTTTTCTGTTCTCCGGGAGAGATGACAGCTGCATTGCAAAGATTCCCTGTCGAACTCTGAACATTGCCATAAAATTCAGAAATTCCTTTACATCCCTCTAGTCCTGCTGGTTTTATTCCACTTGCTGCCAACATCAGGTAGTTTTTACAAAATGAACGTCTGAGAAAGGAGATACAATTTTCTCCTTTGGAATTCATCCATAAAAGCGGCAAGCCAGACAAAGGAAGAAAGATGCATGTAATGCAGTAAACACTGAAGTAGCATTGTTTAAAAAAAAAAGCCAACAAACCAAGAAAGTCCTTTTGGTTGAATATATATAAGTTGGTTTTAAATGTCCGTATTTCTTTTCACTGGAAAGGATTGTTCAGCATGACTGAGAGTTGCATGCAATTTTAATACACATTCAATGCACATAGATTTTTCAGGAAAATTCAGCACTTATTAGGTTTATAGCATCCCCAGCTTTTGGTGACAGTCTTCTGTGGAAAATATTTTGAGATACCAGTTCCAAGTGTTCAGGTACTGATTTCTTTCTGAGCTACATATTTTTCTGTCACCTCTGTAACAGGAAGACTTGGGCTTAGTATGACACCCCATTTGATTCAAAGCTTTACTTTCATAATTTTGCATTGCCTTGATAGTCACTTCAGTTGCAGGTCAAAGAAACAATTTTTTATTGTGATTTTTCCAGTCAGCCAATGAGCCAAAGACTCACATGCCAGAACAGGCAGATGCAGTCTGGATAGGAACATTTACAAGGGTATTGTCATAGCATTTACACTGGTGCTGGTGCCAAATGAGCAGAAGTTCCGGCAGTTCTCCCTCTAAATCTGTTTCAACACTGCTTTATTCAGATCATCTTGCAAGGTGATCATTATTCCAGACCATTGTCATATATTTTTCTAAATAATGATATTAAATCAATATATAAACACAGTAGGAGAAATGTCAACACTGTACAATAGCTACTTCAACAGGATGTGTCCCTAAGAGGCCACAGCTGAGATTTATTGGTCCACAGTGTAACTCCAACTCAGCAGTTTCAATAGGGAATGTTTTCCATCCCACTACACAAAGAGTACCTATTGTTTCTAGGTATGATATTCTCTATAAAAAACAGAATAGAGGTCCATACAGATCAGGGAGAACCTCCTGATAGTCACAAAGTGAAACAGAAATATCTAATTTTAGTTCTGAAACAGAATTTCTGACTCACTGAACATGTAATTCTCAGAGGATAGATTTCAAGTGTTGATAGATTTATTGCAAAGTAAAATTAAGGATAAAAAACTGTCCTTCATTGCTATTTTATTGATTATTTCCTAGGAGGGTTTATAGAAATCATACTTGAAGCAGACAGCAAGTGATTACCTGGAGTTCAACTACTACATTAAATAGAACACTACTGTGATAGCAGGTGCTCTGCTGCCTTTTGGGCTGCACTATAATGAGTAGAAAAGTAGCAGCAAAAAAAGAGAGGACGTCCAGCAGAGAATCCTAAGGACACTGAAGGGAGCTGCAAACTGGAAATTCATGAAGTACTCTCAGCACAACATCACACCTGCCCTGAAGCATGAACCCAGGAGAGGAAAGGCAGCAGTTTCCCAAAATAAAACTTTCCCCTCCAGGTTAGTTGAGATCCTTTCTCCAGGCTGCTGAAATCCCTGCCTGTGGGAGTATTCGGCACCGTCTACTCCCAGTGGAGAAGCGAAGTGCTGACACGTTGATGTGAACAGCAGAATGGTTTTTGGGGATGTATCTCATGAGAAAGTTGGAGGGAGCAAATCAATGTCTCAATGTGAGCTTGGTTTTCTCCAAGCTGAAAGGTCAGAGAGTCAGCAAAGATGCTCCTCTGACCTAAGAGCAGCACTAGAGCACTTCACAAGCAGAATAATACAACTTCCACAAAATTATTTATATATATATATATATATATGTCTTAGACAATATTCCCTACAAGATACAAGTGATGTAAAAAACAAGGAAAGATTTTTTATATCTGTTATATATGAGGTCAGCTAAGGTGAGCACAAGGCATATCATAACCTCAAAAGCTAGAAATTACTAATTACTATATCACATAGCCCAGAAATTTAAAGACTTAATGGTACAAAAAAACCTTGGAAAGAAAGTCCTCCTTCTCTTGGTTCCCACAGTATTTGTAACAATTTAAAATGCCATCTATAATTTGCTGATCTGCTGGTATCTGTAATACTCCACATTAGAGTTAAATGGCTAACTTGATATAGTCATAAACAAGTCATGCTTGGTAATAGGAGTTCTAAATCAGGCAGCTACAAGACAAACAAAAGACCATCTTTTGTTCTTGATCCTTGTCTTGTGCACAGAAAACTAATCATGCACAGAGCCTTTGGTTCATAAATAAACCAGGAAAATTCAGACTGAAATTTCAAATTTAGTCACAAAATGCAAGCACTTGATGCATTCATTCTGTGTGTCTCTTGTCTACATTTACTGTCAGAAAGCTCACATTTGCACAGAAGACAATGCCTTGTTTTAATTAACAATTCATTTCCAGCTATCTTTGTGTATGGAACGTGCATATTTTTACATTTGCAAGCAGATCTTTAAGAGAGTTTCTAAAAGCTCACAGCCTCTGGTAATGTCAAGATATTTACAGAGTGCAAAAAAATATATTCAAAAGCCCGTATATGGAAATAATAACATACAGTTAAACTATATTGCCACAGACAATAGGGAAATAAAAGGTCAGCATTTGACATAAACACCAACACCTAAAAAAACCCTTTGGAGAAAATAGAAACAGCCGCAGCAGGTATATGAGGAGTTATTCCTCTGCTTTTCAGTGAACAGGAGCATTAAAAAGAGTGGGGGTTTTTTCAACACTTCCAAGATAACACAGTAACATTTGAAAGGAGATGGTCTTTCATGTACTAAGATATAAGAATTAGTTCTCAGTCTATCGTAGCGAAACTCTCTTCAACCATTGGCACTGTTACTGACCAAAGAAACTTATTCTATTAACGAAATGAGGCAAAATGTCTGTAAAAACTCAAGTGTAGCTGATGAGTGGACAGTGCAATTCAGAAAGGAGTGTGTGAAAATTGCTCCAAGCTATCCTTTCCACTTCACTGACCAGGAATCAGTTGCTTGAATTTTTTTTGGCTGCCAATGACTCCACAGGCACTTCATGTTAAGGTGTGAACAGGAGGGGAAAAAAAAATCCAGGTCTTGCTGTGGACACTCTTAGTTCAGCTTTTAGATCAACCACAGCTTGGCAGGGTTTCAAACAAGGCCACCTTGTGACCCAGGTAACACCCCGCCTCCCTTCCTGGGAAGCACCAGTATCTTCCAATCCTACTGGGAGATTGACTTAGTTACAGGTAATTCTTCCTCGCCCTGACCAGGCAGTGCCTACACCATTCCAGTACCACAGGTTGCCTCACTCTTGGAAATCCTCATTCCCTCATCTCTGTGGATGCTCTCTGGCACTGATCCCTTGGGACAAAGACACAGATCCCTCACTTTGCTTTCCGACTCATGAACGCCTCCCCATAGGAAGGAGTGATTCGATTAACTCTCCTTATGAATATGCAGATCTAATTAGCTAATAAGCATGTTTCTTGGAGCCTGAGATTCTGGCAGTTGCTCTGATGTGTTATCCTACCTCAGTAACTCCCCTGTAGCAAACTTGGAGTGGAAGCACATGTCACTGGGCCTCTCACTGCTATCACCATCTGCAGCAGCTTCTTTTATTCCTCAATTATGCTCGTGCTATCTGGGCTGAAAAAAACCTTCCAGTCCTTGCCAGTCTAAGCATATGCCTGTGTATTTATTCAAGTAATTTTTAACGGTCTGAGTTGACTATGCCATCTTTCATATCATTTCACTGGGGTTTCATTAATATGAAGTGTCTCACACTTAATGGGAAAGAGTGAAGTTGGGATAAAACTTCCTTATTTACAAGATTTTCAGAGTGAAATGAGGCAGCAGAGTGTTTCAGTGAATACAAAATTCAGAGTGCTGACTGATAGACTGATTTCAGTCAATCATAGCAGTGTCACTAAAGCAGCTATCTAAGGCCACTCTTGGTTCCTAAATACAAAAAGAGACAGGATAGTGAATTACTGCAGAACTACAGCAGCAAAACTTTCCCTGTGCTGGCTCAGTTCCTCTCCTCAGGGAGTAAAAACCAAAGATATATACATATATCAATATATTTGATACATGTACATATGTTTGAGACTCCACAACTTTTCCTCTACACCCAGGATAACACCCACTGCACCCATCCTGGGGTGCCAGAAATACCCGAGCCCTCTCCAGGTGTTTGTCAGCCACATCCTGGGCTAATCCTTGGTACGAGTGGCAGACATGAGTGAGCTGCTGCACTCCTTTCCCTCAGCTATGAGCCTGATCATTCTCTGATAAAAAGCACATTTACTGAGGCTGCCTGCAAGCCATTCGGAAAATGGCATGCTCTTTCACTTGATCAAGATCGATTTTGATGTTCAAGAACATTCTGTGGTAAATGAATGTGTTCTTGTGGAAGGAGACACCAGCAGAGTATAGCACTGCACTGCAGGATTGAGACATTTATTTTTTTATGGAACCTCTGAGGAGAAATCTTTCTGACAATGGCTGTCATGCTATTGTCAGGTCACTTAACCTCCACAGCGTTAGGTCACTGTGCCCTGGACTGGGGGGGAGATATAGTTTGGCTTTAACTACACAGGACACACTGGTGCTAGATTTGACATCCCAGCTGAAGAGACAGAATCCATTAACTGGAGCAACTGTACATCCAAGGGGGTTTGTATCTACCAGAAGCCAGTTTTGAAATGCAAGTAGCATCCTTTACATCCCAGGACAGTAATTGCAATGGAAGCTTCTTGGAAAATATAACTGATGATTTAGCAAATTTTTTTTTTGCCTACGAAATCTTAATTAAGGTGTTTTGAGAATTAAGAATTTCTCCGTAAGAGCCATTTGCTGTTACCAGCTGCTTTTAGTACTTGGTCACAGATACCATGCTGTAGATACCCACAGAGTTTTTATTAAACAGAATTGCTACAACTAGCAGCCAAACTAAGCTGCTGTAAAAAGTGTGGACTCACCACCTTTTTAATTACACTGCAGACATCCTCAAACTGGTAATTAACAACTGAATTTTGTGATTCTGTTGAATTACAGAAACAAAACAAGAGAACTTGATTCTCTAATGAGGAACCTGCCAACCTAAACACAAGTGGACTGCAAAACACTGTGCACTTTATAAACATTATACACTCTTAAAGCATACATATTAAAAGTGTGTATAAAGTGAGTGAATAAGTACATAATTTTCTTTTTTTTCTTCAGTAGATGCTTTTCACTTCGTAAGTATGCAAAAATAAATAAAATAGGTTAAAAAAATTCTATAGGAAAGGGTGAATGCCTATTCAAGCAGAACAGTACAGAGAATATCTGATATCAGTGATGTGCTGGCTATCAGAAATAGAGTTGTTGCTTTCAGCTCCTTGTCAAACAGGCCAAGTGCTAATCACTGTCATTGATATAAAAATGAAATTAAATCTACCGAAGCAAAAAAGAGTATAGAACACTTGCAAATATTCACAAAAGAGCCAATTTATATAAATGTAACTGATAAAAAATTACCTTAAACAGTAAAGATAGAAGACCAGGCCAGATGGGATTCTGAGCAATCTGCTCTAGTGGAAGGTGTCCCTGCCCGTGGCAGGGGGTTGGAACTGGATGGTCTTTAAGATCCCTTCCAACCCAAATCATCCTATGATTCTTTGCTAAGAATGAGTTTTTAGTTGTCCAAGGCAGCTGAACTTCTGATTAGGTCTAGAAGTAATTATCTACTAATGCAGCTACTTTTTGTTTTTTCATTTTCATGTTTGTAATTACAATGTATTTGCAATATTAGAGTAGAAAGGTCCATTCTCCACACTAACAGTACACATCAGAGAATTAGGAACATCTTTTAAGAGCACACTCATAGTACCTCAGTTTTAAGAATTTCTCCCTGAAGGCTTCCAAACTGTGTAAATGAAGGGACAGTAGCATAATCCTCTCTAAATGGGTTTATATGATGCTGCTAATGCTGCTTTTATATGATGCTGTTAATGCTGCTTTTGGAGCATTAACATACTTTAGTACTTCAGATGAGATCATTCTGAAGCTGAAAGTGCATGCAGAGGCCATGTCTAGGTCAGGGACATTAAGTTATTTTGCAGCCACACTGTTATTCCAGCTCTATTGCCATTGTCTGATAAGTGACAATCTACTCTTTTTAGGGATTAAAAATAAGGGGGTAAACATACTCTACTATACAGGTTAAAAATAGGGTTTTATTCTGGAGGTAAGTACACTCAGATTCTGAACACTTTGTTGTGAAGACCACACAGCACAAGAGACTCAGAATGAATTTTGGGTCAAGGATACAGCATAAAGACCATTTATGACCAAAGTGCTAGAAGAGTTCTACTTTGACACCATTCAGTCTAGAAAGGACTCAAACCTTAAGGTTTTAGCAAAAAAAACTACATAATAAATTCAAGGGTATCAAGTGTTTTTATTATGATGGGAATCAAATGTTTGTATTATAAGAAGGGCTAAATTTACCCTGGCAGAATTTAGAACAGTGATTGGAGAGAACTCTTATAGGTCAAGTAAATAAGTCCTAAAAGTATATTTCAATCATAAACTATCCTGATCTGTTGTTTTCAAACCTGCCACATAGTATGATACGTTTTCACTATTTAATATGTACATGTCTGATTACAGATGATGAGAAGGTAACATCAATCTGCTTCAAAACAAACCCAATCACAAACCTCCAGCTGCCCTTTGTTACTTTTTTGTTCCATTAATTCTCTGCCTCACCATCTTTCTATCCTTTTACATGGTAGAATCACATACATTGTTATGGTGTAATTAAAAATATTTCAGCATTTCGTGGTTATAAAAACTTTCATTGTTTTTAATAGCCTTTGAGCAAGGTGTTTAACAAGCAAGCCAAAGAAAAACAAAAATCCTAAACAGAATTAAATCTTGTGTGATTATACACAAACCATGAAAGAATCTGTATGAAAACATTAAACTGAGGACATGAATTTTGATCACATAATGTTTACCCCATATTTATAGAACTCAAATCCTGAGATTTTCATCCTGATCTTCAATAAGAGTTAATAGGGGTCACAATGCATTACAAACTGTCTTCAGTGCCCAAGCTGTCATCCTTCATAAACAAAACCAGAACAATCAAAATAAGGAATTTAAGGACTAATACAAATTTTAAATAGTTCTGAGATTAGGTACCTAGTAAAAGACATATACCAATTCATTTATTTAGATACATATCTCATTTTTCAAAACAGTATGCAAAATTTTATCTGATTCTGAAATAACAGGTCATCTGAACAGTCACCCTTATTCAACATAATTCCACCCTTGCTAAACAATACCTTCCTTAAGGACTTTCAAAATAAGAGTAAAACCTTGACTATGAAAATAAGCAATTTGGACTCTTAATCTGGTAATGCAAAACAAGAGGAAGCAACAGGCAACTCTTATGTCCCTCCAATAGTTTTAAGAAACATTTCTGTTGTATTCTTTAGAGGAGTGCCAGTTCTTTTCTGTGCAGAAAACCACAGTTTCAGGACTTTAAAATGATCTTAAAACTCTCACAGAATTGTATCTGTAGGATATGATCAGAATATTATGCTTTCAGAGCCTTTTTCTAACTCTGTCAGAGAATTCTTTATTTTTTAAATTGCATTTATTCCTTTGACTGTCTTTTTCTCATTCTAAATGTCTGATGAGTGTCTGCCCAATCTAGAAAAAGGCTCCACTAACAAAAATATGGGGCTAATGGGACCTAATTCCTTTTCTGGCTACACAGGTGTACAGCTGTGAAGTGCAGGATTTAATAACGATATCTGGAACAAGAACAACAAAGTCTGCAAACACTGGAAAAAATACACATTTCTTCTATGTTCCAGGCAGGTAGAGCACAGATTGTACAATTTTGACATCAGAACCTGTGTAATTTTCTTTTAAAAAAGAACTTGCATCATATTCCAGACACAGTTATACTTCCAGTTGTCTTTTACACATAAAGCATCATCATACACTTTTCTGAGCCTCATTGATCGCAAGTGAAGATGTAATAAAAGAGACAACCAGCCCATAGACTCACCTCATCCCAGAGATCACCCATTTTTTTCTCTGGAATTGAAGGCAGACTCCTTCAAAGTACTTGAATATCACCTTCTGCATGAGGCCAAAATACTTCTATGTTGCCACATCCATGTGCATTTTATTATTGAGAAACTTTAGTGATATCAAGATACAACAGCTAAGGCACAACAGCTTCTGGAAACAGCTGCATTTGTCTGGGGTTTTTTTCTTTTTTTTCTTTAAATGAACAGGAAGTTTTAAGCTATGCCATGACTCACTCCATATTTTGCTCTGGTCAACACTGCCTTTGCTATACTAATATCAATAAATTAATGTTTTGACTCTTAGGACAGCACAACTGGGAGTACAAAACCTCTCTCACAGTGATGGAGTTAAACACAAAGATAATACGAAAGCAGATCCAAGCAAAACTGTCAAAAGCAAAATTCCCAACATCTATAAATACTTGTGACAAGCATGCAAAAAGTTAAATGCTTGCCTTGAGCTTTGTAGCTCAAGCCATTATCTGAGGTTAAATAAGAACAGCTGTTAATTTCACTGAGGGTTACCCTACTGCTACACTTATAAAAGAGTTTCTATAAGACAGGCTCAGAAGCAGCTGCCTTGTAACAGCTTGCCTGTTCCAGTTAACTCAGAACAATGTTTTATATTCTGCATTTCCTACAAAGACTATCCCGTATTCCTGCTCACTGATAAGCCACTGATTTTTCCACATAAAATACCACCTCCTCTCAGTTTATTTCATTGCTTTTCCTAAACAGAGTGCAGAGTTTGTCTGAGTTCTCTTAATGTTTCATGAAACAAAACCATAACAATTGTGTAGCAGGAGGTGAGGAACCCCTACCTCTTCAAAGAACAGTAACATCATGAGCTGGGAGGAAATGAGGGAGCAAAGTCCATCATTTACACATCATGTGGGCAGTAAACGCACACTTAAACAACAGACAGCACATTTGTCATCAATTGTTTATTTTGAAAGTGATCTGATCTCCTGGAATTTCACTTGAACTTGTTCCAGGGGAATCTCTTATTCTAATTCAGCACATGCATTATCATGGCAATATAGCAACCAATAGCAAGTAATTCTGTTGCTATGCATATGTTATGATTGGGGCTCATGACACTGAAGTCAACATGAAAGGAACTGAAATTAAGGGGCAGAAAATACTTCCGTATTAATTCTCTGCTGAAGACTACCAAACAAATCTGAAATTCCCAGCTGCTAAATCCAGTGATTTCACAAAGTTCCTTGACACAGACTAAGCAGAGATGAAGGAAATCCTGCAGCTATTCCCTAAGATTTTTCAAGTCATATACCATTGTGCAGTCAAAGGACTCATCCCTTCGGTAATGCAGTTCCAAATCATTAAGAAGTCAATCAAATAAGTGCTAAAAAATAGTTTCTATATATTCACAATGGACTTATTAAAAGATGACAATTGCAAAGAAAGAAAGGACTGCAAAACCTCTCATCCAAGCCTTCTATCACAAGGAGATATATTATATAACTTGTACATAAAAGGATCAGAACCTTAAACAACCTCTAAATAGTTAGTTCTGTCTCAGACCTCCTTCTTCTTACCAACCCTGCTCTATATTCCCAGCTGGGTTTACTATTTACAGTTAAATCATCAGTATTGTTCCACCATTACAGAGTGTTGTTATCTTGCTCAAAATATACATTCCCTATGTATACTCCAAACCTTTTGACTTAAGAGGGGAAAAAAAACTTATTTCTCATCCTCCTCCTCCTATTAGCCTGCAGGATTCATACTAGCTTATAGAGAATGAGTTAGATTTCACAGAATTGTTTATTCATTTCCAGTCATAATTTGCATTTAGATGTGTTAAGTACAGTAACTTTGCACAAGTTCTTGAGAGTAAAATGGGTCTTGCAGAGCTTCCACCAGAGATGCTTTGGAAGCTGTCCCCCTTGGCTTTGGGAATGTATCTATAGCCTTCAGACTGAGACAGCTTCTCAAGGGAGCAAACGTGATGCAACAGTTACTGAGAGTCAATAAACAGAAAACCTTACAGTGGCATTTCAATGCAAATGCTTCTCAAGCTGGAATGCAATTTAACCACCCTAACGACATTTAAATGGATATAAGACACAACCCAGTGAGGGTAAATGTGAATATTTGTGCTGATTGCCTTTTATCAGTTTTTGTCTCTTTCTTTGCCATTTTTCTTGTACACAGTAAAGTCTTCCCATATTAACACCGAAATCTGTTTTTCCATCAACATAAGGATGAAAAAATGAGGAAGGGAATGAAAGAGGAGTAGAACACTGTGAACTCAGCCAATGTGGACTTAGTTGCTTTACTGTAAATTACTTCTTGGGCAAACCTTCTTGTAGCTGCTTCCTTGTCTGTAGCAAACTCTGTCTGTATTTCATAATAATCTTGTAAGAATGAACTACAGAAGGTCACAAGTCAAAAGAGTTTGGGTAATCACTAACAGAGAGCTTGAAAAGAGGTTCCAAAGGATGCAAACACAATATCAAAATAGTAGCTCAGGTTCTGAAAGCTGGTCTACCCTGATGATGCTGCTTCCAGTTCAGGACTGAGAGCTCATTCACGTTTCCTCACCACGGTCAAATGGGCACTGCCTAAATGAGTTGTGTTCTCATTTATCATACATATAAACCTGACTTCATTAGGCTCGTAATAAAAAACTACCATGAGCTTTGATGAAACAGAATTTTCTGTTTAAATATCAATCTTGTATTGGTCCATAAAACTACCTCACTATATGTTTTCTCATTATTTTTAATTATATATAAAATGCAAGATATAACACTACTAGAAAAAGGTAGAAAAGTATAGATGAAAAGAAATACTTATGTAGAAAACATGAACATAAATGCCTGAGAGGGGAAAAAATTGAAATAATAAACAGATCCTATGTAAGACAAGAGCTCACAGTTGTATTGTGGACACTGGAACTCCCATGGTACCATTGCATAGCTCTGTGTGCTCATTTTGAGAGGTAAAAATCTTGGTGTTGCATAATTTAAAAAAATAAAGCCAAGTTTTCCCCTTCGTTTTTATTTTTAAGTTGCACAAAACAGGAAGATTTGTGGAGCATAAAGCCATTTTGAATAGGCTGCTTAGCTGGTACTCTAATACATCAGCTGCTGGAGGATCTGGAGAGCAGCCAAGCCTCCCAAATTCAACACGTTCAGCAGCTCTCCCTGTTCTTTCTCCCAACACAGGAGGACAACAGCCGCTAAAACTGAGAGTTCTCGCTAATGCATCTCTCGTAAAGTTTGCTTTGCAAAGGCCCTCCCAACCTATAAAGATATTTTAAGAGCAGTTCGGTACTTCAAAATGTTCTGAACTGGTTTTTGTTGTTATTTTGTTTTTAAACACTTCAATTCAATAACCCAGTGGGAAAGGTCAGGACAGCTGGCCATATTTTTTGGCATTGCATTCATAAATACAGTGAGGTGTTACTCTGTTTCTCCTCAGCTAGAAAGGAAGATGCCCATGAAACCAGAAATCCTGTCATACCTGTACCAGCACTGCCCGAAGATCCATCTTTTATCTATCAAATTCCTTTATAGGGAAAGCTGTCTTAAAACTTCTATTTTATAGAAGTTTAAATTTAAACATGCCCATGTTGAGATGATTTCCCATAGCTCAGTGAACAGCAATGCATTGTAGTGTGCCAAATAAAGCTGAAACAGCTCAGTAGGCTCTTTGGAAAATAAATGGAACAGCAGAGGTCTGTGTAAAGAAGGAATACCTTCTCTGTGTATACATACTAAAATAAAAAAGAAAAATCTGATCTCTCCATTTCTTTCTGCTTACTTTCCCACAAGAACAAGTGCTATAAATATTCCTGAAAAGTGAATTAGGGAATCAAGTACCTTAAATATTTGTCAAAAGCAAGCTTCTAATTATGAAATAGTTTTAGATAAAATCCTTTTATTGCATAGATGACAACAAAGAATTTCTGCAATTAATCATCATTTAAATACTGTTGTCAAAATGTTAAACATTTACAAAGCACTGGCTGTTGGCTTTTCATATGCAAGAACAAATTTTCAAATCACTGTAATGAAGAAAATAATTACAGAATTATGTAGTATTGCACTAAATAGTAATGTTTCAAGTGTGACCATGTGTTCATTCTGATCTGCCATCAGGACCTGAAGGTCATCAGTTGGTCCCAAGTACTTAAATATTTGTCATACATGAGCATGGTTACAAAGGTATATGCATCACTTATTTAAAAAAAATCAACTTTATGCTGCCCTAGAAATTTACATTAATATGCTCTTACAGGAATTTAATTAAATAGTCATTACTAAGTACCACATCTAAGTAGTGTGACTTGTACAAAATTTAATTTGAAACTATTCAGAAACAGCAGCAGAAAAAAATATTTCCCTACAAAATCCTGCTAAATCAGCATACTGCTATGGAAATGTCTATTACTATCCATTATCTGATCCCAAAGGATAAGCCTAGAGAAATTGTTACTAAGTTTTGAACCCAATCTATCATAAATATTTAGCATCAGGGGAATACTCTGAACTCTACTCCTTATTTTGCTTTGGAGATGTTACCTAAAGGAACTGTTGCATTTTTTTAATGTAGCAAATAATGAAGTATTGACACATTTCTCATTTTTTCTCAAAGCAGTATGTTCCATTTAAACAAATCATGCATTTTTTCCTTCATCAATTAATGTTTGTCATTATGTGTACATGGGTTGTTGTGTTCTACATCACAAATGTTTCCATTTCTATATTGCAAACCAATAGGGAATGATGAAATTTATTTACTAAATTGTTAAACTGTGGTCTGCATGAGAAAGTAACTTACCTTGCAACCCTCCACTACCAACAAACTCTTCATTTTTAAGTCCTGGCAAGTGTAAAATTAGCTGTTACAGAATTACGGGGTTTGAGCAATAAACTGCTGTACTAGGTAAATTTACACAGCACTTTGGCTTGCTAAGAAGCAACACTTAGTGTTGAAGGAGGCCAAGTAAATAGCACCTTAAAAAAATAATAATTCTTCAATGGTTAGTGTAATAAATGTGCTGGAGATTTTCATTTCAGCTGCAGTTCAGAACACTAACAAGGTTATCCTGACCATAGAAAAACTGGTTTTATGTGTCTCCAGTTCTTCTGCCTAATTGCTTCATGGGCGAGTATTGGCTACATAGTGTTCACTACAGGGAAGAGAGACCAAAATTTTCAAGCTTATCTACCTTACATAGGACAACAATATTAATTTCTAGTCAACAGAATAAAAAGCTGCATTTTCCAGTGGATTGCTCCCCTGTGTACCTCTCCAGCAGAATCTGACAATTTAAGCTATCCCACTGCATTGCCTTTCTCTTTGGTACCCAGGAAATTGCTACCAACTTCTAGTTTCAAAATGTTTTACATGCCATAGGCTGAGCAGCCAGAAATGTCAACCTGACTTACACACAGTCTTTTAGGAAAGTTAAAGATCTAACTTTAAAAAAAGTACCATCAAACCACTTGCTTTGCCTAGCAAATATACAAAGTCTGCTCATTAAAAATAGGACACAGGTATCATTTGGGTTGCTTTTCTCCATTGTAGCATGGCCACTTTAAACTGGTGAGAAAGATTTTATATTTGGTGTCAGCCACTCCCAGGGCTTTGCAGTTACGTGTGTGGAGGATGAACAGCAGGCACTAATATGAGTATCATGACTCTTTTCAGGCAGTAGGTGAAACCTTGAAGAAAAAGTGGCTCTGTCTTCAAAAAAGTGACCTGACCTTTGCTTTGGTGGGTTTTTACTCTGCAAGAAATAAAAAGCACTGCATGCCTTCCAATGCATCCTTCCTAGTTGATAAACGATTTTGTTCTAGAACTCAGCACAAAAGGACTACATTTTCTAAAGACCAGTAGCATGCTATTAGTGCTAGCTAATGATAGCTCATGTGTCATACTGGAAACAAGCTTCATAGACCTGGAATATGTCATATGAATCATGAACAAACATGTAATTGGCCCAGAACCTTTGATATGCTTACCAATTAAATATAATTATCATTGAATTTAATATATTTAATTTTACAATGACTTTGCAGTTCTTTGGATATCAAAGGCATCACAAATCCAGCATGCTTATCATTTATGACACTTCTGCTCTGAGAATTTCTTGCAGCATGCAAAGAACTCTCTGTAGGGTATATGTGATGTGTTGCACAAGCAAGCTAATCTAATATTGACCTGACCAGTAATAAAATCCGTTTAGAAGCTGCAATAGAACGTAATGGTTTTACCTGCAATTGATGAAATGTTCCTGAAACAATCTGTAGTTCAGTATAAGCAATAGTGGGGGTTTACTTGACACAGAATACACTGCTAGTGAAGGTAATTCTTGTATATGATGTCTTAGTAAAGAACCCCTTCTGTTAATAGACTTTTAAGGATTTAAATATATTTAAGTCCAGTGTAAAATACTTCTTTTATGGAGCCAGATCCTGCAGTCCTTGCACAGCTAAAACTTCCATGGAAATCAATGGGAGCTTTTTAAAGTATAATAATAAGGACCTGCCCAGGGTCACTGGCATAACACAGCTCTGCTGCAATGCTTTATGTGTAAGCTCCAACTTTCTCTGTCTCTTGCAAGAGGCAGAGATCAAAAGAAGACCAAAGATCAAGATACAGAAACCCATGTGAATTCAAGATGATAAAGACCCTCATTAAATAAAAAGAATGGCATCAAACAGCATGGCACATAATGTTGGTGCACTTTTTGTTTGGCTATTGTTTATAAAATAATGTTAAAATATCTTAACTTTGTCCAGAATATTTACAATGTATCAAGTGAATTTTAAGAAAAGTGACTTTAAAAAAAAAAATCCAGTAAGTTCAACACCAATTATCATTTTGGGGAGAGCTGTAGCAATGCCTGCGATGGCAGAATTTGGCTCCGTATGTTCTGTTAGCAAAAACCTAGACCGTTTATATGATGTAAATTGCTTTTTAGAATGTTACTAGAGCTATAAACTCTGTAGGTCCAGATTATACATTCAAATTTCAGGGAGAGTTTGCCTCAGTGAACAACAAGGAGCTGTGCTTTATTTGAAAACTCTGCGTGACGCTATTTTAAGAAAAACAAAATGACAAAAAGCCCACAAAGAGGTATTTTGGATATAAACTTTTGGATAAATAAAATTAAATCAAGGGGCTGATCCTTCAGTCCTTGCAGGATCCTTGCAGGATCCTATCCTGCAGAAGGTTGGCATTGGGGGAAATTCCAGCAGGCCTTGGCCCAGCAGGAAAATGCCGGATTCCTGTTGACTTCATTGAGGCAACTCTAACGAGCCACCAGACCACGGCTAGACCCCAACTGCCTCCTTAACCATTGGGTTGACGGACCATTTGTTGTATCATTATTATTATTACTATTTTTAAACAGTGTGTGTGTGTTCTGCTTCCAACCAAGCTTCGCTTCCAGACGCAGGCGCGGCCGGCGTCCCGCCGGGCTGGGTCGGGTGCGCGTGCGCGGGAGGCGGTCGGAGCCCGCTGCTGACTTGGCGCCATTGTTGGTTTCGCTGTTGTAGGGCAAAGGCGCTAGGGCAGCCGATAAGGCTGTGGCCATGGTGATGAAGGAGATTCCGAGGGAGGAGTCTGCAGAAGAAAAGCCCCTCCTCACTGTGGCATCCCAGGTGGGCAGAGCGCGGGGCTCTGAGGGGGCCGCGGGCGCTGCGCGAGTCCCCAGCCCCACTGGGTGACCCATCCCGCGCCAGTGGCATCCCAGTGCTTCACTGAGGGGGGAAGTAGCCTGGGGTAAATAATGGGGCTTTAGATGTTTTGACATGAAAATTTAAACGAAAATGCATTTTACTCCCCAGTTCAGTAACCAGAAAGTTGTTTAAAGCTAGTTTAAAATCTTGGTTCTAACTCATGCCATCAATTGTCCTGCCATAAATACTCATCTGCAATTCATATATGAAATATTCCCATTGGCGCATAGTAAAATAAGAAACAACCAGTTCACATTAGTGTCATTTCCAATATCTCAGATCCCACTCCTAAGCTCTCACTGGGGCTCTGCTCCTGGTCTGGATCAGAATATGTGACTTTGCACATCTCATTGCTTTCATTTCTACACCTTCAGTTGAAGGAAGGACGTATGTCCCCACACTAAACCTTACACATACCTTGGAGTTGCCAAGGTGGTTCCATTAGTTTCTTGAAGACAGTGGCTGAACACAACTGTAAATCACAGCACTCTTGTTACAAGAGTGGATTTTATTCCCTCATGTTGCTCACGTACATGAATTTGTTCCCCAGGCAAGTGCATTTAGTTTCCTGCCGATATTTACTGCACACAAATACTTCCAGCTCATCAGGAATGGAAATTGCTGGAAGTTGTTTTATGTGAGAGCCTTAAGCAAAATCCACAGTCCTATTTTATTCCACTCATGATTTAGGATAACAGCCGCTGTGCTTTAGAAAGTTCTAAGATGCACACACACCAGCACGTACTTCTCTAGCAGAGCGTCGCAGATGTGCTGCACTAATACACATTCTAGAAATACCATCTACTAATTTGGAAACCAGGTCTGGCACTTCCTCCTCAGCCCCTGTTGAACACCAGGTTTTGTTCATGGTGAACTCCAATGTCTATGAAGAAACTGCACAGAGGAAAAACATGCTCTGTTTAAGGCATCATTTCTGATTTTCTACTTAGTGATTAACAAACAATTAGAAACCCACATAAAATGCTGCCCCCTTTAAAACTTCACTGCGCCCAAAAAAAATTGACATGCAAAACTTCCATTGGCTTCAACAGGGCCAGGAGTTCAGCCTGGGTTCATTAAATGTTTAACTCACCATTTGTAGTGGCTGTCTGTCAGTCTCCTCAGCAATAGTCTATGATAAATTTATGAGTAAAATGCTTGTGTCTGTTAGTCAGTGTAATTTCTTCCACTAAACACAAATACCTACTTCCCTGCTATGCACCAAAGGGGTGCAGAAGCCAAAAGGAAGCAGAATCAAGTGAAAAAGTGAGTATTTTCCATAGCCATCTCTGCATCATGTATGTGTGATGTGCAGCTGTACGACCACATTGCATACGTCATTTGTCCCCTAACTGTCTGGCTGAAGTGTTGGTTTGAGATGCTGTCACTGCAGTGTGTCCATGTGAACCCCTCATCCCAACCATCCATGCAGGATAGTGCTCTGCTGTGTCAACCATCCCCATCCCAGTGTCTGTCTCTGCTCTTTACATGATGAAACAGATGGATGTGGTTGCTGCTCACAGGGTGGAACAAGTTCCAAATTGACTGCAAACTTCCCAAGACAGATGGGTCAGGAGAATAAAGTCTGGTCTTTCCAAAGTTCTCACCACCACCAAACCCAGTGTGGGCAGATCCACATCGCAGGAAGAATTAAGTACATTGGGTATCTCTGCTGCTCCAACATCACAGCCACCTAAGCAAAAAACCTGCAAGTGAAATTCAAGGATCAAGCCCAGACAGAGGAGCACTGGCTTTTCTTAGAGAAAAAAAGTAAAATCTCCCATTTCCAAAATCCTTGATGAATGGAGGATTAATTATGTCTGACTGTGGACACAGACTCCACAGGAAGCATAACTGGAATCTGATACATAAAGAAGAGTCTCTAAAACCTCTTTTTGATAGTGATAATGTACATAGGCCCCTGAGTTTGTATTTTAAAATGTGTCTCTTTGCTCTCTTCCTCTGTAAAATGTTAAAAACCTATCCAGCACAGAACAAGACAGATAAATAGTCACATTTTATTGTAATGCTCCTAGCAAAGCCCAGCTTGTAAAATATGACACCTGTCTTTTGACATAAATACTGTGAATTAAATTTAAATGAAGTTTCCAATTCCTGGATTATTTTATATCATCAGATCTGGAGGCAAATTTTCAAATAACATGAACCAAAAAAGTACTGCAGACTCCTGTGGGGCAGTGGCAGTAGATGGCAACTGGGAATCTCAATCACCATTCCAGCAGTAATGAATGTACTACAGTAAGCAGAGGGGTATTCCTGGTAATTGAATAGACCTTTCAGTATTTATTTTTTGTAATCCAGTCTTTCTGTCTCAATTACCTTCCATAAAAGTCACTTTCTTTACACTTACTAGTGTGAAAAAGGATTCAGTAGCTGCCAAATTTAATACTTTAAGCATCCAGAGAGTGATCTTTCAGTTTTAACAGGATTTTGTAGAATATAACTCTATCCATGTTGCTGTCTCCCTTTATCTTTTAAAAGATAATTCATAAGAGACTGGGACAAATGAAAAAAAGGTATTTTTTTCATATGAATAAAACCTAGAAAATGTGTAAGAAAGCTTGCTGAAGGTTCAAAGATTAACTGGATATTGAGCTATGAACCAATTACTTCTACCTGAAGCAGAGAAATAAATGAGAAAAATCATGCATAAATTTGGTTTTAATTGCAAAATAAAATTTTTGTTTAACCTCTTCACAGCTTTTTTGCATTTGTCAGGAGAAAAAAACCTTGCTTCAGAATTACTTTCTAATGAGAAATTTAAACCTAAATATGCCCTGAAGTCAAAGTTTAATTGTGCAGTCAGCTATGAAATTCCCAATTTTCTACAGGTCAGTGAACTTCAAAGGATCTGATTCAATCACATTCTTCAACCCAGACTTATACTTTAAAATATGATTAACTGCTTTATTGAGCAGTAAAAAAGCTTAAGTGCTTTGCCAGCAAAAACAAAAGGAATCTCACAGTGTCACAGGAGTTATTTGTCCCAGGTCCATCACACCTAATTTAGATTCCTTATCAGAGCACACAGGTTGGAAAGCTGCTACTCATGGTAGGATCCCTATAAAGATAACAGAAATAAAGAAGAACTGCAGGGAGGGATTGACATCCATGACAATCCTGTGGCAAATATACTCTGGAGTTATATGGAACAGAAATGGGACTCCATGAAAACTTCACCAATAGGAAAAAGAAATGCAAAATATATCTTGAAAGCTATTCCCCACTTCTGCTTGTGACTGAAAAATACAGGAGCTGCCTACTTAGAATTTACAGGACCCACACAGACGTTGCTCAGAGCAGTTTTGATCTCGAGCACTTATAATTTAAGAAGTTAACCTACAGAACACTTAAGGTTTAGAATTTGAATTGGAAAGAAGGAATTTAAAAAGCTGGAATTACATTATAAGAAACATGTTGAAATTCGTCCTCCCCTGTGAAAAATGCAGGCTACAGCACACGTCAGAAAAAGAGATATGTTGCGTGACTACACCCCAATTAACTCCACCAGATGCTTAAGGCTTTTTTATGGTCTTTAAGGTATTAGTTAGTATTCAGAGTAGGAACTATTATTTTTTAAGTGAACTTCATTTGCATGCCAACACTTAGTTGATCTAAGCACATTTAAATTTGCTTAAGGGCTTGTGAATAAAATACTCAAACATTTCCACTGCCTAAATTCCACTGTTTTGGTTTTCATTTGCTTTTATATATGTTTGTATGTATGTATGTATGTGTTTACTTATTTTGGTGGTGGTGGTGTGTTTTTGCTTAGGTTTAGTTTTCTTTTTTTGCTTGCTTTGTTAGGCTTTTTTTATATTTGTTTTGTTCTGGTGCTTTTTTGTGGGTTTTGGTGGGTTGTTTGGGGGTTTTTTTATAATCTCTAACAAGAGATTTTTAAATGCTCCCATTCAATTTTATAAGGGAAACAGATTAAAGATAGCTAATATTCAGCTCTCAATGTTGTTAGTAGATTTTCTGATGTGTGTATCAAGGGCTCACTACATGAATTTGATTGCATAATCACACTTTTCCATATAAAGTTAACAGTCCCATTTGAATCAATCATGTTCATTCTAAGCTTCTTAGCATTAGGCTTGCACTGACTTCCAGCCCACTCCATAAATGTTTTCTCAGTAACATCATAACAGAATGGTGGGATGTTCCAGTGGATGTAACTAGCTTCCCTTCTCTTTCACACAAACATAAACCAGAATTCACTGCATTTTAACTAAGTGGAATACATTCAAGTAAAAAAGACAAAAATCATGCCAGTTTGAATTATTGTCATTATCAAAGTCTGGATTGAATTCGTTGTACATTCCAATCTGCCCTCTAAAAACAGTAGCGACTTCCTCACTGATGTTGGGATAACTAGGCTTGAGATCCTATTTTTTGATTCTTTTTAAAGGATTAATGATAAATTCATAGGCAGTATGTTCTATACATCTCAAATCTGATTTATTATAAAAGCTTTGAGTAGTTTGTCAGGGGACACAACCTAAGTCCTACTGATAGCTCTTTTTCATCTATTATTAGGACAGGGTAAATACATGAAGAACAAAAAAAATGAAATAAAAAAATGAATAAATGCATGCTTAGTAGTACAAATATTAATTGGTTCTTTACCTCTAAATTAAATATTGCTCAACACGTATTGCTTTTAGGGCCATATGCATAATTTCAGCAGAAATACTCTCATGAGTACAATAAAATTGCCTTGACAATATACTTAAAAGTCATAAATTGGCTGCTTTCCTAAAGTTATGTAGATTTCTCTGTCACATAAATTAAATACATTTTTCCATGAAATAACAGTTTTAATTTGAAATTATCATGGGAATTGATGGTGTCATATTTTTAATAAAGTAAAAAAATTAACCATACTGTTTCATACATTGTAAAATGCCTTACTATTCCTTAAGGACAGAAAGATTGGACAAACTTTTTTGTGAATAATATAATATACCAGTTTAGCTCTGGTTTTTATATTAATTAATAGGAGTTACTTTTCAGAAACTTCTTGGCTCTTCATTCATGAATACTCTGGGTATGAATATACTGTCCTGATGAAGAGTTGCAAACCATGAGCTACTGTTCTAGATTCACTGAACTTGCTGGTTTTTCAGTGAAAGTGTTCTATTGAATTGCAGTTCACAAACCACTTATGAGTTTCAAGCTCTTCAGTTTGCTGAAAACATCCCAAAGCAGCCAGACATTCCATGACGGATTCCTAAAGGGAAAGGCCAAGTGATTCCTGTGATCAGCACAGTAGCACATCCAAAACCATAGCCTGACTCTAGATATGCTACAGAACATAGTTTGAGAAGAAAAATCCACAGAAAGGACAAAAAAAATCCATGTGCTTTTCAAGCAGTTACAGCCCATATGCAAAGAAACAGCAATGATCTCAAATTATCTGTGGTGATGACAAAATGTTGTCTTTGATCCCTGTTGTAGATCTTCAGCCTAGATAATGGTATGGGGAGGGGAGAGGCTAAAACAGAAATCACCAGGTAACACCACAAAGAAAACTCATGGCCAAATGAGCAATGAAATCTTCTAACACTCAGGAGGAGGAGGCACTCCATTTTAGATAACACCTTCCTGTAACTTAAGAAAGTGCGTGGAGCATGCAGGCGTGAATGCAACAGGCAGATTTACAATAAATCACATTTCTGTGTGGCTAAAGACCAAACTGTCAGTCACAGTTAAAATATGACAAGAGTAACTTTCCTCTTCTTCCCCCATGGCTCTGGTCCAGCAGGATAGTTAAGCATGTGCTTAACCTTGAGTTTTGCAGAGCATGTTTAAGTGCTTTGCTGGAGCCAGGCCAAAAGGCATGAGCCAGACATGACTCGCATGTTAAACCTCCTTTAGACAGACCAGGCGGAACAGAGGGAAGGAGACATTGAACTGTGAGATGTTTCATTTTACCTTGCAACAATACACCATAACTTGCACAGTTCAGCATGTAGAAACACAGGCAGGGTGTTGGTGTGACACAGAGATCACAACAAGAGCTGTCACCCAGCAATGCAACTGCTCTTTGTGGAGGTGCAACATAAACAAGGGTTTTAAACAATACAGCTGGCACCTGAATTCAATATCCAGTGCAGTGTCTATAGCCATCCTCCCACAGCTTCTCTGACTCCACACAAATCCTGACAGCCATAAGTCCCGGTGGGTGACTTGGCTTGTGTGATTTCAGGTAAGAAATTGCCACCTCTGATTCACAGGCCACTCCACACCCTTCCTACTACCTAGCAACAGAGCACTGGAGAGCAGGGCTGGTCTTCAGAGAGGCAGCAACACCAAAGTGCTCTTTGCAAGAGGGTGCAATGAATTCATCTCAGTTTTAGAGCTTCCCACAATTCATGTGAGGTGGAAGTCAGTTACACTAGATGCTGTGTGAATCGACTCTCTCTTCTGGTGAAAACCAAATACTTGGCTCTCAAGTCAGCTTAATCGGAATATGAGTACATTCATAGTAGTGACAGAGAAAAATTAATGTACCACTCTGGCACAAGGATGATGTAAAAAGCCAAGAAGTAATCACACTTACTATACAAGAGTAAATAAAGCGTGTGAAGCAGTAATTTTGATTGTGAAATCTTTATTAACATACTAGAAAAGTAAGAAAAGAAGAAAACCAAAACTCTTGCAATTTAAATTTTATCACAAGACCACTGATTTTGTCAGGAGTTCCCTCTCCAAACATCCCTCTGCAACCAGAAAAGGAAGTCTTCCAGTTCTTACCCTGCCAAGATAGTGATCCACAGGCACAACTCTCAGGCCAGTACTTCCAGTTATGCTCTAGAAAACAATAACCTCAATTTCCAGTTGTGGTTCCCATTTACTAGTTTTTAGAAAGAGCCAGGTAGTAGAAATCAATTGATTTGTTTCCTCTTACCCCAGTGAGTGCCACCAAAGATCCTGGGGTGCCAGCGATGTGCAGAAACCTGTCTGTCAGGAAACCATTGCTGTGTATCATAAAAATTATTAGTGATTGAAATGAGCTGATGCCTCTGCCTAAGCATAACACTTACAAGCTGCTGGAATCGATCTGACTCTTTTACCTGTTTGTCCAGTCTCACCCAAAGAGCAGACAAGTTTCTCAGAACAAAGTTCAAAAATACAATTTTTCCAGTAGAAAATCTGAGTTAGATGTTTCCTGCCTTCTCCCATGCTCAGGACCACAGGTTCATTACCACTCTCTGAGCCTTCTGGAGCAGCTCATGTCACTGATGCAGCTCAACCACGTTCTCACCACCCTGATTGGGCAGTACAGGAAAAAGTCTCAGTGCCCAGGAGCAGCTTTGCTGCTGAACTGTACAGGGGATTACCCAGTAGTAGTTTGGGGCTTCTTAAATTAGTGCCATGAGTAATTCAATCAGGCTCAGGTGAAAAAATGGATTCAATCCAAAATCCAATCCAACTCACTTCCGTAGCGAATTACATATAAATTTTAGATGCCTCTTGAGCCAGTCCTTCTAAAATAAATCCCATATATAGCCAGGGGAAAGCTAGGTGCCTTTGAGAGCCTCCTGAGGGACAGCCTAAATTGGGCAGGCACAATCTCCCTCTGGAGTTGCTTTTCTAGGCATTTATCTCTCCCTATTGAACATGAAGGGAATTTAGGCACTTAATTTAAGAGAACTAGTTCACTCTGTGCTCAAAACATAGGCGCTAATTAGCTGCCCATGCCTGACTGGAAACCTCTCCCCCAATTTAGAGACTAAATAGTTTATCTTAAAGACTAGCATTATGTTTTGCCCTAGTAAAATTTAAAAAAGAAACAAACCAGCATGCTTTGTGCATTGCAAACAGATAAAAATCAGGAATGCAGTAAGAGAGTATATACAATGGGATGGAAGGACCATAATTTACAGTCACTGTTAAATGATCCTTGCTTTGAGTATTTTGAAGCAGTGGGGCTGATATCAGACTCTTTGGACTCTCCCAATATCTCTCCTGAAGCACCCAGAAGCCCCACTTACATGCTTTTTGGAATGACAAATTCCAGTAGCAGTACTGGGATGAGAAAACCACCTTTTTCTGTTGGGCTATTCCCGGAAGACTCATTTGAATTTAGGAGTATCTTATACTATGGATGAGTCTCTTCAGATGTGTTGGTAGTAGGGAATATCAGCCTCCACAGATTTCACACATCCCTCAATTAAAGGAGTGCATGGGCTCCTTCTTTAATTAAAGTCAATCTTATAAAGCAAATTTAAGTTCCTAGAGACATTATGAGAATTTATGGCACCCACTGGCTAAATTAGTATTGAGAAACCCCCATTTTCCCAGGCTGAGTCTGCACCCCTTGGCGTGTGTACAGATATTGGGCACATAAATCCAGTGTGGGATCGGCCAGCCTGCTCCTGCCCCCAAGTGCTGCTTCTCCAGCACCCAGAGATGCTGGGTGACTTTCCTAATTTCACTTTGCTTCCCTCATCTGCAACACAGAGATAATACTCCTCAGCTCTGTGCTGGTGCCGGGCTTGATTCATGAGTGTTTTAAGGCATTCTGTGATTTTCAACCTGAAAGGTGCTTGAGAACCATAAATTATTGGTTTAATATAGATCATAGTTTTCATCTCATAAATCTTTTATGCACTACTCCAAATTCAGGCCTGATATAACTCTAATAACTTGAGCAGTATTAAGTGAGGGATAAATTTGGTACAGTAT
The DNA here is from genome assembly GCF_009650955.1 of Corvus moneduloides. Lineage (NCBI taxonomy): Eukaryota > Metazoa > Chordata > Aves > Passeriformes > Corvidae > Corvus > Corvus moneduloides. The sequence continues at coordinate 20,909,361 of NC_045485.1, forward strand.
ATGAGGCAGCAAAATGAAATACCGAGTGTGAGACCAAGGGCTTAACAAGTGGCACTGCTTACACAATAATGTCAGAAACCTGCCCCACTGCCCACTTCTCTACAAATAAAAATATCATCTCATGGCACTCTTACTTGTTAAGTCTTAATTCATCATTAAATGTCTGCTTCACATCAAAATAGTATATTTTCTTATATTTTCTATTGCTATACACACGTAATTTGTGTTTATTGAGAATTAGTAGACATGGTCATGTATTTGCTATCTGTTTTGACCCAAATGTTTGAGTTAAAAGCAGATTCTATTTCACAGGAGCAAACCTTTCAGTAAGACATTCCTACAGCTTCTAGTCCTTAGCCATGGGAGCACAGGACACAGGACTAGGAGGCATCCTCTGGGTCACAGTCATGTCATAAACAGGGGTGTAGAAGGCTTGGCAAAAGCCATTTTAAATAGGTGGGCATTTTGTCCCCCTACAGTAAAAAAAAGAATACTGTTCATACAGTTCATTGCTGTGATAGGTCAGTTCTTTTAATTCCCAGACCAGATGTACTCATGCCCAGTTTTGAACTCTGTTACCGGGCCAACATTTCTCTACAGCTGACATAACTTTCCTCCTCCAGTGTCATCTGACCACTGTCCCTTTGTGTGTACATGAGGAATAGCTGCATTCCTACTCAATCTTCATTTTGTCAGTCTAAGCAAGTCAAACTCTTTTAGTCTTCCTCTAAAATGTAATAAATCTAATAAACATAATAAAGAAAATTCTAAGGACATGATAAACATCTTTGAAAAGGGAAAAAAATTATCAGACCTCATGCTTCAATTAGACCTTGGAAAAATTCAGATCTTTATTGATTCTTGTCTCCTTCCCCTCCACAACTCTGATTCTTAGCATTATTTCTGGTCTTCCCAGAGTTTATCCTCTGACCTCTGCAGCAGGTTTGGGCAATAAGTTGCCTTTCCAGTTGATCTTAAGATTTTCTATTCTTCACTGTCTGCAATGAGTGATCTTGGGTGCTTTGGTTCTCATAATCTTTCATCATTTCATCCTTCCCCTTTCTTTTCCTATTAAAGAAAATTTCCATGGAATGTAATGGGAAACTTGATAAGCACCTGAATCTTATGTGATAATGCACCCCATTGATAGTCTTATAGATACTTCCTATAAGGTTTTATATTTACACTGATTCCTACAGAACTTCTTATTTCTTCCCTCCTGTCCCTCTCCAAATGGTCTAGGACTTTTCCTTATGCTGTGTAAATGCAGAAAGAAAAATATAACAAGCAACTTTTACTGATATCTGGATAAAATTTTAAAATACTAAAAGTAGTTTGGATAAGACTTAACTCTTGAGGCATCCACATTCATGTTTTTCAAAAATAGTCATGAGTAAGGACTGTCATCAAATCATAAAAAGAAAAATTAGGTCTGCTTTAGTCTTAAATACCAGCATTAGGTAAATTTGTAGACCTGGGGATAATGGAAATCAAAGGTGTGCAGTTGATATAAATGCAATTTCCAATCAAGTGATGAGATTTACCAAATTAAGCAAGTGCCTTCTGTGCATTGAATGAGACAGCACCCTGGACAGTCAATCCAGAGTCAAACTCCCCCTGATTAGGTCCCTGGTGAGGTGCATCTGCAGTCTGGGTTTAGCACATGTACATTTGGAGTTTGGGACAGATTTCTAAATTCAGAGCCCACATTTGCACATTGTGCTGCACTCATCTGGGCAGGCAATCACTCATCTGGCTTCCATGGTGCTCATGGAAATTGGTATTTTAGTGCGAAACTCTGAGATCCTGGGAAAAAGCATTTGTGCACACACACAGCAGTATCAGCTTAAATGTTTAATCCATCAAAATAGTGGGCTTGTTATTTCAATAGCTCCAGTATTTTGCTGCAGCTTTGCAATGCAGAAATCAAGTACTGAACAGCAGTGAACCTAATCTGGTTTGCTGTAATAACTTTAGAGATAATCCTGCTGCTGGAGTAGCTCAGGGCCAGTATTTAAGAAATATGAGGATGAGTAAATACCCTTTTTGGCCACTTTTAGTCCATGTTAGCATCCTAAATTTAAAAATTCAAATGTATCTGAGAGAAAATTTTGAAAATTCAGCAATGGAAAAAGAGTTAGAACAGAGGGGCAAGAAGAAGAATGGAGGGGATAAAATAAAGCTGAAAAAGCTCCAGACAAAAGCAACAGTGGGAAAATATTTTTTCAGAGAAAAAACTTAAGATACTAAGATAAAGTTAGTGCAGGGCACGCCATCAGACATCCCTCCAGCTCAGCTTAGGTCTTGATCCTCTAATCAGAGACAGATGGCAAAGAGGAGACTTTTATTCCTGAGACTTGTACAGTTTTGTCTTTTTAATTCATCATACATTAAATAGCCCAAAATACAGAGATTTCTGTCAAGTAGCAGAACACCAATGCATTTATGCAACTAAAAATGGAAAACTGCTCCTAGATAAAAGGTGTTTTATGAGTCTTCCCACAGTCAGAACTCCTGCAGGAAGTTCATGCACTCACCAGGCTCCATTCACTGTCATTCACATGTTGTTGTACGGCAGAGAAATGTTTCCTGCCTCAGCAGGTTATTGTTTAATGGGCTAATGCTTATTTGCAAGGTGAAATGCTATTGTGGAATTTCTGTGAGGGAGCATGTTACTTGTGGGGAAAAAAAAGGCCACTTCCAAAAAAGAAAGCCCTGCTTAGCCTCCTGGTGAAAGAGAAGGGCACCTTCACCATGGATTTGAAGGGAGCTGCATCAGGCCCTGTAACTTTAGCCCTATAAGCAATAGTATGCAACAACTGCTAAGGAAAAATCATCTTGCTGCTTTATTTTTGTGTGATTTGTTAAACTGGAATATAATTTTGCCCCAAAAGAGTAACTAAAGCTTTTTTTATTTCAATCCCAGTGCTATTTGTGCATCTTCTAATTGCAACATCTTACTCTCACAATTAAAAATAAAGCACATGATATTGTGAGAATATGTTTTATCTCTGTAAATTCTGCATCCCAAGAATGCTCTATGACCTGGGGTTCTTTGTTGCTAGCTGGTGAATGAGCAACAGGAGAGCAGACCCCTCCTGAGCCCCTCCATTGATGACTTTCTCTGTGAAACTAAGCCAGAAGCTGTTGCAAGGCCTGTAACATCGAATACTGCAGGTAAACAACATTCTTTACTATCCCTCACTAGAGAAAAATCGTTTTAGTTTTAGCTTAATTACGGCACATTTCTGTCAAGTGATTTCTTGGTTTGTTACAGTTTGCACAAAATCACAAACTGGCATTAAAATTGCCTGACCTGTTAGCAGAAAAACTCTGTTCGTTACATTTTAGGAGAAAGCTGATGTGATTCAGATCACATCAATTCTAGCAGATCTTTGGGGCTGAAATTAAGGCAATTTGTTTAAGTCTCACAGGATGTACATATGAGCTTGAATCAATTCTCGGTATTTGGGTTTGCAAAATTTTAACCTCTTCGGAAAGCCACATTTAGTCTGATTTTAATCAAACCCATTCCTTACTCTAGAAAGATTTTTTTTAAATGAAATCTTGGATGAGGTGTTAGAGAGAAAAAGTGGTGAGGTATCAAAACACTTTATCCAGGCTGAGTTCAGACTCTTTATTAGTGAAAGGATCTAAGATTTTGCTTACCTCCTTTGCATTGCAATGAGGTAGTAGAGAAGATAACAAAAAGTAAGAGTGAATCCTGAAAACCATCTGAATTATACTGAATTCTATTTGAAGTATATTGTCCTTTGGAAGTATTTTTAGAAATTGGCCCCCTCCTACTCAGTATCTATGCAAAGGTAATCGATGCTGTTGAGCAGATCAACTGAGAGACAATAAAATCAACACAGCACTTCTGTGTTCTCTTGCTGTTTCATGGAAGGACTTGGCTTTTTAGAAGCCATTTAATTAAAATTTATATACATGCAAATTATTAAATGAATAATTGACAGCTGAGTGATTATTTTCACATCTAATTAATGTGTCTAAAGCAGCATGCAAGTTCTAGTAACAAAAGCTGAAATACTGAATTAGATAACAGTCGTAAGTAATATTTTTTCCCTTTAAAAATATAGCTGAAGCTATTACAGGGGTGAATAAAACTATTTCAGATTGTTTAAGAATGGTGTTTGTTTTGAAATGTACCTGTACATTTTATATCTGCCTTGAATATCTATCAGATTGGGGTGGTGGGTTAATTAGATTTAGTTAATAATAAAATAAAAATTTATTCTATGAAGATTGATGAAATTCAGTGATTTCCAAGAACACAGATAAAGCACTGCAAGAGATAATGCAAATTGATCTGTCAAAAACACCTACCCTGTAACACTATGATAAAGAAGGAGTTTTTCTACCTTTTACATGCTAAAGAATTGTAAATGTTACTCTTCAGGCAACTTTTAAAAGAAGAACTGAAATTGAACATTCCTTTCATACTGATACAGTCCTTAATAGAAATGGCATTAGACTTTATGTTCCGTATTTATGCCCCCAAGGACAAGCAGCAACAACAGTAGAAACCATACTAAACATAATTTCATTCCTTTATGACCCATGTCCACCCCAGGAGCTGTGTGCTCCAGCTATTCCCAAATGGATTTTGGCACAACAGCAGTGCCCTAAGCTGCTATTACCAGCACTTGATAAATCATAAGATTAAACAAAATCTTATCTAAAAGCTCAGTTGTACAGGGAACCATCACAACAGAGGAAAATCTATGAAGGCCCCAGCCGTTAAGACCTCAGATGTCTTTAAGAGTTTCAGAGGAAAAGCCTTTTTTGCAAATCTGCTAAACTTCAATCACTTAAACACCTGAAATCCCCAGTCATATTTTAACATACTGGTCATCATCTTTAGCCAGGAAATACACACCTACTCTAGCCAAATGCAAACACATCAGTAATTTTTTCCCCAATCAAAACAAATCTTTAAAAGTGAGCTGTTTGAATTAAAACAACACTGAATTTTAACATTTTGTCTCTAAGTATTATCAACAGGTCTGGATCTCTTGGATCTTAGTGAACCTGTCTTACAAACCCAAAACAAAGCAAAGAAATCAGAGAATCCTTCAAGAAGTGAAGGCTTAAAAGCTTCAACACACAGAAAGAAGACAGAGAATCCTGACCTGATCAGTGTGGATTCTGAGCAGAAAGTCCAGGCTGTCAGAGTTGCAGACAAGTCTTCTCTAGATTTAGGTAAGAGTGTAGCTATTTTATCAGTGCTCCATAGCCCTGCTTAGCACGAGTTTCTCCTGGCTACTGTCACAAAATAATGAGCAACAGCAGAATTTTTGCTGCACCACATTTCAGCAGTGTAACATTTGCTCCCCATTATAAACAACGTGAAGCACTTTAAACCTTAAACTCTGTGAGCACATTTTACATTTTGCCTTTGCCATTATAACTATTAAGTTGTCGCTAAGTGTGCTAACAAAGTTTTGACAGTTCTTTGTAAAAAGGAATTTAGTCAGGGTGTGTAAAATGGTAGAAAAATCTGTAGGAGTGTGATGAGAAATTGGTGAAGGACACAAATGAGAGGCAGCCCATATTGATGTCCTTTTCAGAGCTGCAGGTGTCAGAAATGTACATTTATATTTGTAAATACTGCTTTATCTATGCATACCAGAGAAAAAAATCCATTCTTGACAAGAGAGATATATTTATACAGACTGAAAAAAAAATCCCCAAAACAACTCAATATCCTGCCAAGCCTGATCTATCGACAAGCTTTGGAAAAGGTGAATTTAATTTAGTTCCATCCAAACTAAATTACTTGCAGTGCAACTGAGAAATTTGCAAGGTAAATGTAATTTATACCAAGGCAGCAAATTTTCCATTCATCAGCACAGAAATTCTTTTAGAGACCTTTATTTTCAAACAGGAGCTGAACATCTGATCTTTGCAAAGTGAGTCTGACATATGACTGAATAATATCAGTTGCCTACATAGTCATTTTTACATGTTAGTCTCTAAAATAAGCTTTATTTTTACAATTTGACTTAATTACATACAAATCACTGATTTTAAGTCAAGACTTACACTGACGGTCTGGCCATGAATACTAACAGATTTAGAAAAACGTTGTGAATTTCCAAATATTTTCACACTGTATCAACTAGAAAGGTGCACAATATTCCTTTACATTGGGCTATATTAAAATATAGTCTTCAGTGTCATTATTTTCTCTACAACATACATTTAACAGAGGAGATAACATTTTCAGCAGTAGTTTCTTTAGAAGATTCATATATTTCTGTTCTTTATTTTTCAGTTGATATTCAGACACAGATAGAGAAATGGGATGATGTCAGTTTTCATGGAGACAGGAGTAGCAAGGTCCACCCTTCTGCAGAGAGAACATCATCATCATCCAGAGCTCCATCAAAAGAGATTTTATGGTACAACTTTTTGCTTTCCTTACAAAAATATTTCCAGCCCAACTTTCTTACTTCACAGAAATGCTTGCTTGATAACAAATCATATTATTAAACCTGTTATGATAACATTAAATGTGTTCAAGCACATATTTTGGACAGTGTATCATAAGCAAGTGCACTATAAAATGACATTTTGCTGGCAATTCTTAATGTAATGGAAAGTAGCAGGTGTGATTACTTAATAAATGGTGGCGAGAATTCTACCAAGACATGTAGTGAAGTCCTTTATTGTGGTGATTGATTTTTAGACACTGGCTGAGGCACAGTCTCATGTCTTTGTCTAGCCTCAGTTTCCCTGTCTGTGAAGTAGAAGAGTGAGAACACTGAGGAAGGTCCAGGCACTTTTGATAACTGCAAGTTAAACAATTCAGTTGAAAGAAATAACCTGATTAATCAGTGTGTGCTTATGAACCTGAAAGACATAAGGCAGCGTGTCCTAGTGCTGAGTATGTAAATGCATTATTTCTAGGTCCACAGAAAACAGATCACAGTCTGAGCTGACTAATGTCAAGAGTGCCTTGGACTCTGATTCAGCATCAGAATTAGAACTTGCACCTGCAATACAGGTAAGATGATTTGGTAGGTTTATTAACAATAAAAAGGCAAGGAGGAACTCCCCACTGGCTAACCACTGACCTTCTGGGAGAACTCTTCAAGGGGTATTTTCAGGATCATCAGGGAAAATATCTTCACACACCTCTGAAATGAATAGGTTGTGCAATTAACTATGTCAGCACCTGAAACATTCAGAGTTTAATACTGCAGCAAACTGTGACCTTCCTGTACAGAGGGAAAAACTTCAAACTACAGTTTACAACACCATCTTTTTTCCCTTCCTCCAGTTCTGAAATTCAGACTTCTAGTCTGAATTCTACCATGTTAAATATCTTCTACCCAAGTTAAATATCTATTCTTTAGGTCTCTTGGTCAGGCAGGAATCCCCAGAATTGGGAAAATGCTAAGGAAAACAGGAAGCAATCATTACACCAATGTTCATTAGCAGTTTATCTCCACAGGTGGGAGAGCAGTGTGGTCACAGGACTTTTTTCTGCTGGAAAAGGAACTCTAATACGGAGGGCTCTGGGCTAAAGGTTTGTAGATTTGCCCAATTCCACTGTTGTATTGTGTATCGGACAGGTCTTGCTGGAAATTATTACTTAGACTTGCATGTATGTATGCAGATACAGGTGCAAATATTTACATATGCATTCAGATAGATCAGGTTGTTCACACACCTTCTTTGCTGCTTCTCACTTTTTAACTGAAATATTTCAGCCATTGCCACTGGAATGGGGAAGAGAGAGTTTTCTGGTGGATTAGCTTTTAGTTGAAAAAAATTTTCTCCCCTTCCGCAGCTGTTTTTAGGCCTGGACTTCAAAAATTTTCTGTCAGATAGAAAATCTGGAAATTAATGGAAAATAATAGCCTCGTTTGAAAATTAAAAAATGAGACACTACTTGCCAAGTGTGTATTCTGAGATTATACACCTTTTTTTTTTTTTTTTTCAGAAAGTAGAAATAGAACCCAGTTATCAGATCCATTTCTGGGTTTTTCTTAGGAAAAAAAGTGTCCCTTACTTCCCTGCCATCTCTACATTACAAACAGGGTTTTTTTTCCCTCTGGAATGCTTCACACTAATTGTAATGCATGATATCTTTCCTTTCTCTACAATAGATTTATACATCTTAGTAATGGAAAAGATCTATTGCACAATGTCATCCACTTGAAATGGATGGCGTGTTCTCACATACTTTGTCCAGCTCATATTGAAGCACATCTGACCCTCTTTTAGGAAGCTGTTCTTCAGTAGATCTAAATTCCAAGACATTAGTGCTCAACCAAGATGTGTGTAAGTCAAGTAGACAGTCACAGAATTTAAATGCTGTGGCTTTCTGTAAAAGCAATTACAAATTCAGTGTATCTCTACTTTATATAGTCCATTTCCTGTTTCTTTTCCACTAGAATAACTGCAGATGCAAAAATCCACATTTTTCACTCAGTTTAAATTCAGTCAGTTGAGGCTCCATAATGTCCTGTAAAATGGCTGATACCTCAAAATAAAAAACCATGAAGTTGAATAAGCCAACTTGAAAAAAAAAGCAGAAACTAAATTTCTTATCTGTTGTCTTGGTGCATTTCATGTTTTGTCTTGGTTTGTCATAGCCTGCTTGTTTCAAACTTGTTGTCCATTTGAGCAACAAAATGTTATACTGGCAATTATTAGTTCAGAGAAATGACCTGAAGTGAGAATGTGCTTTTATTCTAGGTAGGTTACTTAGAAATGTAGTGGTTTTGTTCACTGCCTGCTTCATCCTGCTTGTACTTGGACTGTCAAAGTTGTCAGCTCCCAACACACAGGCTCATCTGTCTTGACCAAGTTCTTAATCTGCTTGCAAAAGAAATCACGTTAGGGCTTTTATCAAAGCATATGTTTTCCATACTTTGTCCTCTCTAGGTCTTGTCTATCTCATTTAAAGGTAACCTTTGCAAATGCAACACATTCTGCCGTACCCCAAAGATTTCATCTTGTCAAACTTGCTGCAGGTTTCCATCAGCAGTTTCCCAATCACCTCATCACTCATCTCTGACATGTCAGATTCAGCTCCTCAAAGTGAAATGCTAAGTAACTAGGTCATATTTTCATTAAAATTATGCCATCTTCTTAACAAAATCCTGTGTTTACCAGCACTTGTGCCAATACAAAATCCAAAAGACAGGCCTTGAACTACTAAGGGAGAAACGTGTTTGAAGGCTGTAATGGGCAGTGGTCACTGGTGGCTGTCACTGGGTGTGGCTGTCTTGCTTCTCAGCATTTACTCACATCATGCTTTACCTATTATTAACTCTTAAACTGCATTGGCCCAAAGTATCCCTGTTCTTTCTTTTATCTGCCATTCTGAAAAGTTCCTTGTTATGCTTTTATTGGTACTGAGACATCCTAATGCGTTTGGTGGGGGGGGGGGTTGAAGTTTTATTTTTAATCTTAAAATTACAAACTGCAGAGGGAGATAATATATTCCATTGTCTGTGCATAAAGTCTGCTCATGTTTTAACTCTTTAAATATTTTCCTGGGCATTTTAAATATTTCATTGCTCACACAGAATAGACAAAACCCCTGACAAGCTAAAAATCTGTACCTAATTCTAATATGTCAATTGTCACTCTTAGACAAAGGTATAGTGCAAATCTTGTAAAAGTTAGAAATCTCCAGTTTGAGGCAACAATATTTAGAATGTGAAATTAATGTGAAATTAATAGCTACAGAAAGACTAATGGCCCTAACTTTCCTTTGATGTGCCACTTACTCTAAGGAAATGAAGAGTTACAAGGGACAGACTTTGCTCATTATTTGAAGACTTGATCAAAAGTTAAGACTGCAATTCAAGCCTCTCATTAACATTTAAGGTCCAATAGCACAAAAGGAGAATACAAGTGCAGGATAGTGTGTGCAAATGCATTGGAGTGGAAGGTTTTTCCCCTGAACACAGAAGCCATGATCAGCTACAGCAGCTGGCTGTAGAGAGGTGAGAATATCAAACCACAGTGTCCAGTGTCCAGTGTCCAGCCTCGGACACAGCCATCCCACCCTGACCCACCTGGGTGGTGCTCCCTTAGGGAAGGCACCTGCAGAGTCCCACCCCATCACCTGCTGAAGATGTGAGATGTGGAGATCTCCAGTGCTGGCCCTCCACTCCCACCCCCTCTCCCTGGGCTGGCAAAAGGCAGCGTGTTTGGGGCTTTTCGTGGGGCTTTTCGTTGCTGGGTGTCACAACCCACAGTACGACTCTACACTGGCTATATGCAAATGAAGCTTATGTGGCTTTTGTTAATGACCTTTTTTCCCCTCCTGCTGTTCATTTAATGGAGGAGAAAGTATATTTCTGTGGGGACGATGTGGGGATGAAGTGTATACTCTGCCATGTGGCAGAGGAGGGAATCTCTGTGCTTCCTGTCCTCTTCCCCCTCACCTCTGTGCTGCCCCTACAAGCTCACTCTGCCCTCCTGCACTACAGCTCAGTCTGAACATCCTCATTTACAGGATTGTCCTTGACCTAAGGAATGGCAGTCACTGGAAACAAATGGGTAAGAAGCGGAAGTAATCAAACTGTTTTCAGGAGACAGCTCATAAATAATGGAAAGGCCAGGAACATAATTAGTGCCTATCAACAGAGTCCTGTGTCAAGAAAAACAAATTTAATTCTTTGATCAGATTACAGGTCAATTTGATAAATGTTGGTGCGTGATATTCTACAAGAGTTTTGAATTAATGTCATATTCTGATTGTAAAACTGGCACCATACAATGTGAATAAAGCAGCTGTTAAACAGATTAAAACTGGCCAACCTGAGGTCCCAGGAGCAGTAGTTATTTACTAGGAATTGTGATCACATAGGGATTGTTCTGGGATTCCAAAGAGAAACAACGTTCTTCAGTATTATTGATCTGAAAATAATCATGCAGGCCAATCTCAGAAAATTCCCATATGATGCAACAGTGGAATGAAAGAAATTAAAATAAGGGACACTTAAAAAGGAGCTGGTGATCAAGGCATCTGTATAAATACATATTGCAATACAGTCCCTTGGAAAATCACACATTTCAGAGCAAGAAAGCAGGCTCTGCTTACAACACTATGCTGGAAGGCAATTTGAAACAACAGCAGTGTTCCCTGTGCAGTACTAGAGGAAGAGGAGTGTGTAGAAGGAAACATAATTAGTGGGAGACAGGAGATCACCTGATTTCTGTATAGAGAATCAGCAAGACAGGTGCTGGAATAAAGGGTTCACTTTGTTTGTCTGTATGGCTATAAAAAATTAAGAGGGGGACTAAAAGTGACACCAAAAAAAAGTTAAAATCTGAATGTTTCATATTGAAAATATTTAATAGTGAAATGTTTTATTTAAGTAAATGTCTTTATATCCCTAGAACCTGATTAAAATCATCGGTATCTTTCTACAGAGAAAATAAGGAATATGAAAAAGTATTTTAAACTACTAGAAAAAATAAGAAATGATAGTTGGAAACTAAAATTAAAATTAATAAGAGAAACAAGGAGGGCAGTTAAACAAATTGCAAACAAAGTGATGACATTAAGGTCTCTTGATAACTTTAAATTAAATCCAAGAAGCTTCCTCAAATACGTTTATTCCAGACAATCTCTGTTTGTTCTCTGAAGAACATAATTTTGATTCCATGGCTGTTGAGTGACAGTTGCTATTATGTGATATATAGACAAATGAATGATCTGAACCAGTTATCTCTTCTGCCCTAAATTCTATTAATCAGTCAAAATAAATCTTTCGTGTATAGGACTGGGTTTTGGTTTGTTTTGAATGACAACCTGAAATCTCTTCCTGGCCTCACCAAAGGAAAAGAGTATTTTCCAAACATGGACCAGAGGTAGAAGATGTGAAAGCAGAAACAACAGATCCTCAACGTAGACATTCCCTCACACTCTGAGGTTCCTGGCCCACCAAAGTCCAGTGGCCAGCACAAGAGAACACACACAGAGCCCACCACCACCACGTGCTTCTCACAGAAATTGTGTTGTATCGTTGTTTTCTTACCTTAAGTGTTTCATCCACTCAATGTCCATTCCACTCATCAGTCTCTAACTGAGACACCAAAGCCTCAGGAACAAAACAGAAACCCTAGGGCTCATTTGACAAATGAATTTCATCTTTCTAGGGAAAAAACCATGTGTGTACAACCACAGACAAATGTGTTTGACCATACATTACACACGACGTACACGAGAGCTCAGAAATGCGTCAGATGTTCCATCCCAGCAGTGTCCATTCCAACACTTGCAGGCACAGCCCAATGAGTGTGAGGAGAGAAAAATTAGCCTTTTAGCAGTGTGGCTCATAGAAATTGAATATTACAAGTACAGCCATCAGAAATATAATCAGGGAAATTAATGCAATTTGAAGCAAGGGCACACAAGTGGCTAATGAGTTTAACCTCCTGACAAACACTAGGGAAGGGATTAGCAGTCAGAGCTTTGTTTAGCAAGGTTAGGCCACTTTGTGCTTTTTCTGCCATCCTTAAATATTGTTAGGTTTTGTACAGTGCTTTTTGTAAAAAAAACCCCCCTTGTTTTCAGAAAAAGAACAGGCAGAAGGTTATTATGTGCTTCCAATGGGATTGACCAATGGTAAGGTACATAAGAGAGATGCTGATTGTAAAAAGGATTTTTCCTTCCAGTGAAATCCAGGGCAAACCTGGCTCTCCAATGTGATCCCAAAAGAAAACAGGAAAGAAAACCCCTAAATGTGCAGGGAAAAAAAAGTGTTTTCTTCCTGGATCATAGTCAGTGGAAAGCCTTACCACAGTCATAATGCAGAAGGAATAAGGAAGGTAAAATAGTCAGCTGTCTCCTTTCATAGACCAACCCTTGCATTGCCTTTTCTTGGATGTCTCTTTATCTTTCACACATCTTGAGTGAAAAGAAAAATCTGGAAAAAATTACTCTGCTTCCCATGAGAAGTGTGTCTGCTACAGTGTAAGAGAATTCAGAGGAATTCATGCAGGGAAACAAGAAGTTTTCCCCAAGGGAAAGGCCATTTGGGGCTCTAGGCAATTAAAGAGGTAACTCAGAAATGTGGCAGAGAGTCTATCATGCCTTTCTGATTTATTCTTTTATTTTTTTAGGCACGGTCCAGTAAGGAGCAGCGTTGGGGAACACCTCTTCTCTCCAGAAATCACTCCTTGGAGGAGGAATTTGAAAGAGCAAAGGCAGCTGTTGAGGTATTATTTCATTTACTCTTTTCATTTTCAGCTGATGTTCTACAGATTTTGTAGCAAGGAGAAAGTTGGAATTGGATTATTTAAAGCAGAGAAAAGGCACAGTTCCTGGAGTTATCAACTTTAAATATCACCTTGTCTCTTAAAAAAAAAGAAATCCAAAGCCCTTAGCTATAAACAAAGATTAGACAGAATCAAGTTTTTAAGCTGAATTTTTGTTGCTAGAGCAAGTGGATAAATGACCCATAAATGTAGCTAATTCCAAACCACAAGTTAAAGAGGGAAACATTTCTCCCCAGCAATTGTGTACTATCTGTTCTTTAAGCTCAGACACAAACCAAGTCCCCACTGTGAAAGCAGAGCTCAGCATCACTGATGAACAGCACAAGCACCTGGTGTAAAGCAGAGCTGGACATAAGCACCAACAACACACCATTTCCACATTTTTACAACTGGTGGCAGAATGTTGAGCTCAGGAGTATTCTTGTTTCCTGGTAAATCAATTTAGTTTGAAAAGATAAAGGTATTTGGATAGTTCTATTGCACTTCTGGTTTTTTTCACTAACTTCCACATTTCCAACATCTAAAACATCTCTTGAGTGTTGTCTTATACCACTAGTCCAAATTGATCCTGTCTAGACACAAAGTAGAATACAGGTGTTTTAGCAGAACTCAACAAAAAATTAGATATAAGCATTGATCTGGAGCATCATTATCTTCTCCGGGGTTCCATGGGCAACCCTTCAAAATCCCATCACCACAAAGAGCCAAGACAGATCCATTCCAGCAAGGACAGAATTTCAGGCTAAATTATATAACAGCCACTGAAACGAGTTTTTAGGGTGCAGAGGATGATGCTGTGAAACCAGTTCCTCAAAACTGGTTAGTTTTAGCAAGGACTACAGGCTCATTAATCTCCAAACCATCTGGAACACTTCAGGGATATTTGAGTCTAGATTTAAATTTTAGTCATGCATATTAGTGCTCTTGTAACTCAAGTTTTACACCATTCTAATTCCAGTGTTGACAATTGAACTATTCTAGATTAATATTGGCTGATGTCAAATGAAACGATGCCTAAATCAGATACTGGCTTCTAGCTAGAAACAGAATTTCTTGTTGAAGTCATTAACCTGATTTGTTGGTTTTTTCATTATATGCTATGGTGAGATGCAGGGTTTCCACCATGGTTTCTTGGGATTTTTATTGCACACACAAAGAAATCTTGTCTCAGCGTACAAGGCTAAAATGGACACAATCAGTAAATTGGCTCTTCTACAAACTAAGCACTGAAGGCATTTTTTCCTTTCCAGATCAAATAAATTCTTCATAAACAGCTGCTGGTGAGGCACAGGAGATGTTTTTGATGTCACACATCATACACATTTGCTCCTGGCAGGAAAGGAGGGAGTTGCTTTCAAATTGCCACTGCTTAAAATGCTTTAGATGTTCCTAATTGCACTGCAGGCTGATCCTCAGGGTGGGACGTGCTGTGCTGTGACCTGTGAAGGTAGCACAGGGAATCTGATGCTGAGCATCTATCTCAGAGTTAGTGGTTAAGCAAATGATGTCAGTACTCCTGCAATTGCCAGCAACTTGTGTGATGGGGAGTTTCCAGACACTCAGCAGAAAGAAAAATGAGTTGAGCCCAACAACAGATTACAAGACATTACTGAATTACTTTGCAGAGTAAAGTAAGGAGGAGAATATATTTAAAAAAACCCCCCTGCAGACTAAAAGGTCATTCTGAGGCAACAGAGACAGGCTGTTAAAATACTTTAAAGTAGTCTCAAAAATGGCTATTAAAAAGAATCTAATTAAATGTTTCCCCAGCTGTAGCTGGCAGCCTTAAGTTATTCTTTCTGCTTAAAGTAGAACCTTGGGCCAGGTAGTTAAAATGTAAAGGAAAGGATTCTTCAAGACCTTATAGAGCAGTTACTTCCATTTGCATATGAAAAGAGCTGAATTTTCATCCCAGCTAAAACGAAGTGGTAAGAAAGCTAGAGTGATTGAAATAAATTGGAGCCCATCTCAGAAAGATTAGTGCTTTCTTAAGCAGAGAAAAGATACCATTCAAAAATTCATTTTTTAGGCTTCGTATGTTTCTGTAATATTCTTCAATTGGGAAAGCTCCAAGTGGAAAGATTAGCCAGAAAACTGATCAAGAAAAGGAAGTAAATCTCAGGTTCTTTGTGGCCTAGTTCGAAAGGAATTAATTAACAATTCAGTAAATGAAGACACCAAACTTTATCCTCTACCCAGTATTCACTTTAGAGCTTTGGGAATGGTTTTAAGATGTCAAATTTTGAGATTAATGAAGATTTGTGAGGTAATTCTTTCTTAAGAAGGTGTAAAGATGTCTATGCCATTGGGGAATCCTTTAAGAATAAAGTGGTGAGTAAAATAGCTTTTTTACTAGAGAGGTTCCAGATTCCCTTGCAGTGTTTGGGTCCTTGCAGACCCCACTACCTTTTCTGTTATTCTGGAAATTGGATTTGATTTTTGCCTCATGATTTTTTGTCTCAATAATTCCCACGTGCCATAAGAACTATGTTTTAACACAATCTTTCTAATAATTAGTTCTGTTTCACCAAAAATTGGTACTTTTGAATTTCTGAAAATGCCAGGATAGGGATTCAGATCCATCCTGTACCTATACTCCATTAAAACAATTGTTTTATCACCATCCTATGGTGATGAGTTAGAATAAATAAAAATGAAAGTAAGTAGGTGCAAAACTTCCAACTGAGGAATGTATCAGAGATGGAAAAAAAGCTGTTTTGGTATTTTCTTATTCAACATTTCTCTGATTAAACTGCAGATGCCACACTGTTTTGTGAGCTTATGCATAAGAAATTTTGAGCTGTCCTTCCCAGCATCATTTTATTTACAACACAATGTCACATGCACCATCTGCTGTATAATGTACTGTTTTGAAGCATCAGAGCACATTGCAGATAAATTATGTGACAATAAAGGAAAAAGATGGGATTCATTTATTCTAGCCTGGGAAAATATAGTCCAGGACCATCAGCTTTGTGGTTCCCATGAGTACTGGTTGGAGTAATTTCTGTACCTACAATATTCCTGTCTCACTATTGAGACATTTCTTTGGATGGGCCTAAGATTGTCCAAACCATTTTTTAAATTGGGAACTAGGAACCTGAATCATTCAGATGCATTTTATTTGATACTCTTTCAAATCACAGTGGGAATCTTTGCCTTGATATATATTTTTTATCTCTAAACTTTGCTAAATTTTCAGATTTTTGAGAAGATACCAGCTAAGGAAATCTCACATAGCTAAGCAAACTTGCTGTGTCTTTCACATCAAAGAGTATGGTAATGCAGTAATTCAGAGAAAAATGACAGAACCTTTCTTATCCATTGGTCAATCAGGAATACTGCAAATTAATTTTTGTCAATACAAGACAGGAAAAAATCTAAAAGTTATCACAATAGGTAAATTTATAAATACATACTCTGCCCATTTTCATTGGATCATAGAAAATAAAGAGCCTGGAAATATTTTGCCTCCCATTTGTTTAACTGCTTCAGCATATTTTTAAATACTAAGAGTAAAAATAGCCTCTTTGACAAAATGCAGAATTTTCTGCTTGGAAGCAGTCAGATGATATGAACATTTTTCCCAGTTGTCATTCCACTTAACTGCTGCAGATGATCTGAGAATGTGTTAAATGTGTTCAACTGGTCTGAAGACTTTTGGTTCCTCCGAGCACTTCACCAGCCTTAAGGTGGCAAAAACATTGAAATGAGGTTAATTGACACCGGTGGTGAAAATACTAAAACAGAGTTAAAATTAGATCTAGGAGCCTTGATCCAAAGCCAGGTTTTCAGAAAGGCTTAATATCAATTTAACCCTCCTGCCACTGAAGCCAGTGAAACAATTGCTACTAATGGCAGCTGATACAGACTCAGGCCTTCAGCAAACATTGTGTAATATTTACAATTCTCTTTCTCAAGACATCAAACTGCTCTGCTGTCAATATTGGTACCGCAGCATTGGGGCAGTGCCTGGTCCAGGTGCTCAGTGCAGCTTTGCTGTACCAGTTTCAGAAGCCCCTCGTGCTGAATGTCCCCTGAACGCCATAGCTTGGCCCAAACAAACAAATATTTTCCTATCATTGCAAAATAACTGTTGGTCCTGTGTCCAAGTGCTGTAGGATGAGTTGAGAGACCTTATACCAAAGCTGGTCTTCTACTCATTGCATTTTCCCTCCTCCTTTGAGTCACTGTAGATGGACATTCAAGGTGGCTACTTGAGAGCACAGTAATTCACTGGCTTTTTATGTGGAGTGCAAACACAGTGAACTTCTGTGTTAATGGTAAATATGTAACTAAACAGCAGAATTTGAATTTAAGTCCCAAACCCACTTATAGGCTTGCTTACTATCTGCAGAAATGTGATTTGATGTTTCCATACCATTGATTCATAAGGGATTTTTGTGGGAAAAATGCAAGCAAAAATCCTAATATAAATATAATACATATATATATATAATTATTTCTATAAATTAAGCTGGCTAAAAAAGGCATGACTAATTACTTTTCAGTAGTTTTATTGATTTTAATCTGAAGGAAAGGGAAATTTTCATTTTTTTTACCTCATGCTGAATCTCAAAATTACTGCTAGTAAAAGCCTGATCACATGATTTTTATTTCAGTGCAGCATAGATTTGAGCTGAATGAGAAGCAGTTGATGGAAGCATCTGTTGAACAGGATCTTTTTAGGGCTTCAAGTGCCTCTGGTCATGGCTAATAAGTGTTAAAGAGGGAGTGATCTGATTCATTATCCCAGCCTTTTCAAACCCTAAATGGACATTTCATCACAATCTCACAATTATTTATAAGAATGAGTTTTCTTCAAGTCTGGAATGTGAGCAAATTCTGAAGTGGTGTAACAGAGTGGTCAGGGGCTGTTCACTTCTATTACCTTGAGTGAATCTCCTCTCCAAGACTGAATGATTCCCAATTTATTTCCTTTTCCACAGAGGAACATAGCAGATACCTGCACAAATCTGATAATTGCATGATTCAGACAATCCTGAATTTCTGCCTGAAAGGAAGAAAGTATGCTTTCCTTTTTCCAAGCACCTAAGGGGGGTTGCAGCAAGCCATGAAATCACAGTCTAAGCTCTATTTCTCCAATCATGCACATGTGGAGCAGTAGCAAAATTGTCAGCCTTGTAATAAAGACTCACACAAAACTATCTGGACCAGTTCATAAAACTTCAATTAATTTTGATTAGCACCTTGCTCTCAAATGGTTCTGTCTAAGCACCAATAAATTTATTTGTGCTGTTGTCTTTGACATAAATAAGCTGAGACACTGTGCCCCCAGTGCTGTCAGTTCACTGAAACACTGGCCATATCCTTGTAGGAACTGGAGAATTTTGGAAAGGCTCATAGTGCTCTGTAAATATTCTGCATTGGATCTCCTTTTCAGAGTCCCATGACTAGTGTGGAGGCTGAAAAAGTAGCACCTTAATTTGGATTCTCCCCTTCTTTAATTCTATTTCTATCTCTTGGCATCATTTTCTAGTAGCCACTTTCCTTCTGGTCGTTGCTAATCTCATTTGTCGTGCTAGGTCTTGTCTGGTTTTCATAATTTCTGTTTCCCTTGTACATGCATTTTTCTCTCATCTTTCAGCTGAATATTAATCTCACTGTATGGTTTTATAATCCCTTGTAGATTCCTCTCACCAGCAGAGTATACAATGCAATATTAACATTTCTCCACTATGTCAAAAAGCCCAATTTATATTACATCCCTTATGCAAACACCCTCTGTCTAAGCTTTGGCATTTCTCTTTCTCATAGCTGAAAATGCTGCTGAATATACCAAAGTGACCAAAGCTTGCTGTCTTTCAAGCTGTTTTATCTATTGTTTTTCTTTTGCATATGCACTGAGTTGATTTTTCTTTCTTTTTTCTTTCTTTTCTTTGTCCAGGGACTTGCAGCATTAATTGCCTTCAAATTTTATGTAACAATTTGCTGTTAGCATCAATAAGATGGAGTGTAAGCTGCTGCAAATCCTGCTTCAAATAGGACATACACTGCCTCTGAGATAAAGGGTTTTCTGTTGACAAAATGCATTCCAATATAAGAGATGAAATTTAATTATATGGAATTCCAAACAGGAGATGCAGTATGTCAGTCCGTGTGATTATTAATAGAACTAATACTGCTCAGCAAACTGACAGACTCAGACCACTGGTAGAAAGAAATTAAAAAGTTTTTTAAAAAACAAAACCCTTTATTTTAAAGTTGTGTTGTTCATTTTCTCTTTTCCTCCATTTCTTCCAGTCTGACACAGAGTTTTGGGATAAAATGCAAGCAGAATGGGAAGAAATGGCTCGCAGAAACTGGATTTCAGAGAACCAGGAAGCACCAGGGCAAGTCACCATCTCAACCATTGAGAAGGTAACACCAAGTTTTTTATTGCAGTACATCCTCCCTGTGCAACTTTGAGATGAGCCTCAGCTATCCCAGGGAACCCAAGGAAACTCTTTGGACACAGAAGCTGATTTTACCCAAAAGAGCTCATCCTCTTTAATTGCCTGTGAGTGGGGCAGATTTAGAAGACTTTACCACAGTGAGAATCTATTTAGACTTGCACACTGCCTGCATTCAGCTGAAAGGATCACAAAGCAAACTGCTGGATTATGGGCACTTTTGAAGACAGGAACTTAAGGAAAAACACCAAATAAAACTACCTGGGCTGGCACATTCAAACACTGTTGAAGATAAGAGTTATGGAGATTCTGTCTCTCTTCTTCATTCCTTCCACTCCATATTTTAATATGATTTCTATTATGGAGCTGATATTAGCACACACTTTTCATACTGCAGTGACAAGAGAAAAGGACAAAACTTAAAGGAATACTAAAATAAACTCAGGTGCTTGCAACACTGTTCTGTATCTGGAAGGTTAATTGAAGATTTCAGGATTTTAACTGAGCAGCCATGAGGTTGTGAGCACTGCAGGGACTCAGCTGCTTGGTGTGTGTATTTTACCATCAGATTGGATGTCCTGGGCTCAGAGGTTCAGTTCTGCTGTTAGTGCAGGCACTGTGAGTTGTTGACACTACCTTTGATGGAGAGCCCAGTCTAAGTACCAGTAAGTATAACTTCAGAGCTAAAGTAAAAATAAAGAGAGTCAAAACATAAATGTCCAGTGATGTGACTTTTTTCACTTTCTGTCATTGAAATTCCACGGGGCAGCTTGTGCCATTTCCACAGAACAAAGGTTGTTTACATCCAGTTGGAAAATGGTGAGTCATTGCATTTTTTAGACTTGTCATTCCCTGCAACTTGTTGTTCATCACGGGTCCATTATCTCTCTTCTCCAGGGTTATTATTTCCACACTGAGAATCCCTTCAAAGACTGGCCTGGTGCTTTTGAGGAAGGACTGAAAAAAATGAAAGAAGGTGACCTGCCTGTTACAATCTTATACCTGGAGGCTGCAATTCTACAGGAGCCCAACGATGCAGAGGTATTCACTGCTGTGCCTTGTACTGGCAAAGGAGAAGGGAACTCCCATTAGCATGGAATGATGGAATGAATTCTGGGCTCAAGCCTTTGCTAGTCATGACTGACTGAAACATTGGATTCTAAAGGTTGTGAATTAGTGTATGCCTTTAAATAGATAAAAATGAGTTCTTCATAGAATGAGAATCTGATTTTGAAATACTGTTGCTTGAAATATTTCAAACCTTCCCTTCATACCCTGATGCTTCCAAACTATCTTGTAAACACCACTATTGAAAAGATGATTTAACAAGACTGTTGAAAAAACTTATTAAAGTTATATCAATTTCTTCAATGCTGCTGTTTTCAATGAGTTTATATTTAAAGTCTGTTTTTTGTGAAATATTAAAAATATTTGTGCTGTAAGTATCTAGGGCTCTTTGAATCTACTGCTACATTAAATTAAACAGCATATTTCAAAAAAGCAGAGAATCCCAAACTCCCTAGAACCCCCTAATATATATATAATATACAGCTTAATAATACTTCTTCTCTATTTTCCATAAAATGGTAGCAAAATTTAAAATGTACAGCAACTCAAATTTAAGAAATCAGCATGTGATCATACACTGACGGAATACCCATGCATTCATTGACTATAAATATTTATTAGGCCCAAAGATATTCAGAACTGCATTGATTGGGACTGTTGGTGTGCACACTGTAGAAAAATCTGTGGTTAGTGCTGGACAGATCTGCTGCTTTTCCTCACCTTTGTGATTAACAGTGATACTAGTTGTAACTCTGTTTGCAGTTGGATGTATTTAACAAACTAAATGATGATTATTTTCGCAGGCCTGGCAGTTCCTGGGTATAACACAGGCAGAAAATGAAAATGAGCAGGCAGCCATCGTGGCCCTCCAAAGGTAGATGGAGATCAGTCCTGAATCTGGAGTCTGATGAGTGCTGGTTAATGGAGACCTGGGGATATTTAGTACCGTTCCTACCTTGGAATGTGAAGCATTTATTTAGCTGAGTAGAGCATTGACACAGATATGGAAACTCCCAGTGACTTCAGAGGGATGACTAGTGATTAATATTTCTGTTTTATTAAATAAGTGCAATATTTCATGGAGTAATTTAAGTACATGAACAAAAGAAAACTTACACGGCCTAATAAATATGAGTTAGGCATGATGCAAATGAAGTGCCTTTTTTATATTCCATCCACTTGGCATATTTTCTGTAGTCTATCCTTTAATGAAGAGGTTTTCTTAATTGGAGTGAGCTCCCTTCAGCTGCTGAATGCTAAACTGCAAAGATTTTTAGGTTGATAGAGATGTGAAGATCACAGAACTCTTGTACATGAAATGTGAGCCCCAAAATATCAGCATCATTGTTATTATCTTTCTGTAATTGGTTTTTGTGTTTCCATTTGATTCAATTGCATCAGCACTGTTAACCATGAAGTTATTTCACCTAGGGATACTCAAACTTATTTATATGTCGCTTATTAGCTTACCTGGATAGAAATCCAAGGGGTTGCCTGATGTAGGGGCTTACTCACCCCAAGTTTTCAAAAGAGCAACAGTGATGATTGTGATTTTCCTCATATTGATTATTTTGGAACAATTCAAGCATTGTGCTTGGCTGCAGAAATATCTCAATATATTTTTTATTTTCTGCCTAGGTGCTTGGAACTGCAGCCAAACAACCTAAAAGCTCTGATGGCCCTGGCTGTGAGTTACACCAACACTGGCCATCAACAAGAAGCCTATCAAGCCCTGAGAAACTGGATAAAGCAAAATCCAAAATACAAGTATATAGTGAGAAGCAAAAAAGGGTCCCCAGCACTTACCAGGAGGATGTCTAAGACAGCAGATGAAAGGTAATTGCAGTGGAAATCCTCATGGTGGAAATTTTAGTGATATCCCTAGGACTGGGGATGCCTGCTGTGTCCCCTTGCTCTGTAGAAGTCCAGCCTGTTCCCTGTGATGGAAGAACATGTCTCTAACAGCAGGAGAGGGAAACCAACAGAGAACATTTGGTTTAATGACTGAAGGCTTTATCTTTTATGCCATCCCTGGAAGTTAAAAAAAACCTAAAAAACAAAAAAGCCAAAAAAACAGTTAAAAAAGGACGCTTCCCTTCAAATCCCATCACTTTCCTCTGTCCCTGTCTCCTGCTTCAGTATTCCCACATCCTGCAACTTCATCCTTCAGCTGCTTCCACATCCATACTAAGCCTTTATCCAGCTCTACATGTGTGTGTTCTTCCTACTGTTCACCATTTTTCCCATATCCCAGCCCAGCCACTAGAACCCAGGAATGAGCCATTTTGCAGTGCAACGTGGCTTCAGTCCACTGAGAATACTGAGAGGTGGCATCTGCCTGTTTAAAAGCTGTTCTGGTTCTAACAAAGAGACAACACAGCCATTTGATTTGTCCTCAGCCATTTTAAATAACAAAACAATTCATGGGTTGGCAGCCCTTCATCATGAGGTCAATAAACAAGTACCTCTGGACTGTGAGATGCATAATGAAGTCATTAAAGGCATAAACATGATTTACAGAACTTGGGCTATCTCACTGCCTGTCATTTTGAAGACAGGCCTTATGTTTTACCCTTATCACTTACAAGTCCTGGGTTGACAAGATAATTTCATATGAGCAAAAATAAAATATGCAAGTTCTGCTTAATTGCTAAGCGTGTTATTCTACTTTGGCTTCATCCTGCTGACATCTGGTGCTGTCAGTAGAAAGGTTTCAAGAAGCTACAGTGGGCACAGAAGTCTTATGTTAGGCATCTTTCTTCGAGGGTCTTGGCTGGTCCCTTATCTATTCTTCTTAAGAATGGTACTCTTTTTGCCACTAAAGAATTCTTTTATGTCCAAGAAACTCATCTAATTTGAATAGTCTTAAAAAACCTTCATATCCTCCCACTTGGGTTCATGGCTGTACTTTGACTTCATTTCATAGATGAACTTTTTTTGTTTCAGATGTGAGTTTACAACAGCACCCTGATGTAAACCCCTGCCATGATGAAGAAGCTCCTTTACAAATTTTAGGAGTACAACACTTCTGATAAATCCACTACAAGAATTTTCATTTCCAGCTATGCAATCAACATTGAAATATTTGTAGATAACTGTATGATGGGTCTTTAATTATTTTTCACCCTTGTCTAGCTCATTACTTGAAGAAGTAAAGGACTTGTACCTGGAGGCTGCTCACCAGAATGGTGATATGATAGATCCTGACCTGCAGACGGGACTCGGGGTTCTTTTTCACCTGAATGGAGAATTTAACAGAGCAATAGATGCATTTAGTGCTGCTTTAACTGTTCGACCAGAGGTACATTTTATACTTTTACATTTTAAAAAATTTAGTTTTACAGGCCATTTCCTTTCTCCTGTCTGGATCAGGCTATTATTAATGAGATGTCACTTCTGCCATTAAAATTTTAAGACCTGAAATAGAAATGTTAATTACAAGACAGTCCTGTTTAGAAGCAGATTTATGCATGTCCAATTCCTACCTGTGTGCTGATTAATGGTATTAAATATATAAATTTGCCTGTGATCACGAGTCAGAACCTCACATTCCTTGTCAATTAAGATACAATACTATTATTTTCTGCAGACCTCCTTCCTTTGCAAGCAAAATGAGATATTATGTCTGGTTTTTGACACCTACAGTAGAAAACTCCTTTTCTCACCAGGACTATACGTTATGGAACCGCCTTGGGGCAACCTTGGCAAACGGGGATCGCAGCGAAGAAGCTGTGGAGGCCTACACACGAGCTTTGGAAATACAACCTGGCTTTATCAGGTCCAGATACAACTTGGGGATAAGCTGCATCAACCTAGGGGCATACAGGTGAGTGTGAAAAATGTGTAAACAGAAAGTCAGGCATCACAAGTGCCAAGTGAAGATTCATTTTCAAGCTGGAGGTATCTAAGAAAAAAAGAATGTAGCTACATAATCTCAGCTACTGTAAAATGTTGTCATAACTTTTCACAAAGGACTAAAAAGCATTTTTTTTAGCTCTAAGTGCAAATACTTTTACAATCAGTGGGATTGTTCTCTCATTTAAACTTAGTCCTGCGCTTCAGAGCTTTTGTAAAAGAAAATACAAGAGCCTGTCTTTAAAAGCAAAACTTCAGTTAAACTGCTTCAAGTAGTTCATGCCATTAAAAACACTTGCAGTACATCCTTCAGGAATGAAGGTGATATTCCAGGGTCCCAGCTGTCAGGTTAACACAGGGAAGATGGAGTGTTGCTGCAATGAGGACAGTACCCCCAAATGTTTGGTCAGCCTGAGTTTTGCGTTACCAAAAGCCATGCCCTCCTGCTTAATGAAAATCAAACAAGAACACACAAAGAGACTGATGAACTGCATTGTAAAATAATGTATTTGAGCCTGGCATGGAACTTTAGAAAGTTTGCCTGTAGTTGTTAAGCAAATTATATTGTTTGCTTCTTTCTTCTTCTTCCCTACAGAGAGGCTGTCAGCAATTTCCTCACTGCTCTCAGTTTGCAAAGAAAAAGCAGGAATCAACAGCAGGTTCCCCACCCTGCACTATCAGGCAATATTTGGGCAGCACTTCGGATTGCTCTGTCTATGATGGACCAGCCAGAACTATTTCAAGCTGCCAACGTGGGTGATCTAGACATTCTCTTAAGAGCTTTTAATCTAGAGCCGTAATAAAAAGGATACAAAAATTGATTAAATTGTATTAGAAAACAGAGAACTTTTTTATTACTCATCCCCAAATGACCACATTTTCCAAAAGATCATGACTGTAGATCAGTAGGGGAATTCTTTCAGACATTATTCATAAAGGAAAAGTTCAAAAGCACAAAAATAGTGTAAATAAATTCAAACTCAAAGGATTGAAATGAGCTGTGGCTAATCTGACAAAACCCTGAACTAGATGAAAGAGCAATTTCTGAAGAATTTTCATCCCATGCAAGCTATATCTCTCTATATACATACAGCTGTAAAAAGAAAAGTATCTTAAGAAGAAACCTAGATAATGGTTATTGCACATTAGAATGGCAAGCAGTGCATCCAAGGAACCTGCTTAGTAGCTCATTGCACTGTGCTGACACCACTTTGCCCCACAGTGGGGATTCCCTATCCTTTGGTTTCTTTGATGAAAAATCTTCTCAAGGTCCATTTTTAACACAGCTCTGAAAATAGATGCATGTAAAAAGAATGTGTTTGGTTTTGAATATATTCATTAGCCAGCAATCAATTTTTTTCTTCCAAAGGTACCTTGAGTAATTTGGGCCCAGTTCTGCAGGCTCATAAGCCATGTGCAATGTCAAGAGGAACATTGTCCATGGAGGGCTATGGGATGAGGCCAGGTACATTTGTGGAAGCCAAGTGTTGCCAGCAGAAGGGGCAATTTGCACTGGAATTGCAGCTGTTCAAACCAGCTGTCCTTGATCTCGGACAGTCTGAAGGAGCTCATGGCAGGGTCTGCACCTTTCTGTGTACTTATGCACTTTAATCTTTTTGTAAAATAGTGCTATGCTTCTATTTTAGTTACCAACCACGGAATGTACAGGATGGCCTTGTTGGCAGAGAGGACCAAATGTCATTTCCTGAAATGTAACGAGAGGGTTTTCAATATTCTTATGTTTAAAAATGCAAATACTGTATAAACTGCATTAACAACTAGAAAGATTATTATATGCATCCATCAGGTAGAACACATATACATGCATGTGCATGCACATACATGTTGTATGCAAATAATGTCATTTCAGAACATAATAAGCTACAGATCTTTATTGCAAATGAAGAAAAATCTTCACAGGAGTTACTGCCTGCAGACCATGCTTGAGGGAAAACCTTCCCTGAAGAAATTGGTCTATATAATGCTTGTAGGATTGAGACCAAGGCTTGATGGTTGTCTCCATGACCTCCATGATACCAGAGAAAATCCTTAGATAACACCAGTATGTGTAGCTACTTGCAAATGTGTGTATAAACACACCATCTTAATTTTCCCTGGTTGGATGAATGGGGAGCAGTGTTGGGGCAGTACCAATCCCTGATGAATGGATTGATTCAGCTACAATCAAACACATTTAGCTCAGGGTGAATGCATCAATCAAAGAAGGAAGAGAAATTTTTAGGAGGTGATTTTCAGTTGCTGGTATTTTAAATATTTTTCCTGAATAGTGAGAGATAAAAAGTGTAATGATATGTGTTGATCTGTGGTCAGGAATTCAATGTGCAGAGTAGCTACTGGAATGTGTTAAAGTGGGACAAATAGCAGATTTCCTATAAACAACATTAAAAGAAAAATCCAGCTCAGAGGGATAAAAAAAGAAATCCAACTGCACAGATCACAGAGAAAGATGCTCTGTGGGAGTTGGACAGTTTCACCAGTACAAACCTAAAGTTTCTTGCAGCTGTCTGTTATTTTGAGACACCACTTAAAGGAAAATTCCATGTAAGACAGCGTAATCACTGCATCTAATCTCCATCTATAGGTTGTTAAATTAAAATAATTGCCATCAGAAAAATAAAAGGCTTATCCCTCACTCTCTCCCACAGAATAGAGATGCTGAAACAGCTACAGAATTTTTTTAAGAGTGCTTTATTAATTCATTGTTTACACATATATTCCTGTTTATCTATCAGGTGTTTCATAACTGATTCCTGCAGCTTTCTCTAAGGATGGGGCTGCCTGGGAATGTCACTTTAGCTAAGTGGGCTGCTGTATGCATATCTGCTGACAACAGTTTGCTCTTTTGCTTTGACAGCGATGTGTGATGACAGCTCTTTATTGATAAGGCAGAGCAGAAGGTGCAGTGCAATTGAATCTGGGAAGTGATAAGAGAGAAGGGAGGCAGCTTTGAGAAGAGGCTGTAAAGCAAAGGCATATGTGCTTAGATTTTGCTTGATGCCCTGCCATCACACAAGTTCTTCTAGAATATCCTTTGTGCTGTGGTGTAGGATAATCAGTGCTAACCCAGAGGAATTAGCTGTTCAGGGACATTATTTTCATAGCTTCCAAATTAAAAATTAAAAAAAATAAATAAAAAGTTATTGACTTCTCAGAGTCAGAATGACAAGGGTTATTTGATTCTCATGGCAGTTCACTAAACATCTTTTCCAGCCTGTACATGAGTAACACAGAAATTGTTAGGAAGGCCTAATGCAAGTCCAAGCCTCTCCAAAAAGAACAGACTGAGTAGGTAGCTTTTGATTTATCCTGGGATACACTTCTCAAAACTACATTTATCTGCTGAGATATGTCCACACCCATGGGACTGGCACGAGTTGTGTGTACAACCTTGAGACAACTCACCAGGGCTGAACTCTGCCTTCCCAGGGGAGGCTCAGCCCCCAGCCCATCTCAGCTCTGCTGTACAGGACATGGGCTACAAAGCCTGTCCAAAGAGGTGCACAGCCTTGGAGATTATCCCAGCTGCTCTCTCCTGTTGTAGGTAGCCTATGGCCAGTCAACCATGTGGCACTGACCGAGGCACTGGGAAAGACTAAAGCAGGGCAGGCTGATAGGGACAGTGACACATCTCACACACTCCTGGCCTGGTCAGTGTGGGAGAGTGGCTGGAGACTGAGGTTACCTCACTCTAACAGGTCAGGCCCAGCAACTCTTGGGACTTCTGGGCTTTATCATGCTCTGTTAGCCCCCTCCGCCGAGCACTGTCAGTGCAGCAGACGGGATTAGATACAGCTTTGAGCTGACCTCCTCTTGGCGTTCCTTAAATATTCAGGGCAAGTTTGTCTTCTTGCCTGGAACAGCAAGAGGAAACATGTGAGGAGGCTGCAGCATATTAACAACCTGAATAGAAAATTCATCTACTTCTGCTTCTAACCAAGCATGAGGTGGGATAAATAAGGCGGGTGCTGAACAGTAGCAGATTGAGCCTGAGAGTGAGAGACAGCAAATCTGGGTCCTGTTCTCAGCACTCCCTGGGAGCTCGACCCAGTCAAAGCCTCCTGCCATCCCTAACTTGCCCAGGTATGCAAGGAAGGAAGACGGGAAATAGCATTCCTTGCACTACCTGGGAGCAGGGCGGTGTCACTGTCTCACACTGCAGGGGCGAGGGCACCACTCGGCAGGGTAGGAAGGCAACACAAACACGAGGTGGCTCAGGTCTAGGGAAGCAGTTTCACATCCTGACTATCAATTTCAGCAGAGGAGAGACTCAGACATTTCAGGATGCTGTACAGCATCTATGAGGTGAGGCTCAATTAGAGTGCTGCAATGGTGTATCACCATGTCCCACCCCTGTTGTCCTTTCTTGTTACTCCTCTTTTTCCAGAGGTGATTTATCACTGCCAGGTAACTGATTCCAAGTTTTTGAATCTTTTTTTTTTTCTATTTTATATTTCATGCAATTAAAAAAATGTTTTCCTAACCCCAGCTTGGGACTGTCCTCGTCCTCTGCAAAGCTTTAGGAATACTTGTGACCTAGAAGCCTGATCCATCAAACTGCTGAACACTGTAAGCCTGGGGTCTGCACAAGAGTGCTCAGCACTTTGCAGGATCAGCTCCCATGCAAGTATTCCCAGGAGAGGGCTGGCTCTGGTACCACTGCACAGGCTGAACAGGCAATCACAGGGATTGTTTTGGGAGTGAGGCTTTGCAATGAAGGCAAAAGGCTCATTTCTGGCTGACCTCTTTAAACTGAGGAGCCTCGTGGCCGCAGACTGGTTTATGTCAGCTTGAAGAACCGATTTGACTTTTAGGCAGACACATAAACATATCTGTATCTAGTGGTAATTTCTTATGATCTGATAAATCACTGCACTTGTAAAAACACCGAGAGGGAGGTTCAAATGACACAAAACCTCACACAACAATAATGCATGCAACTACATTAACCAGTAACCACTATGCAATATTAACCCCGAGCATGCAGCAATGCTACCTGAGCATGTGTTTACAGAATGCATGCAGAAGGCTCACACATAGGGTATTCTTAAACTGTTGATTCATATCATCTGTGGAATATTTTAAAAGTCCTTTGCATCTGCCAAACTCAAATCTGAGTTGTTCATATTATCTGGAACAGGCTAGACCAAATGCAGAGCCCTTTTAAAATCCCATCCTTAGAATTCACTTTGTGTTGTGGGTTTCACGTTTGCTTCAAGTGTTTAATTAATAACAGACATCTGTAGTAACAGCTTTTGCAGACATGTTTTAGTACCCTCTCCAGAATTAAAAAGCTAAATCTTCACAGCTTTCACAGTGAAGCTGGGTTGTTTGGATTTTCATATTTTCATCTCTAGTCTCAACCACAGAACAGCCAGGTATCCTAGAGCACAGGCCTCCATGGCAGAAATAACAACTGCTGCCATGACTAGCAGAGCCAAAGCCTGAGGCCTAAATCAGTGTCTGTTGGAGCCAGTGAGAAATGGAGCAAAGCATAAATTGGTTGTAGATCTCTTTTGCCCAAACATGCATCTGCAAAATGAGACATATTAGTTATTTTCGCATGAATTACCTGCACAGTTGAAAAAATGTGATTTCTGGTCACCAGTGTTGTCAGCTTAGCAGTCTGTACAGTGAATTTATGTAATAAATGTTAATAATATACCAAGTATTCACAAAAATGGTAAGACAAAATGCACTGCACGTTGTGAAAAAAAAAATGGTGGATATGCAATACAGTATTATCTACTATTCAAACCTTACCTAGGCTAGAATCAGATTCCTTCATTATGGTTCTACTGGTTTTTGGACTGGTGAAATAAATCAGAGAACAGGAGTGCCATGCATGAAGACATCACTGACACTTTGAACAAACGCAGGCAAAACGAAAAACAGGCATGTCAGAGAATCCATGGGAAGTTTCAGAGCCTCAGCCCACAAAGTAACAAGTATTAGACAAGGGAAAGAGACAGAAGGAATCTAAATTTTCCTAAAATATGCTGTAACATTACAAATGCTTGCAATATGTGACAGCCCATTGAGCAAGCTTGCATGGTCAAGACTTGATGTGCTTTGATCTCTTTTCCCCTTCTACATTTACAGAATGCCATCAACATTGGCTAAACCTTTAATTTAAATAGCCTTTTTAATATCAGTAAGCTATTGTAAATTCAGAAAAATTAAAAAAATTTATAAATATATTTTATATATCAGAGTATAACATATCTAGAGTAAAATAAAACTATATAGTTTTGAGAGGCATTCTGTGTGGCTTCTTCTATATGCTGTAAACTGTTTGAAAACCTTTGCAATCTTGCATCAGTTCTTTTGGCTTTATTTTTAAGCCAACATAGAGGAAAGAAGTGATTATAGGGTTGGCAGATACTTTCACCTGGGCCATCTGAAGAGCCCTGCTGCTGCACACACTTCCAGTGCTCCCTGAACTCCTGGTGTCCGTGGGGAAGTGCAGGGGCAGGGCTTGGCAGCGCTGCCGAGGTGGGAGCTCAGCCCGACACCTGAATGTTTACATTCCCTTCCAAAGGCTCATATTGACCCAGATTAAGAATCTGAATGTAAGAACATACGGGGTAAAAGATCAGTTTCTTACTACAGGTAACTCTGCCTCTGTATGCTTAGTGCATTATCAGCTGTGTATAATATCAAACACAGACCTATAGTTTACTGATGCTTTAATTTGGTGTTTCCCTGCACTGCTGTTTAAAATAATCTATTTCCTCAAAAAAGAATGATGTGCATACTGGATGTGTTAAATTTATTAAGGTCATAGATGACTATTTGCAGAGCACCACACTTAATGTAGTATTTTTGTACTGTAATGGAAGCATGCCTTCCTTGGGTTCTTTTCCACATATTAAATTGTATTTATTTACCTGTATTTATAACTGTGCAATTTTTAAATATGTTTTAAAAATAAACTTTGTCTGTGGCTTCAAATATTTCAAAATCTCTTTTCAACTTGAAAATGGTCTTGACTTCAATTATGTGAACTGAAAGAAGGGATCTAAGTCTCCAACTGAAAGGATTTTTTCAATGTCTTCTATCCTATTGTTTACAAAGTGAACATACTTCTCTGCTAAAAAGCTAAGTCCAAAAGATGCTTTTGTTCTCATTTTTCCTAAATTCATTGTTACTCTGAGGCAGAGTTATTTTTAGAATTGATTTTTATTTCGGCATGTTGATCAATTATACTTACAACTGGAATTTATACCAGCTGAGGCCTGGCCCAAAGGGTTCTGTACATACAGCCCATATGAGGAAAAACAGGAAAAAAGTAGATATGCATTTTTTCTGAAGACCATGCAATAATTAAAACAGAAGCAGTAATACCACAAAACAGCTTTTATGAAAACCAAAGCCAAGATGCAGTGACTGAAATCACTACTCAAGCAATTTCCCAAATACCACCGTAGGAGTTGGCTCTCAGCGCTTTTCAGTTCTGTCTTTCATGGGATGAGGTGAAAGTGCTGACAAGGATGATGTCATTCCTACTCTGTGTTTTTGCTGTGAGACACCAACATAAGCACAGACATGAGGGACAAAAATTTCTGTGTGCTGCTGTGGACAGAAAAGCTGACAGCCAGTGAGGGGCTGTGACAGTGACAGCACAGGGCTACAGAAAAAGAAAGACTCTCTCCATGGACATGTGGGCTGCTCCAGAAAAACAAACAGAAGCCACAGCTTGCCTGCAGAAGGAAAGCTCTGTCAGAAAAACCAACTGTCTGCCCATGGCTTTATCCAGAACCTTCCACCACGGAACAAAAGGGAACAGACACTGAAACCCCGCTAACCCTTACGTTAGGATGAAATTAATTGTGGGCTCTTGACACTGGTGTGTTTTGCTGGCAGATGTTAAGGTTAGGTTAGTCCTTTTTGCTCAAACACACTGACAAAGCAGCAGCAGGAAAATCCTTTAGCTGTGTGCTCCATAGGGAACCCAGACCAGGAACATAGCACTGCTATCCTAAAGCCAAAGACAGTGGGAGAAAAGCATCAGTACCAAATCAACATAAAAAACTGCTCAAAATCACTGGTAAAGACATCTGAAAACATAATCGCCCCCTCCAAACAGCTGTCAGTCATGCAGTAACTGTATGCAATAATTTTACGGCATTTGTCTTCCACCATGGCTGTCAGTGCTTCTCTTTTTCAGGTTAAGCTTGTAGGACACCTGAGGGACACAAAGGTGCTACTTCCCACTTCAGTGAGGGGGAGCAGAGGGTGGTAACTTGTCAGTTATCCAATACTACCTCCCACAAACAGTCTGCAAAAGCTAGCAGGCACAGGAAATTCCTGGAAATTCTGAACAGAGCCCATTAGCTTGTACAGGGAGCCACTCTCCCACCTCTTCCAGTTGCCACAAGTGGTGTGAACAGTGTGTCTTGAGTTGCCATGGTCACAAAGGATATCTGTGATAGGAGAGAAATCAAAACAGATCATTAAGTTTAGACCTCAGAAGCCGAACCATCTCTACATTTCTTATCATTCAACACATCACATGTCCTCTACTTCTATGCCAAGAAGTGTCACTGAGCCCAGCAGCTTTACCTCTTACGTCTCCTCCAGCTGCTGGTCCTGTAATCCTGTGATAAAAAGTTGTCATCCCTCAGTCTTCTTTTTCAGCCTACTCTTGCATCTACCAGAGTCCCAATAGTCACATTTCTATGTGAAGTCCTTACACATGAGGAAAACAGACTTCTCCTTTACTGAGCAGCAGAAGAAATTTCTAAGTGAATATGAGGAATTACAGACTGTGATAAAGCAGAAATTTGGGGTGAAATGACAGCACTATTCCACACAAACATTGCCAACTCTTGTGATCAAAGAACATCAACAGGTCTAAAAGTTAAAAACAAACAAACCAATCTAACTTAAGACCTGTTTTCTATTTTTTGCCATGTTGTATAACCACTCAGGGCTCGGGGATTTTATTTTTTTAAATCCACAGACATGCCAGGAGTCACAAGAAATCGAGACTCTCACAAACCTCTCTGTTCCCTATGCAGGGTTTTTTCAAGTAAAACACCAAATGTTACCACAAAGAGTGAGAGGCAGCATCAAAACACATTCTGTCTATTCCTGTTCAGTTCAGACAGGAATAAAGAAGCAAGAATCCACACAGTCACCAGATGTGAGAATATTTCTTTTAATTTAAAACAGTTGCAACAATGTCATTCACAGCCTTTCTCATCTCAGATGAATACTCTCCAGAAAGTTAACAGTGCTTCAAGCAAACAACTCTGAATGGTGCAAAGTAAACCAGGACAGACATTTCCAGGATACAACAGTAAAACCACTGAAGAGTGAGTAGAAATCAGACACCAATCTCAGCCATTAAGGTAGGAAGGGTGACAGGAAAAACAATAAAATGTCCAGTTACATATTTTGCATAGACTTCCAATGCATGAAAACAGCAAAGAGGATAAAAATGGCTGCTGCCAGGATGGAGAACAACAGGAATCAATTGGAGAGGTTTCTAAAGAAATCTAATGAGTTCTGGATGCATCCACTCTCTGAATGTGTGTTGTGACCCGGTGGAGGCTGCCTGAGTCAAAGAACTGGGCTGATGTTGGTTTCACTTACACCAAAGTCAGTCAGAGTTAACGGCACTGAACCCAGTAGAGTTACAAGTGATTGGAGTTCAGGAACATCTACATTTGTTTTAAAACCACAGCTCTGAATAAATTATTTTTTATCCTAATTATACTTTAGCTAGGAAGATTAAATAGGAGTTTGTGTCTACATGTGTTTTGGAGACTGGAGATTGTGTCTCAGAATGAGGAGTCTACTGGATCCAGCATGCTGCCAGGAATGAGAGCAGAAGAGGAAATCAAGGAAAAGTTGATTCGTTTTTCTTCCTTCCTATCTCCTAACCTAAATGTATTATACAAAAAAGTAAAAATAAGTCTGAGAAATAAGAGCATTATTTACTGCCAGCTCCTGGCTTGCCATAATTCTCAGGTTAGATTGTCTCAAATAGCTCACAGTGATTCTTTTTCCTCCATTCCTTTTTGTCAAGAAGCTCCCAGCTCACCAAGCCCCCAGCAGCTCCTCCAGCACTCAGACACAGGGAGTGTGCCCAGGCTGTGCCCTCAGACCTGGCCTGGCACGATTCAGCACATTCAGATTGTAGCAGGCACAGCCTCAAGATCAGTCTTCTCTTCAGTACAGTCTGTTTGAGTGGGCTTCTGCAATGCTGAAGTTTAAAAAAAACCAAAACCCACCAAAACTCCTCTCCCCCACATTAGGCTGAGGAGTCAGGAGTTAACATCCTGCTTCTCCAGGTTCATGATGCTCTTCACATAAAACCCATCACAAAAGGGAGACGACTTAACCGGTCACTTGAAAAAAGGAGGGAGGTCACTGTTTTGGGAGAGAATAAAGTAGTTCCTCAAGCACCTGACTGAAGAACTTCTAACATATTTTTAACTGCTAAATTTTAGAAAACCTGTAATCCTTTCCCTAAACTGCTCCCTGCACTCCTGACTAACTTTGGTTTGGGCAGGCAAAACACAGAAGTGATGAACAGAAAAGAACTCCAGGATCTGAGCTGCTCCAATTCACTCACCACAGCCAGCCAAGGGCCCTCCCCTTTCAACCACCACTTCCAGTTTATCACCTTCCAAGTGTGCCTCCCGAGACCAGGCAGCCCCACCACTGGGATGCACCAATTAGTTTGTGAGATTCCAGCTCCATCCTTGATCCTAGGAGACCAGCCATGCTTCCAGCTGGATAATGAACATGGGAGTTACTCTGTTGGCCTTTATTTACCCAACATTTCTAAATAAAAAGGCGGCAGCCACCAGATCTTGGTAGTTTATAGATAGCCCTTAAAGTTCACGAGGCAAGGGGGAAGCTGTTGCGTTGAATTTCCTTGGAATATACTTGGGAATTTAAAAAAAAAATTCAAAAACTAAAGGAAGGGGGTAAAAAAAGGCCTTTTCTCCTTTTTCTACTGCCAGAATTTAAAAAACCACAGATACATAGAAGTTTTGCTCTTTCACTTTAAATAGAAGATGTATCACTGCATAATTTGCTGATCCCATTTTCAAACCTGCCACTTTCTGGTGAAGTCCTCAAATATTCAAATTCTGGAAGAAGGAAAGAAATTACTGGCAGCTTTTATTTCATCCAGAACTAGTGGCTCAATAATTACAAGGCAGCTGAATCTCACAGGGGCCACTTATTAATGTTCTAGGACACTGCACTAATGTGTCAATAAGAGCACTAAGTGCAGGGAGCTTTCCCAGCAAGTACACACCTTTACACTCTACAGAATTATTGCACTGGAATTTCTCTCACAATATTTTAAGATCAAAACCTGATTAAAATATCAACAGTGTTTTTTGGCTCTGTGTGAGGCTTTATGACCAGAGGGAGGATTATTTTTCCCCAGACACTGTGAAAAACTAAAATGCCCTTCTCGTAACCAGGTGTTTGATTTGGGCTCTCTTCTGTAGTGTGGAGCTGCCTGAATTTTGCTATTAAACTTGCAGGCACTAACTGCATAGAAAATGTAATGACACCACTCTGGCTCTTCTGCACTCTGCAAAAAGGGATTTTTTTTTTTTTTTTTGACTGCTGCAATTTATTTTGAAGGCTTGGTAACATTGTACAAGGCAACTCCAGCAACAGCTCCTAAGCAGTGTCCAACACTCTGAACCTTTGGGTTTGTTCTTTTTTCAGAATCATGAAAGGTTTTGCACTCACCATTGTAATTTTTCTACAATGAGTGTTTTCAAATATAATTTTAAAATCCACATATGTATTCTCACCTGTGGAAAACACTTAAATAACACCAAAAAAAAAAAAAAAAAGACAGGAAAGGCCAGCCCCTGCCTACCCACCCCATCATCCCTGCCAGAGATATCAAACACCTTTTAGAAGGTGTCTGTTGAAGAGATCAGATTATTGGTGCATTTGCAAGTTTAAAGAAACTGGAAATACCAGTTCAAGGGGTTTTTTTGTTGTTTGTTTTTTGTTCTTGTTGGTTGTTGGTGTTTTGGTTTGGTTTTTTAAGGGAGGGAGAGAGGGGTAAGTCAATAAATCAGCAAATTTACTAAGCAATTTCCTCCACTCAGATATGAAAGTCAGTATTTAAGCAATCTTAGCAGAAAGCAGGATTGCACCGCGAGTACTTTGTCAGGAAGTTGATTTCTAATGGCATATGAGTGGTCTAGATACAAATTTCCCTGACATAAATATAATGGGACATTAAATCCTTCTTTACCACCCCCATAAGAAAACAAAATTTAAATAATACCCTTGCCTTTCCTGAGGGTGTGCATTTAATTTCATAGTCAGAAATTCTGCTGCTTTTAGCCATCTGTAATCCTGAATCTGTTGGAAGAACTTGCAAAATAAACATTCAAGTAAAGATGAAGAGACCTTTGTCTGCAAAAATAAAATTTCTCTTTGGCAAAAAATGTACAGGGCACTGACAGGAGATTGCTCCTGTCTCCATTAGTCTCTTAGGCTTATGCATGGAAAAGTGAAATCAAGACACTGTACCACTGAATTCCAACAGATACAACTTCAGCTGCCTTTTCTCACTGCGCTGAAAATAATCTCTGAAACAAGACATTCTGCTTTGAAGAACAGCCACAAACCCCCTCCTTTCAAATGATTTCTCTGAGTGGTCTGGACTCTGGATGGAAACACTGGCTCCCAAAGACACAAAGATTTGTTTGTGGTCTTCAAAGGATGCACGGACAGAACAGGCAGGAGCTGGGCTGAACTGGGCTATTTTTGCTCAACACTGAAGCTTCCATATTCTCCACACACTAGCTGCAAACTCCACCAGAAATCCATGTGGCCTGTAAGGTGTATAAATTTAAAACAATGTCCTATAGAGCACCTAATAGAAATCTTCCGTCTAACACTTAAGGCGGCATCAAATGATTGTTTTTAAATACACTATAAACATCCCATGTTTTCCTT
Source organism: Corvus moneduloides (assembly GCF_009650955.1). Taxonomy (NCBI): domain Eukaryota; kingdom Metazoa; phylum Chordata; class Aves; order Passeriformes; family Corvidae; genus Corvus; species Corvus moneduloides. The sequence goes on from NC_045485.1 coordinate 20,946,947, forward strand.
TGCTTTTTGGCAGTCCAAGGGTTAGGGGTCTTTTGTTTGGTTTAGATTTTTATTGTTTGCTTTTTTGGGCAGGTTAAAAAGGCTTATGGCTTCTTAAGGCCAGGTGATAGATTTGAGGCCTAACTTGGTATCCTGTGGTAAAAATAAATGTAGCCCAGGTCTTTGGGAGGTCGTTCTGAGGCACAGACTCTAAGGTCGTTGTAGATCACCCATCTGAAAGGAAAACAGGATTGATTACATTCCATGTGTATAAAAATCATCACAGGTTCTCAGACCCAAACTTCAAAGAGCTTAAAATCTAAAATTAGGCACTGCAACAAGAACAAAGGATCAGAGAAACAGCCGAACCAGGTTTACTGGCAGAGTCAAGAATTGAAAAGGAGGAGGGATGTGCAGAGGCATGTGTAGTTACAGCCCAAATGAAGGAAAATCAGGGATTTCCAATGTCAAATAATGTGAGCATATAAAACATCACAGCCAAGATCAGCACCACAGTACCAGCAACACCAGTATCAGCCCATAGTCCCACAGGTTTCTATTGATGGGCAACAAAGGGAAGTTGGGGAGAGCTCAGACAAACTACGGCAGATACAGAACCAATGCCCCAAACTGAGCAGAGATTTGGAATGGCAAGCACAGGAGAGCCAGTGGTACATTTCACCACAGACTTCAGTGGGATCAGAACTGACTCATCATATCTGTGACAATTTTCATTTTTTTGGTGGGAAACCTACAGATGGCAACAGCCTGTGTTGTCTGCCATGAGCATGCCCTGCTCTGTACAGATGCTTCAAATCAAACATTTGCTCATGCCATGTGTCTCTCTCAGCTGCACTCACCTTCCTTCCTTTCTGAGATGACAAACGTAGTGGCCACTCATTGTGGATGTTCCCATGTGGCTGATGAACCCAAACAGCTCATATCCTGTTTTAAGAAACATAAATGGCACCCTGAGTCCTTTACTGCTAACACTGCAATATGACTCCAGGGGAAATGTTCTTTCTAATACTGGAGAAGCAGCTAAGCACTCCTAGCTCAGACTCTGCATCCCCAAACTCAGTTTCTGTTAACACTGCAGCATGTTCCAAATTTAACTAGTGGTCAGATTCACTGTCAAACATCAAATCAATCCAAATCAAACTCACACAGACCTGTGCACATACAGCAGGGCTGTGATCACAGCCCCTACTAGGAAAAAACTAGCAGATTCATTCCCAATTCACAGAGAGCACCACAGAAAGTGCCAAACAGGGAGTTCATTCTGCACACAAATTAGCTATGCCTATACGTGTGATCACAGACCCCCTATAAATCAAGACAACCCAGAAGTTTGTATTTCAGCAGCCCATAAAAGAGAGGACAGGAAAGAAAGCTCTTCCTTTAACACAAGGACAATTTTTGTGCTTAAAGTCTCTGGAGAACTCAGCACTGGTTCTTGATCCCCACCCATTCATGCCATTCACCCAAATTAGCACTAAAAGGAAAAGGGTACCTTCTTTCACGATATTGCATAAGGACATGGGCCTGGATTTTGGTGGAGAGGGCTTTCTGGAGCTATTTTACAGAATCATGTTGATTATCAGGATTTCAGGCTCTCAGTAAAGGGTCTCAGTCTATAAAGGCTAAGTACCACAAAAAATAATTATTCCAAGTTTGGGGCTTTTGTTAACCTAACGATAATCAATGTTTCCCATGTCTCCAAAAGACTTAAGGTTGGTATTTTTAATGTAACAGTAGCAACCACAGACAGAGAAATCAAATTGTCTGTTAATTTTTTGCCTTAGACCTTTACATTCAAGATCAGAGGTATAAGTTTAGAACATACTACAGTCATTAGAACTGGGCACCAAAGACCCTTCAAAAAGCTTTCTGATATCCTTAGCACCGCCACCGAGCTTTGTACTCCAGTGCTGTGACACCCCCAGGAGGTTCTTTGCCTACTTCTCAACTTTGCCTGCTGTACATTAGCCCCATCTTGTGGTTTATTTAGCAGCAGTATGACAGAGAATCTCAACCAAACAAAACAAAACACGCAGGCAGTGACTATACCTGTCGTATTGTGAATAAGGAACTTGGTTAAAGGGATTATCAAACTGCCCAGCAGACCACAGGAGGACAGAAACTCAGGTGGTCTGTAACAGCAGTGTTGTCTTTAGGATGCTCAGCCTCTGAAAATTTAAACATTCTAGCTTTTCTTTGTCTTTTTATCTTATAGCAACAGAACAAAAAGTAAACCTAGGCCAGGAGAGGCTTATATGCTCTAGTAGCAAGGAACTTTGGACTTGGGTTATTCAGTGAGTCCAAGGAAAGAGTTTCCTGAGCAAACATGGCCCACAGAACTCAGCAGCCCACAGAGCTGGATTCAGCCCCAGAAAGAAGACTGGAAATAAATTGTCTGGATCATATCCAAGAAACCCCACAATAACTACTTTCTAAACAGGAAGGAGCTCTATGAATGTGGTGGGTGTGACGCAACAAAATGACAACCAGGTCTAAGCTGAAGCAGAACTTACTTCCAGGCCCATCTTTGATCCTGGGTCCCTCTGACCCTGTCTCTGCAAGGATATTGGCATTAGCATTGTTCTCCATATCCATCGTGTCCAAAGCAGGGTCACTCTCTTCCTCAGGGTCAGGGTGGCTGAAGATCCACTCCAGTGCACGCTCCAAGTTATTGTTCTGCCAGTCAAACAATCAAAAGGGCAGCCTTTAATATACTCTCTATCATCATGTTGCCACTCATCAGCCTTTGAACAGTGTAAGGATCGTGTTAACAGCACTTAAAACTTGTAAGATACCTCTGTCTCCCTGGAAAATAGTATTCAGCAAACAGACTGCAAAAGCTTGACAGATGGAAAAGAAATAATCCCACAGCTAAGGCCCACTGCCTCATGTTCTCATCTTGCAGACACACAGTATCTAAGCATCCAGGTTATTTTTCAACAGGTAGTAAAAGCAGGCAAGTTTTCTTCACTGTCTTCCACACTTCAACATTCCAGTGAAACACACAAACCACCTTCCCCAACCCAGAGAAGTCAGGCATCCCACACTTTGCCAGGATAGTTCCAGGCCCATCATCCACTAACTGGATTTTTAGACACATTTCCAAGGCATCTGAGCACATGCATGCACAAAGCACAGAACATGAAACAAAACCCCAGTGCTACCAATAACCCACAAACTCACTGTTGCCTTCAGTGCCTGAATCGCTAGATTCCTTTGGAATCCCATGGAAATGATAATTGCAACCATCTCTTCAGGAGGCTGGTTATCTAGCCCTACAGCTCCTAAAGCAGCTGTCCCACTGGAAGCAACTTCTCCAAATGCAGGTATGACCAATGGCTCAGCAAAGTCTGGAACAAACAAACATTCATCAGTTCCTTCTTTTGCCTCACTGAACTGGAAAGTCAAAAACAAACACAAACAAACAACACACACACCTGAAAAGCAGTCCTGAAATCAACGTAAGTTCATTTCACTGGCATCTAAATTCAGACCTAGATGTGTGAAAAGCCTTAAAAACAACAAAATGAATGGGCACTCTACAAAATATACAGGTCCACATGCTCACACTGAGCAGACTGGAATAACTTGGTATGTTGCAGAAGTGAAACTGCAGGAAAGCAGCAAAGATTGGTATGGAAGCAATGACAGAACCAGGATAATAGACAACCCAGTGCATGGACGTAAAATGAACTGACTCCATATCTGAAAATGTCAGCTAAGTCCAAGTGAAACTCATTCCCCATTTACACAAGCAACACAAAAGCCCATGGTGAAGCATGAATTCAACCAAATCTGGAGTTTTCTGGCAAGGGAGTACTCAGGTGCACTCAGTGCTGAATCATGAGTCCAAACTTCGCATGGATGAAAACACAGGAAGTGGAGAACATCTAGCAGCCCTGTCCATCACTAGACAGCCCAAGTATGGCATGAATGCTCCAGCCTGAGCTAGAGAAGGCTGATATGGAAGAAAAGCATCCAAACCACAGGGATTCTTTGTACTTACACTTGGTCCCAAGTCAGCTTCCCCCTTAGCAGCACGGACCTAGCCAAAGGGTGGAAACAGAGCTGGCCCACACCAGTGGTGAGGACAGGACTTCTGGTGTAGCTTAGTTTGTTGTCTTCTTCTAGGCAGAGGATACCACATAATGGTCAAGATCTGCACATCCCAGGAGCAGCTTAGGAAAATTCACTCACACCTCCAGGTTTCCCAGGTGGGGAAGGGGGGGCCGTTGTTTCTCTGTCACACATTATAAAATTTCTACTGACTGCCAAAATCCACAACCAGGAGCTGAGTTTAACTTACACCTTCCAGTCACTGACCTGGTTCTTCCATGTGTGCAATGATCCAGTTGAAAGCAACTTCAGCACCCAGGTTGCCCGTGTAGTACACAGCCTTCCGACATGCTTCCAAAGGAAAGCCCATCTCTGCCAGCTGCATAACTGAGGACTCATCAATATCTAGGGCTACAAGAAAGGACCTTCTAAAATATGAAAGTCGAATTTCATCCATTGTATAATATTTTTTATTGTTACTCATGGTGCCATATATTACAGTACATATTGCTTGGATTTGGTTTAGTACTTCAATAAACCCACAGTCATCAGAAAACAGCCTTGTACAAACCATTACAGTAGTTGTTCTGGACTTACTGATAATCTTTTGTCTTAGTAGAGACATAGATGCCCACATATGTCATTAAGTCTTGATGAATTCCTATGGGACTTTATTTATTTTAAAAAACCTCAGCAGTGGATTTCAAGGGGTAAGGAAGTCAGGTGCTGAGCTCAGCTGGAGATGGCAGCCAAAACCAAGCATCTCTCAGAGGCAGGATCTTGCAGGTTTGAGAAACAACAGCTGCCAGATCTGGCAGCCTCTGAATGACAGTGTCTGACAGCTTTACATGAGGTCAGAGTCCAGAGGGAGCCAGGATCAAGTGGTTGTGACCCCCAGAACTGCAAGAACCTCCTGAGGAGCAGCAGGTAGAGGAGCAGCTCATATTCTGGCTACACTGACTCCTTAAGAGAGTCCTGCGCACATGGAAGTAAACATTGAACAAGCACTGAAATCAGCTTTTGTTTGTGAGCATGCAGGGTAAGGCTTCCTGCATCTCTGTGAGGACAGAGAAGCCATTAGCTAAGCAAAAGCATAACAATATTTTAAGCAGTAGAAAAATGAGATACGTACACTCCACGAAATGGTTCGTCATGCGATCTGAAAATTAACAATGGAAAAAAAACAGGACTTCTATGAAGGTTAAGTAGATCCATATGGGTAAAACAATTCCATAGTTTTAAACTCACAGAAATATTTGACCTCATGGAGACAGGGCAGTTTCATCCTTACCTCCCTGATGTTTTTGCCATGAATTAGAGCAGGGATGTTTCTGCTCAGTAGTTTTTTTCCATAACTCAGCTCAGAGCAAAGTGTCACTGGTACTATAAACCAGTAGGAAATAAAGCTGATGGCTGACCTAAGCAAGAATCTGTTAAAAATAAAGTACCATCACCCATGAATTTACACTAAAACTAGGTCAGTCCATTCAGCAAGACAGTAAGAAGGAACAGGCCTTTGTGAGGAACTTATATAGATAAGGGATGAAATTAAAACCTTTAGAGAATTGAATTCTGTCATGTCCTTGCTCTGCACACAATTTCAGGTAGTAGCTGTCTTTCACATGCATACAGCATGGTATTATGCCACCACTATCATAAATATCCAAGCAAATGGGGCAATCATGTCATGAGAGCAGTTGCATTACTGGCTTCATATTAAATGCTGAGGCAGTCAAACTTCAGTCATCTGGAGGAAAGTGTAACCACCTGGGTCTAAGGTCACGCCATAAAAACATGATTTTACTTGCTAAAAACCATTTTATTCTCCAGGGAAACCCAGGGAATAAAGAAGGAGGATATTTAATATTCTTTTTTCTGAACTTTAGCATAAAAAAACCAGTACTTAAGGAAAAGAAAACGCAGCATAGCATGTTAATCACTCCTCTTTCTTTCTGCTCTACAAATACTATAGTAAGCTGTTTGCCATCATCTCCTTGAGACAGAGCTTTTTTCAATGGGCTGTGCAGCCCATGTACATGCAAAGAGGACTGTGCATGCAGGCACAGCTGCTAGGGCCTAACAATTCTTGTATTTTAAAAATGAATAAAATTTAGAGTCTTACTCAACGCCTGGAAAGCTGTTATCTTAAACTGTAGTCTTTTGTGTCTTAAGTATTGTTGTACAGGGCTGGACCTGGGAAGTGCACAGTGACTTTACTGCAAGGGAGTCATGGGCACGCACTGAAGGTTCAAGGAGAGAGTCAAGGACAACAACATCAACTATCAAACCTCTTAGGGAAAGGTGTCCCTACCCATGGCAAGGGGGTTGGAACTAGATGATCTTTAAGATCCCTTCCAACCCAAAACAGTCTGTGATTCTACAATAAATCCTGAAAACAGAAAAGCTGGAAGAACTAGGGTTGTCCAGTAGGGAGAAAAAAAGGCTGTGGGGTGTTGTAGAATCTTCAATTACAGAAATACAGAGCTGTTTTTTTGTTCATAGCTCCAAATGGTGAAGATTAAAGATGATCCCTGTGTGCTAAGAGGAAAGGGGAGAACAAGTCAGTAAATACCTTTTGGGTCATCAGGAATGACAATGGGAGGAGCAATGTCTGGGAGTTCCTCTTCTCCTGGCTGGAGCCCCCTGGCCCGAAGGTGGCTGATATCCAGGAAATCTGGCATGTCTATAGAAACATCTACAAAAGCAGAGAAATGAGCTAAGCTTCTGCAGCCAGCAAAACAACCTACCCCTTCAGAGAGGGAACTCTGGTACTCAAGGTACAGGAACAGCAAAAGAGTTCTTGGTGAAATTTGGAACGCTAAAGCACAATTTAACTAGCTCAGATGACATGAAACTGTGTTTTTGCTGCACAGACCTGATGGATTGGTTTACTTTGTCACAAAGGGAAAGAAGATTCAATTAGGATCTTCACAGTACAACCTTAAAGACTTGAGTCAGGTCCTCATTATAGTGTGCACACTTTATTGATTATCTTGGCTAGAAAGGTAAATAAAACAAGTACATACCAAGCTTTTTGGGTATCCAGTCAAGGCCAAAAGTGAATTTCTTTATCTGCACCACTAAGTACTCAGGAAATGAAGCAAAACGGGAAGTCCTGGGACGAACAAGAAACACAACTCATTGAAATCAGGCAACACAATCCCCAGCAGCACCGATCTCAGTACCTCATGCACACTGAGTGAGATGTTGACACACAGGACCCAACCCTACAAGCATTTAAAGTTCAAGCTCTCAACTACCAGACTGCATCAACTCTTGGAGTCTGACCACTGAGAACAACTTATTTCCTGCTCAACTCATCATTACAACTCTTGCAAGGCATGATCTGCACATCACATTGATGAACCCCATCACTAATGTGATGCCAGAGCTCTGTGGCATTTGTGTGTTTCTCTCTGCACCATGTCCAGGCAACAAGATAAGCAAAGTTTCTAACGGGCAGCCAGACACACACTTACTTAACTCCTGCAGATTTTGCTTGAAGGGCACTGCTCCAAAAATCCTCTACATTGCTTGGTTCAGAAAAGGCCTGCAGACATGCACTAAATGGGATCTTGGCACGGACCAGCTCTGGCAGAGGTCTCCTTGCAGCTTCTGCTTCTCGCCTCTTCAATTCATAGGCAATTAATTCATCTGAGAAATACACACAACACTAGCTAATGAACATTGTCATGGTTATATGTTCCTCAGCAGGCCTATTTTTGCAAGTTTTAGAAATGCAAAAATCTACTTAGCAATGAAAGGTTTACATGCTTTTAACTAGACATCAAATCTTTTTGTCTGCACTGGGGTCAGGAGCTACACTTAGAACATCTCTGTTTGAAGGTTTTTGTTCATGGTGAAAAGGCAGAACTAGAAATACCAGGCAACAGGCAATGAAAACTTTGCCATGACAGCCAAAATTCTGTGTGAACAGTAACACCACCTACCCACTTTATCAGAGCTCAATCTGAGTTGGAAAGTTATTGCTGTCTATCTGTGTCATCTGACTTTTTAGACAGGCCAAGATTATGTATGATCTTGTCTTGACACTGGCAAGCTGAGCAGTGCCATATGGTAAATTCACAAACTAATCTGTCTCCTGAGTCATTACCTGGAAATAACATGTTCTTTTATAAGCAACAGAGTCATCACTGAAACTGGTGAACAAAGAATGCAAAGTTCTCCTAAACTTCTTGTCCAATGTAAGGAGTTGTGGGCTAGGTAAAAAGTAGGTAGAAATTCTCTGCCTTGTGGGATTTCATAGGATCTCATCAAACAAGCAAAATAGATCCTTCTGGTTTTATGTCGCTGTTGTACCGGGGACGGCGAGAACACTGACACAGAGTTCAAGTCCAGGATAAAATGGGACTATTTAATTAATTACAATCTCATTTATACAACTTGGTTTACAAGAATGTGTAAGGCTATTGGTCACTTGACCATCCAGCTCTCAGAGTGACTGGCTGAATGCTATGACACCCATTTCAAAATATTTTCTTCAGTGTACCATAACAAGACTGTGCATAACAAGTTTGCACCAGTGAGATAAAGTCTCGGTTTACGAAAACCTCTACACTGTTTTCAGCTAGCTTGCGTGAGAAAGGAAAACTTCACAGCATGCTGGAAAGCTGGAAAATTTCTCTGCTGAAAGCTTTTCAGTATCCACAGTTTTAAAATATTTTAAATGTTCAGATTATGTAGGAAATCAGAGGCACATCTCCCTTCGTGTTTCTGCAATGTCCCATTCACTTCTATCTCAAGCATACATTTATTATGCTACTCCGAAAGGCTCTTCAGCACTGATTGCACGGGCAACCACAACTTGTCAGTGCCTCCCTCCTGCTCCAAGTCCTCAAACCTCCTGGACCATTTTCTCCTTCAAAAATAAGCGTGCTTTTCACAGGCATGAAAAAACACTCCTGTTTATTAAATCAACATCCAACACTGCATCCTCTGTTCCTCCTCCCATAAAGCCCAGAACATCCAAATTCTGTGTTTTGGATTTATAGATGACAAACTATCTTATACCCTATTCTCTATCACCATATTAGATCTTATAATCTGCTGCTAAAGAACAGAAAGTAGATTTGGGGTTTTGGTAGTTTTGTTTTGCTTTTTTTTGGGTGTGTTTTTAAAAGATATTCATTAGTATGTTCAGTTCCTTTTTTACAATGAAGAAGTTTTCACAAACTGTTTCACTGTCCAGGACAAAGCAGATTCAGTGCTGGTGGGGATCTCTGGGCACAGTGTGGCACATTCCCGGGTCAAACAGAGCAGTTTGTTCCTTTACCTTTGTTTGTTGCTGCCTCCATGGCCACAGGTAACTGCATGATGTAGTCCACCCTCTCCGTGTAGCGCACCTTCCTGGACTGGCAGCACTGCGTGCGCTCCTCCACCAGGAACCGGAAAACATCACTGGGGTTTTCTGAACCCACAGGGTTCCTCTGAAAGGAATATTAGACCAAATCACTTCTGTGGTGATCATCAAAATGGTCAGAAAACCCCAAGGCTGCTGGTTGTTTTAAGGCAAGCACGAAGATACTGATCTGGCAGCTCGGCTCACACTGGACTGGATGCAGAGCTGTGGCACTCAATAGAGAGAAAACCACTGAAGTCCACAATTTCTGTATCCACAGCAGCATCTTTCTACACACAGGAACTTGCAGGGTATGTACCCAAAGAACGTGACTGAGTGAAGGCAAACAGAAGAAGGTAGGAAGGTGGCAAGTTACAGTAAAGACAGAAAGCTCAGATAAATAACATGGAGCATCCTCTCAGCAAACAGAGGAGCTCCTACCCCTCTGAATATGTACTGAAACAGAACAAGCAACTTGTAGTCCATTATCTAGATGGGAATGTCATGCAAATAATATACCTCCTCTTTGTTGTTCATGTTAATGTCTGTTATCAGGCAAGAAACAGAAAAGTGTCTTCTAACCACCCTATAATCAGTACATGCATTTAGGTATGTGGAATATTATGCATACAAATGTGAGTAACTTCATCTAGAGACTGAACACATGAATAAACACCCTTGATTCTTGGGGAAAATGGGAAAACGAGGGAGGAAGGGTAGACAAGAAATGCTTTACATCAAAACTGCATGTATTTGTATATTTCTTTTCAGAAAGACAGCATTAAAATTCACAGTATGATTCCTTTACACACAGCACTGAGCTGGAGCTTGGTGGAACTAAAGCTTTGCACAGGAATACTCAACTGACAAATAGCCACTCTGCTTTCAGCAGGGAAATCCCTCCTTCCATGATTCAATGCCATACAGCTGGGATTTGTAAAACAGCTGGACAGGGTAATTAATTTGCTCCCAACAATTATATATATTTGGAACAATAACAATAATAATCATAATACCCAATCCATTAATATTCCATGACAGACTGTAATATGGTAAACAAGAACAGCAATTTAAAAGGTCACATATGTTTATAAAACTTATAGCCTGTACAGTGATGCTTGACCTCTTTATTTTTTTTAGCAGCAGCACTGGCCCTGTTCATGGTCATGAAAGAGTCTGAAGTAAAGAAGAGGAAGAATTTAAAAAGCAAATGTTTCTAAAACAAAATACATTTAAATTAGTCCCATCTTCTACGTATCTAAGGCTAAAAATAGTGCAAGTAAAAAATGAGCTGCTCATGTAACAGTTTTGCCTTCATTGTCTAATATAACCAGAAAAAGAAGCAGTAATTCAGATTTTCTCACCTCTACTAGATTTATAAGATGTAGGAAAAATTCCTGTGCGTCTTGTTGTCTATTAGAAGAAAATTCTGGGTGGCCTTTGCTTATAAAAGCCTTGAACATTCGGGGAGATATTCCATTGTGTTGAGGCTAAATAAAAGAGAGAAAAGCTTTTACAAAGGGATTTTTATTCAATCATGGACCAAATATCTCGAAGTTACTCCACTAGATCTATCTGTGGCCCATTTCTGGCACTGGAGGAATGATAGGTTCCATTTCACCTAGTTTCCCGTTGTAATAAAAATGGGAAGAGTCCTGAAACATGATTTGGGTGGTTTAAAATATGTTTTATGGCTTAGTTCCTACAGCACTCACTCTACCTGTCCTTTGGCATTTGGCGTTTTAAAGAGACTACTGGAGATTTTTAAAGGCTAGTAGTTTTCAGAAAGGCTGAAAGCCTACATTGTTTTATAACATTTGATATTGCTTTCAGAACCCTGTGCCAGAACGTTGAAGCACTTTGGTGTATCAGCTGGCAGCTTTCCTCGGAGCAAAACCTTTCCAGAGAGCTGTACAGACTCAAGCAGAGAACAACTAATGTGTGCAGCATGCGTTCCCAGGTGGGTTGTTAAGAGCAGACATGAATTCGCAATTTGCAGGTGTTGGTCATGTTGAAAAACCATAACTTACTGCCTTTGGCCATTCAGTTACACCAGGAGGAAACTGCCCTAAATTAGAAAACCTCCAGTTTCCAAGAGAGTCCTAGTTTTGACTTTCTAATCCTTTATACCACTCTAAGAACCTCCCCAACCATTCCAGATCCTCAAGACAACACTAGCTATTATGCCTTTTAAATAACATTTTTGAAGGGGTCATAATCTTTTACTCAGATTTACTCAGAATGGTGCCCTCCCCATTCATGAAACCAAATAATTTTCTAGACAATCCAAGCAAAAGTATAACCTTTAGGAGCTCTCAGAGGCTGTCAAAAACTCAGCCAATCTCATTCCTTACTACACTTACACTATCATATGAATATAAAAATAGAAAAAGCAGCATGAAATGGTGCATATAAAAAACACACTAGAAGAGCAAATTTTTTTTCTTCATTTTACCAGGGTACAGTATTCCCAGACCCACTGAAATCAGAAGCAGATTCTCAGTTTTAATGCTTTTTCAATTTTTGGCAATACACCACCAACCACATTAGGCCAAGATGAACCTTAAAGGCCCCCATCAAGAGACAGAGTCTCAGTATTGCTTGGACCAAGAGATGTTCTAGGGATTTCTGCATCCTGGGTTATGTATTGCTTCAGTGTCCTCAACTGCCTTCCATCAAAAGTAGGACTGGGGAGAGAAATGCATAAAGCAGCTCACATTACAACATCCCAGGCTTCTTCCTATGCCAGAAGCAAGAATGTGGCACACTTGCCCTGCTGTATAATGAAGTGAGTTTGGATTCAAGCTTTGCTTCCACCTATGCACTTTGTACTCAGCCACTCCAGCAGGAAGAACAGAAACATGCCATGTGTGACAGTCTGCAAAAGAGGACTGAATCCTGCAATCTCACCTCAAGGACAAAAAAAAGGGAAAAAAAAAACCCAAACAACACAACAGAAGAAATGTTAAGCAGAAAATCAAGTCCTGGCTGTTGACCTTTTAGGCATTCAGCCTTTTTTTAATCCTAAAGTAGGTCCAAGAAAAATGCTGCCATTTCCAGGCTAAACTTCTGCGGTGAAAAATTTCAAGTCCACAGCACCATGAATATTTACAGAATACCTGGCATACTTTCCCCCTCAACAGTTGCAAAACAGTTTAGCTAAATATAGATTGTGCTGGACCACTGCAGATCTCTTGTGAATGCTTTTACAGCCAACAACTCCCCAAAACTTTGGATGAATTCCAAAGGCTCAGAAAGATTGAGAACTTCTTTGCATGTAGAAAGGGGAAAAAATAAAGGAATAAAAGTAAAATGAATAATTAATATTATAGACACAAAGCAGAAGCTCTTAAAAAACATTTAAGACCCAAACCGCTATGCAAACAAAAAAAAAGTATCCTCAACCTGAAAAAAACACAGATTTGTATTCCAAGAGTGAAGGAATAGATAAAATATCTATACCTGATTTTTTTTATACAAGCAACAAAAGCTGTAAAGTCTGTTTCAAATCCTAATATATGCTATGAATTGCCTGATAAGGAAGTCATTTCTTGTATGTAACTTCAGCTTCATTAAACTGAACTAATGAAGACAAGTACTGTTAAATGCCAGTAAATGCCTACCACAATCTGACAGAGTTTTACACCATCTGTCATCAAAAAGTTCTCAATATCTCATCTAATAGTGGCTGCTGAGCTAAACATGTAGGTGCAGCTTTATTCCAAGGACTCAGATCCCTGAACTTCCAGCACAGTATTTTCCAGTCACAATCCTGCATGTGTTTAGAAAAGCAGGTCATATGGACATATGGAGTTTGCTGAAATCTGTCCCACTATTCCTTTGTTCCAGTGGAGTGCTGATTAGTCTTGAACTTTATTTGATGGGAACAAGCAGGATTCATTTGCTGTTCCAAAACAGTGAATAGCCACCGTACAAAGCAATTACTCAGGAGACACAGGACTTCCAGATCATGCAAACTACTCTGTCCCAGATGCTCCATCTGTCCAAAATCTTATTGGCATTCTGATTTCAGGAGAAATTCCTATGTCAATAATTGATAGATGAAGGTAGATGAAAATATCTATTTCCATGGCAACCACCACCATCCCTCTGTGGCAGAAGCATGCAATACTTCAGTGGCTCTGCATGGCTCCTCCACCTCCATGAAAGCCTCCAGCATAACCTAATCTTGCATTATCTAGACAGCTTCTCCTGAAATCAAGTGGAATATTATCAGACACTTCCTGGAAACAATTCTTTAGCTCCTTCTACTTCTTTCTGAAATTTAAAGAGGATTTAGAAGTTTGCTTCTAGGACTCTCTGGATAACTTTTTTGTTGCTGTTCCTCAGAGAAGATAAGCATTGGTTGCAAGTTCTGTGAACACTTGCACTCACACTGGAGCAGCAGAATACTTTATCAGCAGAACCAATGCTCGCTTTGATGCGCTGCACAAATAGTGCCTGACTAATTTATCCCTGACTTAGTATCCTGCACATTCCACCTTGCTAAGCATCCCATCCATGCTGGATCCACACGTGTTCCTCAATGCCCAGCACCTGTTCCCTTTCCTCAGGGTATCACTTTTACCTAGTTACCAGGCTGTACAAACTCAGGCAAATACCTTGTGTTCTTCTTTCATCACCTGCTCAATAAGCTCAGATTTCATGGGAGGCTTAGAGTATTGGCCTGAAAGGAGGCCGTGTCCCAATTTAGCCCTGTAAGGAAGAAAGTGGTGGGGAGGAAACAAATATGTGAGAAAAACAGAAAAGAAGACTTATTTCAAGCAAAAAAAAAAAAGTTTACTGCTTTTGACTCCTTGATGAGCCATCATTACAACTGCAACTAAGTGGTCAAATCTTCTCATTCTCCCTGTGCCATATCTCACTTCTGAGCTCATGAAAAGGTGTTCTTTTGCTCTGCCATTAAATCATTTAGATCCTATTTAACCTGACCAAGTAAATAACTGAGAAATGTCACTTACATCTGAGTGTTGAAATCTTGTGTTGGATCAAGAGGGGAGTAGTCAAATATTCGTGGAAGGTTTCCCACATACCTGGGCAGCAAGAACAAAGCAGAAACGTTCAAATATTGCAGCTTAGTGATTCAATCTATCCCCAATGAGTGCTTCTATCATGCAAAAATAATAGTAAAGAAATTAAGAAATGGACATTGAGGTTTTACTTGGAAGCTTCTAGCTATAAAGAATATGGCTGTGTTGTTCATTTGGAATTTACATTCTATTCCTTAATCTTGCAAAAGCTGCAGGATGGTGTTGGTCAAAACCTCAGAGCTGAGTTGAGAACCAGTGTACTTTCTACTCCCAACCAACATAACCAAGTAAATTCAGGTTTGTATCAGGACCAAAATATGTAAAAAGAATGTTTCTATTGAGTTTCACAGGAGAAACAATTCTGACAACAAACACTGAGGGAAACGTTGTTCTAACCAGCCTGTTGGAAAGTGAAGCATTCAGCAGCACTCTCTGAGCATTGCTGCCCTTGAGCACAGGAAGAAATGGGCTGGGTAGGTATGGTCATGGTGCTGGGCCCTCTCTCTTCAAAGATCTCCACTGTATTGATGACACTAAGTCCTCCAGGAAACGCCCAGGACCATGCTGTGGAAAATGATCTTCCTTAATAAAGTCCATTTTGATATTTTTCAACAGTGGAGGTAGAAGAGCTGGCACTCAATGAATCTATAGACTGTGCTCTATGTGGCTAACAAAGAAAATAAACAAAAGTTTTCTCCCTCTTCTTCTCCAGAAAGTAATTTCTAACATGAAAACCTGGGAGGCTTTCCAAAATCTAAAAGCTTCACTTCCAGCACATACACTACTGCTGCTTTGGAAGGAAAGGGCACTCAGAATTTTATTTCAAACCATGGACTGTCCTATATAAAAAGGCTTCTCTCCTCGGAGTGATGCATTCAGTTTTGATCATTCAAGACTATTTCATATTTTTCTGTTGTGCTTTTGTCCTTTTACTCTCAATTATTAAGTGAAAGAATAAATTTACACTACTCTTTTCACTATTTTTTTAAAATTTAATTAAAATATGGCTTGGATAGTTTCCCCCCTTAGCCAGACCCGCATGCAACAGGTGCACTGTTTTTCATTAGCATGAATCAGTATTAATGGTTGTGCCACTTTTTGGCACAAATCACACAGGAGCAGCAGAATGACTCCTGCAGCGATACTGGCATGGGCCAGTACAAACCCCCTAATGTGATACTGATGATACCCAGGGAAATGGAGATATCTGCATCTGTATAGAGAAAGTAGAGAGAGAGACATCAAATTTACAAGGTGGCATATGATTTCCTAGCACTGAAGTTGAGACAGCAAGTTTTTATTTCAAAGGCAGATTGGGTTTTGTGTTCCAGCCTTTTCCAGAACAGACCAAAACAATCACTAAATCCTCCAAGAAGCTGCTGAACTGAATGAAAGAGACCTGTCTGCAGGTGAGGCAAAAACTGAATTACCATTTTTCCTAGAAAAACAATAAATTGATGAATGCAGCAGGTAGTGACAAGAACTAGTTTGGAGCTACTTACGCTCGCTGGAACTCTGGGATGCTGAAAATGGCTTGCATGACAGCATTGAGGTAGCAGCTATTTCCCAGGTTCTTCATGCCAGTGTATCCTGGGCCATACATGGGCTTGAGTTTCACGCCAGCTTCCTGAATCACTTCCCATTCTGAGACTCTTGGCTTTATGTCATTATCTCTTAGCCCATTCTCTGTCTGAAAGCAACGAGATTTTCTTTTTAGTCTCTTTAACTTCTGCCATAATTATGTTGCTGTCACCATCACCACCAACTTTGTGAGCTATACTCCAAAAAATGAAGAGCCAAATCAATGGGCAAGGCAAGGTAAATCCTGCATGTAGGGGAAGATGAGGGTCAGAAAGCCAGCAGTTTGTTCCTCCAATACAGCCTTAGCTCTTTAGCACAGGCCCCTGGTTCTTCAAATGCTCCCTGGTGTGACCTCAATCCCAGCTGGGAGCTTCACTTCTCTCAGGCCTGTGACCTCAAGCCTCAGCATCAAACACTGCATTTTTTTCAGGTTTCCTATTCCATTTGTAATGGCCATGAATAGCTGCTGCTGTAGAAGCTGTTCCTAACAAACAAACCACATGAAAAGCTACAGATCCAAGGGCTCTTCCCTTCTTTCAAATGGTAAAAGCCCATAATTTGTGACAC
Organism: Corvus moneduloides; assembly: GCF_009650955.1. Classification (NCBI taxonomy): domain Eukaryota; kingdom Metazoa; phylum Chordata; class Aves; order Passeriformes; family Corvidae; genus Corvus; species Corvus moneduloides. The sequence goes on from NC_045485.1 coordinate 20,963,561, forward strand.
TGAAGTTTCTCCCCTCTAACACTCAGCCTTCAGCCTGTAGGTGTGGGTCACTACAGTGTCATTTACTGCTGGCACTACTCTGTCACTTCTCAAAGAATTGTACAGACCAAACACCAGAGGTGAAACCTCTGCAACAGCTAAGACTAAGTTTTTGAGGTTGCTGAGTAAAACAGGCTTTCCAGAAATATTTGGATAAAAGAAACTTCTTATTCATGGTACTGGCAAGGACATTAGTATACCAAAAATTTTATTAGTACCACGAAGAGTTTTGAAAACACAGTTTAACTCTTCTCTATCATTTCAATTATTATCAGTTTTCTCACTCCTTGGACAATTAAATGCACTTAAGCAGTAGCAGATTTGTTCCTTTTTAACAGTTTTCATGTTCTCAGGTAGTCATACTAGGTTCTATGCTTGAGTAAAAAAACCCAGAAAACAACAAACCAAATCAAACAAAAAATCCAGCACAACCACAAAAAAACCTACCTGCCTTTGTAAAAATATCCTATTCTGATTTCTTACATCATTTAAACAGAACTGGAACCAACATCCACTAAGACACAAGTTATTAAATGTACTTCTTCACTAATACAGACACACACAGAGAACCCTTTTTTCCCCAGTCCTTTTCTAGCATACCACACCTTAGACCATGCTGTTTTCTAGACTTGAGAGAATGCATTTTTCTCATTTTCTAATGTTTTTATTGACAAAATCTAAACTGAAATTTACCTAAAGAACTTTCAGCCTCTTTTTAACTTATCCATTATTTAGCTTCTTTTTGCTTATTACTTGTATCTGTTTACACATGCAATAGGCTTCCCTTCACTCACTGTCATTAAGTACTCTAGACATTCTTCTCAAATTGGATGAGGTTTTTCATCTTGAAGACAAATGCTACATGACCCAGGAAAAGTGCAAAATGAAAATTAAAGACCACAAGGTACCTCTTTCAGAAGGTAACTTCTGGATTTGAGAGCAAAGATTTACCCAGAACTCAGACAATAAACCCCAAATTAGCTGGCTGAACTTTACAAAGTTGAATACTGTCATAACAGTCTGAAGGAATCACAAATAAGCTTCAGGTGTCATTCTTCTCCTGTTTCTCTCCCACCCCTAAGTGAATAAACAAGTGAGCAACAAGCTAAATAAAAGATCCATTTCCTACCACTTGCATCTGCAGCATATCAATTCCAAAGTGTGCCAAATGTTTTGCTATATGTGGATCTAAAACCGGCTCCTCTTCATCAAAGGAATAGACATCTACAAAAGCAGAGAGAAACCAGTGAGGCCCAGTATCAAATGTTATCCCTTCTCTTTGTTTACCAACACTGCATTCCCAGTGCAGGGCTGCCTATACAAAATGCCTTGTTCATATTCTCCAAGTTTGGTTCTGGCCAGCAGAGAAGTGCACAGATACCCACATAGCTCAGTCAATATATTAACAGAATAGCTTTAAGCACTCTCCTCAGAAGAAATTATATGCCTCCACAGTAAATAAAAATATTTATAGGGATCATAGTATTTCTCCTCCCCCAAATAACAAATTTGTAGGGAAAGCAAGGAACAGGGTATGCAAAGTTCTCAGATATGTGGCCACTCCACATTTTGAACATGATAAAAAGAGATTATGAATTTTTGTAGAGCTACTAGATACAGACAGACACATTAAAGCTGTGAGTATATCAGCCCAACTCACTATTGCCAACAGTATTTTAATTTTTAGTACAGTTTAAGAAATCCACTTATGCCCTTTTCACACAGAGATACAGGGAGAACAGAGGAATTCTTTATTAGAATAAAGAGAGGTTTTTTGGATTACACACCACTGGATTGGACTTCTAAGATTAATCTAACCTTGTGGTTAGGGAGAAAGGCTGATTTTCTGAGTGAGATGTCTTGCTTTATTGTTTGGAAGATCTAGATTTCAGTTCTCTATGATAGGCCCTTATGGCCTTAAGTAAAAGCCCATAAACATTCTGGCAGGGCAAAGTTCAGACTGTGAAGGGAAGAAGTATGTCTAATGATGATATTTTCAATATGAAACCAAGTTTAATAAATCCAAAAGAAGGACAAAAAAATTGAGAGTAAAAATGTTCTTTTCTAGAGTTTACCTAGCGAGTCCTATAATGACACTGAGTTCAGAGCAGGTTTCACCTACTTGAACAAATAACAATAAAGCTGCAAGCATCATAAAGGGATAGAAGTGATAAGACATGCCCTTGTAAGACTTGAGCAGGCCTTCCATCTTTTCTCTGCTCAGGTCTCTACCTCTGTAGTAAATTACTGCTTCGGTGTCTCCTCATACCAAAATCCAGAATCCCTGTGCCAGTCTCCCTGCATTTCTCTCAGGCAAGTTTCCCTCGTGCCCAGCAGTTTCTCACAGTGACCTTGCTCCATAAGACCAGATCTAGGCTGACAGAGAAAGCTTAGCCAGGAGAAAGGAACAGAAACAAACTCAGGAGGAGATAGCAGGAACACTGATAAAGGCTGTTCACAGCACAAATATCCTTTCTGAGAGGTCCTTACCCTGGCCTCTCCTGGCAGCTGCAGACCCTGGCTCTAACTCAGCCCACCCCCTTTAACAAAAGGCATTCTCCTTGAAGTCTGCTAGTACCAAACCCACACTGAAACAACACACTGAAGGTTAGCCAAGAAATCAAAGACTAACTTTTAACATTGACCAGCCCTATGAAAAACCTCTCAGAGCAGGGAGCTGTGCTTTGAGCTGTGCTGCCAGCTGCTGATCAGCCATCAGATGCCCCATTAACATTGGTGCCCATGACCTTTCTGGCATGTGCGTGGCTGTAGCTGCCCATCTGCTGGAATTCCTCTGTGTGGTAGCAAATGCACCCAGAAGACATGACTGTTCATCCACACACATGGCATCACAACATTCCCATAGTATTCTGCTGAGGTCACAGCACAGCCAGAAGATCCCAAGAAGTTCAAACACCTGATGGAGTGAGATTACACAGCAACTGAGCTTGAGTGACTGCTTTCAGGGGGGAAGCTTTGATACTGTTTTCCCTCTGCTCTGACAACTGCAGAGAGCAAATCACCTGGGACTACTGACCCAGAGCAGCAGAAATGGACCACAAGACTAATGTTCTGCTCAAGAGCCCAGCTCGTGCCAGACTTCAGTACTTTCTGCTGTGTAGCTTGAGTTCATGGGAGAAAGAACTCACTTGTTTCAAAAAATCGAAGATGGAAGATAAGAGCTGCCAAACACAGGTCTGCGGTGCTGCCATACAGACTCTGGCAGATGAGGAATGTAGACAAGTCAGCAAATGTGACACACAACAACCTGGTGTCATTAGAGTGAGAAAGGGGGAAGTGGAAGGGGAGGGGGCAACCCACCAAGATAAATATGAGAGAACAAAGAATATTATTAAACAGAGAACAAAATCATAGAATATGCTGAGGTGGAAGGGACCCATCAGTACCATCTAGTCCGACTCCTGGCCCTGTGCAGGACACACAAAGAATCCCACCATGGGCCTGAGAGCGTTGTCCAAACACATTTTGAACTCAGGCTTGGTGCTGTGACCACTTTCCTGGGGAGATTTTTCCAGTGCCCAACCATCCTCTGGGTGAAAAACTATTTTCCTGATAACAATCATTATGATTAATATTATTTTAAGAAAAGAAACATGTCAATGCTACTTGACTTCATTTTCTTCCGCAGCTCAAGATTTACACCTGTTCTGGCTGTGTAAACATCTCTCCTTCCTACTTAGAGGAAATCAGGCAATGGTAACACTGTCCCTAAAGAAACAAGTGGCTCAGGATCCCCCCAAAAGGATCTGACAATTGCTAAGATTAGCATCCACAAAGCAACTCCTTCAAGTATCGGTCACATGGGGTTTCCCCTGGCCAATGCCCCATTCCATGCCTCAATCTATTCCCAAAGAAGCAACCTCATAGTGACTTGAAATAAATGTCAAGAGAGGCAGCAGGTAGCACAGTCTGCCCAGTGCTCAGCCCACTGAGGCAAACAACGTTTCTGACTCTCTGGTGCATCCTGTCCAAGGTAGAAGAGTGGAAGAGAAGTTTGGTTCAGTTTCTGCCCTGATCCCAGATGTATCTACTGGAGCTAATGCCTCAGAAACCTTTCATAATGTACACAGCACAGACATCTCAGGGCAAGACAAAGAGCTCTCCTCTGTGTACATGGAGGGTGAGTGTCAGTGGAATACTGGCACCACCTCCTTCTCCTTCCTCCTGGTGTGAAAAAGGAATAAATTATGTCAGGACAGGGACTAGCGCTTATTACTCCTCTACTGTCACCTCTTCACCTCTAACCAGGGAAGCAGAAAACAGAAAGATTTTGTGTCACCATCAGCCACAGAGCCTCTCTCCTGAAGCCCATCTGTAACCCAGAGGGGTTATGAGTACCACAGCAATATAGATCAGAGACAGAATAATTGCTGCAAAGGAACAAGGAAGGTTGGGGGAGGGAAGATTTTTCTACAGGGAAACCAAGTAAACATCATCCAGAAGAACAAAGGTCTGTGGAGAACAGCTGGTGCCTCTCATTCAGAGGAAAGGATGACAGCCTGTCCTTTGTTATCCCAAAGGCCACATAAGAGAGGAAGCAGCTGATCAGTGGGAGGCACAACAACAGAAGCCATAAGGAAACAAGTATTGCTGCTAAAGATGGGAAAGAAAAGAAAAATTTCTGAAACAAGAACCTACAGAATATCCTGTTTGTTTTGTACATGCAGTTGAAACCTACAGCTGGGCAAATCCTAAACACCTTCAATAACTGAGAGATTTGGATAGAAATCACCCAAGACCAGGCTCATGCAAGGAAAAAACATTCCATCTGGGAGAGAAAAAAATGGTTTTTGCTAAGTGTTTCTGTGGCACAGCTGGTTGAATCTGACTACAGTTGCCTTTCCTCAACACTGAACAGGACTTAGAAAAGCTCTCAAATGATGGTTATTAAAAAAAGGGGCTGCTCTAAACAGCAATTTTTTGTCTCTGTAGTCATAAGCACTAAAGCCAAAACATAATCATGCTATGTGTTCTTCCATTTTTACTTCTCCAGGCAGCTGCAACAAAAGGTCTCTTTGCTTATGACTTTTTCAGCTCCTCATGTTTTTATTCCATTTAATCCTCACACGCCATAATCCCCTCTGCAGCAACGCTGCAGAACATCACACTTGGAGAATATGCAAACAAGGACACAGCTACAGCTTTTTCCCCCTCTCAAGATCATCACACATTTTACAAATGAGCATCACAGCAGCCCCACAAAGATGAGTGTTCATTAGACTGTTTCAGCAACATTTTGTTCAATAAGGAAAAAGAGCACTTTCCACTGTGATTAAAAAACCCATACATGCTGTTACAAACAGCCTTCTAAATTTAAAAAGCTCATTACCCTGTTGTTGTTTCTTTGTTACAGAAAGTTGAACCATTTGCCCTAGGAAATGCAGCAGAACTAAAAAATATTGTTTCTCCAGATTCTGTTGTTTCAAACTAATACCATTCTTCTGTTATAAGCCTAGTATTCTATGAAACCCCCAAAAATATTTATACAAAATATAAAATGAGCAGATAAAACAGGCATGGGCTTTCTCAGAATGGAGTGTGTGTCATCCCCCCCAACCCTGATCAACACTTGCAGGCTCCCAGGGTTTCCTTTCCGTATCACACTCTCAAACGCTTGCACTAGAAGCACGAACACAGTTGGGAATAGATGCACACTGTCAGTCTCATGCACAGAAGGTACCTCATCTCAGAACATGCCCTGTGGCTGACCTGCTCCATCAGGAGTGATGGTTCCCAGCTTCACTGCCAGGGGATAACCTGTCTCCTTGTAGTGCTCCATGGCGTGCCCGTTGCCCCCGCTGCCGTCGAAGAACCACTTCCCGCACAGCACAGAACCATCCGTCAGGTTCAGCCACAGGTTCTCCCGCAGGTCACACTTGGAGCACTTCCAACCACTGCGAGACAAAACAGAGAGAAACAGCAGGAATACAGGAGCCAGTCCTGGATTTCCCATTACAGCAGGCCAAACCAACCTTCACAGCCAGCCACGCAAGGGAATCGTGGCTGAGTTTCTGCCTTTAGTTCAGTTACCCTGACTGAATTAGAGAGCATACAAGGAACAAACCTTACTGTCCTCACCTGGGGGGAATTCTAACACCATTGTCTAACTGTACAAGTGTTTTGGCATGTTTAGATGCCTGCAGTTCTTCTTCCCAGGAGTCAGGTTCCTGCTTCCTGTAGGGTGATTTTGCACTGAGGAGTGCATCACAAGCTATCGTCACCTGGAAGACAAGTGGATGTCAGTCAAAGCCTTACACGACTCAGTGACAGGACAGAACTTGGCATTCAGCCTATTGCTAACCACATACAGAACTGCTTATCAGTAGACTATTTATATACTCAAATATGCATCTAATCTTTTAGACTGTCATCATTATTTTAGCAGGAGAGTAAACACATGTACTATGTGAGCTTTCCTAGGACAAGCTGGCACCATAATAAGGGAATGAATACAGGAGATAGAAGGAAATACAAGAAACAAAGATGACTTTTAAAATTACTGACACTCTTATTATAGCTAGTTAAGAAAGATCTTTATGTCCAAACAAGTACTGCACATAAGACAACAAGACATCATCTTAATAAAAACAGAAACAGGAGACAATTCCTATGACCACTTCCACACACTCACTGACCAGTGCTGGTAGCTCTTCTATGTTGGGTAATGAGATTTCATAGTGATCAGGAAATATAATAAGTTTTGCTTCATCCTCATATTCAAAGTCATCACTGTTGAGATCACTGCTTGTCTCTAGATCTGGAAAACAAGATGGGGAATGTTAGGAGATTGCCCCACCATCCAAGGTTCCAAAACTGTGACACTATAAACAGTGCTTGCCTGGCATCAGCCAGTGGTTTTTCCTGGCTAGAAATATTTGTGAAATCCTGATCTAAACTGAAATCTCACCATCCTGCAAGAGAATGTTCTCAGGACCAAGATTTCCACTTGATGTCATCCCCGATCACAGATACAGTTGGTTTGGCCTCTCTCTAAGCAGCGACATTGCATTCTGCAGCTAACAAAATTCTGCTCCTTTTGGACAAAATCAGGATGCAATACTGCTGTGCCTTTTACCCAGCATTTTGAAATGCTATAAAGCACAGAGACCAAGTCGCACTGCACATGCCCAAACTGCAGAGCACAAATAAAAAGAGCACCCCATGTTTTCCAGATCACAGACCTGGCTGAAACGTGCTGTGGCTGCCATCTATCTTGAACCTGTGGTCTTTCCTTCCGTAAAGATGTCCATGGCTGGAAGTATTCCTGTGTCTCATCCATAGTCTCAAATAGCTGCAGCAAGTACAGTAACACCACCAATGTCCCTCTGTTGCTAACTCTACTCCTTAACCAGTGTAACTATGTTTAAAAAGCACTCATTAACTACTAAAGCTTTCCTTTGAAGATCAAGCCCTCCACAGTGTTTGTGTGCATTCTTCTTCCAGTGTTGGAATGACTTCTTTTCTTAAATATGAGCCTTGACCAAGCAACATCAGCTAAAATGCTTGCCCAGAAATATGTGGACCCTGAGAGAAGCAGGAGGGTATATTGGGAACTAAATGGCTAGTGTTCGTATCTCTAGCTCCGTGAAAAGATATAATTATTAATATAATTATCACACAGTGACAAGACTGAGTTAAAATCTTGTTCTGTTCTTCCTAGGACAAATGAAAAAATTAAGACCAAACATGCACGTTTCAGAAATTTCACAAGATTCAATTGCAAGAACTTCCAAGTCAATGATGGGATTTTCTGGATCCTTCTCCCATTTGTAGATGTGGAATCCACTGTATTCTGATGTACCAGTCACTGACAGAATAAGGTTCAACCAAAAAAAGAGATATGTTAGCAGTGGCCAAAGCTGGCTCTTAATTTCCCCCCTAGTACATGCAGATGCTTAATGAGTCACTTGACCCTAAACGAGCACTGGCAGCAACCACTACACCCTGGGAATGCCTGAAATCTCAAATGTATGTTTGGGACAGAGGTGAGGATGACAGAAGCCAGATTCAGAAAACTGAGCTCTCTATTTACCCAGAGGGCAGTAACAGACTGAGAAGCCCAAACGATAAAACAAGTACCAAAATATATTTTAACTTGACCTGGAAAGACCACCTCTTGAGAGGAACATCAACTCTTGGCTCACCTGCTGCACCAGCCAGCCCTGAGGTGACAACCCCCACCGTCAGTGACTTCCAGCAGCATGACCCCTCTCTCAGCAGCAACCAACAAAAACTCCTTCTCACCAGCTCAACACAGACACAAAAGCAAGAACATTTTCATACTGAAAGCATGACATTTTTAGAGAATGTATTAATCCATTACCAACTCCTCAAATCACACCATTTCATAATGATCCCTCACTTTACTCCAGGCTTCTTTCCCAGCTTGTATTACAGTTCTGTGTTTGATAAAGGGGTGAATCTCTACAGATGCAGTCTGTAACAGCTCTTCTGCTCTATGGAACAAGGAAACGGAGCTGATGGTGCATATGGCAACGCATCACAGGGAATTTTCACTTATTTCCCAGAAATTTGATGGCGGCCAGCATAACAAAGCCAAAAGTACTGACCACCTCCTAAATGGGAGAGAGGTTCCTCAGAGAGGATAAAAACTCAGTGTATGTTCAGCCAGATTTAGAGGCAGTGAGCCTCCTGCAGGGCTGTGGTCACGCAGTGCCTCAGCCACCAGAGGGAACCTGGCACCAGCTCACAGCGGCCACCGGCTTCTGGGGACATGTGTGAGACCTGCTGATCTTCACTGCCTTGCGCTGTTGACATTAAGCTCACAGCACTTGCAATCCCCTTATAGAAATAGCAGTGATAGGTTGTCTGTGTTCAAAATTCAGACACACACTGCAGCTCATCTCCCAGGCCAGACAGCAGCCAGAAGTAGTAGAGACTTCACCGCTGCTGGCCTGACCTGCATCTGAACCAGTGATCCAGGGATGAAAGATGGAGTATCCTATTAGCAGTCATCTGCTGTCATCTAAGGATTTCACATGCTTAGGAGCACCAGCCTCCTGTGAGCAATGGGCACAGAAGGGAATTTCCTTTTCACCTCCTCAGGCTTCATGCCATTTGTGCTGGCAGAAAAGCAGAAAACAGTGTCCCATCAGCATGGGACTCCTTCTGCCTGACATGCCAATATGGCAGCATCCCACTTGTTACTTTAAAGAAGGATACACAAAGCTTCATAACAGTCCTGGGAAACACCATGAGGATTTAAAATTCCCCTTTTGAAGGTGACGGTGTAAAGCTGGTACACTTCCACCTAACACCTACTCCCTCTGACTAGGTATTAAAAAATACTGCCTTATCACTCTGAAGACAGCTTCTCAGAGTCCAGACCCAGTACATAAGAGTGGAATGGAATTCTAAGGTCACTGACTGAAATCCCTCCATACAGCAGATGACCATATAAACTGATCTCTTTTGGTGACTGTCAGAGAGAGCCCTTAATGATGTCAGTTGAAACATCACTCATATTTTTAAATCTTGGCTTGTGCGTGCTGAGACACAGAGCTGTTAAGTTTAGTAAGAAATTGTACCTGCATTATATTTTCTGTGCCTGTGCATGGCTGAGAAAGTGTGGGGGTAGAAATAATAAAAGTAGATGACTGTGACTTTAGAAGGCAATGGAGCCCACACTAAATGAGGGCAAGTTGACCCTGAAGCCACTATGCATCATGTGCTGTCTGCAGGTAGTTTCAAACAAGTGCAGAATTTTAGAGAGGAATAAGTAACTATAGGAAAGAGGAGTAGGGTGAAATCTACTTGCATGTGGAGCATATTTGATTAAAAATTAACACTAAAGACACTGAAAAACATGAACTTTCAAGTACTATACTTCATCCAAAGCTGTTTCTTGATCAAGGATGTTCTTCCAAGATGCTCTGTGAGGAGAAGGCAGAAAAAGGCTTTACTCAGTTCTGAGACTGAGCCATAAGACAACGAGCCAGTTTACAATCTTTTCAAAGAGTGACAGCTTGATGGTCAACATCCACACGACACTGTTTTCCCTTCCAGTGGAGTAGCACCTTTCTGGTGCCTCCTGAGAGCCCCAGTTAAACCCTGGGGCCACCAAAACAAAGCATTCATAGGTTGCAAGTGTTGTGTTGGGAGGCCAGGACGACAGGAAAAGCAAAGCAGCAGACACCTTAGAGCAGAGGCTCAACTGACGCTGTTATTTTGGGCGAGTGGTCGGTAGAGTAAATTTACTGCACTCACAAGGCATCACTGAGTGATGGTGAGAAATGCACTGCTGCTGAACTGACTGAAAACAGCAGCTGGGAGAGACAGTACTGTAATGTAAACCAACCCAGCAGAGGGGAAGAGAAGGAGTGGATGTGTCCAGATCAGATTTAGACAAGTTACCAACTGACTGCACTAATAATAGGAGCATAAGGAGACTCCAGACAGGACCCCCAAATGGGATTTCCTGCACATATGGATGTGGCTGTGTGTGTGAAAGGCAATACAAACACGAAAATTGAATGAGGATGTTGACTAGCGAGTCTACAACTAATTTTGAAACCCTAGAAAGACATCTTAGGAATCTGGGCTTGATCCTGCTCTCGCTGAAAGCAATGGACAAATTTGTATTGACTGGGAAGTGGAGGCCTGAGTCCTTAAATCAAATTATTTCTTCCTGAAGCCTTTAAATAATAGCGAATTGTAGCAGCAGCACTTTGCAAACTATAAGCGGTTCAGTTCATTTGTTTTCAAGCACATTCAAAATATTAACTTCATCAGATGAGTTGCAAAAAAGAAACATTTTTTTTTACAAAATTACTTTCCAGTCAACATTTTCCTTCGCAGAAAAATGAAAAGTAAAACTTCCCACAAGGATCATTCGGATGATTCACTACTTGTAAAATAACATTCAAACTGCTTGCTACATCCCCAAAGCATTTTTATGTTGCTCCTATTGCTAGGTAAGATCTCACCCCTTGCATTTCTGGGACATTCCTGTGTTAAACAAGCAAAACTAAACAACCAAAATTCAAATTCATAACTGTTTTGACAGCAGCATGTGTTAATCTAGTCTGATTTTCACAGTTCTACCTAAACTAGTAAACTATTAAGACTCCATTAGTGTAAGGTATCTGCTCACCATCATATACTCAATTCAAGCATAAATGGCAGAACTAAAAAGCAACAGCTAATCAGTTCCACTGCTGCTGCTGGGGAATATGCACAGTTTTACTGGGCTAAATTGTAAAAATATTGCTGGGAAATGCTTAAATTCTCCTACATCACAACTTTTCATTCACAGATACAGACACTCTGTATGTGCTTACTCACATAAATATAGACTTTAACCACTCAAGGCAAATGTCCCCTTCAGAAGCTCTCCAAACAAAAACATCCTTACTGCAAACAGGGTTCTGCTCCTGCCTATGAGACCTGGGAGAACAAAGTGAAGCTGTGGTCAAATCCAGTACAGCCACTCTTAGGAACGGCCTTTACACTTGGTAAAGGAGCCATGAGTGCATCCACTGCCATCAGCAGGGAAATGCCATTGAGGAAAAGCTCAGCAAGTTTACAAGTTCTCCCAGACTCTCCAAGTGAAAGTTTTCCTTTCCAAGGTCCCCTGAGACCAACTGTGTGTCACAGATTCTGCTCCTTGCTGACACTCTCCTCACCAGCAAACACAGATCTGCTGACAGAGCTGTTCATTTGAGGACTTCAAAACACTTTTAATTGATGGTCTGAGTTAGCCCTGACTTTGCTCAAAACAGAGCTCCCACAGCTTGCTGCACTGGCAGATGATGTTCTGGTAACCACTCTGGGACAGGACATCTGTCTAGGGGCAAGTTTTACGATAGCTCTGTATAGCCAGGAGTCCAGGCTCTGGCACGGATCAACAGATGCTCAGGAAGAGGGCATGAGGACCAGGCAAAAATGTGGTGATTTCTCCCTCAATGCAGAACTCAAGTATCTACCTGAGGTGTTTTGTTTGCTGGGGATGAGGGGGGATGGTGTTTTCTAGTTGGTTTTGGAGAGAGAAACGGGGACATACTGTGTGCAGATAGATTTTTTCCATTCAAAAGAGAGGTTCACTTCCTATTTATAAAGCAGAATGATAGAGAACAAAATATAAAGTGTTGCTTTACTGGTGTTCCACTTAAATCTCCCACTGCTGCTGACAGCTGACATTTCGGAGAACCATTCAGCCCATCTCTCTCTCAAAACCACCTCTCTGAGCAGCAACAAGTAACTTGGACCACATCCCTGTGCACACACAGTCAAAGCACCTCTCTTGTCTTCTTTGCATCTTTCAACTACTTCACCTATTGTTCAGTTACTCAGTAACACCTTAAAAATCACTTTTAGATTTAATCTCTTAGATAATTTTAAATCAACCAGCAAATTCCATTTCTTCAGTTTGCAATCCCTTTCCAGACCACTTACATTGCATTAATTCTTCATAATTAGAACATTATGAAGGACTCTGCTGATAACTCCTGGGATAACAAGTTCAGGGGACTCTGCTGGTAACTCTGTGGTAAAAACTGGACCTCCAGTGCCTTCAGCACAAGCATCTTCCCCCTAATTCTGCTACCCCTTTTGACCAGGAGCTCACAAGGAAGATCACAGGACATCCCATTAACTGAGTTTTTCCTATTCACACGTAAGGCACTGAATAAGACAGACAGTCTGCTTTAGATATCACCCCAAACCCCCTGAAACATTGCACAGCCTGAGCTGAAGTTGTCATGCCCACACTGCCCAGCAACACCTAAACCAGCCAGATTAAAGGCAGTTCATACATTTCAAGAAACAATGCTGTTATGCTTCCTGATTACACAGAACACTCACAGCCAACACCCTCCAGCCTTCTCCAAAGAAAACTAAACCAAAACATGCCCACAACCTAATGCACATGTGCACATGCACACACACTTTGCTGTGAATCTTTCCATGTTTAGGGAAGTATCAGTATTGCAGTTGACTGGCCAAGCAGCCTGTGTTTTAGTGCATTTACTAGAGAGCAGCAGTGCTAGAAAGTAATCAGTGAGCATCTAAAAGATGTTTTCCTAATACTAAAGAGATTGAAAGGGGTTTAGTATCTTTAATAGTTTTACATCAAAGAGGATTATAACAAGCAATGTAACAAATGCCCAAACTGGATTGACTTTGTACACAAAGCTTAAATCTCCAGGCCTTCAGGGAGTTATTGATAGACACCTAGAAACACAGGGATTCTGGAGTTTCCCACTGATCCTTGTCTGGTTTTGTCTGCCAGGGCAAGCCCTACCTGGCATGTCACATACCAGGGCTGCACCAGCCAGGATAAATTAACCATGAGCCAGCAAAGTGTTCTCGTGTCCTCTGAGAAGGCCAGTGGTATCCCGGGGACATTAAGAACAGTGTGGCCAGCAGATCAAGGGAGATCATCCTCCTCCTCTACTCTGCCCTGGTGGGGCTGCACCTGGAGTATTGCATCCAGTTCTGGGCTCCCCAGTCCAAGAAAGACAAGGAACTACTGGAGAGGGTCCACTGGAGGGCTACAAAGATAATTAGGGGACTGAAGCATCTCCCTTAGGGGGACAAGCTGGGCCTGTTCAGCCTGGAAAAGAGACTGAGAGGAGATCTTATCAAATATCTTAAGGGCAAGTGTCAAGAGGGTGGGGCCAGATTGTCTCCAGCAGTGCCCAGTAACTGGACAAGGCACAACAGACACAAATTGAAACACAGGAAGCTACATCTGAATATGAGGAAAAGCTTCCTTACTTTGAGGGTGACAAAGCACTGGACCAGGCTGCCAGCAGAGCTCGTGGAGTGTCCTTCTCTGGAGATATTAAAAATATGCCTGGATAGGATTGTGTGCAGCCTGCTCTACATGAACCTGCTCCAGCAGGGGATTGGACTTGATGATCTCCAGATGTCCCTTCCAACCCCAACCATTCTATGATAGGTACCCAAGGTCACAACGAGGAAGACAGAATTATAACAACCTGTTTAGATGAGAAGATCAGCAGCTCTGAACCAGTGAAAAAGATGTTGGAGTAAGAGATAAGATGCCAAATTTTGCTCACCACCTCTGCTGCTGTCACATGCAAAATTATCAAATCAGATGACCTCTCTGTGCTTTCGTTTCCTCAGCTATGAACTAGGACAGGAATAATTCTTTGTTCTTTGCTTTAAGCATGGCCAAAACCAGTAACACCTGCTGATCCAAAGAAATGGACACAAAACACTTGGATGCATGGAAGTACCATCTCCAGGATCAGAGCAGATTTGATACCAGTCTACTCCCAGCCAGCAGGGGCTGCAATGAAGACTAGAATAGACCAGATGAGGTACATTTTCAAAGGTGCATTAGATTCCAGCAGTGCTGGATTAAATGGTGATAGATCCAATTCCTAAAGTCAGCCCAGTGAAACTGCACTGCCTTCAGGAGTTCCCTTGGAGCTGCTGCTCAAGACCTACTCAGGGGGAACAAAATGCTCATGCACAAGGGTAGAATTTGAGCATTTCAACGTGGCACATCAGAGACACTCTGCCAGTACCCTGTGTGCCAGCACACCTCAGTGACAGGAGCCTTCAGGTGTATGCAGAAGACCAGCAAGAGTAGAATTTGAATGTGCTTTTGTGCTTTGTATTTACACTCACACTGCTAACACTGTACAACCACTGCTGCACTGCAGCCAGCTTTGTTTCTAAACCCATTCTTTTATAAGCATCCAGTGACAACCATGATTTTCAATGTAAACTGGCAGGAAATAGCATTTAGACCAGCACCTGCAATGTAACAGCCTCTTCCTACAAAAGAAGTCTAATTTTTTTATGACTTATTTTCAGAGTTTTTTCTTTCTTAGTCCTCATTGCAAGACTTACTTACATTAACAACAACAATTTAATCAATCACAATCTGCAAAGACCTCTTAGAGACACATTCCACAGATCAAAGCAATTCCAACAGAAGGTCATTCTATTGTTTCCCTTTAGCCCTAAGAGCTGGCAATTGTAAAGAAAACATTTCACCTACACGTTACCTGAAGAAAAATTCACTATTTACTATTAATACAGAGACAATAAATAATAGATGAATTGAAGAAATACCACAGGCTGTGGGAGAAAAGAGAATACAGGCTTTTCATCACATTCTCCTCATCCATATTTATGAGTCCCTCAGGTTTTCTGGGTAATCTGAATAAATGGATTTTGGATGATATGGGCATGGTAAGAAAACTGCTTTCCATGAAGCAAGGGAATATAACAGTGGACATAACAGAATTAGAGATGCTCATGATATATGTGCAGTTGCATTCATTACAGGAGAGACCACAACATCACTGAGGAGCATTTACCTGTGTAACAACTTTAAAATGGTAACAACCCTTCCTATGGCCAGCTGCCAAGCAGAATAGAGCCACAGTGAGGCCCTGATATATATAAACACTAAGTATGGGTAAACATTTTAATAAAAGGGTGCTTTGTGGAAATCACAAAGAGAGAGAATGGAGAGAATTAGTAAAAAATGCCTATCAAAGCCTAGGCTGTTTGAGAATAGTTGAGGATCTATTTTACGTTTAAAATGTTTCATGTATATATACACACATCTCTCAATATACACCAAAATGGTTAAGAATTATGTATTTGCCAGGACAAACTTTAAAATCTAGAACCAAAAGTTAAAAAGAAAGCCAAAACAAACAGCAGGAAAAGAAAACCCAAAAGGAGCCCCAAAGCTAGACACAATGGTGGGCAGAACCCAAGTTCACTTGCAGACAGGGTCAGAAAAGGACTGCATGAAAGCAGCTGCTCACAATACCTAAAAATAGCTTAGCATTCCTCCTTTTGGGTAAAGCTCCACCAGATGCTCCTGGTACCTTCTGGAAAGAGAGAAAGAAACAATTAAAAATCCATCAAGCGAGACAACAGTAAATCAGCATTAACCCCTTCTATTAAATCATAGCCCTTGATGAGCAAGAATGTAAATGCTCTTTGCTCACCCCTGACACTGGGACCCATCACCGCCCACCACCCCCACGGAGTGAGGAAGCCTCCACCTGAGTCCTTCACTCTTGTGTTAGCAATTAATCAGAGTGGGTCTCACAGCCACCATGGGTGACAGCTGTTCTGTCACCAAGACAGGGACACCCAGCACCTCTCAAACCTCTCTCCACTAGATCCCCAACAGTATTTCTTAATGACTAAAGCTGAATTAGAGAGCAGAAGAAAAGGCTATTATCTGCATAAAGGATTCAACCCTTCATAACTAATTTCAGTAGGACCACTTCACTTCGGTTAGTTCAGTTCATTTTCTTCTATCCAGAAAAAAATGCCCTTTCCATCAGGATCTACACCTGCCTCCACTAAGATGAAGCCACACTACCACGTTTTCTAAATATTAGGAAGTATGGAGGAAACTCAACAATACCCAAGCAATTGTTTAGTGGGGGATTTTATTGTAATTTTTAATTTAAGCTCCACAGCAGAAACAGTAACTTCCAAGAGAGACTAAGTTTTGCTATTTTTCCAGTTCAGAATACCTCAGACTACAAGGGAAAACACAACTGGCTGAGGAAATGTCAAAGTCAATGCACTTGCTCCTTAAGCTGTTTATTAAATGGCACCATTAAATCAAATTAAATCAAAAAAGCCTCAGTGGCTATTTGATGCCAACATGATGCATGATGTAGTGTGTAATGTTAGTGTAACTGGCCAGGTTGTTAGGCAACTTTTTTTTTTTTTAATAATAATATTGGGATACAACAGGTGGAGAGAAACCAGCCAAGAACCTGTCAGCCTACAGGGAAAGTTCATGTTTGCCCCTGCCCCTTCACAGGCAAAAGGGTCACATATTTTGGGTGGTTCCCTTCACCATGTAAATAAAGCTTTGGCCGAAGCAAACTGTTTTAATCATCAGTGAGGTCTTAAACATCATAGGAAAATTTTCCATTCTTAGAAAGAGCAGATGCCAACACCCCTTGGCTGCATTTAAGAACAGAATCCATTATTCACATATAAAAGCCCTAGGGAAAAGAGTCAGGATTGCAACTCCAGCAGTTAAAATAAAAATTCCTCAATGAAATGAAAATAACATTCATTCATGAAGTGAAAATAACATTTCTTTCTTTAATGCTACTGGAATTTAACAAGCTGGAAGGAAGTAGCCAGGAATCTATTTTAAATGTATTTTAAATCTCTTTTTTAAAAGCAGCAGCAAGAAACAACATAACCCAATTGAAAATACATTATGAATAAATTACACATACTCCAAGGACTGTGTTTCTCGAACTAAAAAAATTGTTTTTTCCAGTGCTAGGAAGCTCCCATTGAACTCTGATGTCACCAAGTGTGATATTGTGAAAGTCATTTAGACTAGTGATTTCAAAGAGAAAGAATTCACATGGAGTGTTTGTATTTAACTCAGGCTGGAAATTATTTCAGTTTGTTTTTCCAAATACAAATACATCGGAATTGAAGATGCTCAATACTCTTGAAAAATCCACAACCTGAAAGTCTTTTGACCTTGTCAGAAATCACTGAAAACATTCCCCATTCACAAACCCATTTTTCTTTCTAACAGATCTGACATGCCCAACAAATGAGTGACACAAGGCATCAGCAGTGGCATTAAATTCCATTTGTGATGCTCCTTGGACAAGGTGACAGAGCAGCCTGTTCTGCTTTCTCCCACTTTTTGTAACACCACCAGCCCTGGATAATATCCAGGAACTCACCACTGAAGGAACCTTTGTGCTTCTCTGCCCAGTGTTTTCAACAGGGCTGAGGTATCACTCCAGCACCAAGCTAAAGTTCTGCCTGGAAATGAATAGCACCGAGGCAGCCGTACACAGGTCATAGGCTACATGAAAGTGGCTGATTTAAAAATTCTGAAGAGTGTAACTCTGTGGAAAAGTAAAAATAAAAACCAATTTCCTTTATTTAGCTAAGAATCTTACCAGAGGGTGCTCCATAACTTGCACTTGTGCCCTTTTCTGATGATTCAGCAGATGCCTCTGGTGCTGAGCTGCCACTGGCAGATGCACCAGCCCTACTCGAGCCAACAGGCTGAAGATGTGACCCTTATTTTCTAATTGAATTGTGACAAGATACACAACTGATATTTATTCCGAACATCTTGGGAAGCAACCCGGGATTTCTGCAGCAATGCAGTGCATTCTGCAAGGATGATGCCAAGGGAACCACAGGCAGGAATAGAAGCCTCACCATAAGAATCTTAAGACAGGATATCCAATGCCTTTGGCTTTACTGTACCATACACCATTAAAATCTTGGCTTCCAAAACCACAATGGAGACACTTCATAAAACACTTGATGTTTCACATTGCTCAAAGGAAAATATGGATATCACTTAAGAAGTAAATAGTCACGGCCCAAAAAAAAAAAAACTCCATAGCTAATAAATGAGGAATCCTGGCTAAGAGCCCTATTAGATGATGCAATATTCACCTGCACTGTGTAGTCAAACCCTGTTTCCTGCCACATGACCCAGAGCACCAGTGCATTGCCACCTTGCAGCACAGAGCCAGCCCCTCTGGTGCATCATGATTCATCAGGAGAAAAACAGGAACCACTGAACTTCTTCAATCAAAGGGGTTTGCAACACCAAACAGTTGGGGTATTTGTTACTCCATTTTAGAGTCCTTCAGCCTAATTTTTATGAGGAAAGGAGCTTATGAGGCCTCATTTCAATCCCAGTTTACCTTAACATACCGGAAGAAAGTTATATACAAGGAAAGCTGACAGGATTTCTGCCCACCTGCCTCCAGATAGCATCTTTCAGGAGTGTTAAATTCAGTCAGAAGAACCATTGCTAAAACCAGAGTAGGCTCTCCAAAAACTCGGTTAACAGACAGAAGGAAAATGTTGGTACTGCCCTTAGAAGGAAAGGCAATTCTAAAGTATAACAAACATCTTTAACAATCTCATCCTGGAAGACATGCAATCCATCTCACTGTAATTCTGATAAAATATGAATAGTCCTCTACTGCAAATAAGATAAGTGGTCAGGGCCCTTCACATAACTCAAGGCCTTCATCACCCAGGGGAAGCATTGCTGTAGAATGAGGAACAAGGATTCTAACCCACTCCAAGCAGTTATTTTAAGCCCTCTAAATTGCCAATAGAGACAGAGCTTATGGGAGAGTGAGCTATAAGCAAACCCAGTGCCCACTCAGGTCAGAAGTAATTTACAGTCCTTTAAAGATGCCAGACAAACCACAGACAAACAGAGGTTAGGAAGCACAGGCAGTAAGTGGCTGCTGACACGCAGTGACAGTATGGAAGAACAGTGAATATAAGGTTGTATGTGCACATCAGTGTGTGGGGAAAGGCTAAGTGAGGGGCAGTGTATGTCTCTAGAATCCAGCATTAATTTAAGCCATGCTTAAGATCCCAGACCAAGTCAGGGTTTAACTGTACAGGTATCTTAGGATGGAAAGTAGTCCTGTCACCATGAGTCCTGTCAATTGCATATAAAAAGTAGATCTCAGAAACTCTCAGCCAGATCTGAGTCAAAGCCAGTAATTGTACACTTGAAAAGCAGGTTTCAGAAAGGTATTTGGCTATGTACAGTATGCACATAACATGCAGACAGTATGTATGTGATGCACAGAAACGAGACGTGAAAAAGAGCAGCGGAAGTCAGAAAGGAGCTACCTGTAAGACTCTTTAGGGCTTTTGATTCATCTCAGAGCTGAAGCTATAGGATTGGTTGGGATCCAAGCACCTGCATTTGATATCCAGCCCCAAATCTGAATGTGTGCATTTCAGTCACTCAGAACCTGGTTTATGTCCGAAATGCATTACCCAAATGAGCACAAGAGACACAAGAACTGCCAGTGTAGTTCTTTAGGAAGCCACAAGTCTCACCTCTATCAGGTGTCGTTTCAGATGCAGATACACACACTGTCCTGTTTTCCGGTAATGCCTTTCGATGTGTTCCCTTCCAAATCCCAGAAATGTGTTCATGCACACATAGAGACCTCCTTCAGAATCCTACAAGGAATGACACAAACAGTTACAGCAGGGAAGGAACTGGACAGGACAGAAAGGACCCAGCACACAGGAAAAAACCCCAAGAATTGCAGACCCTTTCTGTTATCAGGCATGCACTTAAAATATGGCTTTCATAGCATATTACGGTGTTTACACTATCAGTCCTCGAAGAAACTTCCACATCATATCACATATCGTAACACTCCATTCCACAGCCTACAGAAACTCTCTGAAATGAGTTACTTTGCAACTACACATTAGTGAGCATCCAAGTTGGAGGTCTAGAAGTTAGTCTTGGAAAATTCCACTTGAGTGCCCAATCCACAGAGGTTCGAAGGCACAGAAATTTGTAAAACACAGAAATAAGCATAAGCATTTATTTGAAATAGCAGAATTTCTTGTGGGCATTTGATTGCAAGATCATTGCAAACCAGAAGCACAGCAGAGCTGATGGTCCAGGGACTCTGCCACAACTTCTACAACTGATCACAACCTTGTCAGAAAAAACAAGATCTCAAGTGACCTCATGGCTCTTAAAACTGGCTAACAAAAACTTGGCAAGTGTTTTGTGTACATTCTTCAGTATCTAGCAGGGATTCTCTCCATTCATGCAAGCACAGAGCTTGGAGACAAGGGTGTTACAAAGGAAATATAAAGACATATACTCCTGGTGCTGATCACAAATGCTGACATTTCAGTAACATAACCTGGCATCACTTTTTGCTCACCCTAGAGCTGGGTGTGGATGCTCGCTGTTACCGGGGTCTTGTTCAATTTTAACACCACTCTAAGTTCTCTCCTACATCAGACTGCCAGGAGGACTTTCAGTCATTTGCTCATTGGTGTTGGATCAATTTTTTCAAGCTCTCTAACATGTATTGTTTTGAGTAGGTGGTGCATAACAAAGACTGAGCCTTTCAGAAGCTCTGTGACCTTCCTTCTATTGTGAGCATGTTTGTGCTGTTGGATAGTACAGAACATCTCGTGTTAAATTCCCCAAAGAACAACATGAACTACACTCATTTACAGGCACCTCAGAAGTAAATTATAAATATATATATGAAAGTAAGGATCATTAACTTCAGCAACAAGTCATATTAGACACATACATGCTGTCTGCTCTTCTATCCTGTGCTCCAAATCCTTCTGCATTACCTCTTTCTGTGAGAAAGTCGTGGATGTGTCCTCTGCAAGAGGATCCTAGAGGTACCCAGTCTAAATAAAAACATACAGTGTTGTCACCCTAGGGTCTCAGGAACTTTGTTTAAAGTTTTGTTTTCTTGGAGATCATTCTCTCTTTTTCTGGACGGAATCCAAGAGACCACTGAGCCATTTCTGAGGCAGCCTATGACAACAATCTGACACTTTCAGTATAGGAGCTAAATGTAGAGGCTGAGTAAGTTAGTTGTGGTTACTGACAAAACAGTTGTTTCTCCAAGAGAACACAGGCAGAGTATTTTCTCCCACAGCTTGGAAAGAAGTGGACAGACTGTTCAAAAGCCTAAAAGGTCACAGTAAAACAGGGCCCTGTGTGGAAAAGACACCTTTGTAGATGGCTGAATGAAGGATTAGGCCCCAGTTTGGTGCTCAAAAAACACTCAGCTGTGATCTAAGACAAACTTTGTGCTGGTTAATTTAACCCTACTGAGCAGACAAACAGTTCTGGAAGGAATGATATTTTACACAGTCTGTGGTATGTAAATCTTTGTATTTGACATTCATTTTAGATATGTGTGAAAGTTTATGCTGGAGGAAGGCAGCTTATCTAAAGTACTGGAGTCACTATTTTACACCAGAAAAGCGTAACTTGTCCTGACAGACAAAACCAGAGGGGGTATTTTTCCCCCCCACTCTCGCTTGAGGATGCAGCAGACACGTAGCGTGAAGTTTAGAATAATGTATAAACATTCCCTTTCCTTATTACTCCAGTGTAAAGACATTGTTGGGGCAGAAGCTTGTATTTGCTCAGGCTCCATCACTGCCCAGAAGGCCACTCAAGAGCAGATTAGTCTTCTCACCTTCTAAGCAGAAGGAAAAGGGATTGCTACTCATTTCTTCCTGTTCTTTGCTGCTAAGGTAGTCATGGTATGCCAGGTGCTTTATTCACAGAGGGAAACACACAGTCCACACCAGGGAGAAAAGTATTAAAAAAAAAAAAAAAAAGCTGCTCTTATTTATTTAGACAACAATTCATGTTTTGAGGAAGGAAAGAGGCAGAGAATGCACAGTGAAAGAGAGGTAAAATGCACCAGTTGCTCCCTCTCAGAACTCAAAAGCAGAGCAAGGAAGCTGGTGGGTGAGAGGTCTGGCAAACACAAGTGCCAGTCCATGAGGACACAGAGAGAGAGATCACCCCCTCATTTCACACTGCTTGTGGCACCAGACACCAGCAGCTTTCAAACACCACTAACCTGATCAGGATTTGACCTAATGACCTGTATGCCATTACCAACCCTCATGAACCACTTAGATCCCTCAGGGAAATTCAGGGTTTAGCAATTCCAGCTTCTGAGGTGGCTCAGACAACAATTACTTTACACAAACACGAGGGCTATGGTGATCTCCTAACATGGCAAACAGTTCCAGACTCAGGGACAGTGCCTCATGCACAGGTGTTTGCTTTACATCCTCTGGAACAATGGCAAAATTTGCTAATACAGTATCACAGAAGAGAGTAAAATGGCACCTTGAGTCTCCACAAGTCTCCATACCCAAATATGAAGAATTAAAAGCTCGTCCATCCTGTCATATATAAAGTAAAATGTGCCAGTTATGACACAGGGTCACTGGCTCCTCTGTGCCTTCTGTCCTGGTTTCCATGAGAGTGTTTCCCTGCAAAATTCATGCATACAGGACTGCTACAGGCTCTGCTCAAGGTGTCTGCTCATCAGCAGTCACCATTAATTACACTGGCTGTGGTCACATGAGTCTTGCTGTGTAACTACAATCCACTCTTTAATATATTTGGAAAAGTTACAGGACCACCCCTAACCTACACACTTTGCACTGGATCCCACAGAGTCTAACTAAATGACACATATTTTATTTCAGAACAAGCTTAAAAAGAACAACAGATGTTTTGGCACTTAATATTCATCTCAACAACACATAATAATTTACAATGAGGAATAAAAAGACAGCCTGTCTCTCTGTCATGTACAGTGAAACAAGGAGGAAAAATAAAAACACAGCAAACCACAGACAACCAACTGAACACTAAAGGACACAGAGATGGCTCCAGCAAACAAAAAGTTCATTTTCCAGTTTCCACTGCAGTAAATGCAGTTACTTCTGGGGAGAGGAGGGGGAACCAACACAAAAAATGTGTGCTAAGGCCAAGAATATATCTAGTCACATTCAAAAGAAACATGGGGTATGAACAGTGGCATAAGTCTGCCTTTTAGACAACTGTCCTCTGTCACCCAAAGGTGGCAAGAAAATAATGGTGACTAAAGAAAAGTAGAAAAGGAATAATAAGAGAGTAAAATTGGGCATCAGGTAAAAAAACGATCAGAGGGAGAAGCAACGGAATCAGAATAAGGAATGGGAGGACACTGACATACACAAACATTGATGTCAAAATATGTACAAGCAGTGAAGAGGAGCCATGTACTACTGGAACTGCTGAAAGACAAGAGACATGGGAGAAGACCTGGGTTGGGCAGAGAAAGAAAGGACAAAGGACCTGGAAGTAGGAGATAAATTACAGGGCTTCCTGTAACTGGACTGGGCTGGACTGGACTTGAAATACAAAAGAAATCCTTCTGCTGCTCTTCCTTCACAAAAGCACTGTATGGCACTGGAAAGCACTGGATATTTCCCTACAAGCAAATTAATTCACAAGTGCTTAACAAGATTTCTGGAACCTCTGTTGTAGCTCCTAAATGCGCACATGGATGAGGCCAATCCAGTACAGCACTTAGAACATTTCCTGGGAAGAAAAAAGCTGTGTGGGCCAGTCAGCCACTAAACCAAAGCCAAACCACCATGCCAAGAGGTGGATCGATGGCTCACGCCCACGTATAAATCACAGGTGGACTCCAGAGCAGGGCATACGAATTCCAAAGCAGTGTCTTGGACAAGTCACATGCACAGGCAGGATCAAGGCTTCACAGCCAGTGAGCAAATACAATGGCAAAACTCATGCTGGGTCAGGAGTACTTCTAACCTGCAAGCAGGAATAGAGAGCCTCACCATCCATCACCACTGTTTGGGGTCAGTTCATCCAGGTGCAGACTGTGTGAGCCACTGGCAGAGGTGTCTGAGGTCCACCATGGCTGATTGCCAAGCTCCAGCCCAGTACTGCAGCCCCAGCAGTGCCACCTGGCACTGCTTCCACAGCACCTTAGATTTTGGGGTTTTGCTTTGTGCAGAGCTGTGGATGTACAACTCTGTTGGTCACAAAAACAGTGCTGTGCTTCCAGAACAGAAAAGCTGGGGTGAAGAGCTGACAGGAAAACTTATGCAGCAATTCAGCACAGCTCCAGCACTGTCCATTCGTCTGCATCTCCGTATTTATCCTCTGACACTCCAGGTACCTCAGAATTCAAGTCTCTCTGCTACCCAAGATATATCAGTCCATCATCACTCTGGGTAACAGGATGGTCAGTCACACATAAAGAGGAAAAGGCTAATAAGATCCAAATTTAAATCAATCCCAAGGAAATGCACAATGCACACACACTGGTTGTTCTCCCAAGCACCAGAGTTATTTCCCATGTGTCAGACACTGCAGGCACAACCTCTACTGCTGTTACCATTCTCCAACTTTAGAACACCAGTGAGTTAACTGATGTGAACCAGTTGAGTGTTTTGGTGCACTCCCAGCCAGCAAAACACCTGCCCATGTGACAGCTTTGGTATCTCCCTGTCAAGCAACAGTACCACACTGCTCTGACTTTTCAGGTGATCACCCACCACCAGGCAATTCACTGAAGGTCATTTTGCAGCTAGGCCAAAATCCTTGTCTGGAGTATTCCCTTTGTCTTGGTGTGTTCAGTTCTCTTGTTTCCTCTCTGCTGCTCCCATTCCATCAATGGAAATAAGATCCAAGCCTACCCCTCACAGACACGGGGCTCAGTGACTTTCTGGTTTTCCTCAAGGAATATTGACCAAAGGAACTGCCAGACAGGAGGTGCTTATTTCTAGAATGTTTTATGCAACACAATAACCTACATCCATTACACACTCCAGATTCTCAAGGATTTCAGTCCCAACTGCACAACAGCAGAGCATCAGCTCAGTTCAGCCTTTGGGAATTGTCCCAACATAACCATTACAGATCTCCTGAGCCACAAAAATGAAGTCAGCAAGATTCACAAAGGAAGCTGTTGTCAGCAGCAAGGTTTTCCAGTGGAGCAAGGCCAAACTTTCAGCTGCTCAAACAAACAGAGTCCTGCACTCTACAGGGCCAGACTGCCTGGTCCTGTCACCGTGTTGGGCTCATGAGCTCTGCTGGGGTTGTCGCCAATGCCCTTCATGGGGAAGGTTTCGGAGCACATCCATGTGCAGCATCACACATAAGCCTTTTTATACTCCAGTTTGTATCCCTTTTCCAGATGTTGTCTCTGCCCCAGATGCATCACTCTCATGACAAGTGACAGGACCTGAGGGAATGGCCTGAGGCTGTGTCAGGGGAGGTTTAGGTTGGATATTAGGGAAAGGTTTTTCACTCAGAGGGTGGTTGGAAACTGGAACCGGCTCCGCAGGAAAGCAATCACAGCTCCAAGCCTGACAGAGCCAAAGAAGTGTTTAGACAACAGTCTCAAGCACATGGTGAGATTCTTGGGGTGTCCTGTGCAGGACCAGGAGTTGAACTCGATGATCTTCATGGGTCTCTTCCAACCCAGAGTATTCTGTGACTTTCTAATTCTGTGATAAATGATCAGAGGTCTTTGAGACCAGGCTCACATTAAAAGGTGGAATTTCCAAAGCTGAGTACTGTAATTCTAAAAAAATAATAGTACAACAAAAGATTATTATATAATACAACCTTTGTATCTTCTGCATTCTACTGAAGACAACGTCAGACTCGTCCATCAAAAGATGAAGAGAAGTCACAGTGGACAAAATAGGAGAGAAGAAACCTACAGCACAGTGTTGGAGATGTGGAAAAAGCCACCAAGAGGCACGACTGCACCTCAGATCTGACTTCTGCAAGGTACAGGACTTTGTCAGCCAAATTGCAGGGTAGTGGTTGGCTCCCACAGCTGCTGGGTCAATCCCTGGAGGAAGCAATACTCAACACTAGGCCAGGCTTGTGTTTTGTAAGCAGTCTGCCTTCCCTCCCTCCTCAATTCCTGTACAAAGGAATAGCTAACTGGAGTAGGAGCCCTCATCAGAGAAACACAGTTTTTCTAGAAGACACCAAAAAACCTCAAAAAAGTAATTAAAATGTAAACCATAACCAGCATATTTTCTCATCTTATGAGACAAGCAAACTAAAAAGTGTCACTAGGTCTCTTAAGTGCACAGAAATTTGCCTCCTGTTCCTGCCAGCTTTCCTGGGACCAATCCTAGTATGTTCTGTGGGAAGTAGGCCAAATCTAAGGACATTAATTTCTCATCTGTTTATGGTATTTCTAACAATACCACCTTTCTGACAAGATCACCACACTACAGTTAATCCACGTGGAAAAAATACACTAAACAGCCACCTGTACTTCCAGCTCTCACTTCCGAGGGCTCTCAGCTAATGACTCTCATTGTAGCACAAAGGCGACATTGTTCCCAGGTCTTCATCCAAGGAAGATTTAAAACTCATGGGAAGGAACCTCAACCTGTTTTGAGAACAATCAGTGAAGCTGCTGATATCCACTGGAACATTCACTATTCAAACCCAGACGGGATGACACAACTGACAGAGTGACAAGCAGGGCAGCAAACCCCACGTCTCCCTGCCACGTTAAGCTCTGCACAGCTGGAAGTAGAAGAGGGAGCTACTCGCTCCCAGTACCTCGTTTTCTCTGGCACCCTCTGAGAGCAAAAGCTCTGATTTTGAACACTCCACTCTGCTTGGTCCTTGCAAATTTGCTGCAGCACCTTTCTCTACAATAATAAAATTACTCTGTACCTTAACGCTCACAGGTCAGATGGTTTTCAGTGTATTTTAAAGATCACAACACATCCATACAGGAAAAGGATTAGTATACAATTAATATAGCTAAAGACACTTGAGCGTAGAGCTGCTGCATGACCAGGTATGACATGACACGCTGAAGTTAAACTGTAGCAAGGAGCATATTTAACATGGCAAAATGAGTAGATGTGAGGAAATACTCTTAAAAGGGAAAAAAACTCCTCCAGCAAAAATGCAATCTGGAATTTTAGCATGGCTAACAAAACCAAGAGTGTGTTTTCTTAAATTCTTGAACATTATAACAGGGCCAACAGTGTGTCTTCTTTCAAAAACAGTTAGGTACCTCAAGAGGAAGAGGCTCGTTTAGGTAATACATAGATAACCTAAGAAGGTAAGTCACAAAATCAACCTAATACAAAACATAAACATCTCCCTTTAGCCAAGGAACAACCTGTCTGTTTCCTTTCACTGTCCGTCTGAATGAAAAACTGCAAAAACACAGCTTTGCTATTTTCAGTTTGAAAATGACAGTGTTTTACCCTAGAAAACGCACGTTACATTTACCCCGTGGAGTCACCATCCTAGAAACAATATCCAGGTATCTGTTAGATTATATGGGAATTTAACATAAATCTGAGCAAATCTTTTGCTCAGCTAAACTGAGGAGTGGTATGGGCTGAAAAGCTGCGGGAAACAACAGAAACTGAGACTGGTTTTATTTTCACTGGTATTGCATAAATTCAGCCAAGCCTTTTGCCCAGTGAATGCCCATAACACAATTTAAACAAGAAGTTTTCACACTGGAGGGCAACATTTTTCAAAATCTGAAATCTCTTCCTGATAACATCAAAAGGATGAAAAATTCTTTGGTTTAAAAAAAAAAAAAATCATACATGCTGCTTCCCACTCCTTTTGCTACTTTTATCCATAGTTTCTGTTAAGTTTGGCTCAAATCTTTGATGTTTTGTTCAAACAGCTTTTGCTGTGTTCAACTGAGACTTGTTGCAGGGGGTGGTGATTGTTTTTTAATCACCATACCATAGCAGTATTTTATATCCCTTCCTACTTGTTATCAGAAACTTTTTATAAACCATAATATCGAAGAAGCCTGAAAGTGTGACTAAAAACACCAACCATGTGTTCACCCAAGCAGAAATCTGAAGGAAAGAATGTGGTATATTGATTCTCCCCCGCCAAAACCTTCTTAAGCATATAATGCAATTATCGCCTCTGCGGTGGAGTCCGATTTGGCAGTTCTAATCAGCCCAACTCCCAGTACAGTCGGGGCTGCTGGGTGACACTTGAGATCTGAAGAGTGGGGGTAAAAATAACCTCTGTTCAACAAGACATGACGAACACCAGACAGCTGAGTCACCTTTAAAACCAAGTCTGATTTTCTGTATTTAAAGGAATTATAGAAGAGAAGGGGAATTATCAAATAGAAGGGGATAAAGGATTCCAAAAATGTGGCTGAAATGTATCTTTCACTGAACAGTCTGTAATGTAATGAGCCTCCTTTTGATTGCTGCCATTGACAACATATAGTGCTCGATCACCTTTGGGAAACCTCAGCTTCCTGTGGAGAAGCAAGTTTTAATAAAATTTCACCTCTCTTGAAAAAGTCTAATTTCTAAGCACCTGTTTCTTACGAAGCATTGCCCATTTATGAAGCTTTCAGTATTAGCAGTGAAGTTAAAAATGAGTCTCTGCCACAGAACACATGCAATCTGTGGAGCTGGTGGATGTTTTGTAAGACACCATAGAAATAACACCACAGAAAGTTTACTGCACACGAAACATTCATCTAACAGCAAAGGAACCAAGATAGTGGGGAAATACTACAAGTTCATTGAAGTTCAGTGATGTAACTGAAACCCTGGGGGAGAAAGTGTTTCAGGGGAACTTTCACGCTGATTTTCAGGATGAGCTTTTAGCCCTTGGGAGCTTTCTCTGAAGATTTTGAATAGAACGAGCACCGAGGCAGTAGGAAAGCAAAGTAATTGACATCTGCTCGCCAGAACATACCAACAAGAAGGCCATTACCGTCCCGTTTTACTACCTCGGTGAGAAAGCAAAAGCAGGGCTCCGAGTCAAACGGACAGACCCCGACAACCAGAGCAAGCAGTGAAGTTTCCCCCAAACCACAAAATCCCCGTGTCCAAGCAACCACTTCAGACCGCCTTGAAGGAGGAAAATAAACAAACAAGCGCAGGAAGGAACCGCGCTGCCGCGGACGAGCGATGTGCGGGGAGCGCCGCGACGGCGAGCAGGCGTGGGGGAGCACCGGGAGGGCGAGGGGGCCGCGGCAGGTGGAGGAAGCGATCGGGGGCATTCTGAAGCCTGAGGGGGAGGCAGCGGCCCGGGCAGGATGCGAGAGGCTGCGGCGGGGAGGGGAAGGGGCCGCGGCGGGCGGGGGCGCGGAGGCAGCCGGGGGTGGTTCGCTGCACTCACGGGCGAGTCGTAGGAGAAGGCACACTCCGTCTTGTAGACCCGGTCCCCTGACTTGGGCACCCGGATCGTGGGCATGTAAGGGACGAGCAGCTCGCCCAGGTCCCCAGCGGCCATCTGCGCATCGCCGCCGCGGAAGAGCGCGGCCCGCTGCATCCTCCTTCCCTCCCTTCCCTCCCGGCTCCCCTCCCTCCTTCGCTCCCGGCCGCCCGCCCTCCCTCCCTGCCGAGCCGCTCTGCGCGGGCGATGGAGGCAGCCGGGCCCGGGCCAGGGCGGCGGCGGGAGCCGGGCCCGAGGGAGGGCAGGGGGAGGGAAGATGCTATTTTTAATCCAATGGCAGCGGCAGCGGCAGCGGCACCAGCTGCGGCGGCGGCACTCGGGGGTCCCGGCGGGGGCGGGCGAGGGGCAGGGCGGCGGGGGCGGGATTCCCGCGGGGGCCTCGCGTTTCACCCCAAAACCTTCGTTCCCAGGAGGAGAGCACGGAGACTTCGCTCCTGGTCTCCCCGGGTAGCCCGGGGCAGATTTCTGCTATAGGCGCTGTTATTTATTTTTAAGCATTTAAAGACTATATACATGTATGTGTATATGTGTGTGTGTACGCAGCATATATATATATATGTATGTATGTATATATATATATGCATGTATATGTATATGTGTGTATATATAAGCATATATATAAAAAAGTATATATGTATATGTATGTATGCATATACAAGTGTGTATATATGTAAGTATATATGTATATGGTATATGTACATATATTTTTATATGTGTGTGTATATGTATGTATTTTTGTATAAAATATATACAGTAAAAAATTTCTTCTATGTATTTTCATTCTCAGCCCCTCATTGCCCAGTGCCACAGGTGTCTCATGTGTCCCATGGCTCTGTCCTGGTCCCACCAGGGCCGTGCATCAGGATGTCCCCATGGTCAAGAGGAGCAGGTCTGTGTGGGGGAATATAGGGCGGGAATGCCCAGCCAGGGATGCCTGAGAAGCCTGTGGTAGTGCCAGGAGCCAACCCCCAATTTTGTGTCTTCTGGGGCAGTACCTTTACCTTAAAATGCCCTTTTTTGGCCTTTGCTGTGTTTCTCTCTGCTTTTCACTTTGAAAGAATAATGTTAGAGGAAGGAGAAATAGAATGAAGTTTGTAGGGAAACAAATATTGCTATTGTTTTCAAGCAATATCTAGTAACTACTACATATGCCTGGCAGCAAAGCGTTAAAGAAATGACCAACCCATTTAAAATGAAGATGCATAAAGTAATGAATAGCCTTCCACCCACAGTCCACAAAATATCCAAGGATTCAGTGATCACTTCCAAAGAGGTGATGTGACCTTTACTAGAACCACCCTTTACCTCAAAAGTTTCAATAGGTGGTTCTAGGAAAATCTCAAAAACAGAATTGAAAAATGCTTGTACCCAGTTATGAACAGGCTGTGAGCAGACTAGCACGGTCTGTTCTCAGCAATTTTTACTACTGAAAAATCAAGTGTTGGGAACAATGTGAAACACTGAGGTCAGAATGTGATGTCCATGGAGTGGTTTTAGACTTACTGAAAAACAGACATTACATCAGACTTGTGAGCATCATTGGATGCTGGATAAAAAACACTAATACAGGGTCAGACAGATTTATTTTACCTGAGGAGACTTTGTGCTTTTTTAATGGCTTCTCTTATGAATAACTCAGCATTTATAAACAATGAGAGCCATAAGAAGACATATGAGCCATCTAACCTGAAAGATTGATTCTAACAAAAAGAACAAGCAAAGCACTGATAGAAAATCAATGTCTTTCTAATGTTTGGCAGTGCCAGGAACAGCAAACAAGGCAGTTTTTGCTTAAAACAGTCCATGCAGTGCTGCCTAATGTAAAAAACCAGAATTTTATCTTTTAAGTTTCAAATCACTAGATGATATGGGGTTAGTAAAGGGCTTGGACTTACTTCCTTTAAAAAGTGAGGATTTTGAATATGGACAGATAATTTAGGGTCACAAACTGTAAGAGGTACTATCCACCACTCTTGAGAAATTTAAGCCCAAGAGTACCATGGCCTGTAGAACCTGAGGAAACGCGTCCCTCTAGTGGCAAAAACCTGCCAGGTGAAAAGAGAACCCTTTGTATTCCCTACAAAGTTGCCAAAAGTGGTGTAGAAGAACAGCTGTACAGTTCTGAAAATGCATGGCAGGTATGTGTGAAGATATTTTTCTCACTTAGTTCATCTCCCACCAACTACCTGACATGGAGACTTGAGAAAAAAAATACTCTTAGTTTCTTATATCTTTCACTTGAAACTATAAATACTAGAAATCACAAAATGAAAACTAGTATTATCAACTTGTTCCATGTATGTTCTGAAGCAAAGGAGTGACTGTTGGAAATTGCATTAAAGAATTTTCACTGATTAACAGCTTTAATATCTGTATGAGCTTAACTGCCACACAGTTTCTTTTAAGATACTGGAATCAACACAAACATTGTTTATTCATTTCCATCAGCAAACAGCGGGATGTCTGTTCCATAGCTCAGTCACAATTTGCCAGTATGAATTTAAGAGCTTGCACACTGTCCTAAATTGTTTAATTGTCGGGTGAGGATTTCATAGAATTGTCAACAAGATTTTTGTCAGGTGTTTCATAATGATACCAAGGTCCATCTCCCCGGTGTCTCATCAGTCTGCGTGCCTCCACCTCCAGCATCCTAAAAAAAAGGCAATAGACACCCTAAGCATAAAGTTTGTTGATGTTCAGCATCAAGGAATTACTGAAAAATCAGTGACTTTAGCATCAATGGTTTATAAATACTGCTGAAACATACATAGTACCAATATATGAAGGGTTCAACTAAGACATGAGCTATTAAATCTTTCTATTTTGGGGTTTTTTTTCAGCAAGTTGTTCCACAAGGGAGGACTAAACATACTGGCAGCAGTTTTATCACAGCCTAGCTGTGAGCATTAGCAGGGGTAAAAAGAGCTACACCTTTATAAATACCAAGTGTTTTGAAGAGCCCCCGTCCTTGGATTGTTCTGGTAACCTGAATCCTGAGAGGGCAGCGACAAGAGATACCGTAACTCCCACTGTGGCAGCAGCCAGTGCAGGCAGCACTCAGGGGATACATGAAAGCACTTTATGTCAGCATCCTGCTCAGTATGTCATGCAAAATCAAAGAGTCAGCTACAGTATGGATCAGTATTTTAATCCCCTCAACTACAGAACATACCTCACTTCAGCTTTCCTCGCTTCCACATCAAGCAGAGCCATGTCCTTCTCGTAGCTCTTCTCAGGGGGGTCAAGTATGTAACGAGCTATCCAGCGGCTTATGGGGTGCTGGAAAACATAAAAGCAGAGATTATTTGTGCAATTTCCAAGTAGAAATGTCATCATAACTGAATCATTTTGTATATCCACAGTCCTGAAAAGTTGTCATTGACATCATGAGCACTGCCATTCAAACCATAACAGTAGAGTTACAAACATGCACAACTATATGTGAGATCAGAACCCTAAAAAGTCATATTTCTTTTGCAATTCTTAATGCCAAGATAACCTCCAGATGACTGTTCTGTTGCAAAATTAAAATTTAATGGAGGACATAATTTATTTTCTTTCTGTTGAAGTAAAGTTCCTTAAACTGCCATTCTAATGGCAGAAGTGAACTCCAAACCTTACTTACTTCAAAGTTTTGCTGCCACATAGAGGGCATCTCACTAGGAACAAAAGTGTAAATGAGTTGAAATAGTCACAATAATATTGCTGAATTCAATTACTTCCTATCAGAAACAAAACAGTGCTTGCAGCAAGAAGCCAGGGACTAATTTTAAGAAAATACAATTAAATTGAAAGCAGACAACCTTGAGTTTGTGACTATAAAAATCTTCAATTCTAGATACAAAAGTGTGTGTGATATTGGACTTTAAAACAACACTGGCAAACAAAGGAAAGAAATGTCACTTTAAATTCCAATTTCTTACGACACGTTAGAAAAGAAACAAAGACAAAACCTGCATGCCATGAAAGCAGAGGACTGTTCTTATTATTCAGTAGTATTATAGAAGAATTCTTGGCATACAGCTTCAGCAGTTTACTGCATACAGAGCATTTGCATCTGCTCGTGTCAATAAACAGATTTCCTACAGCCTTATACATGTTCCC
Organism: Corvus moneduloides; assembly: GCF_009650955.1. Lineage (NCBI taxonomy): Eukaryota > Metazoa > Chordata > Aves > Passeriformes > Corvidae > Corvus > Corvus moneduloides. The sequence continues at coordinate 20,997,288 of NC_045485.1, forward strand.
TAAAGCTGCAAAAAAGTTTACCAAAATCAGAACTGCATATTTGAGTTTTACTACACTGATAGCCATCATCATACTCCATTCATTTCACTCCCAAAAGTATTATCAAGAGAAGGGCTGTCAATAACATGCCCACCCTTTTGCATGGTACACTTACTTTGTAGTATTCCCAGTGCTCTGGAACATAACCTTCAGGAATCTCTGCAAGTTCAGCTTCACCTGACAAGGAAAGGAGGGGAGGAATATTTAACTCTATGATTATTTTCCAAAGCTACCTTATATTCTGCCATTCAGATCAGGAAAAGATCATTATTCCACATAGAGAGTACTTAATCCCTCAGTGTGAGCTCCATTCGGAAAAACTGAACTTGCAATTTTTGCAGACACGTCACACTGCAAGTATCTAGTTCATAGATTTTAAGTGACACACCAGAAGGGTAAAATTAGCAGCTATACAGAAGAAACAACTTGGATCACGTCCACAGAAATGCCCTTTAAAGCACAGGAGCTGAAAGCATGGATTTTTCCTGATTTCTCTATTAAATTAATTACATATCATTACAGCAGTAGATTTAACACATGTATTGCCAAGCAGAATTTTGGCATCTTTGCTAGATAAAAAGCCAGAATTGCAATCTTGTTACAGCAAGTAACTGAACTTCACTGATGTTTGAAAGCCTGCTAAAAGAGGGAATATATTTTTTTTTAAATGTGAGAAACTTTTTTTAAAAAAGTCACAACTAAAGCAAATATACTGGGAACATTTTCTATGTACTTCTACAATATCGCTGTATTTGTTAGGCCTATTCCATGGTCTTCCAAAGAGAGAACCTTAAAAGATTCCTTTTTTTCTATCCAGCATGCTTAATTCCCATTTAATAACTTTTTTGCTTAGCCCTGACAGAGCACTCACCAATGAAGACGTTGATGTATGTTAAGAGCACTGCCACTGGTATTCCCGTCAGGAATATATAGAATTTCTGTAGAAGGGATAAAAACAAAAGGTGTAGGAAACTCAGAACCCTGACAAATTTACATGAAGTCTTGTCTGAAAATGGTGGAACAGCCAATAACTCTTAGATTTGCATTCCTAGGTTGGAAAGGGATGTTGTAGGTAAACACTGCTGATGGCAATGAGTTATTTAATGAACCACAGCACACAAAGAGCAACGCTGTGTCAGTCCATGAGCCCGTTTGGGTCAGATTCACATCTCCCAGTGAGGTCAGTCTGTGCAGCAGCAAACAGCAACACCTCCCTGAAATCTGCCTCAGCATCTTGGCACGACTGGCTCCAGCACTCAGCTGGAATGAGGCACTGACAGCAAAACAATAATCCAACACCAATGCAACCACTGTGGGCTCTGGTAGCCGTGGAAGGCAGATAAAGGAGTCCTGATCGCATGAAGGGAGTTGTATCAAATTGGCTGTTGCCCCTTATAACAGGATTTATCCAAAACCTGGCTTTGGAAGGGTCACACTCAGGTCAGGCTTCCTAAATCTCACCTCTGGTGTTAGTGGTTGTAGGTAACTGAAGGTAAGCCCTGTAGAAGAGGAACTGATATGCTTCAAAAAGGAGGATGGAGTAGAAAGCATTTGTGGGTCATGCATATACGAACACAGACATGTAATTTAAGAATGCTACAACAGCAGTAATTTAAGTACCTATCGCAAGCTTTGCTATCTAGCCAGTCTTTTAACTTCATCTAGCCCTGATTTTACAGCATATGACCAGGAAAATTTTGAAGAAGACCTGAAATTCTTTTTTATGTAAATAGTGCCAACCACATCTTAGATGCTGTCACATAAACAATAGAGGAAATTGTATTTTAGACACTCTTACACCATTTGCAAGCCATGTGTTACACTGAATGCAATACATTTGATTTTTAACTCACCAATAAGCTCAGAAATCGAGAATCATAAAAACTCGTTGCCTTGATGATAAACATTCTCTTCCCATGGCTGCCGCTGTGTCGTACAGGAACTGAAAATTGAACCAGAGTATTATGGTTTTGTACCCCACTGGTGCTTATGCCAGGACAAGGTCAAACATACGTGGGAAAAGAAAAAAAAAGAAGAGTGCACAACAGCGGCTGAATTTTCTGCAGTTCACCTGAAGTAATTTCGTATTTTGCTAGCATGAACCTATTTTTCTTCTAACTTTAGACATAGATCTATGACTACCTGTAAGCACCAACACGTAAATCAGTGAATGTCACCAAACAGGGCCAAGCAAATTGACAATTAGAATACCAGGAGGGTGGGCCTCCCGCCCGTATCCAACCATGCTTTACCCAAACCCGGCAGTTTTCACAGGAACGGGGACACAACACTGCACCTGCTCAGCCCCCGGCCCTCCCGCGGCCTCCGGGACGGCATCTTTGCCCGCTCCGCAAGGTCACCTCGCCCCCACCGCCCCCGCCCCGCCGCTCCCCCGCCGAGGCCGTACCGAGGGTGCTGGGGAGGCGGGGGGCGATCCCGGTGATCCCGGTGATCCCGGTGGTGCCGGCGCCGCCCGCCCTCCGCGCCGCCCAGGCCGCGGCCGCCCTCAGCACCCGGCTCATGGCCGCCATGGCTGGCACTGGCACGGGGCGGGGCCGGCGGCGCCGCTTCCCGCCGCGGGGTGAAGCCGGCGGCCGCCATCTTGGGGAAGGGCAGGGCCTTCCTTCCCTGTACCTCCGGCGCGGTGGGAGGGCACGAGGGGTGAGGCCGCGCGGGCGCCATCTTGGGAAAGGGCAGAGCGCTCCCTGTGCTCCCTGTGCCGCGGGAGAGCGCGGGGTGAGGCCGGGCGGGCGCCATCTTGGGAAAGGGCAGAGCGCTCCCTGTGCTCCCTGTGCCGCGGGAGAGCGCGGGGTGAGGCCGCGCGGGCGCCATCTTGGGAAAGGGCAGAGCGCTCTCTGTGCTCCCTGTGCCGCGGGAAGCGCGGGGTGAGGCCGGGCAGGCGCCATCTTGGGAAAGGGCAGAGCGCTCCCTGTGCTCCCTGTGCCGCGGGAGAGCGCGGGGTGAGGCCGGGCGGGCGCCATCTTGGGAAAGGGCAGAGCGCTCTCTGTGCTCCCTGTGCCGCGGGAAGCGCGGGGTGAGGCCGGGCAGGCGCCATCTTGGGAAAGGGCAGAGCGCTCCCTGTGCTCCCTGTGCCGCGGGAAGCGCGGGGTGAGGCCGGGCAGGCGCCATCTTGGGAAAGGGCAGCTCCCGCCCCGTGCCCCCGGTGCTGTGGGAGGGCGCGGGGTGATGGCGGCGGCCGCGGCCATGGCCGCTCTGGGCCGGGGCCTCACGGCCGCGCTCCGACTGCCCCGGGCTCGGCCGGAACTCCCCGGGTACGCACCGCGCCGGGGGGACTCGGGCTCAGGCACGGGGGGGCAGGCGCTGTTCCCAGGAGGAAGGAGCGCCCTTGGCGGGAGGCGGGTGTCCGTGTGTCCCGGTGTCCGTGTGTCCTGGCTCCGCCAGCCAGGGTGGTGCGTGGTCGCAGGCACCGTGTAAGGGCAGCATAACGCGGTTCCCTGTGCCTGTAGAGTCCTGCAGTCATTGTGCCGGTGCTTCCAGCGTGGGTGGGCTTTGTGCTTTCCCGTGTGTCCACAGCTTTTGCCATTGAGGCCACGACGAAGGGCGTGTGTTCTCCCTCTCTGGAGACACCCCTGGATGCGTTCCTATGTCACCTTTTCTTTTGGCAGGGGTTTTGAACTGCATGATCTCCAGAGGCCCTTTGTAATTCTAAAAGCTCTGTGATTCTATGATCTACTCTTGTACAGCATAGCTCAAACTTACTCCTTAATTTTTAATTGTTCATTCTCTGAGTATAGAAAATTAGATAATTAGATGACGGGGAGGAGAAAACACCGAGATGACATTTTTGTGGCTGAGCAAACCCCTGCCTTTCCCCCCACACCTGTCCGTAGGACCTGTGCCTTTGTGAATGAAACAAACATTCTCATTTAGCGGAATATTATTTTTCTTATCATACAAAGTTTTCCTTCTAACTTTTATGCAGAATGGTGCTGAATCTGTACCACAAGAACCTACGAAAAATTGAGCCCCTCCATCAGGTGAAGTTCCTGCACACAACTGTGTCTCAGAGGGGTCTGGAGGAGTTTTTTGATGATCCAGGAAACTGGGGGGAAAAAAGTGTAAAGTCTGGTGAGTTATATTTAGCATTTCTGATAGTGATCTTTGAGCTGAAATCTGGGGGTTTTGCATCATAGGGAGTATTCACAGCTACATAAAACTTACTTTTCTATGTATATGTACATACATCCACTTGTGCATCTTTATGCCTGTTAATTTTTCCTGTGTGTAGTCAGTGTTTATGAAAGTAAATAGCAATTGTGCAGCAAAATGTTTTGCTGTAAATCCTGTGCGTTGCTCTGAAGTGAATGTGTCACAGAAGAGGTGTGCTTTGATGAAATGTAGGTCCTATGGAAGAAAACTAGTCCAGTGTAGAGGTTCATTTTACAGCTTTCCTTATTCCCAGCCTTTTACAAACACAGATAAACACTGCGTGTAGTTGCCTTTTTGCATTGTGTTTTAAAAGCAAAGCTGAATATCCTCGAGGATGGCTGTCCAAGCAGTAGTATTTTTTTAAAAAGTGGTCTTTGTACTGTTGTGTCAGCTGAGCCTAATAGAAGCACGTTTTTTATTTTCCAGAATAAGAGAACTTTGTTCCATTAAATTAATGGTGGTTTTTTATCTTTTACAGGGGATTCATGGAATATAAAGCAGCTCAGGGGCAAGAGTAGTGAAGACCTGCACAAACTTTGGTAAGTAGGTTTTAGTGAAGAAGCTTCTTTTCTTTCTGAGCAGCTCTGCGCTTTTTAATGAAATGTGGCTGGTGAACTTATCCAGTAACTTTAGTCTGCCATAGAGCTCTGCAGGCTCCAGCCAGCTTTGGGCCTGGATCAGCCCCGGTTCTGGCCCTGCTCAGAACACAGAAGCTGCACTGCAGGTGGCTGTGGGACAGCTGTGTCTAGTTCAGAGGGCTCAGGTTGGGTACAAACCCTCTGGGGATTGTTTGAATTGGACAGACTTGGTTGTCAGTGCCTTCTGGTGGACTGGGCACTTCGTTTCATCAGGGTGCTCAGGCTGGCATTTATTCTGATTTAGGAAGTTTCTGAAGCTGGAGGTGGCATTGCCACTTCAGGGCTGTGCCAGGGCTGAACTTAATCATGACTGTGAACAGCTTTTTCCTTGCTTTGACTTGTCCTTTTCCTGTGTACATGTAAGAAAAATCTGGCTCTGTCCAGGTAGTGGAAGACAACTTAGTGTTAAACTCTTCCCTCCCAAGCCTTCTTTATTCCAGACTAAGTAAACCTGTCTCCCTCATTCTTTTGTTTATGTGAAGCCAGCAGGCACAGGATATGGGATTACAGATAGTAAGTGAATAACTGCTTAGCTATCCAGGAGTTATTTTTGTATTACTGTGCCTTCTGCTCTAGGTATGTCCTGCTGAAAGAAAAGAACATGCTCTTAACTTTAGAGCAAGAATCCAAACGACAGCGCAAGCCTATGCCCAGTCCAGAACGATTAGAAAAGGTAACTTGTTCACACTACATAAAAAATAATAACTCTTAAGTAGAATTGCTGAAAAATCAAGTGTTTGTAAACTTGTTAAAGACCATTTTTTTAAAATTATTTCCCTGATTTTAGTGTATACACGAACTGCTCAAGTCATAGTTTGGTCAAGGCAGCTTTCTCATTGTCCACTGGGTGTTACTGGGGCTGCGACCAGACTCCAGTGAAAAACTAAAATAACTCAACAGCCACTACAAACTATAAGCAAATCTTTTGTTTGCTTCTCCTGCTTCCTTCCGACCCCTGCCTCAGAGCTTCCTATACTTTTGCATCGGCATTGGATCTGGCTTTATGCATTACCCAGCTGGTCTTTAGTCAAGTATCAGACTGCCAGTTATTTCATATCTGTCGTGCTCTCAAGTTAGGTTTTTGAAGCACCCATTCCTTACTGTTCTAGTACACAGGGCCTGCTGAGAAAGAAGTCGTGATCAAACTCCAGCATGTTTTACCATTGTTCTCCCTTTAAATTTTGTCTTGAGCTTTTTTAAATTGTCAGCATTGTTTTATGTTGGTGCATCCTGAAACTATTTACCATTTCCAGGTAGAAACGTCTATGAAAAATATAGACTTGGTTGTCAGAGAAAGAGAAATTGCTCTGAGGCTTTTACAAACGGGCCATGAAAAGCCAGTCCCTGGCGAGTGGAGACATGACTTCTTGGGACGCACCTTCTGGTATGGAAAGCCTTTTTTCTTAACGTGTGAATTTTTCTTGTGGTGTGTCTCTCTCCCAGAACGTCCTTATCAAATCAAGGAAAGATGCATATACTGTATAAAACACTGGAGATGCAGTTACAAACCAGGCCAGCAAGAGCTGGAAATAAATACCCACATACTAATTCTGCAATCTCCCAGACCACTTCATCACTGTACTGAAACTAGAAGAAATTGGTAAAATCCCAAAATGAAAACAATGTATACATTCTGTAATCATTTTTATCTGTCTCCAACAGGTACAGTTACAAGGAATGGCCAATACCGTGGCACTTGAACAAAAAACACAAAAAGAAGAGATTCTATTACTTACCTCATGTGAATCACTTCATCAGGTAAAAAGATTTTTTTCACATTGAAAGTTCTCTTCTTCTGTTCCTGTCCTTATTCCACTTTAAAAGGAAAAAATAGTAATAATCCTTTGGCTTTCAGCTACTAGACTGAAAATTAGGCTTTTTAAAATTTACAGCTTGCTCTTTTTTCTGTTCCCACCTCAGTTACCACAAGACATGGTTATGCAGTTGCACTGTATAAGTAACTTCAAATGCAGACTACCAAAAATCCTCCCAGGGGCTGAACTTCTGTAGAATTCAGAAGCAGAGTAAAAATATTACTTTGCAGGCTTTTTTACTTATCAAAAGCAAATGAATACTGAAGTTGTTCATCACTGAGAGCCTCTATCTGATGGGGGGGGAGCTCATTAAGGTGGTCACAAGCTGGCTTGAAATTAACCACATCAACTTCTCTATTTCAGACTCAGACTTGAAAAAGCTTTACGGAAAAGGGCAAGGCAGCAAAACCTGGAGAGGACGAGGCAGAAGGTCTTGGAAAGGAAGTTCCCTGACCTTGCTGTGAAATCCCAGAGCCAGTAACATGCTGGAAGAGCACTGCAAGCAATCGGTCGAGTGTCTGTGGAACATGAATCGTGTTCTGGAACCACAAATGACTCCACTGAGCATTCCAGACAGCCTCCATCTTTTTTTTTTTTTGTTTTAATACCACATTTGACTTTAATTAAACTTGTGATCTGGAACTAAAAAGCAGCTTTGGTGTAATTTCTCACATTTCCAGAAACAAATGTTGTGTTATCCAGCTGTTACAAGAGTGAGACTTACATCAGGAACAGTGAAGAGCAGCCATGGAGTGCCAGCTGACAGTAAGAAGTGTATGGGTAATATTTACCTGGTTTAGTTTAACAAATGTACATTAAAACCAGACCGAAACATGAAAGCATCTGAAGCTCACATACAAGCCTTTTTTTTCCCTGACCCTATTTTTCTGATATATTTTTCTGAGTATTTTCCCTGAGTTACAGGTAAGCTACCCAAGGTGTATTTGCTTTCTGCATAAAGGCACTGGTAAATGGGGCTCTTCTGTCTGCTATGAGCAATTTTTTCCCCTGCTTTAAAAGTCTGGCTTCTTAGAAAGTATGAAATACTCAGCATGGGAACTTCTAACTATACAGTTGTCCTGCCTAGACTTCTTTTCTTTGTTTTCAATTCAAACACTTGTGCAATGGGTTTTTTTGCAGAGTGAAAAATGTTTGAAGGAAGACTGCAATAGTCATCTATGAAATTAAAGTAGGTACTGCTGCTGCTCTCAGGTCACAGAAACACCTTCACCTTTCACTTCTGAAAGCTTTTAACCTCCATATGAGGTGGTCTAGAAATCTAGACTAAAGTCACACCAGTCTTTCAGGAAGCAAATGTGCTCAGCAGTATAATCTGGTAAAACACTGCAAGGGAACCAGTAACGTTTCCTGTATCTGTCTCCATAATTTTGACCTTCACTTACTCCTCTGCATGACACAAAATTCCCCCTATTTAAACTCAGAATCTTTATAGTGGTAAGAAAACCTCCAGAAGTGTTTTGCTCTCCGTATGCTGCTGGAATATTAACAGGTATTACTACTGCACTGCAATTCTTTTAAGATAAAACAGAAGATAAAAGCTGGTTTGGCATATTGAAATCTAAGCACACCACTGAGGAAAAGCTTAAAAACACCACGCACTGCAGGGGGCTGAGGTGCCAGTTCAGTTGATGTTCCATGTTCCACTTGAATGCAAACTGGACTGAGTCTTTTTCTTCCACAATGGCAAGAGCTGGTGACTTGGATCACTTGGTGCAACTCTGCAGTTTGCCTCATTTTGCAAGAGAAATAGAGTTTGTCAATAGCTTTGAAAATCTGGATCAAGCAACTTTGTCTCAAGAGTAACTCATGAGTCTCATGATAAGACAAAAGCAGACTGGTTTGATAAATTACTTTATTATTTGGAGGTAATGTGAAACTTTTCAAATAGAGGCCTCATAATTATTTACCCACAAGAGCTTTTAGGATACAAAAATGTAGCAGTACTGTTTATTTTTTTTAGATCAGTTAAATGCTATTTGGTTTTCCACAGCTTTTGAGATAAGGAGCAAAACTTCATTGTGTCCCAAAACAGACCATCACACCACTGTAATTTAAAGTAAGCTTAAAAGCAACATCAAGCTGCGTCTTGACAGCCAATTCCTGCTGAAAAAAAAAGTCATCCCCGTTCCTGTGACCCTGAGTGCACCTTCCCCCTGCAAACACAGGCACTTACAGACCCTGCTGGGAGGCACAGAGGGAGCCACACCAGCCATGGGCACACAGCAGCTGCTCCTCAGCTACAGCTCCCTGCAGCAGGGTCAAGCCACACACTGAAAGCTTCTGACTGCTCCCAGTCTTGGAGAGGCAATTCTTTGTCTCAATTCCTCTGTCTTGAACAAGTTTTGCTTCTCACCTACATCACAAAGGCATTAAATACATTCTTAGACATCAGGTGGAAAGCATTGCTTGCGTACTGAAATGAAACTGCTCCGTAACAAAAAATTAGCAAACCAGTGCTTAATATAACATTCACTCCATGGAATGTAACACTTCTGTGAGACAGTAAAAGTTTACACTAAAATAGATCAATGAATACAAACTTTCAACTTTTAAAACAGCAGAGTAACTTTCTCTGCAAGTACTCACAAGGTTGCTCAAATATAAAAGACCAAATTTTATTTTTTAAGAGAAAAATAAGAGCAATTTAAGGCCAAAGTACCAGCAAGGAAGACTAGTATGTGAAAGCAGACAAGAAATTAGACAAGAAATATTTAATAAATAAGCACAGGCATTTGCAAGGTTATGCCTCTATCTATTAGCTAACCTGTAAAGCTGTTCCCAGGAAAAGATACTAGAGAAAAATAGACATTTATACAAAATCATAAAAAGCTTGTTACATGAATTATTGCTTTACAAGGGACGTAAACATCCTTTTTCTATTATAGTACCAATTAGGTCTCTCAAAATTTCTAAGGTTTGTTAAAATGGAACTTGAATTATGAAAAAAACCCAATATAAACTTTCTACAAAAAACAGTCCATCCCATTCCTGAGTATGCTAAAGCTATAAAACAGAAGGAGCACCGAGCAGGCAGCAGTTTTCACAGTAAAGAGGTCTAAGGACATTTTCTTTCTACACACTGTTTTCCTCCTTCTTCATATTCTTGTTTAGAAATCCACATCTGTTGGAAAGTACCCTACAAAAAAAAAGAAACAAAACCAACACAAAATAAATAAATATCAGAACACAAAGGAAGGTTAATTGAAACATGATTAGCTTTTCCTAGGAGGGAGAACAAGCAAGTCCTTGCATTATATGAGGTAATAGGACTTGACCTGCTTAACTATCTCTTCCTTGACTTTTATTGCTAAGGGATTAAACTCAAGACAGGAAGTGCAGCACCAAATGCTTATTTCAGTCTCCCTTTCCCATGATGATCAATTAACCCCCACAAACCATTTCAGCACTCAGAAACTTGTAGACCTACACACAGGAATATGATGCAGAAACAGGTTTGCTACTTTCATGGTCTACTAGATACAGTCTAGAGAAAGTGCATGTATTTCAAGATTGCACCTTGCCATTAAAAATGGGAGAACACGGAAGGATATGTTGTCACTGGAAATGCTCATACCTCTTTTTAAAACAGATTCTCTTCACCTTACCATGAGGATAGCCAAGATGATGATTACATAGCACAAACTCTGCAATGCACACTTCTGGGGAATCAGATGTCTGGGTGACAGTGCTGTTCAGCACAGCAACAAAGTAACACAGGTCTACTAACCAAAGAAGCCAAAATGGAGCCCCCAATCCACGAGCTGAACCTCCGCTCCACAGTCGTGTTGTTCGCTATCAACTTCAGGCGCATGCTCTGCACAGAAAAGGAGCCAAAACCAAACGTCAAACTGGAAGCTGGTGACCTTTAGGGACAAGCAGCAGAAGGAACCTGGTGTCTATACCAACATGCAGCTTAAAAAGGTCCATTTTAGTACATCTGCACTACTGCTCATCTGCCCTCTATTTAGAATTCAAAATCAGCCACAGTGGAACAGGAAATGTGGCTTTTACCTTGTCTCCCAACAGCAAATGGTTACGGCAAGGAATGGGGCAGGTAGAGAGCAGTATCACAGTGTATACTGTCATCTCCAACACTGCACTGGGACTAAAATGACTAATGTTGCTAGACCTAACTTTTATCTAGCCTTTTTTGGACCCATTCATTCCTTTTGCTTTCAAAATGCCTTGTAGCAATAAAATCTTTGCATTTCAATGGGTTCCTCCTCAGCTATTATAAGCAGTGAATGAACACATTTCTCAGTTTCTCCTAACATTCATCATTTCAGAGTTGTCACAAGCAGAACATTTTTGCTTGAATACTAAAATTCAAGAAATATCGTAATTATATCTACTCTCAGATGCAAGGTATCAATACTTTCTTTGACATCAAGTCATTAAAAAATATGTAAATATGTTACTCATAGACAAAACCTAGTGATTTAAGTTGTCTGCCATATCAAGGAAAAACAATTGCCACCATGACGTGACCTCAGGCAGAATGACTGAATGTGCCTCAAGTTAGTCAGCAACACTTCAGAAGAGAGACCATCAAAGGAAATACTGGCTGTTGCTTGAGGAAAATTACAGAACTTAGGATCACAATATGAAAGCAAGAGTGAAGCAGTAAAATATTCATTCCAAGGTATATTGGAATTTATTCTGTCTAAAAACTCTTCAAGAATTCTTTCTTTTCTTTAGAGAGGGAGGTTTCTTAACCCTGAAGAAACCTGTTCAGCTGTCAGGTTCCTAAGAAAGTCAAAGCAATGATATCCTTGAGTACTTATGTGGCAGAAAAGTGAAAGGGTAAATACTCAATGCAGTAATGGAAAGAGTTGTTTTACCGGTGGGGTTTTCTGAGACAGCTCCCTGTTCAATCTGTCTGTGAAACTCTGTATTAGAGTGTTTCCTCCTGCTACAATCACGCTGCCATAGAGACCCTAAAGAGAAAAAAACAACCTAGAGCATTAATTCTGAAATCATTCTGAAAACAGCTCTTTCTCACAATAGAGAGGGGTGGCACAAGGATGTATAGTCAACAGCAATAATACATCTCTTGATGCCAACAGTATTACCTCTCCCAATTCAGTTAAATATTTAATCACTTAAAAATATTGCAAGGCAGCTTAATATTTAACTATAAAAGGAAGACAGAAGCCATATGATTAATGATTCTAAATTATTTCACAGAACGATTTCTACTATGAAGAACCCTCAACCTACACATCTCCCCTGTATCCAAATTGTTGGGTTTTTTTACAGCTGAATGCAACCCCAAAAGAAAACCCTGCAGCAGTTTTCTATCTCGCTACTGCTGCAGTTGGTGAACACACACCACAGCCCAGCCCACTAAGCCCTCCCACACACTGGTTAACAGAAAAAAGATTTTTGAAAAAACTCCCATGCAGTCTGTATAAAATTGACACCTGAGAAAGATAGAACATTATTTTTAAAAATAAAGTTTTCCTTTAAAGCTTCTTCTCCTCTTTCTACTCTTTATAAATTTGTCATGGTTTAGCATAGTTTGGGTTTTTAGTTAAAGAGGGCTCCATCATGTACATTCCATGTATGTTCTAAACATAGAAGATATTCAAAGTTACAAACATAAATGCTTATCTGAAGCCAGTCCAAGCCAAATTATGCAGTGCCAGCCACAAAATCTGTACATCAGATCTTTAAATATGGGTAGAAACACTCAGTAAAAGATCCTGATTTAGCATTTTGTAAGACAAAACACTAATGGTACATATCCCTATATACAAACACTTAATACTTACAGAATTATTCTAATGTATTTACCATTATCCTAGAAAATCCACATCTTCACTGTTGCTGTTCTAGTCCCAAAAACATGTATCAGCACAAAAATATCTATGCTTTAAAACACTGCCTGGCTGACTAACACTTACCGGCCTGATGTCTATATCACACATTCCAACGCTTGTTGTGACAACGTGGCTCACACCCAACATCGTGTTACCAGATAAACCCTGCAGGGAAAATTAGGAATCTACACATCATTGCTTCAAAAGAGCAAGGCATAGAAAAGCCCTGAATGAGTTGAATTTACAAATATTCTGAAGAAGGAGCTAAGCATTTTGTTAGGAAAAAAAAAACCCTCCTATTTTCCCAATCACCACCCATTTTGAACATTTCATCGTTCCCTTGCCCAGCCATAATTCAAGACAGGTAAATTCTACCCCCAGGAGAACCCCACAGTGCAAATGCATCCAAATCATGAAATTAAAAATATTATACAAAAGGAAGCCAAGTGATAACCTAGTCATGTAAAGCCTTCCAATCACAGCTATCACAGTGGTTTTACCTTTACATTGGAAGGGTCAAACAATCCCTCAGGAATTTTCAGACGCTCAGCACCAAAGTCACAGTTGTAGCCATTGGGAAACTCGTAATGAACTGTTGGCATCTGTGCTGCTACCCTGGAGCATCAGGCAGAAAGCAACACATTAAAGTGCTTTCTAAACAGGGTGTCAAGTTATCTAAGCAGCGTTATAAACTACAGTGCCAATGGGAATATTGTGATTGATAAGATGTACAAGTTCAAATAAAATTTATTATGATCTCATCTTGGAGTATTAAACAAAAAACTACATCCTGGATATATGCAGTATTCCTACTTTCATAAATAAACAGTGTTTAGATAAAACTTCTTTCCATAACAAAACCAGCCAAGAGCAGTGAACAGGCTGAGCTCCCCACGCACAACTGGTAACTGATTTTACAAGAAAGAAGAAAGTAACGTACTGTTCATCATAGGTTGAATCTGATACTTGGAGGACGGAAGCCTGAAAGTCCTGAATGACACACTGTGGAGTTAAAATTAACATGAATTTATATGAATTTTAGTCCTCAATTATATAAAATTTATAGAATTAGTACTAACTTTTTAAAGATTTTCTAGTTCTTCAAGAGAAAACGCTGATATACTTGCAAACAAAACTTACTTATAGAACACTCAGGGGAGGTGAAAGAGGGAAGAATGACCTACTTACATTACACATGTAATTGTGCCAAGACCTGGTGACCTGGGGCAACTTCTCTTTTCTCTTCCAATTTGCTGGTGACCCCTCACGAACTGCCTCCTGAGATTGTAGGGTACACAATCACCAGGTAAACATTTAAGCCTCTCCCCAAGAAAACATTTACTAAATAAAGTTACTTTCCCACCTTTGAAGCAATCATATATGGAGGAATTATCTCTATGTTCATTTCCTGAAACAATTCCCGGCACTGCATAGTGATAAAATCTCCTGCAAGTGGTGATTTTACAATACCTAGAAGGCAAAGAAGGCATCCAAAATAAAAACTGAAACAACTCACCTGGAAAGTATCCAAATCATGAACAGACTCTCCCAACTATTTGTCAGTGAACTCGATTAGGGGTTTTTTTCCTTTTAAATGGGACACACAGATGTAAAAACAGTAATGAAAGTATACAAGCAGAAATCAAGCTAACTCAGCCTTGATATTCCAATATAGTTATCCATGAAAGTTTATACCTTGCTGAAGCACATATCCATCATGCACTGGAATAGCAGTGGTGTGTGTTGCCCCACTATCCAAGATGAGACCTGTAGATCTCCCATTAGCAAAACTAGTCAAAATGATTAAGGAAAATATTGTAATTTCCACTTAGAAAAAAATGTTACAATTAAAACCTAACTAGGGATGAGGACCCCAACACATTATTCCTTGGCTCTAAGAAAGGATTTGTCATTTTCCAGTATGTACCATCTTTCTGTGAAGTGCACAACCTCATAGAGAGAGCAGCATTTAACTTCCATCTGTGAACTAACTCAAGCTTTGGAATGTGAAAATTCACATCACTACTATGCAGCAAGCTCTAAGTATATCCAACTCATTTAGACTCTGAAGCTGAAAACATGTTATTATTAGTTTAAAATAATAACAAATATTCTTCTTAACCTATGAAAACTTCAAGCTCTAATTACTGTATTTAGTAGTGTGGACACCACCATTTTAGGTCCATAATATTCTTATCCATAGTATCCAATGAAAAAAAATAGTAATAATAATAAAAGAGTAATAATAATATAAAAAGACTTGGGCCCCAAGGACAGTCAGATTGGGAGAACTTCAAAAATGAGCTCTAATGTCTTAAAGTTCAGAAGCTGAATTTGTTGACTTCCTCCCTGGATGTTTATGGAAGAAGTCAATTTGAAGAAAGTTGACATGCCATTATACTTGGAATTGCCTGGAGAAAGTTTACCATCATTTCCTGGGGGAGGAAAATAAAACCATGCAGTGTAACATTTCAAAGGATACGCTGTCAGAACAGCAGTTTTACACAAGAAAAAAGCCGGGATGTTGTAGTGTTCAAACATCAATTCCGTCAGTTTTTCACGCTTTGCTCTGGTATTCCACTAAAAAATAATAAATCCAAACCACAAGTAAGTGACCAAAAGGAAGCTCTGTTTGCACACTAATAGATTGCTAACACACAATAAAGAAGTGATTGGAAAAATTGCAGCCACAGTTTTCAATCATACCAAAATTCCACAGAGACAGCTTTCAAGTAATTTACTTCTTTAGAACACTTTTTATTCCATTTATACAACAATACATCAATGCTTATTGATCACACAAAAGTGCTGCACACCTTTCCTGTTACAATAGATTTCTTTACACTTCTACAGCTCTTCCAGTGTCGGGTTCCCAAAGAACTCTCTAAAGCAAGCACCCTGCCTTTTACAAGGGGGAAGATACATGAAGGAACTTGCCCAGTGGGAAGAAAAATAAATCCAGACTTTCCAGTTTCCAAAGCATCTTTCTACAGTGCTACTGTAGCTGTGATTAAGCCAGGATATATCTGAAATATCCAACACATTACTGAAAATGTGAAGTTTTTTCCAAGCCAATACAACAAAGTAAGATGAGGTTTGTAAGGAGAATGACAATGGGAATGTCTCTATTCAGACACCCACTGAGCCATCAAACATGAAACAGCCATTGCAAATTCATCCACACTCCACAAGCTGTGATTCAACACAAGGGAATAATGAAATTCAAGAAAATCCTTTTCATAAGATTTTATTAAGGAAAGGCATCACTTGTGTATGGCATGTCTACCTTTTCTACTCTGACTTCAAGATCTGCCTTTCAAATGATGAGCATTATTAAATGACAGACACCTTGTCCAGATTTTCCCATAAATTTGTATTTATCCACTTCAGCTGCCTTACAGGACCACTTACAGAAACAAAGACAGAAAAATTAAAACTTCTCCATTATAAATATTATTCTGTGTCACGTTATATTAGTTGTAAGGCTGAAGGAAGCACAATTTTTTGATGGCATTTTATTAAGTGTAACTTGATATATAAGGCATCCAATCATCTTTTTCTTTTTATTCTAGGAAGTAAAATTTCTTTTTTTAACTTTTATCTTTTTTTCAGTAAGTGAAAAACAATAGCATATTGTAAATACTTTCTGATACAACTCATACCAACTATTTCAAATTGAGGTTTTTTAGACATTTTCCAGAACCTGGCCAAGTATTTTAAACTTGTCACTTCTGTAGCTAAGTTTTAACACTTGTCACCTACAGGCCATTGTCAGACTTATCCAGGACCAATGTTTGCAGTCAGCAAAAAGACTTATCAAAATGCACAGCTGCTTTTACTCACTGGTGCTTCAGACATAAGGACAGGATGCAAACTTGCTTCAGATTTAATATGCATCTTGTAAGTGTGATCCAAAATTGCCTGGAAACTATCCCAGTCTTCAACTGTAACAACATTGACACAAAGAGATTAGTTACATCTAAGTTTTGTTTCATTTCATAAACACATAAAGGCTTTCCAATTTATTTTTTTGCACAGAGCTCTTCAGTCAAACGCTGTCCTCAGCAGACATATACTTCCTCTAACAGCTCTGCAGAATCCTCTTCCTCCACAACTACCATGACTTCAAGAATTACACTGAAAGTCCACCAGCAGTGAAAACCAACCACATTTCCATGCAATTTATAAACCAGTAATCTGTTCTTACAGCCTCTGTTGTTGTACATAGCATCTATCAACATGACTATGACTTCCTGCAGCCTGGCAATGCTATTTTGAAGCTAGGTAGAAAAAGACAAAGCACCATACTCATTCCATTTTTTAAAGGTGAAATGGCTTCCATATTCTCTCTTGGAACTCTCAGGGCATTGGTGTCTATGTAGTAAGTCGGGCCCCCTTGTTTGCCCTTGTCACCATCTATCTCCATCAGAGTGCTGCCATTGTCCCTTTCTAGCACCACACCGATGGCTGTTGGAAAATCAACCTGCAAGGCAAGAGGCAAGCAGTATATGAGGATTAATAATGTTTGGGAAGTTGGTGTTTTTCTCATAAATTCAGAGGCTTCTTTATACAATACAGACAGAACCAACCCCAATGTATTAGGAAGGGTTGTAACTTTCGAAGACTTAGGGCATAAATTCATGGTGAATTTCCATGGAGGCACAGATTCTCACCTTTGGGCAGTCCTCGCCTGCATAGCCTGCTCTCACTGTGTACGAGCCAATGTCAAAAACCAGAGCCCCAACTTCATCTGAAAAGATTGTTAATCAAGATAAATGGTTATTACACTCTTCTGCAATCCTGACTTTTCCCTGCCCACTGCCTGCTTTACAGGCAAAGGAAGAAAAGGAAACCAAGGGATCTTTTACAAGGCAAGGAGAAACTTCTCTATTCAGAACTCCAGCTACCAGAGGGTTATGGGAAAACTGCAGACAGACTTTAACCGGGGCACTGCAATCCCTCCGTTTGGAGTAAGAAGGAGAATTTTAGCAGTAGAGAAAAAACGTAGTTGCAGCTAAACGGATCGCAAGAGAAAGCTTTCAAAAAGTTCTCATTTAACAGTCACACGAAGCCAGGCGAGCCCATAGCCCCCGGGAGGGATGAGGATAAGCAAGGTGAGACTGAAAACAGCGACCATGTGAGGGAAAGGGCCAGAGTACGAAACGCCCATCCCTGCGGGCCCGATCCCCGCGGATCTCTGCACATCCTAAAGAGAACCTGTCCGACACGAACGGTGGTCACGGGGTTGCGCAGAGGGGCTCGAGGGAACCACACCCGGCTCCCGAAGTGCGGGGACCTTCTCCGTACTCCGGTATTGCTGATCCTGCCCAAGGCCGCGGTGCGACCGCTCCCCGGAGGAGGCACCTCGGGGCCGCGAAGGACATAAACAAGGCCCGCTGCCGCCTCTTCCTCCTCACGCGTGGGACACGGAGGGGCCGCGGCAGCGCCGGGCCGGGCTGGGCTGAGGGAGGCGGGAAGCGCCCGCCGGGGCTGCACGCGCCGCCTCGCGGGGCGGGGGAGGGGAGGGCGGCGCCGGACTCACCTCCCCCGTACACGCCGCCGCTCATGGCTGCCGCTAGGCCCGGCCCCACCGTCCGCCGTGCCCGCACCGCGCCGCCCGGCCCCGCTCCCCGCCGGCTCCGGTGTCCGCGGGCCCCGCGCTCCCCGCCCGCTCCTCTCCCCGCCGACCCGGCAACAAAAGCGCCCCGGCCACGCTCCCCGCCCGCGGCGCGGCCCGACCCGCAGCGCCGCCGCCCGCCCGCCAATGGCAGCGCCGCGCGGGCAGAACCGGCCAATCGCGGCCGGCGGGAGGCGGGGCCTTGCCGCGGGCAGCCAATCCTGAGGCGGGACGCGGAGGGCGGGCAGTCGAGGGAGCGCAGGGTGGGGGGGCGGTGTGAGGGGAGCGGCGGCGGGAGGGGACGGGACGCGGGAGGTGAGAGGCGCGGGGCAGGTGAGGTGGGCAGCGTGGGAGGAATCACAGAATGGGCTAGATTGGAAGGGACCACAGTGGATCATCTGGTTCTACTTCCCAGCTCCAGCAGGGCCGTCCCAGAGCACGTGGCACAGGATTGCGTCCCCACGGTTCTGGGGTATCTCCAGTAAGGGCGACTCCACATCTTCTCTGGGCAGTCTGTTCCAGTGCGCGGTCACTGCACAGGAAAGTTCTTTCTCATGTTCAGGTGGAACTTCTTGTGCATCAGTTTCTGCCTGTTGCCTCTTGTTCTATTGCTCGGCACCACCGAGAAGGGTCTCTGACACCTCCCTGCAGACGTGTACACATTACCGGGGTCACCTCTTCCCGAGGCTGAACAAGCTCTGCTCCTTCAGCCTTTCCTCATGAAATGCTCCAGTCCCTTAATCATTCTCGTTGCCCTCCGCTGGATCGGTTGCAGGAGCTCCATGTCCTCTCGTAGTGAGGAGCCCAGAAGTGGACACAGGGAAGGCTGCTGGGTTTGCTGGAGCGGGGAGAGGCGGCTTGTGAATCCTGAGGGCTCGCAGGGTGAACTTGCTGCCACATGCGGACTGGGATGACTCCAGAGCATCGGGACTGTGGAAGGGAGCTGCTGTAACCGGGCCCTCCCTGAGTCCTACCTGAGAGGAGGCTGTAACCGGGTGGGGTCAGGCTCTGCTCCCGGGCAACCAGCGACTGGACAAGAGGATATAGTCTCAAACTGCCAGGCACAGGTTGGACTCGATGATCTCAAGAGATCTTTGCCAACCTAACTGATTCTGTGATTCCCCTGCTGCTGCCACTGTTCTGTTGGACTCTACCACTGAGAATAAAAAGCTTTTGAAGCCTATCTTGATATCCCTGCCTCGTGTTGCTCTTTTCTTGCTTGGGGCAGAGCCCTTGGTCGCCGAGGCTGGTGTGTCTGCAGAGCTGGGCAGTTCAGCTGCCAGTTTTACAGCTGAACTTGTAGTTAGGATTTCACATCACCTTGTTTGGTGTTGGAGTGCTCAGCCAAACCTGGTGTTCAGCCAGAACAGCCAGAGATGGGTACCTATAAAGCTGTAGGAATTAAAACAAAAGAAAGACCTCAGGCAGTAACCAGTAGTTAGCATTAGAGAAGACTAAAATTTTAACGGGAGAACAGGGGAATTGGCTTAAAGGGCAAGTGTTCCTGGGGTGGACCTTTTTTAATTTTTATATGAGGTGGGGTTTTTTGGAGGGAATGGAAAGCTGTGTGAGCTTTTAAAGTTTACGTAAGATATGTAGCTTATTTTTGTAATACTGCAGCAAGGATCTTCAAGTGATTAGATTTAGCATGCTTAATAGAATATTTTATTTATTACATTTACATTTGACTATGAAGTTTTGGATAGCGTAATGAGCAATCTTAGTAGCACCTAATTATAGGACTATAAATTATAAAAAGAAGTGTTGTATTTTCACCATAAAACAAAAACTACTGGTGTGAGCTCACTTTATCTTATTTGTATAGGGAGTTCAGAACTTCCTACAGAACTCTGAGGTTTTTTCCTAAGTTGTGACTTAAGCTTCTGTTATACCTCCCTACTTACACTGAATTTTATCAGGGAGGTAAAGAGAGAGATAAAACTGACATTTGGTGTACCCAGTAGTTTTGTTCTGGAAGCTGAATAAATAAGCTTTGTAAAGCTGTTGAGAATCGAATTAATCACTACAAATCTCAGCAAACTTTATGCTGGTGAAGGGGGAAAGCACCTTAGATTGTGTGTTTGTACTGCCGCTCCCAAGATGCTGCAGTTAACATTGGGCTGGTGAACAGCAATCCCCCTTTTAGGGGGAGAGTGTCAAAACATAGGAAAAGTAGTAAAATCCAGCAGTTCCAAGGGACAACCACTTGAGTGGGTTTTTTTAAGCGCAATTATGACAGTACAAGGAGGTGATTTGATTTACTAACTCTAAAGGGCAAAGAACTTAATTTGACACACAATCTGAGTCTCTGTTTCTTTAAGGAGCAAACTTCATAATTTTATCATGCAATTAAGAAATTCTTTTTATAAGTTATAGTACAATACAACTACAACATATAGGTGCTAGCATTAGAAAGATAAATCCTGCTGTTTCATTAACAATACATCATAAAGTCAGTGCACCTTCATTTTGTGTTATGAAATATTTTCAAGTCAGTATGTTATCCTGATTTCCAGTATGTGGCACTAATACTCAAGGCAGAGTTCTTTGAGGAGGAGAAATTAATTGCAGATGGCAAAAGCGGTTCAGAAAATTTGGAATTACCATGCCAGAGGTTCTTCATTTATCTCCTTCTTGTACTTTATTTTGCAGGGATGATTCGTTGTATTCGTATGATAAGTGACACTTTAAGCCGGATCCTGCTCTCTGCAAAACAGCTGCTTTTGGCTGATCTGTAAGACAGAAACCAACACAGCATTCTGCTGCTTTGTTTTCTTCAATATTTCTTCAACACAACAACATGCCCTGGAAATCATGTTGGTATCTAGAAGCCTCAGGATTTGATAACCATCCAGAAACAAAGCCAAATCCATGCAATTCACAAGAAACCTGGAGTATAAGGGGAAGGAAATACAGACTGACAACTCTCTAGGTCCTACTTTTGTCTTCCTTGTACTGTTCCTGGTGTTTATATCAGTGGAAAGTGTGCAGAGCATCACTGCTGTGGTTTGACAAGGTTTTGCAGTGACTTTGCTTTGGAGCAGGTGGATGACCCTACACTGTTTGATGCACAAGAAGAATGGACTCGAGGCATCTGTTTTCAGCAGAGTTCAGCCTGACTTAAGGATTTGCAAATTTCAGATTATTTCAGTGAACTGCACATCATCCTATGTTTGCATAAGAGCAGGTGAAATCTATAATCTTGCTACCACTTTCCATAATGAACCCAAACATTTGGGGTTTTTTTAATAACATTTGCTTAGTTTCATCAGAAGCAAGAATTATAAAATCAAAGTAGATAGAAACAATTAATGTATTTTATCTAGGTTTCCATATTGGTACAAGTGGCTGTAATATCTTGGCAGGAGTTGTGATGCAGGTGTAACACAAACCATGTGCTTTTCATGGGAATATCACATACTGATTTACTGCGTGTGACATTGCATATAGTAACTCTCGAGGCAAACACTGGCATAAATTGTCCACAGGAATAAAGAGAAGAATCATTTAAAAGTGAGGCATGAACCGAGACATCAAATGATGATGCTTACTCATAAGCAAAAATTAATTCCATCAGTGATAATCTGGAGAAACGGAAGTTTCCTAATTATTGCTTTGAGATTTTTAAGACTTCGTTGTTTCAAGCAAGTGCATTCACTTTTTTGAACATAAAGCAATGTAGAAAGTAATGTATATGTCAAGCCCAAACTGAACAGAATGAGTTTTTGCTTCTCAACAAGCTGCACTTCCCCATGGGGTGGCTGATGGCCTGTTGCTTTTGAGCTGTGCCATACAACTGCCAGCCAGTCTCCCAGACTGCAGTGCCAGCAGACTGGCTGTGACAATGACTTATTCGTGATGTCTGGGTTCCTCCTTGTTTCTTGATTGCAAAATGCATGTTAAAGGTTCTGTTTTTCCTATTTTCAGATGAGGTCTTGAATTTCTTAGTTTTATGTGACCTAAGAAAGCATCTGTAGATGAAAAAGCAAAATAATCATTAATACTCATTCACTCAAGAACTTTGTGTGACCTCTCAGCTTTCCACTTTCTTTGCTAAAGTACTAGGGTGCTTTATTTAATTTAAATACTTCCTTTCCTCACAGGGATGCTGAGTATAAATGTGCTATCATTCTCCTTCTGCAGAAAATGAGCAAGAACAGAAATTAAATGCTGAGCCTCACTAAGGGGCCTCATCATTGTCACAAAGAATTTTAGGTTCTTATCTCAGACTGCAGTCCAAGCACTGAATTGTTTCATATAAAATGTACTAAACGCAGACATCTTAAACCTGGATGAGTACTGCTGTTTGGTCTTAGCAATTGAAAATGCTGAGGAAAGGAGAAGTGTCTGAAATCCCTCTGTGACTCCAGCAAGGCAGTCCTGAGGTTTTATGTTCCAGAATCTTCTTTTGGAGCTGGTGTGTTTAACTAGTCCGTCTGCAAAAGGCCTGTGACTCACTCTTATTGTAGAACATGATTGAAGGAAGAGATGATGGTGCTTGCCATTAATACACAGTCAACTTTCCATCGCCAGTGGATGGCCTTACTAGATTTCAGAGAGCATGCTGAGATTCCATCTGACTGGCTGGAATAATAGTGACTAGGATATGCTGGAGAATAGGGGAAAAAACCCATGTAATAATAGAACTACTTTGTAGTTCTGTACTGTAAGTGGTTCCTGTGAAACCGAATTAGAGGCCTCCAGACCCTTTCATTGTTTAGATCAGGCAGAGTAAGGAATCACAGAGCTAGATTTGATCAGCAATGTACAGCAATACTTGCCTGGAGCTGGTTCTGAGGTAATTGGTCTTCTGGGCTGAGCTGGCCCTGGCCAGAATTGAAGTGTGTCTGTATTGCCCTTCTCAAATGAGTCTCTTGTGCACATATGTCTCACTTGGCTCAGATCTGGCAGAACTCACTGTTTCAGGCTTAGTGCTTGGTCTGTAGTCACTTTGGATTCTTGCAGGGCTTATTTGCTTGGCAGCTGGGCCAACCCTGACCTGGCTCAGTACCTCTCATCTGCAGAAACAAAGCTCCTTACAGCTGGGAACCAGCTTAGCTTGACAAACAGAAGATCTTTGTGTCAGCTGAGCCTTGCCATTAATGAGGGCATTGATCGCCTGTGCTTCCCAGTGTGACATTGGGAATTTGGTTATAAAAGCTGAGCAGGTAGCACAGAGCACTGATCTTGGTCAGAGCTGTAAGGGTGTGCTCAACACTGATCTTATAGGCCTAGTGGCACGTTTTGTGTCACCTTTTTGGAATGCTGTCAGTCTTGGAATCTTGGTCTGGTTTACTGTGAAAAGCTGTTTCACTTGGCATCAGGAAACGTTTGTTGTGCAGGGAAGGTTTTGATGTAACCACGTGTCCTGTGTGACGTTTGCTCTGCCACCAGGAGAGGGCACAGGCAACGCAGGGGCAGAGACCCTGGCAATCCACACAGTGCTGCAGGGTTTGGAATGCAAGTGAGAGCAGCATTATTTCTGCTGACCTTCAAAACCAAAGTATTTGCTTGGGGGGTTTAAATTTATGTATTACTTTATCGCCAAATATATATCTATATCTATATAGTCATAAACTTAATTGTTAAACAGTAGGGAGGAAAAACAACAGTGTATCTGCTGGATGGGCATGTTTGAAAAGAGATAGTTGCTTTCCTGAATTAATTCAGGTCATTACTGTGACAAGTAAGTACTTTGTCATCCAAAATGAGCATGTAGAGAAATGCAGTTGCATTGCAGCTAGAAGTCTGATGAGAAAATGGTTTGTTTCTATTGAGGAATTACCAATTTATAGAGGGAAGCTTAGGATTGCAGTGCTTTATCTGAATATTTATTCACAAAAGAACTGTGTGGTGGGGTAGTCATGCTAGAGCTGTTCAAAAGTGTCAGCTGTTGAGTTACAGCATGAGCACACATCTGTATAAATATGCTCCATTTTAAAAAGTATTGGGATGGTATATATAAGATCTTTGCATTATTTGATGTTTATTATTTGATGATTATTTGAAACTGCTTTAACAGATAAGTTCATGGCATCTTTTATAACTAGTGTAAGAATTCTAACTTCTGTATCACATCCACATTTGTAATCCCTTTTTCTTCTGCTTATGTGGTTATCTTAGAGACTGATTCTTCTCTCTCACCACACTGACACAGTCTTTTATTTCAGTACAGCAAAATTGTGTGCATCAGGCCCAAGACATCTTCCTTGTAAGTGAAATTGAGAGGAATGAGTGTTTCCAAGTGTTATCAGGAAAAGATGTGGTACAGTGAAGAACCTGATCAGAACTGCTGCTGATGGATTTTTCTTGAGTCCTGATATGTCAGCTTACATGTGTGGGTAGTCTTCATTATTTACTCCAGTATATGAGAATTTGGTGTGGCATAGAGAATCCTGTCTAGGAGGGTGGTCAAGGATGTTCTTTCTCACAGGGCGTAAACAGCATATAAGAGCACCACTCCATGAAAAACTTGGTATTTTGTATTTATTAATTGCTTGAACCATACTTGATTTCTTTGAGCAATCAAGAAAAATAGAGATAGAAAACTGTCTAGCACTGTGGGATGCTTATGGTAGGGAGAACAGAGGTAAGCAAGTCTTAGGTATCTTTAAATCAGTGTTTTTAGGAAACTGGGCTCATGCTACCTTTTTGATTACTTCCACAGATTATAAGGTTTCAGCATAAGATGTATTATATTAGCTGGCAACAGTTCATCCACGTAGAACACACACTGCATGAGTATCTTTATCCTAGTAAAAGCTTTGATCAGAAATTTTTCCTTTTTTGAGACACATGAAAGAATCTAAACAGGAAACACAACTGGAGAAAGCCAGGCCTTTTAAGCTGTATTTCCCAGAAACTGCTTATTTTCTATGGCTTGTTTAGATCTGCCCTAATCAAAGCTGCAGACATGGTTTCTCTTTGTGTGTATGAGCACTTTCGTGCTTGCCAGTGCCAGCACAGGGAGAGCCAGTCCTGGGCACCTCAGATCTGTTGCTTACTACGAGTTGTAGTCCAAGCTGTGGGGATCCCAAGGCTGCAGCACCTCCCAGGACTGTGGTGTGGTTGGCAGGGTGGCTGATGGTCAATCTGAACCAGCAGCCCTGAGAGTGAGTCAGCAGAGACTGCAGGTATTCCCCATTACAGTGGTTGTCACCCACTGGAGTATTTTAGCACAGGGTTTATAGGGTCAGCAGAGGTGAGTCTGAGTTGCTAAGGTGCTGGATGGCAAATGCAGGAATGGGAACAAATATGGAGTGAGAGGATGAAATCCTGGGTTTGGAGGCATCTGTGTTAAAATGCAGACTGTATCTATGAATTTGATTGAGATGGGGTAGTAAAGGATACTACTTTACAGCAGTGTGCTCCTGTTCAGATGTTTGCATTTTCTGAATGTTAGTACTTTCTATTCCTTAGTTTATCTCACTGAATTTCACTGTAATAATGTTCCCAGATAAAGCTAAATTGTGGGAAAGCCAGAGAATGCTAAAAGGCTGTAATTTCTCCTCCTAAGGAATGTTATCTTTCAGCATGAACACCCTTGACATCAGCTGGTCTTGCTGCAATATTGCTAATGAAGAAGTGCAAGGACACTAATAATGGGTTTGACATCATCTGGCGAGGGACATGTCTGTCCACTAGAAGGAAAGAGAAGAAAAAAGAATATATTGTCCTTACTCAACAGGGTATTGTTCACAATCATATCCATAGCCTGGGAAACAAAAATGATCATTCTCCCTTTTGATGTTTACGTGACGTGACAGTGTAAGGGCCTTTGGAGAGATAGTATGTTCTGATAGGTTTGGGATTTTTTCTGTAACTCTGTGGCATGAAAGGCATCAGGCCTGCTAAAACCTGAGCTCATTTTTTTCCAGCTAAAAACCAAATTGAAATAGACACACCTAAGAGAAAAGACAGAATTTGGAAAGTATGGAGAAGATGTGATTGTCCTTTACACCAGGTCACTACAGGCGTGTTTAAGTGAATGGATTCTGCAACAGGATACATTTCACAAGCATTTAATGCTTGAGCCAGAAAAATGCTGAAGACTTTTTATTCCCACTCACTTCAGTGAGCTGATCCTTTTCTGGGATGAATCACTTAAAATCAGTAATAATTTACTTACTGAATGATTCCTGTCTCCAGCCTTTTTTAACATACTGATGAATTTTTAATTTTATTTGATAATGTGTTGACAAATTATACCAGTGTGTAGAAAGGATCCTTTAAGGACTGGCAACCCTTTTTTTCCTTGTGCCTCTTCCTAAGACTCCATTAAAAACTTTTTTCCTGACTGCAGCTCTGCACCAGTGTCTTCCCCTTCTCCCCACTCAGTGATTGGATTTGTCCCTGTTGTGCTGCCCAGAACATTCATGAGTCAATCTCACATGCTCAGACAAAGGCAAGTTGACAGGCCTGGGTATAATATACAAATATGAAGGTTTTGTTAAGACCACAAAACACAGAAATCTCTGTGCAATCTGTATTGCAAAAACACACAAAGTTTTTGTATATTTCAGTACTTTTTGGTCTTACATCTACTAGCATTTCCTAGAGAATATTTCCATGTCAGACCACATTTGTTTCTACGAAAGCAACTTTGGGAACACCAACGGTAAGGGTTTTGTTTAGTTTTGGTGATGAGCGGAAGGTTGGTGAAAAATTTTTAGTTGGATCTAAATTTCTGCAAAGAGTAATTGTAAAAAAAAGTGAGAAGCTTAGGTTTGGACCATTTGGACCATCACAGAGATTTATGGGAACATGGAGCTCGCATTGGCCATATACAAATTGCTAAACTTTGCTTTCTATGGTTTCTAAACACAAAGTAGTACTCATCCTCCTGTCAGGAAAGGAATATATTATCAGAGGTAATGTTATACCAAGATTTCACTTTGCTAGACCAAGATATTTGTCAATTATAACCCAGCAGAACATTTGCTAGTATGATGTTGCCAGAGTTTAAATAATTAAAAATGAGTTGTCTTCAGCAAATAAATAAAGTACACCTAATGGAGCATTATGGAATATCATTAGTTCTTTGGTCATAAAACTCAGTCATTTCCAATGGCTCATTCAGGCTTTTTGGAAAATTGTCATGATACAAATGTAACACCATCCTCCTGATTGCAATGGAGCAGTAGATTTGGAAAATAATAAAAATCTGAATTTCAAAGACTGCCAACTTTTACTCCAAAAAGCTGTAACTAATTGAATTTCGGCAGCCAGGTACAGAAATACCCTAGTGAAAGCTGCTGGTTACTTCCATTTCATTTCAGGTTTGGAGTGGAGCAGAGTTCAAATACATCTGATGTGTTTTAATCAGTTCAACAGAAAACTCAGTTGTCATGGTAGAGCCATTTCCATCCAACTTTTACATAATAGCTAAGTGGTTAGAGCAGCCACCTCACTTCTTCAGTTATTTCAGGGAATGGTGCCCTTTCCTTTAGGTTATAAAATTATCTGAATGCTAATGCTCTCCAATGTGCTCTTTGAAAGTTGTTTTTTGTGCATTTAGGAATCCAGAAATCCTGAGGTCTAAAGAAGAGTGAGGAAAAGGATGCCTGGATTGTAATTGGTAACATATGCAAGCAGGGGTGGAAGATGCTTTTCTTGGGTTTTGTACCCAGAATTCCTTCCGTTTTACTGAATCGTGGAGTGGTGCTAAAGAATCTCAAAGCCGATTTCCTTTATCTTACTTGTGCTTTTTTCTGTCTGATAGTGGAAGAATTAACCACACCCAAATTCATTTCACTCAGTGACAGACAGATCGTAGTGTGGTCAAATTCACTGTGATCATTCTGTGCAAAAATAGCAAAATGCTTTTTATTTTGTCCGCTAGAGTTTGGCTAGAGCCACATCTTCTTTAGGCATAATTATCACTAACACTAAATACAACTGCTAATGTGTTTAATAACATAAACATGAGAACTCTTGTACAATTTGTGCAAATGAATTGTTAGGGAAAAATGAGGGTATGAGACAATGTGATTAAATATAATAATAGGTAACTTTATGTAGCAACAAATAAGGTGAAAAGGAATAATGAAAAATACATCCGCTCTTGTCTGAATATGACTGTGAGCTCTTTTAATGGGAAATTTTAACAGAATTGGAAAATAAAAAAGAGAATAAACCCAGTGTCTGAATTATTAAAATAACCAACCCCCAATTTGCTTCAATTAAAAACTTAGAGATGCTCCCAATGCTTTGATTAAGAAAAAAATTAGAAAGTTTCTTATTCACCTCAGCAGGCAGTTCTGCAAAATGGAAGGTCCCTGTGCTCCTCTGAAGCCATTTAATGCATATGTGAGCATGGATTCCCAGAACTATCTATAATGCATATAGTGCTTTCTGCTCTCAGTGGCTTTTTTTCCCATTCTCTTTACGTCATTTGCCATTTGTGAGGGTTGCCAGGGTAATGACCAATCATCCCTGGAGAGATGCCTGCTAGTAAGGACAACATAGGCTTTCTCTTTTTTGGTATTCTGCAGTATGTATTTGAGAGCTATTCTAGCATCAAGATTGCAGAACTTCTGTTTAGTTAGCAGGGAGGGAAAGTTTACACAGTATGAAATAACAGCTTACAACTACTGAGGTAAGTGAGGATTTTTCTATTTTATTAACTGTCCTGTCTGGATTTATTCAAAACACTGAGCATAATTACTTTATTTTGTTGTTGTTGTAACACATGTAGCTGACCTTGAAATTAGAGAGGTTTTGCCTAATGTGAACAAGGAAATCTTAGTAGTGCTGCATATACAGGAGGGCAGGATTTTATTCTCTTTGTAATTATGAACCCCACAGCCTCTCTCACCGCTGCAATCACCATATACATCCACTCATCCCTCAAATATTTTCAGAAGAATTAATTATAACTAAGAAACCCACAGAGTGTTGTAATGAAGATTTCAGAGCATGAAGCGTGGTTGCCTCTCAGGCAAATGGGAAGTTCTGAATACTCTTCGTTGTGCTGTATGTATATATTAGGCCACATCAGCTGGCAGCTGAAAATCCAGAAAGGAGTCCTGTCCCATAGGATGCTGAAGATGTTGAACTCCTGTTGTTTTTAAATGTTGTCTATTGAATAGCCACTTGCAGGCTCATAGGTAACTCTTTGCTCATCTATGGACAATGACAAAATAGATCCTCCAGACTGCAAACGTTTTTTCTGGCACTGGGATCAGTAGTGTGAGCTGGCAGTGGTCATTCCCTTGCAGAATGGGCCCAGATTTTGGTTTTTTGCATGGGAGGGCACCTAGATAATACATGAGAAATGAGGCAAAAATAATCTATTTAGACATTCCCAATGACCTCAGAAGTTTCTATGAGGTATTTACGTATAGTCTGGGTTATGGCATATGTGACTGAAGTGGTTGGTTTGGGATGGTTTCATTTGGTTTTTGTTGTTGTTTTAAATGACCCCCCTTAGAATTACTCTGGCACAGTTTCTTGTTCGTGTGATGGCTTCCTGGGAGAGAGGGACAATTGCTGAGGTGGTTGGATTGTTTTTCTGTAGAATTGCCAATATATCAAAGTTCAAATTATTAACTGTCTAGTCAGAATTACTGTTTGCTGCTTAATGTATGTTCACCTACACATCTGCTTCACATCCTGACAATCTCACCTGTGCTGATGGGCAGGGCATATATTAACCAGTATAAAGCATATATTTATTTCACTCTATTTTGTGCTTACTGCAAATACATACAGAGTGTAACTTTGGCTCACACTTTTCCCCAGTAGAAAAATTTATTGGGGCACTTAATTTAATGTGGTAAATTCCAGTTACTGAATTTTAGATGTTGCTATGTGTTCAGATGTGTTTATGATAGCTTTGCATTATCAAAACTACTGGAGCACAGCAATGAGTCTGGATGTGTATATGTGAGAGAGAAGAGAATTCAGAGGAACAATTTTAAAAGTCTGAGATGAAAATGATCTTTTCATCAGGCTGTTGAGAAAATATGTTTGTTCAGAAAGTAGACCTGTCTCCTCTTTCTAAAAATTGTTACTGTTTTTTGACATCTGTGTGCTGGATATCACTTTCAAGCAGTTTAGGATATGAATAATATTAAATGCTTACACTGTAGGGGAAAAAAATCAGTAAGCGCAAAGAAAATTTATTGTTATCTAATGTTTATCTCAATTCCATATGATTTCACTATTTATAGTAATCTGGGAAGCAGAACCACAAAATGATAGTTTTGTATTATTCTTGGTGGTGTCTTTTGACAGAAAAATAATATGATGACATTTAGATAAGGCATATTAATTAGTAAAGTAGGATTTCAAATGAGAAATTCAGAGGTGAACCTTTGTGGAGAAGATGGTGGGTAACAAGCCTCAGTCTTTATCCCTCTGTCCACCTTTTTCCTGTCTATCTGCTTCACCATCTCTCTTTCTCTTGAAAATGCTCCATGGCTGTATTATGCAGAGAATAGCATTTACTTCCAGACAGTGGGACAGAGAGAGGGAAGCTGCAAGGAGGAGAAGGGAATGAGCCTGCACTGTGAATTGCTCACAGTACAACTGCCAATAATTAGGGCAATATCTGTGGCTCTGAGGAGAGATGCAGGAGATTGGCAATTCTAATTGTACAGCAGCTTCCCATGTCTGAGAAGTCAGGAGGCAAAGGGCAGGGAGGAATGAAGGAGAGCTGTAGGGCTGGGTGGAACCAAGGGGGTTTAGTGGTGCTTGTACCAGGAGTGCAGTGAACCAAGCAGCAGAGAGCTCCAGGGAGCAGGCCAGGAAGAGATGGGGTTCCTGGAGCATCTTGGTGAAGCTGGCATGCAGGGTTTGGGGTGGTGAGCCAGGGAGCAGGGCTTGGGTAGAGACATTAGAGCCTGAGATACAGTGTTTGCCCAGTGACACAAAGTGCTGGTCAGCAGTTGGACCCTTTTAGTGCCATGTCTGATGCTGGAGTGGTGAATTCAGATTGTTATCTTTATCTTGTGCTTTTGAATACATAGGAAAGAAGAGGAATAATTAACAGCACAAACTGATCTACTGACAAAAAGTCAGGCTTCAGACCTGGATGGGAAAGTATGGCACAGGCTGAAAAACAAGAAGAGGCATGTCAGGATGGCAAAAGAGAAGTCCCTCCTGGAGAGACTGAGACAGGCTGGATAAGTGCAAGAATGTATAAAAACATTCAGGAGCCCAAACTCCTCATCCCTTGAGAAACAGAAGGCAAAAAAATAAATGAAGGTGAATAATCATTGAGTGAACAATAGTTTCTAAACATAGTATATGACAAAGCAAATCACTATTGATAACAGGATTAGTGCTATCACTGCACTGGACATCTCAGTCTGAACTGTGGCCTTTGCTGCTGGAGGTCAGTTCTCCTGACCTGATGGATTATTCTATCTGGTAGACATCATCTACCGGATTTGGCATAGATTACTTTTTTGGTTGGTTGGTTGGTTGGTTGGTTTGTAGGTTTTTTTAATGAACAGTATCTCTCTGGATCTATATCTCACAGGAATACTGTGAGTTTTAATTTGTGACTGTAGTGATTAATGAGACCATCAGATGAAAAATTTACTAATTCATTTTTATCAAACCAAAGCCTTATGGTTTTGTATTTTGTTACCACTGTTTGGAATCAAGGCTGTTATTTCATTACTTGGGCCTGACTGTCCACTGGTGTGAGTAAGCATAGCTCTGTTGCTTCTGGGATCTGGTGATGTAACTCCAAAACTCTAGTGTAAAATCACGGTACATGTGTATTCAGAGCATTAGAGAATAATTTAATTGCATGAACTTAGTTAAAGTGGCCCCAGAAGGCGCAGGAATAGTTGCAATGTAAATGTCTGATTTTAAATTGTCAGTTACTGGCATTTTTGAAAAAAGAATGGTGAAAATGTGCTTTATCATCCAAAACTGCAATTCAGGAACACAACAAAGGCATGCAGAAGGAAAGTTACTGTTGCTTGACCAGAAATATGCATTGTTAGGAAAGGCTGAAATTCAGAAAGTATTGCAGCATTTCCAATGTCTCTTTTAAGGTGTGTGGTAAGGTTCACTTTGAGCAAGTAATTAGAGAGGAAATGTTTTGTGGTTTAAAACAGAAGTGGTTGACAGAAGATGGGCATTTTAAAGCACTTTACTAAAAGCTTCCAATTTATACTTTTAGTCCTATTTTCAAAATATTTAACTTGAGTTTTATTGTACATCCACAGGCTCTAAGATTCAAAGAGAGATGCTTTTGAACATTCCATCACTTATTGCTGAATTGTTACATATTTGCTGCGTGACGTCAGACAAGTCCATTAAACACTTCAGGGCTTGTTTCTTCCCCTATATAAGCTGGGAATTAGTAGTATTTACCTTCTAAGACTATGGATGTTTCTGTTATTCTTTGTGCAGTGTTTTGAGTAGCCATGTTGTTCAAGGCCTAGTTACTTAGGTATGCAAAGTACTGCAGCACACAGCCCTGTGAGATCCCCCAGTTCATCTTGCTTTTCTGTTGTAGTTATAAGGTCAAGTTGAAATAATCCCCATGATTATAAGAGCTTGTATGAAAAACTTTCCTGGAGAGCAACATCTGTTATCTGGTGGTAATAGTGATTCAAAGGAGCTCTTTGGGAAGAGAATTCAGTCTGTCTCACATGAACAGGATGACTCAGTAATTCATATTGGGAAAAAGAAACGTTCTCCAGGCCTCACAAATGTGATTCTGGAGACTCATTACATGCATTATTGTGTGCTTTTGTGAAGCTCCTGACACAGCACAATGCAAATGGTTTCTGGCAGCCAAGGCCCTGTCTTCCAGCAGCAGGAATGATCCTAAACCATCTGCAGTGCCAGGGCTGCACACAGACCCTCCTTCCTCTGCCATTCCTCAGGGGCAGCACACATGCCTCTCATTTCTCACAGCTGGGTGCAACAGCAAGGGACAATGTAAACTGTTCTGTACATGACAGGACCCTGCCACACACCTACCCATTTACTGGTAAGTAATTAACAGCTGTGGCTATAGCCTGGGTTCACTTCTTCAGAGAAATTACATTCCTCTGATGGGCTCTGGACATGCACATCAAATTTCATGAGGATTTAATTTTATTTACCATATTACCTGAAATTTGAGTCAAGTTCAGGCCCCATCCATACAACTGCCCTTGCTTCTTGAGGCCTTCACGTGAAAGCAGCCTCCCATTTTCACCTGGATAAGGGAACAGGTACCTTGCCAGCATGTGGTGGGAGTTGGTGACTGACACTACACACCTGAGCTCCATGTGGCTGCTCCAGCCCCATCTGCTTTCTCAGAGGCTTCTGAGCAAACATTGCCCTGGACCAGTGAAAGTACTCATAGATGCCTCATTTTTTTAGTGTAAAAAGCTCAGGACCTGAAATATTTACGGCTTAATTGACTGCAATTCCTATTGACTTCAATGAGTGTTTTATTCAATTAGGGACTGCAGAATTTACATCATTGCCCCTGGCTTACATCATTGCAAATATTATTAATGCTTATAAAGCTTTTGGGGATCTTTCAGGCTTTTAGTCCACAAAGTGACTGCAATGTGAAAGTCTTGCTCGAGGGTAAGAGGAGTATTTATATCCATCTCATCTTTCATTTACTTATTCCTGAGTCTCTCTGTGCTATTCCTTTGGGAATGCTCATATAAAATCTGCAATTTAGCAAAGAGGGGGAAAGCAGAGTTGTCTCAATACAGCAAGATTCAAGTTTCACTTTGCACATTAGATGTGCACCTTTCTTATTTTCTTGCCTAAAATGTAAAAGTGAATCTGATTAATTTTAATCTCATAAAATGTCGAGATG
This sequence comes from Corvus moneduloides, assembly GCF_009650955.1. NCBI lineage: Eukaryota > Metazoa > Chordata > Aves > Passeriformes > Corvidae > Corvus > Corvus moneduloides. The sequence goes on from NC_045485.1 coordinate 21,031,199, forward strand.
AAGGCACAGTAAATTTAGAATGAATATTGAGGAAAGTTGACACTTTCTCAGGGGTGAGCATGAATACAGTGACTGGAATTAAAAACTGTGCAGATTGGAGCACCAGAAATTCTGGCAAAAAGAACTAACTCAAACTGGTGAGAAGGGTCAGGGTGGCTTGAAAGAATTTTTACCTTTCTAATCTACATGTGCTATAAAACCAGTGTTGGAGTTACTATGTGAGTAGCACAAGCAGGCCCTGTGTATCTTAATTATGACATCTCAGCCTCTGACTACAGTAGGAATATGGATAGAATAGAAATCCTTGTGCTGGCTCTGTGTTAGGCCTGGAGAGAAAAGGGATAAAGCTTCTTCTCCTTTTCATTCAGTGCCTTGGGAAAAAGTTGTGAGTAAACCATTTCACATATGCAGTGTGTACTTGCATTTCATACTTCTTTTTATCCAGAAACAGCAACGAAACATCTAGAAATAGATATATGTATGTAAGTAAACAAAAAAGATGGAACAAGCAGTTTTAGGACATGTCTAGTAGAAATCTGATTGCATTTCAGACAATATATTCTTACTAGAGATTTTCCCAGAAAAATCTGAAGAAAGAGCTAGGAAAAGTCACGCATATATAACATGCATGGTTTTAGGTCTGTTTTAGCAAAATTGGAGAAATGTGTGTGTGGCAAAATTGATACACTTCCCAGGCAGAACACTGACTTTATTCAATTCTGTCATGGTAGGTGAAGTGAAATTGGACATAAAAATAAAGGTAGCCTCCTTATAGAAGGCATTTTTTTTGCAGCAGAGAACACAATAAATGTTATCTGTCAGGGAAAGAAGCAGGCTATTTAAATTCAGGCAGCATAGCATCTTCAGTCGGAAGGGCTATTTTTAACTTCAGATGTAGCTTAATTTAGAAACTGAGCAGTTGAAGTCCCTTTTTTTTTTTCCCCACTTCTCCAACTCGTGATTTTTTATAATGATTGTAGATACCCTTGTGCGAAGATGCTGAATAGAAAAAGAAATACATTATCCTGAGCTTCAAGGTCATGAAAATGCACATCTAAACAAAGCAGCTTTGTGGCAGTATTGGCATACACGTGTAAACACAGATCAGATGAGATCGATGCACTGTTTTCTAAGCATAAGGGCCACTTTGGCAATTTGCCAGGAGGTTGCATTGAATTTTCATCTCCATTTATGCAAGATCTTACCCAGATCTGTATTATTTTGTGTAGGAAGTGCTGTAATTGCATATAGTCCTATACAATGTGTGATAAAGAGAGTGTAAATTCCAGTGGTTTCTAAGGCAGAAATATTTATGAGAAATCTGGCAGTGATTTCCTGCATTGATTTTTCTGAGCCAGCTTCTTGTATTTGGCTTTGTTTGCAAGTTAATCACAAGAATTGAGAAGCTCATTTAGTTATAGAAGATATTCAGAATTAAGAATTGCAGATTTGACTCTATTAAGTGATTACAGGCTTTTTAATGTATTCAGATTCTGAATATGAAAAAATCCTCTCACAAATGGAAGTACTTCCAAGATGGCTTGTTGCAAACACTCTTCTTGCATAATTGCATACTCTGTGTCACTCAGCATTCATCTGGTGAATTGCAGTAGCATTTCAGCATAAACCTCAATTCAAGCTGGATTTTATAGTTTACCTGTTCAAGCTCAGCCAGAAGCGATTCTGAAAGCTCTTGCAGTCGTGTAACAATAACAAGGAGTGGAGAAACATGTGCCATTGCAACAGAAATAATGGGGTTATTAATAAGCTGAATGTGACATGGGAAAGCTGGCTCTATTTCTGAGCATAGTGATACCTTCACCATTAACTCCTAAGCACACACAACTTCATACAGTTCCTGAGATTTTGCTTGGAGGGTTGAGCATTTGTGCACGCACAGAAAAGAGAACTTTGTCTGTAGTCACCTAAAATCCTGCAATTATATGCGAAAGCTTCTGCTGCCATTTATTCTTTAACTTATGACAGCTAGAATTAGAGGCTTTCATGCCATTGTTTTTATACACCGGGTAGTGTGATGTAGTGTAGAAAGAATATCATAAAACAAGTTCGAAATTTAGAGTTATAAGCATTAATGTTCAATGGAGGCTAAAAGGAAATATCATTTAGAGACTGGACTTCTTCTGAATTGCCCACTTTGGATGGGGATTCTTTCATCTTCCTCTGAAACATTTGTTTTTGAAGAATGCTCCTTTCCCTGGCTACGTTCTGTGTGGAGGGAATATGGGAGTTAGCACAGAAGCTGTTAGAGCCATTAGACTCTACTGTGGGGTTTCCTTAATTCTCTGCTGGCCACACAAACTTGAATTAAGGCTGAATTTAGTCTCTGGGAGGCATTTTAGTAGGAAATTCAGACTGTGATGCACAGTTTGGATTGGGAATGTGAATTCACAGCCCTTTATTGAAGAGGCTTTTCTTTACAGTGAAGCAGCAGTATTTGCTGAAGTGTTTCAGCTTTCAAAAGAGAATGTGTTTTTCTCATCAAAGACTTGATCTGAAGCTTGTAGCAAAGGAAGCATTCAGCACATACACTTTCTTGTTTTAGGTATGTTGGTATGCTGTCAAGAGTCAGGATTCAGTTTGCCTGTTAAAGAGGTTTAAAAAAAGACTAAAACCCATCCAAAAGGAGCAGGGGGGTTGTTAAGAAAAAGCTGAAATCTTACAGAATTGAGGGCAATATTTTTGGTCTTACAGAAACACAGGGTATGCTCAAAATAAATTTCTGAATGGCTTTATAAAATCTAATCAGCTTGAAAATAAAACTGTCCATTTGTATCTGCTTTGTTTTCATTCAGTTTGTAGTACAGAGGAAAACAACTGGTGTGAGACCAAATAGTAATTCTATTTTCAGGCATTCAATCTCTTAAATAACAAGTTTCTTTGAAGAAATATGGTAACACACAGATGATGAGGCTTTGGTAAGGCTGGACTTAGAGCCTTGAGTTTCAAGTAAAGCTCAGATTTGTCACAGAGCAGCAGTAATGTACTCAGTGACCTAAAAGGAGGTTGCAGCAAGGTGGGTGTTGGTCTCATCTCCCAAATAATAAGTGATAATAAAAGAGGAAATGGCCTCAAGTTGCACCAGGGGAGGTTTAAACTGGGTATTAGGAAGAGTTTCTTCATGGAAAGGATTGTCAAGCCCTGGCACAGCTGCCCAGGCCAGTGGATGTGCCACCACCCCAGAGGTATTTAAAATATGTATAGATGTGGCATCTGGGGACATGGTTTAGTGGTGGACTTGGCAATGGTAAGTTAAAGGTTGGACTCAATGATCTTACAGGTCTTTTCCAACCTAAATGATAATAATTATTTTTATTTAGTAGTTTTCATCCACAGATCTCAATGTGTTTTATAATGAAGGTCAATCACATGCATAATGTACTGACTTTTTCTTAAGAATTTTATCGTAATTTTTCTGTTCAAAAAGTTTAAGCCATCTCCTCTCTGTCACTTGTTACAGGACAATGTATCAATGTGCTCTATGCCCACAAATGCAGGGAGGACAAGAAGTAGACTGGAGTTTTTATTAAGCAGTGTGCTGTCTTCTCAGAAATGGGAAATGATTTTATCAAAGTCTGACAAATTACAAGAGGCAAATAAATTGATATTCAGGTGAAGTCCAGGAGACCAACAGTCACTGTAGGTCTATAAAAAAGTAGTGTGCTATTCCTGTATAAGGATTTCCACGAATCAGGATGAAAGCAGTTCACAAACATATGTAGGCATCATCATCCCATGCTCTTTCATCTTGAAGGAGATGGTCACAGACGAGGAACTAAAAATAGTCAAATTTAAGAGCGCATGCTCCTGAGAGGGGATCAAAGACTGAGATGCTGTTTAGGCATGCAAACAACCAGAAGTATCAGAGCAGGAAGAGTGTGGTTGAACCAGTTACTGCTCTGATAAAATCTGCTACTTTAGCTTCAGCCAAATTTGATAGTAACAGAAATGGGGCGCATGCTCCTGAGAGGGGATCAAAGACTGAGATGCTGTTTAGGCATGCAAACAACCAGAAGTATCAGAGCAGGAAGAGTGTGGTTGAACCAGTTACTGCTCTGATAAAATCTGCTACTTTAGCTTCAGCCAAATTTGATAGTAACAGAAATGGGGTGCAGAGGCACAGGGAAAGAGATGTGTGAGGGAATTCCTATTGCCTGACCTTGCATGCCTAACACAGGTGCCTAAACAAGGAAGGCAATTTTTCCTGGATTACTGAGAGATTAAATACAGAGGATGTTATTTCAGAAAGTAATTCAGAGTCCACAAGTATGGCTTCTGCTCTGAAGCAGCTCTGGAGGAGCTGGACACCCTTCAGTGATTTTGTAGGAGACTTGGGTAAAGTGCCTGCCCTAAGCCCCTGGGTTGGTGTTAAACACAGCCCATACAGAGCCACTGCAATGGCAACTTTGTACCCAAGTTTGATAATATTCTTTCCTTGGGAAACTTCCCTTTTCCCCTCAGGCTTCTCTTTCTGTTCTGTATATGACACACAGATCTTGTGTGTGGAGGCTGAATCATTTGTCTGAAGGACAGAGTCAATCTTAGGTCTGTGCATTGCATTTTTAACCAAGTCAGAGACTCCTCTATGTTCCTACCTAGACATGGGAGGTTATTTCTCCAATCAGGGTAAACTTTCATAAAAGTCCTTGGCATAATCATAACTTGTGTTGTTTAGTTCAATAAGATCTCCGAAGAGCAGAGCAAGGTTCATAACCAAACCAAGAGCAATAGTTTTCGTGCCATATCAGATTTAATAAGACAGCATTATTTACTTGGAAGGTATGTAAAATTTGGGTTTTCATTAAAACAGGTTTTTTTTAATGCAAAAAAGAGTTATTTTTTTAAAATTTATGATTTAAAATACAGTTTTCATTTTAATTGCTGAAAATTTTGCATCCAGGGCCTAGCTTCAGAAGTTCTTTGCAGCTGACTTGCAGCACTATTAACACTTTTCATGTTTCTCTGTGGCACTTGTCTTGTTTAATACCAGACAAGGAGCCGTGTGGGTGACAGCTCTATACCAACACATCCTAACAGACAGATGCTATGATTTGATCCTGATACTCACTGTATGTTTTACTTAGTGCTGCAACCGGGAATGAAAAATATAAGCACCAGCTTTTTTCCTATATGTATGTCCATAAGAAAGCCTGATCTGGTGTAACATAATAGGAAGCTATTTTTAGACTAAATGAAGCAGGGGAACAATGACAATAATATGTTTCATGGTACAAGAAAGCTGACATTGGCTGACATTCATCACCAGATCTTGCATCAGCATTCACCATCCCTAAATAAAGCAGTAAGAAGAAACTTCCTCCTCCAATTAAGTGGCCCTTTATACAGAGGAGATCAAATTCAGCTGATAATGTCACCAGGAAGTGTGTGCAACATTTAAAATCCGGTTGGCAGTGTAAATACTCATTCGTTGAGGCAGCTGTGGCAGGGGTACCTCCTGTGGCTGAGCACTGGGTTGAGGTGCAAGAGGGCATCCCAGAGCCAGAGAAACCCAAGGAGGAGCAGAGGGCTCTGGCAGCTCTCGTGAGCAGCCTTGGGAGATTGCAGCTGTGCTGGGGAGCACAAGTGACCAGGAATGCTGTGGACAGGGATAAGGAGGGCACTGCTCATAGGGCTCCAGCCCAGGGCCTGCCCTGGGTCTCACACAATGGTGGGCACTTGCCCCACACCTGAAACCACTGTTCGTTCCTTATGAAGTTCAACAAGAACAAATGTATGCTCTTGCACCTGGGGAAACATAATCCAGGGTGAGCTTCCTCCATTTAGATTCCAGCAAATGATATCCCACAGGAAGTTGTTCTTGAATTTGGAAGTGAAGGTGGTGAACACAAGAACTGTGAGCTGGCTAAAGTTCTATTCCAAAGAAAGTGGCAAGGCTGGAGAAATGTTGCTAGTGATGTTTCTCTGGGGTTAGTCCTGGGACCTGGTCTATTTAATATATTTACCAGTGTGGTGAGGCGAAATTCCTAGGTAAGACACGTTGGGAGGCATTGCCAATGTTGAGGAAGACTGGGTTGATGTTCAAAAAGGATTAAGGTAAATTTTTTACCAGCTTGCTGGTGATGTCATATAATTAAGTCTCGTACTGTACAAGCCAGACACATTGGGTTCAATAATAACCTCATCTATAACCTGGGGCTTTGTGAACTGTATGTAGCAGAGATGGAAACAAACCTGAGTGCACTTAGCAGTGGAAGGATGAATGTGATAAAACATTGGAGTATAATTGGGTGGGGTAGAAAAGATAATGCAGTCCTGGAAGGTGAGAGTTTTTAACAATTTGGAGGAAATATTGGTGCCACCTTACAATGAATGTTAACTTCTCTAGAGTATTTCTACAGTTGCGTGTAGCTATTTTCAGAAAAATTAACTTAAACTGTGAGAGGTATAAAGAAGAGCTACAGGATGAGCAAGGGAATGGAACTTCATCTTTTAAAGGGAAATTAGAAATGCCTCCTGTACCCAACCAAATGGAAGTTTCTAGGGTGATGAATCATTTAATACACTGGGAGCAAATACTGGTGAGTGGAAAGGTTCAGTGTCTGTGATCACTGTAGCCTCTGCTGAGATCACTAAAAAAGCTGCCACTCGTAGATTGTTCAGGAGCTTTCTTTGTGATGTGGGTAGTGGACTGGTGTTAATTCCAAAAGTCCACAAAAATTTTGTGTGTGACACTGACAAGAGGATGGCCAGTAAGGCTGTGTTTTTATTAGTCCTGCAAAAAGTACTCAGCAGCCTCAAAAAACAAATACCATTTTTCAAATCTTGACTGCAGATTACTTACAAGAGAAAGAGATTTCTTTAACTGAGATGAACTTGCTCCTGTTTGGTCTGTTTGGGCTGGGCTGTGGTGGTGTCAGTCCCTCAGCCCTGCCTAAGGAGCCAGCTCACTGTGCTGAGATCTAGGTTTGACTTGGGAGAGCTCCGTAAGTGCGGAGTGTGCTGACATCACGCTCCCGAGGGTGTCAGTTATTAGCTGCTAAGAATAGTTACAGGCAAACACAGAATAGAAAAATCAAATGTCTGCTTAAACCACCAGTGAATGGGAAGGCAAAGAGCTTGAGCTCAGCTGAGGGGCTTTCTGTTTAAATGCAATGGCAACAAGGTTGGGCATCACCCTGGTGCAGGTGATGCTTTAGGATTTGGGAGCTGGGAGAGCCCACAGAGACAAGTTCATCCCTGGTGCAATTCCAGAACTGTCATGGTAAGTGAGCTTTTTGTGTTTATTTCCCTCTGTTTAGGTTATCTGATCTGAGTGATTTGTGTTTTCCAGTCCTTAGTCTAACGATGGGATTCACAGCACAAGAACCATGTCAGTGTTACTGCCAGTATAATCACAGTTCTATTAAAAGATAAAACACAAAGCAATACTAATTTTGCAAAATGAAGTGTTCAAGGTTACGAAATAATGTACAGTGAAAACTACATGTGGGCATAGGTGGTGCCTCCAGTCTCCGAGTTCAGGAAAGTATCCTGCTCACCCTGTGTTTTGGGGCTATTTGGCATAAATGTTACAACCTTTAGGCCTTGATTACAGATTTATGAGCTAAGACAGGCTTGAAGACAGAGGTCACATTTTCAGGTTTTAACTTATTTCCAGTTTTGTAATGCAGACTTCAGTTTAGTGTTTCTGTGATATGAATAAGGTGTTTCAGATATTAAACTGTTCCAAATTAAAGATTGTTGGGGAAGATGAAACAGGAAAACCTTGTAAATATGATTGCCTGACAAAAGATTTTGGGAATATGAAAACTACAGGCAACATCGAAATGAAAGCCACTTTTGAAATACCAGGTCTTAGTTACTGAACAACTAGAAAACAATGGTATGGCCACTGAAGTAATCCCCTCTTGATGGAACAATACCCTCTGCTTGCAAACAGGTCCAAGGGTCAGAGCAGACCCTACTAGCTCAGCAGAAGGGGTCCAAAGAGTAGTTTTTAGAAGTTAAGATGTAACACTCTATGGTAATATAAGAACTCTTATAGGCTGTATGTAAATGCTATAGGATTTGTATCTTGTATTAGATTGGTTAGTGACAATTAGAATATTCAGTACAGAAGATGATTTATTGTATTGTAACCAGGACTTCAGACACTTCTATTCATTCTCACTTCCATTCTCTCTTCTATTCACTTCATTCCTCTCTTCCACTTCTACTCTTGCTCTTACTCTTGCTCTTACACTCTCTCTCTCTCACCTGCTTACTCTCTTGGGCCTGCTCAGAGCTGAGTCAGGCAGCTCTGAGCAGTGCCCCTATACCCACGCCTTTACAATAAACCGACTGTGTCCCAAGACCTGCCTATAGAGATCTCCATCCGTCTCCGTCTCCGTCTATGTCCGTACCCACCCGTAACCTACAAAGATGATCTAATTTAAAAAAACACATATAAATACAGAAGCAATATAAGACGAAAGTTAAGATTAACATAGGACTGGGTGTCTCACAACCTTTGAAAATCTCATCTTGGCTTTTTTATACTAATTAGGCCATGAACAGAAATGTTCAACTAGGTTTATCAGTGCTCTTAGGAGATCCTCTAACCTGAGGTACTCCTAACGATATTTTTACACTTCTTAATTTACTGTATAAAGGCAGGCAGGGGTAGAAATATCATGCTGTGACTCTTCCAGACAAACACAAAGTTACAAATTGGCCTGGAGGTCCCTTGGCCAAAGTATAATCTTTGTCTCACCACTTCGTACTCGCCCACAACAGCTTCATGGTGATTCAAAACCATCAGAAATCACTTGTAGCTATCACTGGTGCCCTTAGCAGGGAGAACAACCTGTTCTCCCTCCAAATTTGGCACCCTGGCCCCAGACTCCCTGGTTTGCAGCCAGTGCACAGCAAAACCTACCAGTCTGCTGATCCTACAGAGCCTGACTCACGTCTCTGCCAGCCCCTTGCAGGAGCCTTTCCCAGAGGGAATGAGGAGCTTGATGGATGTGGTGCTGCAGGATGTCAGAGTGTGCTAATGAAGCAACAGATCCATTACAGTATTTAGCCATTTTGCAAGATCCAATTACAGGAACTTTGTGAAGTATAAAATAGTTTGATTTTACCCTGTGCTTATCCTGTAAAAGATGATGTCTCTAAAATATATTCCCATCCTATCATTATTTCCGTGTGCTGATTCATCTATGTTAAATTGTTTAGAACCAGGATTTGATTCTGCCCTATTGCTTATCATTTTTTTGTAAATCTGTTTGATAATTGTTATGGATAAAGATGAAGAATCCCTGGGTATTCTGCTTGCAGGGTGTAACATGTAAAGTAGAAGGTTTTCTTGCAGATCAGAAGGCAGGACTGACGTAGGAGTTATTGTCTAAAATTACATTGTCTCTGTTATGTAGGAATTCAGACAGTGATTGTGATAGTCCCTTTTGTCCTTTAAAAATGAGAATTTATGACTCAAAAGGTGCTATGCTGTCAGTCAGAAAATTTTTCCATTATACTGAATCTTATTTTTAATGGTGTAATATCCTGTTCTTTTGGGTGCAAGTGTGGTGTTTTGAATGCAAACTGATTTACAGTCATTTTCTTCAGTCTGTGAAACAAGCACCAAAAAATAAAGAAAAAATAAGATGTAAGAAATTCTATATTCGGTGTTATTGTCCAGAGGGGTAAACTATAACATAATAAGAAAAAAAACCTGAAGAATTTTTCCTCATTTCAAGGGTTTTTGAGTTTTATTTTTTTTAGGAAGAGGACTATGCTTAGGTGACTCTTGCCTGAAGGAGCAGCATCTTTAAATGGGAAGCTTTTATGACATAAAGTGCATATGGCTCTTAGCATGTGGCCAACTTCTTGTTTAGAAAGATTTCCTGCTGCATTCGTTTTTCCTTGCTGTATCCCCCGAGGGCTGAACGTCGCTATCTCCTGCAGACAATGCAGCAACGCCCTGGTTTTGTACTGGTGAATGATTTTCACATTCACAAGCTGTTTCAGTGTTCCAGAGCATTGCATTGTTCTAGCATGGATTTATCTGAATTCTTTCATAGAAAGATGATTCTCTCTGGTTTGGGGGATGCCATCAGGGATAAAGGCACATGCAGTAGCACAAACAGCTGAAATCTCATGGCAGACTTTATGTCTGCTTGATGCTTTCCCTGATGGCCTTGACACCAATTATAATGTCACTAGAGTAAAATAGGCTCTGCAAAATGTGATTTTTCTGTTGGAATGCTGGCAAAGTAGTGCCGATGTGGCATAAACTTCTATAGGTGGTGGCACTCTCTCATATGTTCTGTTTTCAAGGTTAAATACAGAAGTGCACAAAACACTCTCAGCAAGAGGTAGAAGTACCTGGGCCTCGTGGCCTCTGATTTCAGCTGAGCAGTCAGACCCCTGTCCTTTGCTTTTTTGTGTGCAGATGGACCTGCCATGTATGGAAATTATCTCAGCTGAAATCAAAGCAGTGTAGAAAACAAAATTGTGTAAATGTCTGTGAATGGATCCCCCTGATTTTTACAGAAAATGCGAGAATGGTGGACCTAAATAATCGACAAAGTTAGGGTAAAAGTCTGTAAAACGCCTGTGGAAGTACATATTAATCAGTTTTACATGTCCCAAACTCTATCCCGTTGAAATTATGAACAATTCAACAAAATATATTCTTGGAATGTACTTAGATCAAATAGCAGGAAGCTGAGTCCAGGTACAGTCAGACTGGAAATGAGGCATATGTGTCCAGTGGTGTGGGTCACTGGCATAGCTGGAGGAGAAACGTGATGTTTCACATGCACAGCAAACTGAGGGTTTGTCCACATAAGACTACACACATGTAATCTGAATTAACATCAGCAAGTTAAGGGATCTGATGCACAAACTTCTCGGGGAATATGGCTGACTGTTGCTGTAAAATGCCAGACTGAGAGATCAGAATAATCTCTCTGGCTGGAAAATCCACTGATCCATAGCAATAGCTCTGTTCTGTATGTGCATGGCAGACAGAGAGCAAGAAAAGGTTTTCATTCTGCTGCAGAAGAATATATTAATGGTCTTGTCTCACCACAAATTTTCACAAAATTAGATAGTTAGATTGTGTACAATCTTGGCTCATCACCAAGACTACTTGCCATAAAATTTCTGACATCAGAAGAGGGACACCTGTATTAAAGTGAAATTTGAAGATTCTCTAATATATAAATTTGTGAGATGGAGTCCTTATCCATAGCAATCATGTTGTCAGCAATGCTGTTTGTTTGAATTAATGCTGCAGATTGGATCTGGTCGTTGATGCTGATCTCAACTTATATGTAGGACATAAGCTGAATACATTACATTTTCTAACACGCCTGGCCAGAATGCTCTGATGCAAACACCAAAGCTGAAGTAAATGGGAGCAGGCAGTTCTCAGCTTGAGGTGCCAGGCCATTGGAAATTCCAGGTTCCTAAATGTAAATGTAGTATAGATATCCAAGCTGAAAGGTGTCTCAAAAATACAGCCAAAGATTTATATTATTCTGACAACACACTGGAATCAGCTGACACTGAGCCAAACCCAGCAGAGGAGTCTTTTGATGTATTTCAAGAGACATGTTAAGTTCAGTGTCCTGAAACTGCATCTGTCACCGCCATCCTCTCAGGAAAAAAAACCTAAGAAGGCTGGTTTTTTGTTTTTTAATCGTTAACTTTGCACTGCTGTGCCTTCCTTCCTCTCTAAGCTTCCCTTTTGTGTAGATGAAACCTAGTGATGCTGTGTTTGCCTATAGGCGTCCTTTTTCCTGTGAACACAGAAAACCCTGAAGAACAAATAAACTGTTTAAGTTGCTGATCCTGCATGTTTGCAAATTCATTGGGAGATTTGGCTCACATGTAAGGACACAAGGATCCGGCTCCTAGGGAATAAACGTCAAAGAACATGAAAAGAAAAGCCTTGGTAGGCACTAGGACTATAAGAACAAAGAGTGCTTCCAAACTGCAGTAGTAAAAACCACTGGGAAATGTGGGATAGTCTGACAGAAGCAGTTAAGAATGATGGTTCTGAGTCAGGCACTGAATTGGAAAAAAAGAAAAAAGAAACAAGAAAAAGAAAAATGAAAAATGAAAAAAGAAAAAGGCTTGATCCAAGTGAATTAAAGCCACTTATATTCCTGGAAATGAATTATTTCCTCTTTATCAAAAAAGGAAAAAAGACAAAGAGGTTAAGAATGTAATTATATGTTGCAGAAAGAATTATATGGCAATTTCTGTCTCCCAGGTTTACGTTCAGGGTGCAGACCAAAACTCTGATACGCTGCCTGACTTCTGCAGTGTCTCAGCAGTGTTGCCTGTGCTGCTTATTTACTTTTCAGCACTTCCTCTCAGAGGCTTTCTTGTAGCCCATGTCCTCTGCAGGCTTTCAGAGGAAGCTCTGGGTATTATTCTGTGTCCAGAATAAACAGAAAGCACAGCACCGTCTTCTGTGCATAATCCCTCTCCTTCCCCTGTGAATTTACAAATACTGTAGGAAAACAGAATGATCACAGAAATAGCTGTGTTAGAAGATCCCTCAGTGCTGAGGACTTGGTTCCCTGCTTTGTCAGGGAGTTCAGGCATATCTGTGACATCATTTACTGTTTACCTTGCCGAGGCTCCAAGGAAGTGCCAAAGCCTGTGAACCACCTCCTCCCTTTCCCATCTTGAGGTATTTTCATTCCATCCATCTCTGCCTGGACACAGAGTGCCTCAACAGTGTGGCAGGGGATGTTTTCAATGCACACTGATGTTTTGCCCAGTCATATGTTGGGAGGGAGCGTCCTCCCACTGGTATGAACAGTATGACCACAAAGGAAGATGAACAGTAACTGCATTATGTCCTCCAGAAGATGGATGGAAGTGAGAGGGAATATGGTTTTGTGAGCTGTATTTCAGGGCCTTGTTCACCAGTTGCACAACATTGCTGCATTTGTTTCCCAGTGTTTACAAACAAAATTAAATCAAGGTTGTAAACCAGAAAACCGTATTCATATGCGGTGTAGATTGATGATAGACATAGCATAAAATGCTAAAAACTAGATCAGCTGCAATTAGTCTTTAAAGAACCTAATCACCAATATGAATTGGACAACCAAGATTTCAAGTAGTTAACTTCCTTCTGTCCTATATGTTCACTGTCTTTTTGTGTTGTGTGGTTTGTTTTTTGTTTGTGGTTTGGTTTTGTTTTTTTTTTCATGGGTGGAAACTGTTTGGAAATAAATATACTAAGATTCAGTTATTCCTAAAACTTTGTCATTTAATGACAAAAACCATTTGCTTATGAATGCATTGAGGTTGCTGCACTGGGCATATCCAGACTCTGCCAATCATCAGAGAGGGTCTCTGTCATTCTTAAGTGGCTGAAGGGTAGAAAAGGAGTGGGGCAATTTCCTACAGACTTTCTTCTGCTCTCCTGGTATGATGCCTTGAAGTAGATGATGCTGCTATATCACAGAGACCACCAGTTTAAATTAACTAGGATATAATTAAGATTATAAAAACAACCCCAAAAGTTTTATGGGGTTACAAAGATCATTCTCTCATTATCCCAAAAAAAGTTTATTTCTTGCTAGTTCCCTTGAGAGAAGAGATAAAAATTGCCCTTTTATGGGAAGACAACTGCCCAATAGATCACCAGGAAAAGCAGTCTGAGCATGGGCAGGGCTGGCTGGAGCCCAGACAGTGGGACTGGGACTGGAGAGCCCCTGAAACAAAACTGTGCAGCAGAAGCTGCTGCAGAGCTTCCCTGGCAGGTGCCACTTGAAGATGCCTGTGACAGCCTGGCCTGGGGGAGTCCAAGATGATGCAAAGTGAATGGGAATGAGAGAAAAAAAAGGCAGTGGAACAGTGGGAAAAGGAAATATTCTTGACTTTGTGTGCTGAAGAGATCAGACCCCATTGCACTGGTGCAGGGTTTTGAAGGATGTTTTTTGTCTTAGGCCCTGACTCTGCCCAAGCCAATTTGTCACCAGTTTGATACACAGTGATGCAAATAGGCACCTATCCCTTGCTTCCCTCCTCACACAGACACACATTTCTGCTGGATTCTTGCTTTTTAGCACAGTGGTGAACCAACAGTGCTAAAGCACCACCTGTTTTGCTGTGTCAAGGGAACCAGCTATCACTGCAGCCATGTCACTAAATCACATTACAACCCTTGGTCTAATGACATTTGTATAGATCTCCAGCTCTCTACTGTTTGTCACTAATCAGGGTAGTCTGAAGATAATCATGCAGGGACATTATCCCATTTCTGCCTTATCTACTCATTTCTGCAGTGCACACACAAGCCAGCATGGCCTGACTTCTCCAATTCCTCTTGCTATATTTATTTGTCTTCCTTTTAGCAGAAATAATTGAGGGATCAATGAGGTTACTGTGCCAGGTCTATTTCTCAACTCTCCACTTCCCTATTGCAGTGGGATCTTGCAGGAAACTTGAAGAAATCCAAACAATAGCCAAACCTCTTCTCATATTTGCTCTGAGAAGCCAACCCTGCCTGTGTAATAGGCACTGTTGAACATGATTTAGCCTTAAAAGTTTAAATATCTTTTTGTTACATCCCAATGGAGACAATGTTAGGGTTCATATTAGCACTACTGAGTGCTCATTTGTTCTTTCTGGTTTTTAACATTGCAAAAAGATTAGATAAATTTTCTTCCCTGTTGCAGTTGCTTGAAACTGCAATGAATTTCGTGAAATGAATGGAATTATTTAGGATTTTAATCAATGGAGCTGCAGAATTTAGCCAACCACCTTAAAACCATTGTATTTATTTCTAAGATTCAAAATGTTATATTAATAATTTAAACAATTGTAGAGAATATCCTGTTGTATTGACCTTGAAAATGTTGTTAAACATAGTAAATACAAAACATTTTCTTGCTAAAATGAAAAAATGAAATGCTCAGTCACTTGGAGCTTCACATGGAAATCATCAGGAAAACAGCTCCTGTTCTAAATGGAGCTGTCAAACTGACAGGTTGCAATAGAAACCTATTCCCAGCTATTCAGTAGTAACAAAAGATCAAGACGATCCAGTTTCATCAGGCCATCAAAGAGGGAGACTTGAATTTGTTGAATTCAAATCAGTTTTCTCTGTTTGCTTACTTAGGCTGGTCCTAACTGCAGGATTGTAAGAAATTCATAATAAACGGAGCTGTTACTCATTCCAAGAACATCAAATAGCTGTCAATTATAAGGTGGCAGAGACTTGAATAAAAATGAAACTGCCTTTTTTGAGAAATACTTTGGGTTGATCACAGCCACTTTGACGTAAGATTCTCTGCATGTGCAATTAGCAGCTCATTCTGGCAGTTTCCTTATGGGAATTTTTCCAGGAGTATTTGATGCAAATGTTTCTGAGAATCAGCTGTGGATGCACTATGAGGATAATTTAGAAATCTTTTCTGGAAAAGACACCTCTGTGGCTGCTGTAGTTTAAACAAGAATGTACAGCTTTATTGATTCCTGACCCTTTGTCCCTGTCCAGCGTTCAGCTCCACCACTCTAATCCAGCCTTTTTTCCTCTGGAGTAATGGAAACCTCAGGTTTTTTCCACTTGCTTGTTAATGTATTTGGCAAGATACTTGGGGCTTCTTTGCAAAGGTGCTACTGCTCTGCTGATTGACATTCAGCATGGGCAGGCAGAGCAGGCCATGGAAAGAAGCAACAAGCCAGGAAGGAACAAAAACCTTCCAATCTTGAGTTCTTATTCCAAGTGTCTTTGAATCAGCAGCTCTGGGCCCTTCCCAGCTCTTGAAGGAATGCCAATTCAGAGCAGTGAGTGAATAAGGTGTGTGTGGGGGCGACTGCTTCCCTGTCACTTGTGAGAAGCTTCATTTTAAAAAGTGCCTCTTCTTTTGCTGCATTACAGGGGCTTGGATGGCTCCGAGGAGCTGGGAATTGCTCACAGAGGCTTTTTGTTCATGGCCTGTTGCCCAGTCCAACCCAGCCCAGGCCACGAGTGACCAGGAGCTGTTTCCGTGTCAGCCCAGCCTAATGGATGATGTGAGCTGTGCCTCAGTCCAATTTCAGCAGCAGGAGCATCACAAAAGCCAGCACTGCCCTTGTCCCCAAGTGACTCTCTTGCAAGCCAGGGCTGTTTTGGGGCAGGGGAGAGCCAAGGCTCTGGGGGACCAGCTGCCTCCTGCCTCACATCCTTCCCTGCACTCGGAGGGGGAACTCCAGCCTGCGGAGCTGTCAGGCTGATGCTTTCCCCAGCACTGGAATGACACGCAGTGAAAACAGGCTGGCAACAGGAACAGAAATCAGGAGCATCTTGGGTTAGGAGCACGGATATCTTCTGGTAAAAGATACACAGAAGAGCATGAATGGTTTCATTCAGAGTTTTGCACCAATGCCCTCTGTGTATGAGGAAAATCATTAGGATGCCATTAGCTCTCATGCGTTAAAATGGAAAATACTTCTTTATTGTAATCTCTAATTTTATTTTACAATGTTTTTACTATTTCTTTTTTGCAGTTTGCTTACTTAGACTCTCAGACTGGTCATTTTCGCTCTGCTTAAATTTAATTTCACTCCTTTGCTTGCTCTCTTGTTCTTCCATCTGAAAAGCTTTCATGTTGGGTAACTTGCTCAGCAGCAAGGATAGAGGGAAACAGGTGGGCAGGCAATCTGAATTCTGATTTTGGCTCTGCCACTGGCTGCTTGGCAAGCTGTTTACACCACTCTGTGCCTTACTTTCCCAGAGAAAGAGATTCATAGTTTAAGAACAGTTCAAAATCTTTGACAAAAAAGAACCGTGCAACTACTTAGTGCTATTTCCTGAAGGAAAACACATGTAAAATCAGGTATTTTATTCCATGTGCTCCTTAAAATGTCTATCAGTTAAACCCAGTAAGCCTCTGTTCTTCATTTTCCTTTACTGAATTAGTTCTAAATGTTGAGTCATCATCATTGATGCCCACATCCAAACCACCACAGACATCTTAGCCTTCAAACTGCAAAAAATCCCAAATGTTCTGGATTCTTCAGCCCATTTAACGTGTGGTATGTAAGTAGCAAATCCATGTAACTACTGAGACATGGCTACAGTACAGATCTGCACTGGCACTGCAGAAGGTATGGATTGCTCTCTCCTTAAGCTTTAATGTTCTCTCTATTCCCTCCCTTTCCAGTTTAATTTGGATAAAGTGTTCACCAGCAGGACACAGTAGTTTGTTAAGGGCACAGTTGTTACATAACTTTATATTACTTACAGCCCTATAAAAGTGTTGTAGATAACACCAGAGACAGTGTTGTTCCTCTACCTTGTTCCTCCATGGTGCCATTTCCAGTACTATTGATTCACAATGGAACCCCTTTTCCCTCAGGAATGGCTGGGGTCAGAGCAATACCGTCGATGCTGATGGAGGTGAAGAGCCAGCACCAGCATTATGCTGAAAAGCTTCCTAAAAATGGCCTCTATCTCCTTGCTGACCTGGAAACTCAGCTTCTTGTATCAGATGTCCTCATTCATGACCATAAAACCCCTCTGGGTACTAAAAGTTTTGTAATTTAAATGGCAAAACTTCAAAACTGCAAGCTTGAGTACCACTGCTGACAGCTTGGTGTAAGCTCAGCCTCAAGTCCAGGGGAAGATGAAATACATCTGTAATTATTCTGAATTCAGCACTTGACTGCAGTGAGTATTTCTTGCTGCACAGCAACCGAGGGTCAGCTTGGATTCCAAAAGTGGATTTGCCGTTTTTATTGTAATGCAACTGCAACACAGAGTTAAATTCTTGTTTCATTTTACTGATCTTCACTGAAGCATTTTCCAGCGGCACCTGGGAGCTTGGTGTTCTGCAGCCTGCAGGAAGCTGCCAGGAACTGTGCTCAAGGGGACCGTGTTGAGGTTATGTGCAGCAGGGCTTCAGATGTGAATGTGCTTGTGGGTGGCACTGTGTGAATACACGTACTGAAAAATATTACACCTGCGATTTCCTAAGATTGGGTAGCAGTGGAATGCGAGAATCTTTCATTAAAAATGTGAAAAGCAGTTTGGTTTTGTTGTGATTAGTAAGTGGCTTGTATCTGTAAGAATTTCTAAAGGTAATTAATGGACCTGATCATGCTTATTCAGTTGGCTTCCTGTCTTGTTCATGAAAAGGCCAAACAATTTCTGAACAGACTGAACAAAATAGTACTTCTTTAATATTCCTCTCTTCCTAATTCCACACTTTCACTACACATGTCAGTTACTGAATGCTTTGTTAAGCTCCTTTCATGACTATTAATTTTCTCTTTTGCCTCTACTCATTCCACTTTATACCTGGCACACAATGTTAATGTCCATTATGCTCTTCATTTGTTGAGGAAGTAACTGAAAACTCACAGAAAGTGATCACATTAGTCCTTGTTTGCTCCCTACTGCACACACCGTAAAATTCTGGGGGGTTAGGATGAGGTTTGGTATATGGTAAAGTAAACGTAATTTCCAAAGCAGGATGTAGAAAATGCCATGCTCAGAATCGGTGGGAGAAGAGCTACTTGGCTGAAAAGGACTGGGAAATTTTTCAAACTGAGAGTTAAAAAGGGATCTTCGTTGTTTCTGCCCCTCCCATCTGCTGTTCTCTGCAGCTGAAAATGGGGCAGAAAGCCAACATTGTGACATTTGAGCGGACAGCACTTTATGGAAGTGTCTATTACAATGCCACACCCACACCCATGGTAGAAAGGAGCCTTCTCCCGGGCCAGGGCAAGCAAAGGTGCTGCCAGAGTACAGCTGATGTGAGGCTTCTTTCCCTGAGTCTGGCATTTGTAGGCAGACTCTTACATTTTTCTGTGTAGGTTTAAAATGCAGATTCCCTTTCCTCTGCTTGCTTACTCCTCTCCCCCTACAGAAGGAATAAGAGGATTTCTAAAACACACTGTGGAGTTTCCTCAGCCCTCAAGTGCCAGCCTTGCCAGTGGGCTGGGCTGCAGCAGCAGAGAACGTGCAGAAGCACCGTGACTGGGATGAGCTTTGCCTTTGCCTCACCGAGTCATCTCAGACACCGGTGAAATACCCTGCAAATTACATCAGTGAAATACCCTGCAAATTACAGTGAGCACATGAAGCCCACGACTGATGCCAGTGTCAAACTGATCTTAGAAGGGAACACTACAGATCAAATGGCTTTTTCAGCCCCTTTGATTTCTGCCGCTGTTCTTTTACAATGAGCACTTTCAGCAGTTCCACGAGTATCCTTCATCATTTTATCTGAAAGAAATATTAATATATTCAGAAATACATGCATATATATAGGCTGCACGTAAAGCATCTATCCATATATGCCCACTCCCCTTTCTTCTATTTAAATAGTGTTTAGTGATTGCTCAGTTCTCTTGAAAGGATGAGTCACCTGTAGCTGCACAATGATCCAACTGTGTAGCTTCATCAGTTATTTTACTGGACCTTAACAAGTAAATACACTGGCATCCACTGTCATTATTTTGGTTTGTACTTATATTATTTTTCCTTAATTTTTTTATTTGAATTAAATATTAGAGAATTAGCATGAGGATAGAAGAGGATCTGCTGGATTGTCAGCCCTAGAAATTGAGGTTCCCTGTTTCTTGGTAGCACGGGGACACACAGCAAGGACGTTTCCCTCCACCTGCCCGTTAAACAGCGATCCATGGACCAGAGCTGGTGGTGAGCAGCCAGTGCAGGTGCCTTACACATTCCTTCTGGGAATTCTAGAGAGACATGGCCACAATGTGAACTGAACTGCCACCTCAGATGCTTTTCATGTGGAGCATCACCTGGTGTGCAGAGAGATCACCACTCCCTGGTGCTGTGAGAGGCCACCCTACATCAGCAGAGCCACTGACAGAGTGACAGGAGAGGATCTGTCACACTCCAGCTGTGCCCTGAACGAACAGAGGGGTCGGGAAGGAAGGAAGGAGTGAATGTTAGACTCCAGTGAGAGTAAAACCAGGAGATTGAAGGTAAAGCAGTAAAACCTTTGCTGTCATATTTAGGAATGAACTGAGGAAGGGATATCTGAAGGGGGATATGTTTTCCATCATGTATATATAGAATATAAAGATAATATGTGTAATCTTGCTTAACAGAGTAATTAAATCAGTAAATTAAGTGAGCTTTTAAGTCTCGTGCTCTCCATAAGGCTTGAATAAAACGAAGTGAGATTGCTCACTTATTAATAAGGGGTTAAGTGCCATTTTAGTTCCTAGATCTGGAAAAAAAGATGCAAAGTGAGGGAAAAGAGATGTAGATTAGCACATCTCACCTGAAGAGCTGCAGACTGCAGTGGCAGAAGAGCTGTCAGACATTAACAAAGAATGAAGACAAAGCAAAAAGTAATGGTCCAGCTGTGGGGTGGCCTGATTTAACCAGTGACACAAACAACCCTGAAAGGAAACCAGCCTTGTCACTGTAGAGGTGTCGAGGAAGTGGATTGCTCCTTCAATAAATTAATTCTGAAGTCTGAATGAGCAATTTATTTTTCTTTTGTTTTCCTGAAGTCAGTCAAAGGGGTTGTGTGATTCAGTCACACCAGTGCAGGGGATTCCCTCTGGATCTATGTCTCTTAGATATGGGTTGGGAATTTTTTTTTTTTCCTTTGTCTTGTCTCCTGAGCAAACATGACTCCTTCATTTATTTGAATGAAGTGTTTTGGGAAGCAATTAGATAATGGGCTAATGAAATGTGGGGGCTTTCTGGTAGCCCTGGAAAGTACCAGGCTGACAGTGAACCCTGCCTTTCTCTGGAACCAAGAAAAGACATGCAGAGACTCTGGTGGTATTTTTAGTCATTTAGATTATACGTGTCCCTGTCCATCTTTGTGCCTTTTGGCCTCAGCCCTGCCAAGACTGGGAAGTTTTTTAGAAAATGTCTCATTGCTTCCTCATACCCGTTCACTGTTCTAGCACGGTGTTTCACAAATTTCCATCCAAAGGGTGTTTAGGGTGCTGCTGGAGCAGTCCTGGCTGAGGTTTTCAGTTACAGCTGAATCAGCACAATCTCCAAACAGGTTCTCTTCCTCTGCCTTCCCTTTGGAGGTGTTTCAGACTCACCGGGCAGGAATCCAAGCACCATAGGCCTCCAGTAGCATTTAATCTATCAGAAACCAAAGTTGCTGCGTTGGCTATAGTAGCTCATAATTCAAAGGGAACATGTTAGAGAAACTGATCTGGGTATTGATTTTAAAAACTAACCTGGCACTGTGTCCCAAGATTTCTCTTTCACTGCAGAACAAATTGATTCCTTATATAAATTCTAAAATAATACAAAGCATATTGCAGAACTGGCATAAGAATGGCTCCATTAGGGGTAACTCTGCTTTTGCAGAGTGGGGTTTGGCATGTGAAACCAGTGATCAGAAGCAGAACTGGATAAAAGCTGGTGGTAAAACGCTGCCAGCAGGAGAACTGGGGATTTCTATTTCATTAGGAATTTGTAACATCATCTAATAAATGACTAAACTGACTACACAGTGGGTGAGATGAGTTTTATAAGGAGGGGCAGTTTCTGTTATCCGTATTGGTTGGTCCAGGACAAGATATTCCTGTTTGCCTTGGACCACCACAGCAACAGCAATGCCACCCCTGCAGGATGAGTTCCCCTGTGGAGAATCCTGTCCTGTGTGCTTCATTTTCACAGCCTGCAACTGAAATCTTCCCCGTCTCCCAAATGAGTCATAAGGATAAATTATGTAATTTTAAATGTTTTAATTAGCACTGGAAGGACAAAACCTGATAATTGAATAATATGTAACTACCCAAATACCATCTGAACTTTTCTAGGGCTTTCCTTGCTGCCTGTTACTTTCCAGAGTTGTTTGAAAACAGATGAGAAATGGTGTGCTCATTCTGGGATGGTATCTTGTCAGTAATCACTATTCAGGGATCTAGAGATTGTACTAGGAAAAATGTAAGAGAACAAGCATATTTTAAGGGAGAACTATCCTTGTGCCAGTTTCTCCCCTTTATAAAAATTTAAGTTACTTATATGGTGATACGGTGACTCTGAGGCAAGTGTATTTTCCTCAAGTGTGGTCCAACAAAATCAAACCCACCCCTTGTTGATTTTTGCTGTGTGATCACTCGTTAAATGCAAAGTAAACACATTGCTAAATGGCATCTGTCCTTTGGATAAACAGAAGACAGATGTATTGCAATGCAGGGAAGCACAACACAGACTTTGCAACCAGGACAGAGCCATTAAAATAATTGGCTTGAATCAGTTAGGGGATGTGCACTTTTTTAAAGACTGATTTAGGGTAAGCAATGAGCTGTTTCATTGCAGTATGGATTGTATGCTCCAGCATGTGCTGTCATTATTACTGAGCCCTTTATCAGTAACATGCTAATAGCTCAAAGATTGCTTTACTCACAGAAGTTATGATACTCATGTAAAATATTTTGCAAAAATTTGACAGTGTGTGTTGCTGAGGGTGTGTCAGACCCGTGCTAACAAGATGGATGACGCTAAGAGTCCCATGGTTGGTGCTGGAGGGCTGAGCAGGGCTGCCTTAGGCTGACTGTGCTGAGGCTCTGACTTCTGCAGAGGTGTCCCTGTGGCATCAGGGTCAGTGGAGCAGGAGAAACTCCGAGGTGTGGCCAGAGCATCCCACAAATCACCTATCCCATATGTTCCCAGGTCACTTGTTGGCTGTGGTTGTAGTTTGGCAATTTGATTGCAATAGGAGCATCAGCTGTGGAATGGCCAGACAGATCCACAACACAACTGACAACCCCCTGGCAGTCAGCCTCCCGTGGTCTGTCTGCTTTCCACATGCCGTTGTAAGGAGGGCTGCACCATTATGGGATGTGGGATTGCAGCTTTGTGAGGAATACACAGGATTTGAGTACCCATTCAACACTTCACTTTTTTTCCCCCCGCATTACTGATCTGCAAAGTTCAGCGGAGTCAGTTCTCGCTACTAACCAAAGAGAAGCACCACACCCTGCTGCGTGCTGAGGGGGATATAGGACTTTAATTGATCACAGAATCAGTTAGGTTTGGAAAGACCTCAGAATCATCAAGTCCAACCTGTGACTGAACACCACCGTGTCAACCAGACCATGGCACCGAGTGCTGCTTCTAGTCTTTCCTTAAACACCTCCAGGGATAGTGACTCCACGACCTCGCTGGGCAATCCATTCCAATCCCTTTCTTTGAAGAAATTCCTTCTAATGTCCAACCTAAACATCCCGTGGCTTGAGACTGTGTACTCTCATCCGACCGCCGGTTCCCTGGGAGCAGAGCCTGACCCCACCCAGCTGCACCCTCCTGTCAGGGAGTTGCAGAGAGCGATCAGGTCCCCCCTGAGCCTACTTTTCCCCAGGCTGAGCCCCCCCAGCTCCCTCCCCAGGCCGCTCCAGCGGAGCATCAGCCATGGAATACTGGGGGCAGGAGAGGGGCCGCCTGCCCTGTGGGTGCTCGGGAAGTCGAAGGCTCCATGGAAGGCAGTGCTCCCCTTGGCTCCACGGGGTCCCCACATCCCACCTCCACAACCCCATTCTCACCCTTCGTCCCCACAGGTCCCCATCACCCATGTCCCGCTCCCTGGACCCCCATCTCCGTGTCACTGATGCCCCCCAGTGTCCCCACCCCCAAGTCCCCATCCCCAGGGATCTTAACTTCAGGTGAAATCTCTGGGTCTCCACATCCTTTGGGTCCCCATGCCCTGGGGTCCCACCACCACCCAGGGCTGTCGCGCACAGGCCCCGTGTCCCCCGTGTCCCCCGTGTGCCCCGCGCGGCTCCGCTCTCTCACGGTTGTCACACGCGGGGTGACAGAAGCGCCGCCCGCAGGGGGCGTGGCCCCGTGAGCGCTCTGACGTCACGCGGCGCTGCCATGGCAACGGCCCGTCACGTTGTCCGGTCCATGCGGGCGGGGCGGAGCCGCTCCCGCCCCAGCAGCGCCATGGCGGCGGCTCGGTGACACCGCGCTCCGCGGCCGCCCGGACACCGCAGGTACCTCCGCCCGGGGCATGCCCCCGCGGCCGGGCTCTGCCCGTTCCCCGCGGCTCCGCGCGGCCGCCCCAGGGCGGTGCCCGGTCCCCCCGCGGCTCCGCTCACCGCGCCGGGGCCGGGGAGCCTCGGCCGGGCGGGGCCGCGTGGGGCCACGGGCCGCGCTTCCCGGCGGGGCGGCAGCGCCGGCCGCTCCCGCGGGGCTGCGGGCGGGCGGGCAGCTCCAGCGCGCTTTCCGCCCGGGCCTCGGAGCCCTGGGGCGGGCTCGGCCCCAGCGGGGCGGGCTCGGGCTCGCCGGTCCCGGGGAGGTCCCGGTGCCGCGTCCGGCGCTGCCCCCGCGGGGCCGCCCGGGAGCGCCGCGCCCGCCCCGCCCCTTGGGCGGCCCCATCCGCGGCGCTGGAGGGGGGGGGGGGGGCATGGGCGGCACCACCGCAGCGCCGGCGGGGGGAGGGGGGGAGGCAGTGCTCGGGCGGCGCCGCCGGCAGCGGCCCCAGCGCCTTGAGACCCCGGCAAGTGAAGCCCCCGGTAAGGAGACCTCCGCGGGAGAGGGGCCGGGGCAGCCGCGGGACAAGGGCGCGGTCCCGGGGTCCGCCGGGAGAGGCGGGGTGGGCGGGCGGCATCACCCGGTGCTGTCCCGCCCGCCCCGGAGCGCTGGCACGGCGCGGGCACAACGCCCGGGCTCCGCGGGGAAGGGAGGGGCCGGGGCAGGGCCGCGGAGGGTTCCCCGAGGTGGTGCCGGAGACGAGGGGCTGCGGAAGGGAGGGAGAGGCTCGGTACCCTGGGCTGGGAGGCGAGGAGCGGGCGGGGCGCGGGCAGAGACCCCCGGTGCTGCCGGGTCCGGTCCGGCGGGGATGCGGGGCGCCGCGGGGTCCCTGTGGCCGGGGAAGGAGCTGCTGGGGGTCGTCAGGGGCAGCCCGGGGTGCGCCGTGCCGGCCGGAGCGCGGGGCGTGCAGAGCGCTCCGGCCACCCCAGCAGCATCAGCTGGACCGGCGCTTGGGGTCCAGGTCTGTACAGCGGGCAGCAACAGGCGGCTCCTGGGCTTGGGGAACAGCTGCGGAAGCTCCGGCTCTCGGTTGCGTACCTGGCTAGAGCAGCCCAACCCTCGTTTGGGTTTCAGCATTCCATATGTCGGCTTTGTGGCGAGGGGCTGTGACTTGCATGCCTTGCGTGACTGTTGTGGCAAAGGTGAATCGGAAGGTGCTCCCCGTCTTTAGGAAAAGTGCAAAGTCATTAGGTGCTTTTCGTGTCATATTTTGTAGGTATTGCTGGTTTTCCCATCCAGATTTATTTTATTTTTTTGAGTCTGCTTTTTTATTTTTGCACTTGTTGCTGAGGTTATCACGTCCTCTAATTTTTAATTTGATTTCTGTTGGAAATTGTGAAAAACAATCCAAATTGCTAACAGCTATAGATGTGGTAGACAAGTTTAGTTTATGCTGTAATATTATCTGAACTAATTCAAAATAAGCCTCTGATCTGTTCCCTCCTGTTAATTACACAGTTGAGAATGTTGTCTTTTATTAGACTGGTTATTGTAGCTTGGAAAGTACATGATTTTCCAGGATGGTTTTCAGTTCTGAAATAGAAGCAGGGTAAGTCTAAAGGCTAAGTATGAGCTGAGGAAAAAGGTCCTTAATTTAATTAGGTGTAATCAGTTTCTGAAGAAACAAAGGAGTAGTTGCTCTCTGCTGGGTGGAGAGTACTGGGAAGGGAAGGGGAAAGAATGAGAAAATGGTGCAGAGAGAGGAGACAGGTACCAGCCTCTAAAACCCGCTGTGAAAGCGCTGGGAGAGATGAAAACGGTTCCTGTGGGAGTAGCGGGGACATGAGTCTGCAAAGTCATGGGAGTGTTCAGAGGAAAACCTGAAGCTGCTTCCTGATTTCTGTTAGAAATATGGGAAGTGATGTAAAAGATGGTCTAACTAACCTGACAATGAAGTGTCAGCTATAGGAGATGTAATCGCTGGTTAGAGCTGGGGGAAGTCTGAAGCCATGCTAACAGGAATAATAACTGTATCAACAAATTAAGATGAAACAAACCACATGACAAGCGCACACTGTCCTGGAAGTCTCTTAATGGGATGGGAATCTTCAGTGTTTTTTTGCAGTGTTTGTTTGTGATTCTCAAGCACGATAGCTGTGGTGAAGTTAATTAGTGCTTCCAAAGAACAGACTGATGTTATCTGGGAAGAAGGGGGCTAGGGAAATGAGGGAGATTGTAAATATATGGATATGTCTTGCTGTGTGTCTACTATGGCAAACTATAGTTTGAATTATTATTTCTCTAAAATGAGCAGTTCTTACAGTGAATAAGGTAGATGGGTTATACAGATTTAATAGGCTGAGAGCTAAGGTTATAATAGTATATACTAACACCTTTCGTCTCTTAATCATAAAAAAAATTGAGTTTCAGGTTACAGAGGTGTCTTTTTCTCTCTTCTGTATTGTTAAAGTGTTACAGCAAATAGCTGCTGCTCTATCTGTACTTCAGCCGTTTCCTGAGTGCTTGGAAAGTTGGTCTTGATTAATTGCTCAGGTCATTTAAATCTTAAGTAAAAAAATTTCTGGCTACAAATGTAATGTGTTATGTTGGATAATAAAGTTTCAACTGTATCATGTTGCTTACTTGAGAATTAATACATCTAGTGTTTACTTTGTCCAGCTATTCTAATTTTCCATTTTCTAAAGAAAAATGTGGGATTTAAAAACCTCACTAGAAAATCTTGGAAAAAATATTTTTGAATACAGAACTGAGTATTTCTCTCCTGGACCACTATGGAACTTTAAAAAAAAGGCACAAAATTTATAAATACAAGATTCTGAAGGTGAATAAGAGCTATAAATAAATCCCCACAGTATATAGAGAAGTGATCTCTCTTTTCTGCAAGTCTTTAATTTATGACTGTTTTGTTACCGAAGGCAGTAATTTATGTATTTTTATGTCTCGGAAGTCACTTTGAAATGTCTTATCAAAGTAGTTAGAAATTCAGAATCTCTGTGCTTGACGTGCAGTGCATGGTCCTGGAATGTAAATACTTCGGGACAGTGATAATACAGTGATTGTGTTTTGTACTTAATACTGTCTGGAAATATCAATGCTCAGATTAATGCAGCTCCCAAGTGCCTGGAACCGGCTGTTTAGAAAGTATGCATAGTATTGCTAATCAAGAAAATATTTTTTAAGTTCCACCAAAATTTTTCTCCTCTCTAATTGGATGCAGACCTGTCACTTAGTTCATCTTCTGAAGTGTGTAATTAAATTTAGTTGTTATTGTTTCGTTCTTGTATGAAACTTCTGTGTTTTGCAACCCAGAGTTTTGTAATAGAATTTACATGAAAGATCTGAAACAGAACTAAAGCAAATGCTCCTGAAAAACACAGAATGTGTGCTGTTCTCTTGAGGCTGTGGTTTGGTACCTGACACCAGTGCAGAAGGCTTCATGGAGCTTTCTGGATAACAGGAGGCAGGGCTGGACAAAGCTGCAGCTTTAAGTAAAAGGATGGCACTGTTCAGGCTTGGGGTCATGTCTTTAGCAGTGTTTGAACAACAGAATTGTCTTTGCAGAGAGTCTGAAACAGAAGAGCAAGAGGGGAACTTGTGAATGCTTTGAGTGAATGTCAGCTTGGATGCCACCAGTGATACTCGATGTGCTGATCATTGTGAGTCGCTGTAGTTACTGTGGAGCAGTGCCGCAGTGAGAGCTGGGCTGAGGGTTTATAAAAACCAGAATTAATGCAAGTATAGAGGGACACTGGCTGGCAAATAGTAATGCATGCAGTTCATTGAAGACAGTTTCATTTCCTTTAAGATGTCTCAGCTCCCAAAAGTTTGTGAAATGCTGACATGCACTAAGCCAAATTTTGATTCACTTACTGTAACTCTTGCAATCTCTTGCCTTCTCAAAGGGCTTAAACTGGAAAGAAGGGGAAGATGAAAGTGCCTGATTGTATTGTAGAGCAGAAGGCACTCTCAAGTCCCACCTATTACATAAAGTTAGCTGTTTTTGGCAAAACAGGCTTGACAATTTGCATGAACTATTTTCCTCCTCCTTACGTTAGATCTCAGACAAATATTAATCATATGGATTTTCAGTGTAAGCCAAATGTTTGAGTCATTGTGAATCCCGGTGTTTTGCAACATTAAAAAAGCTGAGTAATGTTAAGATTAAAATTATTTTATAGGGTTTTAATTTTCAAATGGGGTGGGGAGGGGGACAAAATGAAATCATCAAATCAATCCCAGGATTGAATGTGCTTCTTAAATGAGATTGAAACTCTTGGAGCTGCTCTCAGTGACTGGATTGGCAGCTTTACAAGAACAAGTCACCTCATTGCAATCAGCAGTGGGAACTCTTGGACCTGCCTGGTTTGTTTTCATCATGCAGGTATTAATTCAGGTGGTCAGCATCTAGTCTAGCACAGAGCATCCAGGCAGTTTCAGAATAACTTGATGATTTAATCTTGTTGGATTATTTTTTGTATATGTTTTTCCTGCCCTATATATATATATCTATCTTTTAGTGTAGTAACTGTTTCTAAGATAAATTGCACTTGTGTAAGTTTGTTTATATATTGAAATGCAATTAGTGTGGTATTTGTGTGCATTTGAAATCTTGCATTAAAATTAAAGATGGTCATTTACAATCTGTTGTTGAAATGTGATATTTAAAATTGCTCTCTTTAAAATAAATATTTTATCTCAGTATTTTTCTGGCTACCCCTTGTGTCATAATTGATTGCTTTAGGTGATCGTTCATGTAAACCAGTTTTATTCCTAGTTTGGAAAAGGAAGACATTTTTCTTCTTGCAGATTCTTGATTTGAGTTGAGCTTAGTTGTTACTGAGCTGAAAGAAGTATTCAGATTCCACGTATAGATGTTATGCTTGTCAAAATCTGATTTCACACACTAAATTTAGTGTGTACCTAGTGATTTTGATCAGTTTTGATGATTTGACTTTAAGATTTTGACAGTGCAATGTAATGTTACGGTACTAAAAATAAGTAAATTGGAGTACACTAGGGCGTAGCTAGTTAAATTCTATAAAAGCTTTCTCCCCCTTCCCCAGAAAAATTTGAGTTAGGTTTAGGACCATGGTTTTATCTTGTGTTGCTGTTGAGAAGGCAGACTGGAGCCCTTTGCTTGTGCGTGGTGCTGATGGGAAGATCTGATCAAGTTCTGTTGTAATCTCAACATTAGGCAGAGTTAAAAAAGTAGCACAGCAAAGTTTCCATGACAGCATTAAGTCCAGATGCCCTAGAATTTCAAGAAATTAATCATGACGTTAGTACCATTTTCCTTCCATTGAATGGTAGGGTAGGAAGGACATAGCAGGGGGGTTGGGTGCTCCTGACATCTCAGGGGAGAAGAGTAGTGGTCCACAGGGAGGTGTTACAGCTTTTTGTAGGACAGTGGATGCCTGTTTTCAGTCTCACTGACTGACACTTGTTGGACAAGAAACTTCTTCATTGCTTTTTCAAGTAGTTTTAATACAAGGTGTCTAAGTACAAAACTAATTGAAAGTATGGAGAATGAGGTGGCCCAGAAGTAAAACTATGGTTTTGGTGCTACAAACACAACTTTAATTTCTCAGATGTGCACCAGAAAAGGGGAAACTCCTCTTTTGTCTGGGAAGCATCCCAGAAGAGGGAGCTGGATTATTTATTTATTTTTATACAGAAGAATAAAAATAAGATACTAGTCCAAAGTAAATGTCCTGTAAATGAGTATTTAATGATGTGAGCGCTTCACTGCAGTTGCCCACCTTTAGGAAAAAGCAGCTAATTTGGAAGGTCAGGTAGCTGGAGATGGGAAGTCATTAAGGCTTTTTTTGTCCTGCTCATCTGTTACTTTCTTACAAATGCAGATAGATGGGCATCAAAAGCTAAACATGCACTTTGAAAAGGGGTGAAGAAAGTTGACTTTTCCTGGCGGTGCTGCTTCACGAGCTTGAGGAATTCTCTGTTCTCAATCTCTACAGAAACCTCATGACCCTGAATCGGAGGGCTTTGGTAACTGTGACAGGATGAGAGCTGAAAGGCCAACAACCTTAGCAAACAGTTAAATTGCTGCAGTTTCAGAGCTGAGGCTGTGTTTGCCTTCTCATTGAGTCAGGCATCCCCGTGCTTTGCTTGCAGCTTCTGGAAGCAGGAGCTGAAGAATCTTTAGCCATTTTTACAAATCTGTCAGTCACCACTGCTGAGGAGAACTCAAATGGTGGAATGCATATCTCAAACATTAAACCCAAAAGATTTCCAAGAGCAGTGTCCTCTCTGTGGTGAGGGCTAGAACAGACAGGGATTTAGCTGAGCTGCTGTCCTGGCTCACTGTGACTGAGACATGTAGGGAGCATTTACAGGAACAGAAGTTCCAGTGGATTGGAAGACCCTTGAGCAAAGCAGGTTGTGCAGCCATGGGCTCTCTCCTGGCCATTACTGATTATTCCTGTCTATAACCTCAGGCTTTGTCTCCACAGGGGAATTCTGCTATTTATAACCTAGAGAGCATCATGTGTTCCTAAAAAAGTTTTCATATAAAAAAATTATATTTGGTGGAAGACGGCTACAGGTGGGAATATTGTACTTCTTTGCAGCAGCAGTTTGTTTCTCTTTTATCCTCTTCTGTTGGAAACTTTATCTAGGGCCATTTTCTTTCCAGGCAGATAGGTAATTTCTGACTTCTGGCCAGTTAAAAATTACTTGTACAAAGCCTTTATTTTGAGAACCCTCCAACAGTGGAGACAGTTACACAGTGCTACTGATTTCCTTAACGTAACTTCTTTCTTAGATATTGGATGTAGTGTCCTCTTTAATAAGCGACTGTCTGAAAACGGGCATTACTGCTTGAGAAACATCAGAAGCAATTCCAAGGAGTATAGATTGGATATATTAGCCTCATCACAAGTGGTACCAGAAGTAGCTACATAGGCCATGTACTCTTAATCCCATACTTGCATTAGTAGGGATGAAAAACAGTACATAGGGTTTTTACTGTCCAGCATTGGATTGCTGATCGTTCTGTAGTGTGAGGTTTTGAATAGATTTTTTTAAAGTATATGCATCTCATAAATGTGAATCTCAGAAAAAACCCCGATTTTTTTTTTTAGAAAAGCCTACTAAAGTAGTCTGAACTCTAGTCTGGAAGAGAACTTAATTTTTGTGGCTTCAAATCACAAGTAATTGACCAGAAATGCATTGTGAACCAAAAGCAAAATTAAAATTAGACCTGAGGGCAGTAGTTTTATCTGACCTTTGGATAATTGGTATTAAAAAAAGCACAAATGTTTATATTGCCTTGTTTTCTTGTGAAAGGGTGCAGCTGTAAGCTGTGCTCAGCTGTGTGGGGATGTGCAGGACATAATGCCTCGCTGTGACTCCGGTACCAAGGGAGTGCATGTGGTGCTGGATGGGGAGGAGGGCAGGGTGCTGGGGACCATGTATACATCGAATGCATGGCTTCTCCCGAGCTGATGGTGCATTTGAAAGGATGCAGTGTGTGTGTGTGTAACTGGTACTGCTGGGCTTTCTGCTCCTCAACACTGTGAGAATGCTCCACTTTCAGAAACTGTCAGCCAGGAATTAGTGCAGTTGAGTGAACAGTCATCTGAGCTGAATGTAGGTACTTTTCCTGTAGACACTATAGTTTCTCTTAATGTGTATCTTCTCCGCTGACTTTAAACCTGAAATTTTCTGTGCACTTGGTGCTTTTTATGCACACTGTGCAGTCTGCTTGCTCTCAGATAACAGGAGGCTGCTTCAGTAATCTTTTGTGCCTGTAGGTGCTAGACCAGATTTTATATGCATAGCGCTGCTTGGCCTTACATGATGCCACTTCAGTAAATACCAATGCATTAGCCCCTTAAAAAAAAACCAAAGTCAAACTTGCTTAGAGATGGACTTAAATGTAAATGAGGGTCTTTCAAAATGACTTTGAATTGTCATTCTGCAGTACACTTTTCCTAGTAAAATGTTAGAATAGCTTCTGGGTATGGCTGGGTATTTGAAGAGACAAAAGCCCTCAGCTTATTCCGTATGTGTGTCCACCTGTCTGTCCCCAAGGAAGAAATTGGACTGGAACCATTTCTGTCTTCTTACTTAGGGTTATATCTTTCTGCTTCATTAAGATCTTTCTTGCCATTTCTTACATGTTTTGAATTGCAAAACCAATAATAATTTGTTCAGTGATGGAGTGTCCCAGGGTTGGTGAACCAAGTTTTTACTGGGGAATCATTATTATAGTCACTAAAGACAAGGTAATTTGAATTTTACATTAGGTTCTGTTTGCAGGGTATGTGATAAAAATAAATCTGTGCTTATGTACCAAAACATTTTGACCTGGAAATGAACATAATGAGTATAAGATGCAAGAATGTTAATTTTGGAAAAATCACTGTTGGACTGTGAAATATTTATGACTTTAAAAAATTCCTTCCTTCCTGTGCTTTTCTCAGCCTTATGCTTAACACTGAATTTCTTGAGGCTTTTTTTCTAGACTCTAGTGTGTGTGGGCTAAGAAGAGTAAGGCCTTTCTGTATGTGTTTTATGAATGTACTTGGCTTAGACTTTAGCTAGGTCTTAGAAATAAACTCTCTTATCTCCGAGCTTAAGACACCAGTCTCATGAGCTGTCAGCCAAACGAAGGGTAACAGTCTAAAGTCAGTGATTTGTTTTTTCACTAGTAAACTTAAGAATCACTTCACTTTAATTTGTAAACCGATTTCCTTTGTCTGTTGTGTTACTGCTGTCAACAAGGTCAGTGTTTGTTGGTCTGTTTGTCCTCCATGGAAACCGCAATGAAACCAGTCACCAAACCCAACGTGGGCTGTGCCCTGGTGTGTTGGGGCTGGTCCCTGTGGGATCACAGAGTGGTTTGGGCTGGAAGGGGATCTTGAAGATGACCCAGTTCCAGCCTGGCCTGTGTGGGTTCATTCTCTGTGAGCCGAGTGATGGCTTTGAGATGCGGCAGCACCGCAGGACATGCTCGAGCTGCTGCTTCCTCTGCTCCCCTCTGTGGCTGAAGAACACTCAAGGGTGATGTTTACAGTGCTCAAGTCTGAAGGTGAACACAGAGGTTTATATTCTCTTCATAACTCCAAGTAGTTACTGTGGTAAATAGAAGTGTTTTGATGTGGCAGGCTTTATTTCAAAGTCCTATTAAAAATCCCCGGCTGAGTGTGTATGTGTGTGTAAAATGGCACATATTTCTGTTCTTTATGATGAGTAGGTCTGAGGTGTTTTGGCGAAGGGAGGAAGGAGCAGTATTGTTGCCTTGAAACTGCGTGTGCCACCCTGTTGGTGGGTGGGGTTGTGTCCCTGATGTAACTGCTCAGGGCATGTGGGCACACCTAGAGGCAAGTCTTGAATCCCACTCATTGGAGGTTTGCTTCAGCCTTTCTTGTGATGTCTCCTTCCCACCTGTCCATGCAGTTTTGAGCACACACGTTCATCGGTCCCTTAAAACTGGGGATGGTATCTCTTAGAGGAATGGGTGTTCAAGTAAGTTCTGCTCATACCCTTCCTCTTGAGAGGCGTTGGTTGATTATTTCCTGTTTTTGTACCAAAGCTATAATGGAGACATATCACTTTAAAACACTTCCAAAATGTGCAGAAGTGCAACAATAGCACTGACCTCAGCGAGTGGGGTCACACCCAGGCTGCTTCCTGTTTTCTTCTTGGGGAGACCAGAAGCCCTGAGCATGGGAGAACTCTCCTTTACATCTGCCTGGGGATCGGAAATCAGAGTGGCAATTAATTACTTCTGACAAAATGAACATTTTAAAATCTTAAGGAAAAGATTCAGTTAGGATTTCCAGTCTTATTTTCTAAGTGGTAACCATTTTTTGAGGGAATAACCATTATTCTCTTACTTAACTGATGTGTGGTAGATGTTCTGCAGTTACTGCACTCCTCAAAAGTATACATTAGAGATAAAGAAGAGCTGGAGATGGACTGAAGAGGTTTGAGAGGAGAGAGAAAGACCAAGGTACATAATGGGGCAATTACAGCCCTTAGATACTGTTATTTCAACTTAAACCAGCATTATTCTCCTGGGATTCAAGTATTAGTTGACCACGATAAAAGCTCCTTGCTTTGTTGTCTTTGTTTATTGATGCTGTACTGCTACAGGTCAGAACAAAGAAGGCTTGGGAGAATGGATAGCTGGAAAGGTCTCTGAGAAACAAAGGAGAGGCAGCATAGGGCCAAGGTATAGTAAAAAAAGCCATTAAATGTTTAATTTTCCTCAGTGGAGAGCTGAGTGTATGTGTGGTTCTCAAACAGCTCTACCATAGGAAATACATTATGTAAAATTCCAGCTGAAATACCTTTTCTATATGAAGGTATGTAACTGCAGCACAGCATTTATGCACTTTAAATGACTGTTGTGCAGGCAGAGATTTCACTTGACGTAAGGCTTTGACCACCATGTCCAAGTTTGTAGATTTTGACTATGTTGAATCCATTCTCTTCAGGCTGTAAGAAATAAAACCTCTCTCTATTCTTCTCTATTCATCGCTTTGGGGAGACATAAATGGCTGGGCAAAGCTGCCAAAGTCTTGTTAGTGTCCCTAAATGAAGAAATGTTTTATCAAAATCTTCTCTGGCACATCCTGTATGTGTAAAGTGTTGGTCTGTGTGTGCTGGCAGGGCTCAGCTTCAGAGCCAGAACCCATTGTCCACAGCCTGAGTGTCTGTGAGTTACCAGTGTATCTCCCTTGAGAGAGTTGGAGTATTTCTTGGTGTCTTTCCCCTATATTTAGTAAAGTGCTATGGTTAGCATTCCTTACATTTAGCCACCTGTGTGATCACTAGGAGGGATGATCATATGAAAGCCATGGAACCTCCTTTCTCCAGCTGTCTGTTGATCACTTTGAGATCTTGCTGCATAGGAATTGAAGACTTGAAGTTGGCAAGTGTTGATAAGCACTTATTTCCGTTCTAAAGGACTGATTTTTTGACACAAAATGAAATTTTTACCTAAATAATTCTCTGGGTGATAGCTCTTAAGAATCCAGTCAAGCAGACTGTTCTTTCTGCGGTCCCTTTAATCTCTATATATTTGCCACGAAAATAGCAATGCTTTGTTGTGGGGAGGGGCATATTTACACATCTCTAGTAACTCTTGCAGAGAAAAGGGTGTTTTTCCAGCCACAAAGTTTTGAGTCCACAGGTTGCAGAGAGAGTACTTTGGAGACAAGACCCTGGGATAATTTATCACTGCCTGCCTGTATAATGAAGAATTAAACCCTTAGCAAATGATGTTGCTACTAAATCAGGAGTAGTGTAAGGAGTGATTTATCTGTGGAGCACTCAAGCCTGCCCGTGGCTTTCTTGGTACTAGATATACTGTGGAATCTGACTTAGTTAATTATTTTGCCTTGGGAGGCACTTTATTTTGGTATCAGTAAATTCACTTGTACAAGTCCACTGAGGAGAAATTGCAGTGAAGTGCAGTTCAGCCTACAAATGACGGAGGGCAAGGATGTGCCTCCCTGGCTACACAAAGTCAACACGCACAGTGAGCTCCCTGTGCTGTTGCTGCTGATGGAAGCATCTTGTATCTTTGACCCCATTTCCTTCTGCTTTGGGTGTCTTGCAGTGGCACACCCTCGGCTACCAAAGGTACTGAAAAGTTCTTCTTTGTCCTGTTGCTTTTCCCCTCGAGGCCTCAGCAGGTGAAATTGTTCATAGTGCATGGTGCACATCATGAGTTGCGTTTGAAGAGAAGCATCTGACCTCTTTCATCAAAGGTGCCACCTCTGAATGCTGAAAAGCAGATACTACAAGTATTCTGCATCTGAGTGAACTCAAAAATATTTTTTTCTGATTCAACATTATTAAAAATACATCTAAGTCAGGGAAGTAGGCATCATGTTACCCCAGTCTCCTGAGATGCAGGAGGAATCCTCACACACTCTTTCTGCCCATACAGGTGCAAGAGCTGATGGATTTGCTGTGTATATGGCTGAGCATGGTACAGCTGGGCTCCTGAGGAAATTCATGTTTGGAAGAAAGATTTTCCTGGGCTGTGAAGCTGCGCTCCTTGCTGGCTGTAGTGTTTTGATCTTGGAGGGGAAAGTGAGCAGGCATTGTGTGTTCTTTGTAACCTAGTATGGGTTGGTGTTGAATCCACTGAGGTTTTCAGTAATTTGTATGAGGAAAAATCTGCAAGAACAGAGAGCACCTCTGTTCTTGGCAATCCTTGTAAGCCCTGCCAAAGCAGTCCTGGCATTTAATCTGATAAAACCAGAGTTGTTTACCTGATGCATGGTAGCACACTTCAAGGTTGTGGTGGTGTCTTCTCTGCACTGAGGACAGGTTTGTAGGATGCAGCCTCTGCTTTGCCAGTGCTGCCAAGCATCTCATTTCTGTGTTCTTCTGTGCTTCACTGGTCACCTCACTGATAGGCTTAGAAACAGTATTACAGCAAGTAAATCTAACCTGGGTAATGGTCTTTGCACAAAGCTACTTCTCTTTAACCATACTGCTGTAGCATCAGAAGTACTAAAACAGACACAGATGCATCCACGGGTTCCAAGCTTCCAAGCATGTGCTTATCTTCCTGTGTTGCTGCCGTGAGTCTGGTGACATCACTAAGATGCACCCACAGGAGTTTGACAGGAGTTCAGAGATGCTGCTTGTGGAGTTAGTGTGAATCTGGAAATGCATCTGTAGAGCTTCCTTCCCTACCCACTCAATTTCTGTAACTTCCTGTGGGCACATGAAAACAGTGCTTGGAAAAAAAGTAAAAATCCCAAGTGGAAGCATCTTTCTCCCAGTTCTGCTAGATACTTAGTGGTGGATGATGATCTGAACACACAGGCCTTTGCCTTGGGAGCTGCTGCCAGGCAGTGCAACACTGTTGGATACACTTCAATTTAATAGTTGAACTGCACTTAGTTTGTTTACTGTAGTATCTTGGTGTTTATACACAGCTTAATATTTCAGAGTTTGCTGTTCAAATGCTGTGTACTGGAAAGGAATTCAATGCTTAAAGCTATAGTGATCCAGTTCTAAAGTGACCCTGGATTTTGTGGAAGCGTGTGCTGGTTTGAAGGCAGTTCTGCTCATTGAGGTATAGCTTGACCTTGGACCACTGACACATTTTTACTGAGCAGTGATGCTTAAGGCTTTGCAGATTTAGAACATGCTGGTGCTGCTAGGGCTTTTCCACTACTAAAAAATGTTTCTTTCAAAAATATGAAGGATCATTGTCCTTTTATTCACTTCAGAATTATTTTTAAACTAAATACATGTGGGTGAGTGAGAAGGCTTCTGGAGTTTGTCCATGTAGGAACTTGGAGAAGTGTAACACGATTTAAAACTGTGAAGTTTAACAGCTGTGTAGCTGCTGGTGCAGCTTGGTACAGAAATGGCATTAGTGGGTGAACAGTGCTGATAGGAGTGACATTAATTAAGATTAACTTTATGTGCAGAATGGTCATTGATGATCTTTGAATGCCAGTGCAATGCTACAGCTCATTCTCAAATCTGCTCACAGCTTTACCTATGAACAGAAAAATGCCCTAACTTTGGGTGCTTGTGACTGGCCATGCGTGCTTCCAGTTGTGAGTAATTTCACTTTCTTTATGATCAGTAGTTCTCTGTGAGAATTTGAAGTGACTGTCTAGAGAGCACTGAAGTGTGTGGCACATCACAGGGCAGAAGCTGACTTCCCTTCTCACAAAATTAGAGATACATCAACTTCTCTGCTAGGAATCTTTATCTCCTGTTAAAAATAGCACACAAGACTACCGAACATTGGCAGACAGCATGGCTGGCTGGCTTTAGACCTTTGAGACCATTGTTCTGTCTGTGTTACCTTTGAGTAGGTTCTGGAATAAAAAAGGAAAATCATACTGAAAAGGTTAATTTGACACTGTCAGAACTGAAAGTGAGGCTGTATTTCATGGAGATATCCCCATTAAAGGTGTTAAGGTTGTAATTAAAGTTGATAGCCTATAAAGGTATGTGATTAATGTGTGTGCTAAAGTCATGTTTTTAATGCTTAGTTTTTAAAATTGGACACCAGTGTTGATGACTTGTATGTTATGCCTGCTGTGCATTAAGCAGTGTTAAATAATCTGGGCTTCAGAACAAGGAACACAGTAGGAAATGGAGTAGTCTCCTAGAGAATTCCCATATGAATTACAACATCTTTGTAGTGAACAGAGCACAGGTTTAAGGAAGGGAAAGGTGTGAACCTCCCAGTTTGCTTACACATAGCTGGAAATACTAGTTAAGAGCTGAGTCACCATCCCTCTTACTGATGGGGATGTATTTTGATTTGGAGATGATCCAACTTAAGTGTGTATGTTTGTGAGCTGCTTCTGAAATGGACTTGAAGTGATACCTGTGGGTAGCACAGAGGTTGAGATTGAAAGGAAGTAGATGGATAATTAGTGAAGATCGTTTTCTTCTTGAGCAGCAATAAACTTTGTAGCTCTCAAACACTTGTATACATTGTTAGTCCAAAGATGATTATTGTATTACAAATTGCTTTGAACCAAAGCTTCTCACTCCTTTAGAGTGTCATATTTTACAGATGGAAGAAAGCTTTCCAGTCAGTCTTTTAGAGCACATCACTACTGAACTGCAGAGAACCAGTAGCCAGACCAAAGAAAAGGGTTTCCCTAGAGGTCTACAACCAGACAAACTGTGACCTTTTTTCCTCTGTTTTTTGGCCATTTTTCAGTGGACTAAATAGGAAGCATAGACTAACGTTTTGAATAGGTTCTTCCTGCTTGTTTTCCTTCCTTCCTCAATTTTTATTTTGTGAGTAGTAGTCTGTCTTCTGCTATAAGCTAGAAGTGTTTTGGCTTTTTAGATAATGTCATGGGACCACAATCATCACTTTTCTGGTGTGCTTTTTCTGTCATGAAAAAATTACAAATAAGTGCCTGGCTTGTTTGTGAGCAATTTACTTGCTGATGTTGCTTTCATTGCAAGGATATTGAAATCTCCATGTGTGTGAATAGGCTTAAGAGGTCTCTAGTGGTGTTTGGCTGCACTGCTATGCTGGGGATAAAAAAATTGAAAATTGATCTGAGGAAACTTTGTTCAACACACTGAAAAAATCAGATGCAAAAATCTGATTTGAAAAAAAAAATGACTAACCTGAAGGTGTGCCTTCATGCAGTCTTACTGTTAATTGATCTTTTTATTAAGTTTGCTTTGAGTCCTTGTTCAGATGACAACTGCTTTAGGAAGCTGAGGGCTGTATCAACACAAGGATGCTTTTAGGGATGGTTTGGTCTTTGCTGTCCTTTCTCACTTCGTGGGTGCTTTTGAAATGACAGGATCATTGTGCCTTCCCTGAGAAAAATATGAGAAAAAGGTGGAGAAAATCTGAAGTAGTCTAGGATTAAAAAATTTCATCTTTAATTGAAACCAAGTCTGCCCCCGGATGTCCTGTGCAAGGTGCCTGTAAATACTGGGGGGACCTACAGCCTCTGCTCTGTGTTGCCATCCTGGGGCACAGACTGAGATTTCTGGGCAGGGTAGCAGGAGGGAGCTGCTACAAAACAGGTTTATAAAGTACAGTGGGTGGTTCTGTTGACAGTTGCTTTTATATTCAAAACAGACTTTACTTAATTCTGCTTTTCGTGGTAATTCAGGAATTGAAATCACTTAGGTTTTGCCAAATTCATTAGCACGGTATACTAAAGGGAATGTCTATTTGGAAGCCTTTCTGAAAGAATAAAAACATATATATACTCAGGTTCTCAGGTTTTTTGTTCTGTTTTTTAAAGAGAAGAAAAATAACTTTCAGTATCTCTTTCTTCCCTCTTATTGGCAGGTTTTCTTCACCAGTGGAGTGTGAGAAATAGAGGCTGAAGAAGATGAGTGAGCTGGAGCAGTTGCGGCAGGAGGCAGAGCAGCTGCGAAACCAAATCAGAGTAAGAATTGTGAATTGCTTGTTTTCCATGATAAAGTTCCTCCTTTAAGGGAATAAACTGTAAAGATCTATCAGTTGTTCCTGTTTCACTTGTGCAGAACTTGAAATATTTTCAGAATATTTGGTTAAAAATCAGAAAAGCCATTGGTATAATGAAGTAAATTTGTAATATTTGTTGAACAAAATGTTTTATTTCCTGTTGAAGTTTGCTGAGTTTTGGTGCTAGGGTTGTATGTGTTTCTACAAGTTTTATGTTCTGGGTTTTTAAAAACAGAAGGGAGCAGCAAACTTCTAGAACCTAGGCATGTCAAGTTGGGCTTAAGGGTCTTAGAAAGGCTTGGTCCTGGGCTAAAAGTGACCCCTGAGAAGACTGAGGTCAAAGCAGGGAGTGTGAGAGCGCCTTCCA
Source organism: Corvus moneduloides (assembly GCF_009650955.1). Classification (NCBI taxonomy): domain Eukaryota; kingdom Metazoa; phylum Chordata; class Aves; order Passeriformes; family Corvidae; genus Corvus; species Corvus moneduloides. Next base: position 21,071,423 of record NC_045485.1, read on the forward strand.
GGGTGGATGTCATTTTCAACAAGCACTGTTTCTTGGCTTAATTTTTATTAAATGCTGATGCCCCCATACATGCTATTTTTTTGTTGTATTTACTCAGCGAAGATAAGCCGAGTATGAGCTGTCATGCCCAAAGTCAGTTTTCCAGGAATCTTTTGCAACATGCGTTTGTTTCAGTGATGCAGTTTTCAGTAAAGTATAATAAGGATCTTCAAAGTCTGTTTATTTTTCATCAACATTTTCAAAGCATGAAGCGTTCATAAATCTGATTTATATGGGAATGCCTTATTTGCAGACATTCCTATCAGTGAACAGTACAGGTTTCTTGGAATATGTTGCATGCACACAAGCTTTTTTTAGCATGGCATCTGCTGGCAGCAGTTGTTCTGTGGTGTCTCCTGTGAGGTGTGAGGCTGCTTGGTGGTGTCAGCCATGTGCTGAACACTCTTCATGTGTCAGGACTTGTGCTGGGGGCAAATGCTGCTCATTCAGTGCCATCCAAGGAGAGCTCTGTGTCCTGTTCTCACTTAATACACTGTGGAAAGACAGTGTGGGGATCAGGCGGTGCTGTGGCACTGGGTGCCCCTTTCACCAGCTCTGTAGCGGATACAAATCATTTTTAGCTTAAAAAACTTCTTTTTTTTTTTTTTTTTTTCCCAAGTTAAGCTTTGTTACAGAACTGCAGTGCTAAAAGGGGTACACAATCTTTCAGTTCTTTCTCTGCATGCTGTGTAAAGACTTTGTCATTATGTTATGTCCAGGGGAGCCAATTAAGTCTTTGTTCAGTCTTGGTAATCAGTGAGTCTGGTTTCATGCAAAATTGTGTGAAGAAAGAGCTACTAGGCACATTAGAGGGCTACACTGTGCTGCAGGAATGTTTGCTTCTTTTTTAAATTTTGGAGCATAAAAATCTGATTGGCCCTTTGTTAATGACTCCATTTTGTGGCTTTAGGTCGATCTAACATTTCCTTTTTACTTGACCACCCAAACTTGTAACTGGATCTGTCAGATGTAGCTGAGTAACCATGGTTATATTGCCTTTGGAGTCCCCTGGCTCAGCAGTGGCAACTGGTGATTGCTTCTTGGGATCTGAGTGCAGGCTTGGATACCTTGTGCTTAATTCTAACTTCAGATAGTTAGGCAATTAAAAATGCCCCATATGACTTAATGTCCATGAAACTTCTGACCAAATAATTAAATTTCATATTTGTAGAGATGACTACTTACCTTGCTTATTAAATCATTGTACATTTTCTGTTTGTTTGGGATGGGTGAGAAGATAGATCCAGGATCTGAAAAACAGGAGTTTTAAGTGTTGAGAAGATCTACTGCGCTGGTAATTTTCAGGAATTATTTTGATGCAGTCCTAAAAAGAGATGAGGTCACTAACAGCATTTGATGTTTTATGTATAGCTAGCATTTTGCTGTCTTAGTTGTTGACAACTCTTGGGTTTTGTCTGATTGTTTCCTCTAACAATATAATCCCAAAAAATCAGCTTTGTGCCTAGACGTGAAGTCCAGATAAGATTGTCCCTAACGGCTTCCTAAGGTGTAGAAACCGCAATGCAGAGCTTTTGATTCCCCAATGGACTTCAGCCTGCAATATTTTAGAAGTGTTTCATGACTCTTAATTTTATTTTTGCAGTATCTAGGTGATGTGGGTACCTGTGTCTCCCCATGCAGTTACTGCAGCCGAAGCTCTGGTCTGTGCACGGACAATGTACAGCATCAGCCTGCAGGAACTTTTAGTGCAGGAAGTTGGAACACTGAACAATGAATTGTCAGATATCTGTCAGATGACTTGATGGTTAAAGTTAATTCCTAGTTCGGTCTGTGATGAAGTTCCCATGTGATATGTGTGTCCTCACTGTGAGAACTGAAATTGAGGATAATGATTTTTAGAAGTGTTGCTTACTTGGCACAGTGTCATTCGAACATTTTGGACAAGTAACACACTGTATTAAAAAAATACATGTAGTTTGGGGAAAAAACTGCAATCTGAAGTGTGTGCTAGGAAAGTCTGGGGCCTGCACACTAATCAAGCAGTTAGATTTTTCTCAAAAATTTTGCATTGTCTGCAGCATGAACTGAGAAAAATCTGCAGTTACATAGAGGAGCTTTTTTATGTTCTGACAATAATGATTCTGTTTTGATGGTGCATATGTAGAAATACAGTTTCAATGTAAGAATTAAAATAACCTAATAGCCTGTTGAAACTCTCCTTTTCCTGCAATTTTGCCAGTTGTATGGCAAATATTAGACAGCCTCAAATATAGGAGTTGCTAAGAGCTTGCTCTTAAAGAGGGAAGAGGCTTTGTTTCATTCAGACTGCATTCAGAATTCATTTTATGTTGAACATCTTCAAGTATTTCAGGAAAATCAAACAAATAGTCATTTAAAATCCAGTGTGCTTCTTCCTGTGGATGAAATAAGTCGTGAGTTCTAAGGGATTTGCTGCTCTGGTATTTTAAACCCCTCCTGATTCCAGACGTCAACATTTTATAAATATTTCTACAGTTCAGACATTATAAAAATAAGTTGAGATGACTTAATCCACTCTCAGGCTTGCTTTTTGGGAGGAGAGCTACAAAGGGTGGGCAAAATAAACATGCACTTAAAAAATGTTAAAGTTGCAATGTCAAGTAACTCTCAAGCAAGAGCTTGGAAGAAAATTGAAGATCTTGTCCTGAATGCGTGCGTTGAGGCAGCTCCAAAATGTGAGAGCAAATATTTCTGTTCCTGCTCTCAAAGGGGACCTTGCCATTCCTACACAGACTGAACACGAAGTGCTGCTGAAGAGGCACCATCACTGTTGAGTGCCTGCTTCAGTGGTAGCACAAGTTGGAGAAATTGCCAGGACTTGAGAGGGTTCTGTGCTTGATCTTTCAGTACAGCTGTTGGTAGTTTTAACTTCAACTTATGCTGCTCAGTTCCTGTCTAATTTTAAGCAAGTTTAAACCACGTTTAACTTGTGCTGCACGGTTCCTGTCTAATTTTAAGGCAGTTTAAACCGTGTTTCTCAGAAGGAGTTGCTGACCAGAGGGCTGTTTCTGCAGATGGGGCCTGAGCTGCAGGAGAGCGCTGCAGTCACAGCTGTGACTAAAACCAGGTCTTGCACAATCAGAGTGTTGCAGGTGAGGCTCAGTGAAGCTCACCTGTGTCAGAGGTTTAGTCTGGAACTCTTGATTATGCAAATGAAAGCCAAGTCTGTTTTCTAGGTCAGGTTGAATCATATGCAGGAAACAAGTCCTGTGTCCAGAGTCTGAGATAAGGAGAAAACCATGGAGTGTGGAGATCTGAGCACCACCCATTCCATGAAATGGGTGAGGGTGTTACTGGGCCATTTTTTTCCCTCCCATTTGTATCAAGTACATCATCACTTCAAGCTTTGGTGATCCTGCTGTCTGTCCTGCTCCCTGGATCCTGCCTGTTGATTTTCACCCTGCCTCTCCCAACCAGCAAGGAAGTTAATTTGTGCAAGAGCCTTGTGTGGCACAGAGCTTGCTAACCCTGTGTAATATGTGGTTGCTTTTTCAGGTGGATCAGTTCTTCCCTTGTGCTCAGCACACCCTGAGCAAGCACATCCACCCCAGGGAAGGAATACAGGGAAAAGGGTAGGCATTGGGACTTCAGAACAGCTCCAAATGCCTTTGAATCCCATAGTCTGTAGAAAGGGAGATTCAAAGGCTGCTGGGGCATGGCCCTTCCTAAGTCCCTCTTCCTCCACTACCCCTTGTGTGCCATTGCTTTTTAGATTCCTTGAACAATAAAACAGATTAGGGTGACAAAAGGAATATTGGCATGTCAGTTGGTGTTGGTGTGTGGCTTTGAGTGTGTTGAAATTTAGCTCAAGAGTTACTTTTCCTTTAGTCCTTCTCAGCTGATGCTCAGTGTTGCCTTTCCAATTCAACTTGTTTCATTGTTTTGTTTCAGGATGCCAGGAAAGCATGTAGTGACACAACTCTCGCTCAGGTATGTTCCTGTTCTTTGTGTAGGCTGTTACTTGAGAGAGAAAAAAATAAAAATATCCATTTGTGACTGTAGCATGTTCCTGTTCAGTAACTGAAAGAATAAAGTGAAAGAAACTTTTGGAAATGGATGTGTATTTATACAATTATTTAAAACCAAACAAAGCCCCACCAAAAAAACCCAAATAAACAAAACAGCAAAAAACCCCAACTAGTCAAACCCCCCCCACCATCTTAATGGATCCTGCTTCCAGTTTACCTTTCAAGTAGAGTATGTTTATTGTGTTAAACATACTTAGAAAGACTTAAATAAACATTTTTAGCAGTGTTTTTGAAACAGAATTATTTTGCATGTAAAGTTCTGCCATGCTTTAAAAAGTAACAGTGCAGTAAATACTGGAGCATTTTCTTTCATTGGTTTAAATTGCAAACTTTCAGATTTAATAATCTGAAATAGTCTTAGTATAATGTAGAAGTATTTTAAAAGAGCTTCCTGAAGTTCATTGTAGCCACTGTGAAGTGTGTTGTGTCTGTCTATAAAATCTGTTTGTGTCGGTGTTGCTGGGTGTACACCAGTATCCTATTTTTTTATGGTTTTTGTTGTGTGCCAAGATAGATAATGTTCTATCAAAGTTCAAATGTATTTTTGTTATCTTGTACATTAAAAATAGTTCCCAGTATCTCAGGGGTTTGTTTTATTTATTTTTAGATCACAACAAGTCTGGACTCGGTGGGTCGAATCCAAATGCGAACCCGGCGCACGCTCAGAGGTCACTTAGCCAAAATCTATGCCATGCACTGGGGATCTGACTCCAGGTTTGTACACGGGAGCCTGGAACCTGCCAGTCAAGGGCTGGAGATGAGATTGGCACCTTGAGGTTAATGTCAGGTCCTGGCAGCCTCGTGGAGTGGTGTTGCTGCCCTTGCAGGGGATCACAGACCACCACTGGTGGGGGGTTGAGAGAAGAGGTATTTTGCTTGTCCTTGCTATAGATATTTTGCCTTCTCCTAGAATCTGTTCCCAAGATTTATTTTCACCTAAATCCTTATTTGCTTTTGTGTAACTGCGTAGTTACATGAATAATGAAAGCAGTTGTGGAGAGAGTTCATAAAATGTGTTTTCAGCAAGTTGTTTGCTTGTATTCATTTCTAATCATGAGTCTCCATGTGATTCCTGTCAGGTAATATGGAGATCTAGATCTTTGCAGACTTTTTCCAACAAATGCACCCCTCCAATAAAAATGAAAAAGCAGAGGGTAAAAAATTATGAAACTTCTGACTCACTTGATACTCATGCATGATGTATGTCTATTTTGAGATTTTTTTGTTTGTTTTATATTAACATATTTTATTTTGTGTTCATATTTAGGCTACTAGTCAGTGCTTCTCAAGATGGAAAATTAATTATTTGGGATAGTTATACAACAAATAAGGTAGTTATTTATAATCCTTATCAATAATTCATGTATAAGTTGTGTGTTTGAGTGGGCTTGTGTCTATTTTTTCCTATGGTTGCAAGTGAAAAATCAAAAGCAGTCTTTCTCATTCATAATCTCTTTTTGTTCCTTTCATGGCTAGCTGAGCACTAGTGATATGTTGTAGGTCTGTTGTGTCTGAAGCAATAGTTAATGACATAGTAATATGTAACATTGTCACTGACTTTGCTGGGGCAATAGCTGTAGCTCTCTGCCTGTGTGGTATTGTTTCTGAAACTAACTTGGTTTTGAGCTGTAAAAATACACAACCTTAGAATTTACAAGAGTGCTTTGGGTTTGAGGGCAGAGAAAAGAGAAGGAAGAAAAACAGCTGTTGGGGGAAAGCTTAGGTAGTGTGGAGTGGAGCTGTGCTTCTGTACACTGTCCAGTCTCCATGGGGACAGCCATCCTGTCTTACAACCTATAGTTCAAAGATGTAAAAAAGTTGGACAGAGAAATCTAACTAGAATGAACAAATGTTGCAAATGCTGAAGTTTACAATAGCTTTGCTATGAAGTAATGTACTGAAGCTTTGTGTATGTACCCTGCAGATACTGCTGGTATCTGTAGCCCGAGGATGTGTAAATGAGTTGTATGTAAGACGCTGTAAACCCAAACAACTGCTGGCTCTGGGGCTGTCCTGTGCCCGCGGTGTTTGTGTGCTCTGCCCCGCGGCCCGCGTTCGTGCCTTGCTGACGAGCTGTGTCTCTGCAGATGCACGCCATCCCCCTGAGGTCCTCCTGGGTGATGACCTGTGCCTATGCTCCCTCCGGCAACTACGTGGCCTGTGGAGGCTTGGACAACATCTGCTCCATCTACAACCTGAAAACCAGGGAGGGCAATGTCCGAGTGAGCCGGGAGCTGCCAGGGCACACAGGTAGGGCTGTGCTCTTGCTTCACCTGGGTGTGGTGCTGCACCAAGGGATACAGTCCTGCTTTGAGCAGGGCAATGCTTGTGGTGCTTATGGACTGGCTGTGGGAGAACTTGGATGCTGTTCTTGCATTTTAACCTTCAGTCGTTGCTCTTGGATGAAAACCTTATATAACTGTTTCGTTTTTAGGATACTTGTCCTGTTGTCGCTTCCTAGATGACAACCAAATTGTCACTAGCTCAGGAGACACCACTTGGTGAGTTTTTGAGCTCTCTTGGCCTTTCCTCACCCCTTCTTTCTTCTTTTTTTCTCTCGAACTCTGAGATAATGAGGGACATTGTGTTAATGGTGTCACTTTATCTACAGTGCTTTGTGGGATATTGAAACTGGCCAGCAGACCACCACGTTCACTGGGCACACTGGAGATGTGATGAGCCTCTCTCTAAGTCCAGACATGAGGACTTTTGTTTCGGGTGCCTGCGATGCCTCCTCGAAGCTTTGGGATATCCGCGATGGAATGTGCAGGCAGTCATTCACAGGGCACGTGTCAGACATTAATGCAGTTTGTGTAAGTGATCCTCCTGTTTCCAAGTGGGAAGAAAGGGGGAAGATAAAGGCTACATTTGCATGAATTCAGCTTAGACTCTACTGAGCTACCTTGATTTAAAATCAATTAGTTAGGATAGAGAATGTTAAAATGTATGTAATGGAGAAGGTTGTGTAATAATTTAAAATCTACTTTATAACTGAATTATTATTGCCATTGTCTGTGATGTACTGCGCTGTTCCAGGAATAGTTTCACCTGTGTTTTTATTCAGTAACTGAGACATCACTGTTTTTTAAGAAGAATGGACTAGGGAAACTTTTTGAAGCATGGCAGTGTGTTAAAAACTGAAAATTGTAGATAAATGCAGTGTACTGAGAGGGTGCAACACAGCTAAGCCATCCTCATCTTATAGATTTTTGTTGAACAAAAAGAGCTTCCAGTGAAATATTCTGGAAGGCAAAGTTAAAATCAGTATTGATGTTGGATATTCCCTGGAATAATTTGGTAATATTTAGAAACTACATTATATTTCCTCTCTGTCATAGTAACACTATGTTCTGATCTGCAAGGTCCAAGCTCTGGAAAACAGGGAAAGAAATCTAAGTCGAAGCTGCATCTGTTTTTGATAAACATGAAAAATTGTTAAGGCTGAGAAAATACCAAACACATGACCAGTACAAAAATGCAGTTCCTATACTTAGACCTGGACCCTGAGATGTGCTGGGCTCTCTCTATTCCCATTTCAATCAATATCGCTGTTGAGAGAATAACTCGGATTTGGAGTAGATTTTTTTAGGAAATTGGATTGCTTGTTTGCAGTCTTCTGTCTTGGCTCAGCCAACCTGGCTGGCCAGCTCAGGATGGAACATTGTGTTCCACTTCAGCCAGGATGTGCAAAACTGGGGTTTGCTCCATTTTGTAGGAGTCAGTGGCATCCCCTGTGACTCCTGTTACAGCACACGCAGGAACTGGGTACAATTCCAGTCACTCAGGCGTCCCCAGTGCTGTTCCAGAGGTGCTCCCTTGCATAGCTGTGTACATGCATTTTTTTAACATGCAGATATTTCTTCAAAATAAAACATTCTGCCTTTGGTCACCCTGGTAAAATAATCCTGTGGTGTTGTTAAACTAACCCATGACCAGTGTGTTTTTCTGCTGTCAAAGCCTTGTCTCTCCATTCCACCTCGCAGTTTTTCCCCAACGGACACGCGTTTGCCACCGGCTCTGACGACGCCACGTGCCGGCTGTTCGACCTGCGCGCCGACCAGGAGCTGATGATGTATTCCCACGACAACATCATCTGTGGGATCACCTCGGTCGCCTTCTCCAAGAGCGGGCGCCTCCTGCTCGCGGGTTACGACGACTTCAACTGCAACGTGTGGGACACCCTCAAAGGGGAGAGGGCAGGTGAGGACCCGACTGCTGGCAGCTCTTCCAGGGCCTGCATAGCCAAAATCTGCAGAATGCAGAGCCGGGGCATTGCCAGTGCTGGTGCTGATGGTGTGGAATCTGCTTGGTTCCTTTGAACACTCTTGGAATGGCATCCTTTTATTGCATTTCGTTGTATCTTCCAGAAGTTACACTGCTTCCAGTTCATCTCCGTGGCGTGAGCAGTAAATGAGTCAGGAGAACAGGCCTGTTCTAGGGCTTTACAGATCTGTGTGCTGGGAGATGCCAGTTCTTGAGGCTGAGGAATGCCCTCCAAAACTGCATCTACAGAAAAAGTACTTCACTGAAATTTATGGAATTAAGTAGTGCAAAATTACACGTTTGCATTGACTTTTGCACCCTTGAGTGGCAGTAATTCACATGTAGCTACAGGAGTCTTTTTGCTTTGCAAACCCTGCTGTTGGGAAAGAGGGGAAGTGGAAACTTCTGGTCCTTGACTTAGTTACTGGTCAGGACACAGCATGTTTATAGCACAGCTATTTCTTTCTCATTTCATACAGTAACTTAAATGCTGGGGCCTGGTTCTGTTCTGAACATCAGTTCTGCTGTTCAGACTGAAAATAGATCCTTTTCCTTAGTTCTGTGAGACCGGGATGGGGAACCTTGGGAGAGCAGACAAGGGCAAGAAGGGGTAGAGGGAAAGCAGAACCAAAGCAGGAAGGAGGCAGGATGATGCTGCTCTTCTCTTTGTCACAATATATGGGGGATTTGCAATCCCTAGGGATTGCAAAACTTAGGAAACTCAAGGCAGTTAATGTATCCAGGGCTTTGTCAGGAGACATCACATTCGATTTTGGAAGCGCTTGATGGCTGAAATTGTGGACACCATGGCAGAAAAGGGGGGAAAACCGGTAGAGAGCCTGATTAGGGAGGAGGACATCTTTGGGACAGGAAGGAGAAGTCATAAGGGCAGAGAGAAAAATGGAGGCAATATTGTGTGTACATATTTTTACATACCTTATTGTTGGGTTTCTTGATAAGGCTGTTACAGCCTATATGGTTCTTCAGGGTAAAAACAAAAAGGAGGATTAAGATCTTGCATTGCATCTTTTTCAGTAAATTTAAGACTTGCTTGGGAGAGCAGAGTAACAACTGAAGTCCTTAATATCCTGCAGACACTAAACTTCCATTGCTTCTTCTTTTCCAGGTGTCCTGGCTGGCCATGACAACCGTGTCAGCTGTTTAGGTGTTACTGATGACGGCATGGCTGTAGCTACAGGGTCTTGGGACAGTTTTCTCAGAATCTGGAATTAACTGGGAGCCAAACATGTACATTCTCCATTTGAGATCTGGAGAGATCAATGCTGCAGCCTATAGCTGTGAAATAACATTTCTACCTTGTATTTGCAGGTGAAGTTTTTCTATTCACTGATTATTACACAAAAAGGCTTTCTGTAAACTAGAAAAAAAATCAAGTGAAGAAATAGGGGAGGGGGGAAGAAATCACTGACTTTTTAAAAGGGGCCAGCACACATAATCATGGTGACCGACAAACTAAGAGCCAGTCTTTTTGTTTTTGGTGGTTTGGTTAGATTGTCCTTGAAGGGTTTTTGCTTGTGCTCAGTCTGCTAATCCTGTACTTTTTTTTGTACATAACAGAATATACACATTATAGCAGCCAATCATGTAACATTTGTCTGTATGTAAAGAAATATGTTTGCGTTTTTTAAGGAACTACATTTATAGCTTTGCTTTTAACCCGAGGTGTCACTTCTGAGTTTTGTAGTGGGTGAACTAGATTGCTGTTTTAAATGTTTTTGTGAATTTACTGTAGATAAAGTGAAGCCAATGGTATGTATGTGTTTTTTATAATGGAAGGCATTTGATTTTTTTTTAAAGGCCCTGGAGACTCCCAGTTAATACCTACCGCCTTACTCACTCACTTCTTGACCTGCTTGCCTGTTTTTGATCAGGGGGGTTCTTCCTTCAAGCCAGTGGTTCCTGGTTCATCCATTGGCAGTCATGACCTCCAAACACCAAGGAGTTAATGCCAGGTAGACTTGCACCAACAGCAGAAATAATTGGAAAATAAAATAAATCCAGAAGTTTTAGCTTCCTCCCTGCAGGATTTTGATCAGTTACTCCAGGCAGTCTGTGGGTACAGAAGCCAAATGCTGAGTGCTTTCCCTTTGGCCAGCTCAGTGCTGGCCAGATGGGTGGGCTTGGCCCTTCACAAGCTCCAGCTGATCTGCACTCAGTGACTTGGCTGCTGCTCAGAGCCCAGAGCAGTGTCTCTGCAGAGCTCGCTCGTTCCACACCAACTGAGAATTTCAGGAGGACTTTGCTTAAATTCCTAAAGAGGATTTAACTGTGCAGTTAATTGCTTGTAATTCCCCTCCAAATTCAGGGGTTGCCAAAGCACACCACAGCCAAAAGTGCTTGTTGTCAGTTCTGTGCAGTGTGAATTACCAGGAATTGTGTAACTTAACTGCACCTGTGTGACCCCTGAAAACTGCCCAGGATAACCTTAAGGGTGTGCTTGTTCTGTGTGGTCCCTGAGGGCTGTGCCATGGGTGTTTCTAGATGCCAGCTGTCCTGCAGCTCCGACACCGTAAATAGCCATTTCTGCTCCTTTGCTGATTTGATTCTGATTTTGATGTCAGTTGGTGAGAAATCTGATTAAGTGTAGTTCAGTGCAGAGACAGGAAAATCAAGTGACTGATACCCATTTGAAACTGCCCAGGAAGGTTGCTTCACTTTTTGGTGCCTGGCAGCATGTCTGCACTCACAGTGGATGTTCCCTTGGGAATCTGAACGTCTGTGGCTATTTTGGAATGGGGGATTAAGTCTATTGGCTTCTCTTAAGTGACTTATTTTAAAAATAACGTGAATTTTAAATCACCAGGTTGGAAGATGGTATTAGTCATCATCCATTGGAACTGATGGGGAGTCTGGGTCAGGTAGTAAAGAGAAGGGCCCAGAATCCTGTAGTATATCCAAATGGATTTCTGGCTGAGATGACTTTTGTCAAGGTTCTGGTATTTTTTTAATCCTAAATTTCAGTACTTCCAGACTGTGCCTGTAAACTTGCCATGTCTATAATGGTGAAGGTGCCAATAAAATGTACCAGTCAATCACGGTAAATTCACTTTTAAAATAAGAAAAAAGGCGCTTCTTATACTGGAGAAGGAACATTTCCTAACAGCAGCCTGTGGTGTAGGACCAAAATCCCACTGTATTGTGTCTCACAGGAATTCCTCAGCATTTTGCTTTGTGATCTCTCTGCATTAACAGAACTATTATGGAATTCTTGTAACTCTCTTAAGTGAGCAGCTCTTTGGGATCTTGTAGACTCAGTTTATTTTTTAGCGGTGCACTTGATTTTTTTTTTTTTTTTTTAACTCACAGCTGCCTTGAGTGAATCATTCTGGAAATTTGTTACTAAGGAATTTTAAGAAAATATTCTTTTTCTAAAAAAATTTTTTTCCGTAGAAGTGTGTTTTGAACCAATTTCCTAGTCAACACCTTTGCCAAGACCGGTGCCATTTTTACATTCTGGTATTAAAACTGGTTTCTACTTGTGAAAGTCCAAAACCAATTTTACAGCTGTATATAACTCTTCTTACCAGTTCAGGTAGCCTGTCACAGTGATAGTGGCTCTTGTACAGGTATTACTGCCAGTAACTTCACTGTCATTGTTGGATGGCTTTTGTCTCTTGGATTCAGCTGCTTTTAAAATAAATACTAAGGAATGCCAACTACTTGCTGAGGTGTCCAGCGGCATCACAGAGCTCTGCCTGCCCCTGCTCCTCGGTCACCCCAGGGCTGAGGGGCTCCAGTGTCGGTACACGCGAGACCTGGAGCAGCCTGAGCACAACGGGGGAAACGGCGTCTGGTGTGTCTTTGGAGCTTGTAGGAAGCCTGTGATAGATCCTGCCCAGGTGACGTTTGCTGTTCCAGTGCTGCCCTGGCTGTGGGTTAGTTTTCAAGCAGATTCCAGTACCACAGATACTGGGTGATGCCACGGAATGAGTGAAGCTGTGGCATTTCCGTTTTCAAACGGCTGGCAGGGACCTCTTGAGGTTGATGCCCCAGCTAAAGTGGAGGTGGCTTTTATGATAGAAGCTCAAACTCCTCCTAAAAGAAGGAAGGAAATAAAATGACCCTTGATAGGTTTTACTTAAAAGGTTTTACCCCAGCTTTGAATTTCAAAGAAACTGGTGTGTGCCTGCAGTTGTTGTGGGCCCATGTGTGCAGCTTGTGTGACTTCTGACTCCGCACTGTGACAGCAGACTCACAGCAGGTCTTGCAGCATGAGTGGGCACATCTTCACTGGCTTTAAAAGTTTGCAGCCAAACTTCATCCTTAGCTGAATTTCAAATAAGTTGTGTCATTACAGAACTGGAGTAACCAAGAGCATTGTGCCAAACAGTGGCAGAGTAACTCTTGCCCAGCCTCTCTTCTAAAGGCAATCGGTTATGGCTCGGGAAGCAGAACCATGTGTTTGGTGTAACAAGATTTATTTTATTTTGGTAATTTGTCAGCATTTTTTAATGTGATTTGACTTTGCAATAGAGTTCTCCCTTCAGGCAAGTGCCCAGCCTGGGTGTGTTCCCATCTAGCCTTGGATGGCTATTTATTGGTGGAGAAAGCGGTTGAGATTCTGGAAACCACAGAAAGCTGCTGTGGCTTCGTGCTGATGTTTGCTCGTGTACTTCAGTAATGTGGCCTGGTTCCATCTGTCTCCAGCCTTTTTCCTTCCAAACACTGCTGTCCTCTGCTGTGCTGAACTGCAGATCCATGGCAGTGCTGGCAGAGCTGACAGCTCCATGTAGTGACAGGATTTGTACCATTCCAAAGGGAACATGGATTAAAGAGGCTTTTCCTGCCGCAGGACAGGGCCTGACCTTGCCCTGGCAAAGCTGAGCCGGAGCAGCAGCAGGTCCCAGTGTGTCCTTACTGTAATGCATGGGTTGGAAGTAGCTGACTCCTTACTTCAGTTGTGTAACTGCTTGTCCCACAATGAAGTTCACATTAATTACTTCAAGGTGGAATGAAAACATTGTGAAAACATTCCAAGAGTTGTAGTCTGTCCTCTCTGGGGACACTGTCACCTCCACTAGGTTTAGTGCTGTGCTTTAAGATGTTGGTGAGAGTTTTGGCTAATTGGACTAGTTGGTATCAATGGTTGTGTAGCAGAATGGCTGGTTTTGAGATAGCATTTCCTGTACAAGTACTTAGCATGGGTTGATGGTGCACTGTGTATCCAGTACTCTGGCATGCATGCTGGTCACACTCCTCCTACACTTCAGAGGCACCAGAGCCTTTTATCCAATTGCTGGTTATGTAAAATACATGCAGAATGTTAATGCAGTGTTGTTATGGTAAATGTGTGAACAGTGTTACTAATTGATGTAACTGATAACAGATTACATGTGCCTGACATTCTTATACCACACAGTATGTTTAGGTTTTAACTAATATGGACTTCGGTGGAATAGTCTTAGGTATTTCAAGCCTTTGTTTTACTTACACAATGGTGCTCTCTTTGTGTTTTCTTTTTTTTTTTTAAATAAAAGCATCTGAACACTTGTAGTACATATTACATCCAAAGGAGTCCAAAACAAAGTGCTTCTAAACATGCTTAATTTTACTTTGCCTTTAGTTCCCAGCATCTCTCATCAGCTTGTTTTGTTTTGTTTTTACTTGTTGCTGACTACTTTGGAAAACTTTGGTAATGTTACCAATTATGAAGTGATTCTGCACTGCCTTTGGATTGTGTATGTATTCAGAAACAGTCTTAAAGCTTTTATTTAAGCTATTAAAAAACCAGGGACTTGTGCCATTTGTTCTTTAACAGTGCTGTTGTAAAAAAGACTTCCCTGTGACAAAAAAATCACTTGCTATGAACTTTGTTTATAGCTTTTTTTTTTTCCACGATGGATCTTTTTCTTTGTATTTGTACAGTGGCTCAGTGAAAGATGTTGCCATGAGTTGATATTGTAACCAATAAACAAGTGCTTTTAACCAGCCTGGGTCAGTTGTCAGTGTTGGGTTAGAGCAGCCCCTGGCCTGCAGGTGTCCCTGGGATGGGGATGGAGCAGCCACACAGCAGCAGCCGGGACCTGGGGGAATGACGTGCAGGTCTTCACCTGGGGCAGAGCTGCCAAAGAACTTACCAGAGCACAGGGGTAGTACTTTTTTTTAATAAATAACTGTAGAACACATGCATTGAAAGTTTTATCTTGATACAATGTCAATACAAATGCTCCACAAACAGAGCACTGATACACACAGCTGTGCCCTCACCCACACCAAAGCTGGGCTGTTAACTCACTGGTGGATGCCAGAGTTTTCTTCAAACCCCCAGGACTCCCCATGCACAGTCAGAACAAACACACACCTGAACACACTGGAACTGTTGTCTTCCCTTAACACCTCTAGCATTACATCTTACATCTATTTCTTAATGAGATAGCCCTTAGTTACTGGAACATAGCAAGTTCCTATCCCTTAGAGCTGAATCTTTAATTTAGTCAATGTTAACACTGCCATAAAAATATATAAATACTCTGAAAAGGCTTTTCTTTTAAAATAATTTTAAAAAGTCTAGTTTAGAAAAAAGTAGATGTTGAATGACTGCAGACAGCAACAGCAGAAGCTTTTTAAAGAGGCTTTGCTGCAGGTGAGCAAGAAAGGACTCCAGCACAGCTGCCTGGAGTCTGACCTAAAGGAGACCTGTTCTACAGCAGAACCACCCCCTACAGCTGCACTGGTGAGGGAGTGATGGGGTTTCCCCATGTCCTGCTCCCTGAAGCCAGCAGCAGGAGCTCCAGGTCCGTCCTGACACCCTGAGCTTCCCTACCCAACCTGCACCAATCCTGTCCAGACCATCTCAGCAAAGCCTGCTGTGCCTGGCTGTGAGCTCGGGGTGGTGACACACCTGAGCTCACTGGACCATGGCTCTAGCCCTGTGCTCACAGGCAAAGGATCACTTCACTGTGCTACCAACTGCAAGAAATAGGTCCACTTTTACTTAACCAGTGCCCTCTTGGCTCAAGGAGGTGGCCCACTGCATCTCCTTAGTGCCGTTCACCCCCATCTTCCGCTGTGCTTTAAAGAAGAGGAACTGCTGCCCGACACACTGGCACCTGCTTTCCAAACTTGCCGGAGTCCTTTCCCATGCCAGAGTTTGTACTTCCCTTCACTAAACAAAATCAAACCCACATGGAAAAACAGCATTCTCCATCCCTGGACAATTCGTTAGCAGGTGAAAGCAGGAGACTGGGCTAAGCTCTCTCCCTGCCTAAAGTCCTGGATGCCAGGAAGCGAGACTTGCCACTGCTACATACTCAGGAAAACTAGCACGGATTTGGGGTTTTATTGTCTAGTGCCCAAAAAAATTTAGTGTTTAAAGGTAATTTTTAACCCAAAATCTGCAAAACAAACATAACACTCAAGAGTACCACAGCTCTTCAGTTTGGTTCACCATCAGAGTCCAAGTTTTACAACAAAAAATGCCACCCAGAGTAACATTAAAAATGTAAATTATTTCAAGTGACTCCACAGAGTAGAAGTGTCACCTGTAAAATTTCTACTTTGCCCTACAAAGGAGCACCAGGAACGTTCCACAATGACATTTTATTTACTCTTTTGAAGAAAATGTTTTGTGAAGCGATCTAGTTCGTTCTCAAGGTGAATGGCTTTATTTCTGTAAAACAAACAAAAGCAAGGAATTCACTTCAGTGCTGGGAACATCCCAAAGGCAGGACTGACATCAGTGTTTAATTTCTATTCCTCTACTGAGACCCCCCAGCACTAATAAAACCTAAAAGCAGGTTTTTAGAAGAGGTTTGTGGGGGGCAGATATTCACCTGACAGTGGTGGTGGATGCCCAATGCCAGAAGGCAACAGCCCAGAGCCAGGGCAGCCTTTCAGCAGGGGGAAAGAACAGGAAACTACAGCTGAGGCTGCTGCCAAGTCCCTGAACCACCAACTGCTGGGAGTTCCTCCTCTGCCTACCCCTACTACTGCACCAGCAGTACTGCACTGGATGACTCGACACAGCACAGCTGCTCTCCTGCTCTGCTCTGGGGACGGGGCTTTGGGAAGGTGCCACGCTCAAGTTACCGACAGGAGACTGCAAGTCTGGTCAAAGGCCTCTCTCTCATACACTAAAGAGAGATAAGGGTAAAGAATATCTAAAAAATAGTATTGCTGGAGGTTAGCTAATTCACTGAGGCAACAGCATACATTTATTTAACTTACCCTGAGCTGTTCAGGGTATCTTTGCATCATCCCCTTCTGCACCTGAGCTAACCTAGTTCGACTCCAGAGTAACAGTAGGCACTGATCACTCTGAAGTCAGCAGAGCTAAGAGCTGCTTGTGGCCAGTCACACCAAGACTTACCTCAGCTGTTTGGAGCTGCTCTGTATGTTCTCCAGCTGATCTATTTCTTTGGAAAGCCTAGCTATTTCTTTTTCTAGGTTTTTCTCAGTAATATCCACCTGCTGACAGAGTCGAGCAAAGGTAGTGGCCATTTCCCTAAAGTGAAAACAAGTTTACAATCACGATTTACAGGAGTTGATGCTAAAAAAAAAAGTAAGAAATAAAATCTCATAGCATTGCAGTGTGCAGAACAGAGCAATCAAAGCCTCCAGCTGTTACGGGATTACAGAATAGCAGAAAGCAGGAAAATTGGGTACTTTTTAAATTAGAAAACAAAACCCTCAACACACCAAACACACCTCAGTCTATGCCAACATCGTGCCTGGCCATTTTCATAGAACATTAACAGGGACAAGTCTGAGATGGGGCTCTGGCTGTGGCAGGAGGTGCTAGAGCAGCCCCACAGCCCCAAGCTCAGTGCCCTGTGCCACATGCAATGCCCTGCTCACATGAATGTGAGTCCTGTGCAGGGTGAGAGTGCCCCAGACCTGCCCCCTGGGGCACTCCATCCTATGTCCCTCCTTAGCCACATGCTCCAAACCCAGTTGCAAAACTCATCCTTACACAAAGGGAAAACAAACGCAGTTACCAGCCCGGGCCAGCATCCAAGCTCTCAGGCAGGAGAGGAAGCACCCTCTCCTCTCTACTGGAGCATTGGTTTGAGCCCAACTCTTCCATGTCCTCACAGAGCTGCTGGACACAGGGATGGATCTCTTTCCTCTACTGAAGCTTAACTTTTCACTATTCCACTTTTTTTCTGTTCTCTTTCCAAAACACTTTCCCACCTGTCTCTGCTAAGCAATGTCCAGCTGATTGTCTTCCTTAGCCTCTTGTTGAAAATACGTGTTTTGATTAAACTATTATTTTGGAAAATTAGGCCTGCTAATGCGCCCTCTAGCCCCCAGGGTGCAGAACACCTCTCCCGTGTAGCTCATTCAGAAAGGCTCTCAAATTCATCTCCTGCAGTGCAGAATAGCCAGCACTGGCTGCTCAGAACGTGCCCATAACAGCCCTTGGGGCAGCAGCTCTGCTCATCCTTACAGGGACTCCAAGGGCAGAGCAACTTGGCCTCCACTAGAACGACCTCTCACACGGCACTGGACAAAGAGAGCCACCATCTTCAGAGCACCTCAATCAGCCACCCACACATGCAGGTATTGGCCTTTTCAGGTGGGCATTTTAAACTCTCTTCAAGTGAGAGAGTTTAAAATGCGCCAAGGGACACTACAGGTGCCTTCCCACATCGTGCAGGGCCAGTGCCAGTGGCCTGCCCAGTGAGGGGCCGGCCTGTGTGACACCTACTGCTGCACCTGGTGGCTGCAGTTGGCGCTGGTGAGGCTGACGATCATCTGCAGCTTCTCGGTGGCGTAGTTCACAAACTGCTGCTTGAAGGCTCTCTCCTTGGCCCGAGTGGTCCAGGTCAGCCTCTCGTACAGGTACAGCAGCCCGTACATGCTCAGGGAGAACGAGATCAGTTTCCAGCCTACGGTTTTCCAGATCTGAGAAAGAAAATCTTTGTTAGCTTAAATAAGTTGCCCTACAGAGTAAAATCTAATTCCACCCATCTTTTTTAAAATCATCTCCACAGCCCTTCCACTGGATTTATTTAAGAAAATGAATTTTTTCCATAATACTACTGCGGAGCAATACAGCTACACTCGCAGGAGCAGGTCCCCAATGGCACAAAGAACGTGCAGGTTACAGAAGCCTTCCTGCTCTTTCATGAGGGAAGGACCAAAGCTCCAACTAAATTCAAACTGAAGGAGGTACCATCAGATCACCATTTAATTCAGGCATTGAACACAGACTTATGGCACAGAGAATATGCCCAGCTGTCCTCAGAGCGATAAGCCTGGTTTCTCATGATGACTGTGGGTATCCATGACCCATGACTGTGGGTATCCAGGGCACTGCATGTGCTCATCTGGCCCAGTGTCAAATCCATGGCACACTCTGTTTTACACCCCAAGCAGGACAGAGCAGCTCAGCCTCTGCCATCCCTTCCAGCAGGGAATGCTGCCAGTGCTACTTGCCATTCCGCCAACAACGATGATGCTCATGGAGGTCCGGGATGTCAGCGAGGCTAAACTCAACACCAAAGGAACCATAAACTCATCCTGGGGCACGTTCTCGGGAGTTATGGCGGGAAGGCTGGCGGCAGACGGGGTGCTGGCTAAAGGACCAGGGATCTAGAAGATGGGAACATGGCAGCCTGAGTCTCTAAAAGCATTAAGGAACTACACAGATGGGTTTTATTTTCATATATTCAGGCTTTGATTTACTTGAAGGAAACCCTTCAGCAGAGAAATCTGAACAAGACTCCTGAGGAGCAGTGGAGGCTTTGGCAGTTCCTCCAACAGAAAATAAGCGTCTGCATAGGGCTGGTTCCAAACTAAGGATCCAAATGTTACAAATGGAACAGGCTACCCAAAGGGTTCAATCCAAAGGAAAACCAACTTGTGTAACAGCTGCAGAAAGTTCAGGAGATGTTTTTAGTTCCGTTCTAATCCTGAATATAATCCAATAATAACAACCCTCACCAGAAATATTTCACACAATGGGTCTAGGGAAAGGTAGCAGGAGGCATGCAAATAGCACTGGCAAAGAGTAAAAATCAGTATATTCTCATCAAGGTAAAACAAGGCACTCAATGGCAGCGCAAGCTCCGAAGGACTCACATGTAGGTTTGGATCTGCTAATCCCAGGAGTACCTTCTGAGCTTGTTTAGGACCCAAGAAACGGTTTACGAGAGAAGTCCATCCCAAAGAAAAGTGGAACATGATATCCTCTTGAAAATCTGCACACAGGCTATGACAGTTTAGATCATAGCTAAGGTCAAACTTCCTGCATGGAATTAGCAGGTGGAGCTGATCCTGAGCACTAGAAGGCAACAATGGTTTCAGATTTTCTAGAAATAAGAACAAACAGTAAAGATGAGTTAACATTAGAAGAACAGCTTATTCACAAGCAGTATCCCTGCACTGCTGACCAACTTTGTCAATTTAGAGAATCTAAACTGACCAGTACATTATTTATTTATTTGTAAAATCAGTGGCATTTCAGCAGGATTGACCCTAACAGAGCAGGGAATTTATTGCTCTGATACAAGAAAACAGTCATGAAAATCAACTCACCAAGGAAGCACTGCTGGAAAAAAGATGCAAATTAACTGAAAGACCTCTATCAGTGGTCAACAGATAAGGATGGAGTAAGAAAAAAAACTGATTTACCCATCAGTTCTGTGGTGCCACACAGGAACAGCAACATGATTACATAAGAGGATGGAAGGGTTCACATAATTTCATGATCATGCTCTGAATCTTTTATTACCAGGAACAGATCAATAGAGATGGATGAGCAATAAAGTTACTACTTATAAAAAAAAAAAAAAGGGGGGAGTTGCACAAATTCTTTATGAAATGAACTGTTTTGCATTCTGGGTCTGGAGGGACCTAGGGAGGGCATTATACTGCAGAAGCATTTTCTAGTAATTAGTGTATTTGGCATATCTCTTGTGGAAGCCAAATTTTAAATGGGTTTATTAAAGGGTTAGATGAGTTTCTAGAGGACAGGTCCATTACTACTTGCTTAAGACA
This sequence comes from Corvus moneduloides, assembly GCF_009650955.1. NCBI lineage: Eukaryota > Metazoa > Chordata > Aves > Passeriformes > Corvidae > Corvus > Corvus moneduloides. The sequence goes on from NC_045485.1 coordinate 21,091,717, forward strand.
TTAATCCAGATGCAGTGTATCAGCTCAGAAGTCCCTAAAATGGAGAGGGATTGCTATATTTACCCTGGTTCATTATTCTTCTCCCCCAGCATCTGTTACTGGCTAGTATCAGAAACAGGTGACTGAGCTGAACACTCAGTCCTGGTCTATCATGGCTTTTCCTTAATCATTTATAGCATCAATGTTAAGCACGATCAGAAGGAAAATTATTTTGAAACTGAATTTTCTTAAATTTTCTTCCTTTAAATGTAAAGTGTTAACATTCCTCCTACTTCCTCTTACCAATAATCTCCTGCTGGGACTGGTGCATTGACTGGTTGACTTCACTGGAGCAGCGCTCAGCCAGGTTCTTTCCCAAACCGTCTTCTATATGTTTGTTCAGTTCCTCAAGTGTTATAAAGAACACAAGCTCATCAATTTGTATTTAACTAATCAGTTACATTATATGGAGCAGGAATATGTTACACACCAAGCACTGTTACTTACAGTGGGAAGAAAAGCATGTTTCCATGGAAATACCATGCTTTCCAACTGCATGCTGGGGCTGAAAACATAACTGAAGTGACACAGGAAAGATTTCCCAAGGACTGTAATCATTAAAAGCCATATGGAAAAGTCTTTACTTTCAATAATCTGTGACAGTGAAAAGCAAACCAATACCTACTGCCCTGCAAAGCCCTTCCTGTGTCATTTGATGGGAGCCAATTCCACTGCTCTGCACAGGGATAAATCCATCCCACCAACTCCCATGGGGCCTGCTCAGGATACTCCGTCGAGGTGAAACAGCACAGATTGTCCTGAAAATGCAGCACTCCCAGGGGATCAACCAGGCTGGAAGAGCCTGAGATGAGCTCGAGCAGTTGGAGCATGGTGCTGTCAACACCAAGGTTGGGGGTTCGATCCCCATATGGGCCATTTGTTTAAGAGCTGGACTCAGTGATCCTTGTGGGTCCCTTCCAACTCAGAACATTCTGTGATTACAGGGGGAGCTATGGCAGTCATCGTCAGCAGCAAAGTCTGAGCATAAGAGGCCAACACAGGTATACATGCCTTAATTTAAAGCACTAAGTTTGAGGAGGAATTTATAGAAGTTAAAAAAAGCCAAACCAATTTTTATTAAAAGTGTTGAGTATTTGCAAGCTCATTTTATTTTTGGATCTATTTAATGCTAGGAGTAGTGAAAATTATTTATGCAAAATCTTATTTACTGGAAGTGAAGACTAGAAATTAGGAACCACTCTACTCCTAAAATGATGGTTGAAACAAAAATTAATTTCTTTCCAAAAACAAAGCAGAAAATATTTTCAACCATTTTCTGTTTTGGGTAGAGATATGCATGTCAGCAAGCAAAAATCCTGGAATGTTCAGACAAAGTCACATAAAATCTATGCAATTTACGAAAATACAGAAGTAGAAATTAAGGGAAAGACAAAGAGCCTGGCTTCAAACCATTTAAAAAAACTTACTGTCTTATAGAGCTTCAATACTTGAGGAGAAGGATGAAAATCAGAATAAAATTCATCAACTAAAACTGAAAGCCGGCAAATCTCATCAGTCATGGCAGAGGAGACCTGTAAGAACACAGGAAATGCATAAAATGTTTTTGCTGCCTTTTCCAGACAGAGTGAGAACAGACTACTGCATGAACTGTCCCAAGAAATGATTCAATCACCTGACAGCCAGGAAAGGTTGCCATTTCAAGCTTCTGTTTTTTCTTTTTTTGTTTGTATTGAAAAAGGAACATTCTAGATATTTCAAACATAGTTCCTGAGATGGGTGGGCTCCAAAAGGAGCTGCCTGAGAGAGGAGGGAACATTTGGATTTGGGAGGTTGTTCCCACTGCCTTTACTTACTTTACTTTCGACTTCCTCAGTAACACGTTTGATTTTTTCCTTGGTATCTTCTGTCAGAATGTTCAGCTGATTTCGAACGAAGTCCAGCCTGTCCTTATGATCTTCTCGCTCCTCCATGGAATGGACTCTAACCCAGCAGAAAGGAAATCACCATCACTACCATGTATTCTCCCAAGAAGGAAACAAGGCCTTAACCAGGCATGGATCATCCAGCTGACGGTTTCCGAGCAGCCAGAGGGTATCCCAAGGGCCACTGGCTGCCCAAAGCAGAGGCACTGCTCCAGAAGTGCTGAGCAAACACAACTCAAAACCAGCATTTCAAGTCAGAATTATTATCACTGTATTATCACATCATTACAACTAAAAAAGGTGCGGGTAATCATAGGCCTTTAATAACTCGTCTACCTTGATTTAGAAAAAGGGAAAATCTGACCAAACTGCTGCTCACAAACAGCACTCAACTACTCCTTAAAAGTGACATGGATCTGATGACCCTACAAAGGAAAGAGGACATGGCAGAAACCAACCTTGTCACAAACAAGTATCCTTAGAATTCCTTGACCTATCACTTAAGCAAAAATTCCTGAAAATCTAGAGCAATTTCATCTTGAAGGGCCAGCAGAAACAACAAACAGCAATTCAGGCTAAGAGGGGTCACCACAGACATTCTGGTTAAATCCATTGACAGAAAGGATTATCGGAATATTTTCAAACATTTCACAGCATGTTTTCATGGGATCTGACAACGTGAGACAAGTCAGTATGTAAACAGGCAGCCTGTAAAAGCTGACATATTCAGGGGGATGAGTGTGTTTGACAGCACAGTGAAGTCTGTTGAAACACAAAGACACATTATTGACAGGCAGTAAGGAGATGGATGGGAAGGATTAATCGTGACAGCAAGTTCACTGTGTTCAAGAGACAAGGTGGCAACAAAAGTGAGGAAAAAACTGCACACATATGCAAACCTCAAAGGATACATGAAACTACCAGACACAGCAGATGAGCTGCTATCATTAGCACCAAAGGATTCCATGAGCAAAGAGAGAATAAAGATATTTAAGGATGCAATCTGGAAAGGGCCAGAGGCCAAGCCTCTGTGAGCTTGGGCTCATTTCATTCCTTACAGTATTCTAATCACTTGCAAATTAAAGCATCTACATCCTCCCATTTTTTTCCTTCAGTGTGACTGTAATGAAAGTAAAGCAGGCCCAAACATCACCTCTGAAATGCTGGGTACAGCTCAAAAACCTTAAAATTTTAGATATTTCATTTGAAAACACACAGACTGCAAGTCAGTAATGAAGAACAACAAAGCAAACCAAGATCCCTGTACAGAAGTCACAGACCAAGAACACAACTGAGTGGGCACATGAACAATGGTAAGACTGACGTTTGGACACACCAGGGAAATTGTCTGTTTCTTACCCAGCAGAAAAGGGAATTTTAAAGTCCATAATGGCCCAAGAAAATCATCAGCGCAGAAATGGCTCCTCAAATCATCTGGAAAAACCAAAGCCAACCAGCCCTCTGACCCACCTACCTTTTCTCTGCTGCTGCCACGTTTATGGTGTCCATAATGTTTTTCACAGTATCTATTATCTGTTTAGCTCTGATAGTGTGCTGTTCAAACTTGGTTTTCACGGCTGACTGCGAGATACACTCCTGCGAGGGGCCCAAGCCACAACACATTACTGCAATTCCATGCCAACACAATCAGGAATTTCACTGTCAGAAAGCACATGCTGCCAATTTTACCATGAACTTAAACCAGTGGGAAGTAAAAAGGAAGAAAGTATAAAGAAATTAAAAGACAATAGAAACTGAAATATCAAATGAGTCTATAGCAGCAAATCTGCCTTCACGTCCATTCACAGTAATGTGCATAGGTTTTCATTCTTTTAAAATAAATGAATAATGTAAAGAAAAAGAAAACTCAGATGAATACATAAATCTATCTCTTCAGGAAATTTTCAAAACCATCTATTTTTGGAATTACAAATGTCAAATATGAATGCTGGCAATGTGGCCTGGCTTGAGTTTTCTTTGTTGCACTACACCTAGTTTCAAGAGGCAATTGTCAATAAAATGTGACATTCTCACATCAATACTGATCATCCAGGAACAAAATACACAATTAGGAATAACAAACAAGGGTTTTCTCATGGGATAAACAAAAGTTAAGTAGTCCTTAAAATATCAGCTTGTTTGTATATTATTGAAGTCTTAAATGAGTAGGTAGGAAATGCTCTAATGATACAACTTCTAATCAATCTTCAATATTGAACAGAAATTCAGAAATACAGGACAGTAACTGAAGAGACCTTGTGTTTGAAGGGAAGAAAGCAAGCAGCTGATTTCCTTAAATCAGATCTATGGGATTTTTAAATTGTTCTCCATCTGTGGATTCACCTTTCATGGCACAGGTTTGGATTACTTTTAGAAGACCTGCCTATGACCTTAGCGTATGCTGTAATAACAAATTTCAGCTATGTAAAAATAATAGATGAAAACAAAATTAAAAAATGGGTAAAACTGTCCCTGTTCCTCGATGAAGCAGATCTAGAAATCAGCAATGAAAAGCCAGAGTTTCTTAAATATCAGCACATTGTGAGAGCTAGACTAGGTACAGAGCAGAGTCTTCCCAACGTTAGTATGTGGTAGGTAAAAGGATGACAGTCACTCACAACACAATCAGAAAATCCAAGTTAGAGCACTAGGAAAAACACAAAGGTTAGTTAAATGACAACGAAAGGTAAGAGGGGACAGCAGCAGTTTTGCCGTTAGTCTGTACGTAAGTATTTACTGAAACAAAGATTAAAGTATGTTTCAATAGCCTAACCCAAACCAGTTACCTTCCAGCCCACTGCCGGTATCACAGGACAGTCGTTAGATGCTCAGTGGGTTCCGTACTCCATCCCCGGGCAGTGCTGGGGAAGGGCTCTGCAGCAGCTGCCTCATTCTGGCTCTGCCTTCGCTCCCATTTACAGCCAGGAGTACTCTTCCACCCTGCCTCCCTCCACTTCCCACAACACTTCTGCTGCCAGTATCTTTAAGAAACTTGAGAAGTACCATAACCTAAGGCACAGTGGGGTTGGCTTTATGTAGGATATCCACTAAGCACTACTGCACACAGTGCAGGGTGCAGGCATTTCTTTGGTATTTTAATAAGGCATTCTATGTATCTCACTGTAGAACTTCAGGAAATACACCAACTACTTTCTGTTATTCCCCAACATAAAAATTCAGAATTGATCCAAGAATTCAATGCTTTAAGACTGCCTCCCTCCTTTTCCTTTGTTGCAATACAGCTGACATACATAGTAGCATCACTTTTAAAGCTACTACATGAATCTCTAAAATCTTAATTTCCCACTGCCTACAAGTGTTTCAAGTAATGCCTGCACCAGTTTTTCTTTTAGCAACTTCAACCACCCTGTGCTTTGCAAACATGCTTCATCTAGTTTTGGAAAGATTTTTACCCTCACACAAAAGTCTACATAAATCATACAAGCCTTTCAAAAATAGTCCAAATTTTTCTCGTATCACAACTAACCAGCACTGGTGGGTCTAGATTTTTTTTTAAGATTCTAGCTATAATGAGCTCATATCAGTCCTCAGGAATGAACAGGCTTTCCCATCAGGGAACCGATACTAAAATCAGAAATGTGGAAGTACTGGAGAAGTAACAGTTCCTCTTCTTAGCCCATATGGAAAAGAGGAAAAAGCTGTCCAATTTTAGTCAAGACAAAAGCAGGGTGAGAGAATCCAGGAGAAGCAAACCCAGCAGATACAGCCAGGGGGAACAAGGCACATGTGGACAGGTCTGTAAGTGAGGTGGCAGCTTACTTAGAGATGTGAGCTGGACAAAAAAGTGAGAGAAGTTTGGGAAGTCTGAGCAGGGCACCTCCACAGGGACAAGGAGCTAAAGGCAAGACAGACTAAGGCAGGGGAGGAGGCAGTGTCTGATGAAGACAGACAGAGCATCTGTGCTCTCATCCCTTCCTTTTCACACACTGGAGTGTAATCCAAGAGTCTTGGGACTTGCAGCTCCTCTGTCAGGAAACAGAGTAAATGCAAAATGCTTTAGGCAGAAGTGCTTAGGCTGTAGAGCATCTGAGTTTGGTCTGCCAGTGCACAAGGCACAGTATCAGTGAGGATTTCACACAGAAAGTTCTCCCTGCAGTATGATATTCTTCATTAATACAGAGCCTAGAGATGGCAAGCAGAACTGATGACAACAGTATGCTGATGTCAACTACATTATCAGCTCAGGTGACAGGAATTTGAGTGTTAGGTCTGAAGACTCCAGACCTGGTGAACTATTTAGTCTCAGCCTTGCTTCAAAAGCACATAAACTGCCACTGTAATTTAGGAAATTGCCACAAAACCTAAATGTGAAAGAGGCTGCAACAGCTCAAAATTTAAATTGCTTTAGCAGTCTTAATTCAGCACAGTTGTCATTCTCTTTAAATGATGGGATCACACTCCTATTCAAAGCCATTAATAAAGATTTTAGGATGAATCACAGCTGAGCAGGGAAAAACACTACAGAATCCACTCTCACTGTTGGAGTCAGGTGTGCAGCAAATATAACACAATGTAAAAGAAGAAAAAAGGTTGATTTAAGGCCATGCAGTGCTGTCACAGAATTGTTCCTTGTCCCAGCCTCTGCCACAGAAACTCGTCATGGTTGTGACCCTGTGACAGATACTTCTCATTGTGGTGGCCAACTTGAGTCTGTGACATCTGATTTACAGATGTGCTGAGCACTCACAGCACTGCATCCATCATTTAACAGATCATCATCCATCTTCATATTGAAATATTCTAAGCATTGAGTGCCTAACTGTAATGATAAGATATTTTGTCAAAAAAGCTTTGGGTACAGCAGATGGCAGAATACATTAAAGAACAATAACTGATTTAGAAGCTCAATTTTCACTTTTTACCCGCTGGCTCCAAGTCTCCTACTATAGTTCTAAGGACAAAAACTGCAAACAAACATGCATGTTTGACTACAGCTAGTAACACTAGAAATGTCATGTCTCATGGAGCCAGGCCCTGCCAGCACCCTGAACCCTTCGTTTCAACAGTTCAATCACCTATCGTAAGAGTGTGGATAAGGATTAAATTTAGTCTGACATTTTCTTGCTTATGCAAGACCGAATCAAGCTATTACTTTAAAACCTTTCTGATATACACACATCATTACATAATGCAGTTTTGCTAAGGTTAAATGCGTTTGTTGTAATGCAAGAACAAATGCTTTTCAGAGGCAGTTTGATTTTTTTTTTTAATACTCATACACAAAACCATTGAGGGATACCCAAGAGGACTCCTTAACATATCCAAGAATGGCTATAATTAATTAAAGTTATCAAACTAAGCAAGCCAAATGGATCCTATCACAAAGAAACCACTCAACTGTCTAGCCAGGCCTACTTCTGCAGAAACTGTGAACTCCAACTACGAATATGGCTAAACTGAGGTGAAAGAGTGGATTCTGTACAGCACAAAGGATGCAAGGAGAGTGTTAATGCTCACAGTAACAGAGCTAAGAGGTACATAATGGTGATAAATTCAAAACTCTGGCTTTAGAAATGAAATTTTTAGATTTATATTGATGAAACCAAATTTCTTACTGCAAACATTCACCAGCACATGGCTTAAGTGATACACACATTTCAAGACCGTAATTTCTTCTTACACAGACTATGTTGGTATTGATATCTCAAAACACGAGCTAAGAGTCTGGGTCCCTTCCCTCACTAAATAATACTCCCTTCCAACTATCTGCTACTCAAGCTGAGAAGGTATGAACAGAACCCACAGAAAAGGCAAAGCTGCAGATGGTTTAAATACCTTACACTCCTCCACTTGCTAATGTGGGTAATGCTCCCTAAATTTAAGCTAAGCATAAGAGAAAAAGATACCTTTGCAATAAAAATCAGGCAGTCTAAAAAGCCCATCATAAATACCTCAAATATCTGCTCAAAATGTTGAAATTCCTGTAATCTTGTTTGAAATCCTTCAGCAAGTGCTCCACCTGTGAAACAACAGACCATAAGGGAGACAGCAGTACCTCACAGCAGGGACTGCATCTTAAATATAGTTATCGGGTTTTATAGTGTTTTTCTGTATTTGAGGAAAAGCAGGAGTTCCTACACACCACCCTCTGGCATTCCTTGGGCCTTTTGTCTCCTGGCACTCAGAACTTCTTTTGCTGAAACAAAAAAGATGCGATTCCTTGCTTCTACAGGATCAATAACTTTGAGCTCATCGACCAGGAAAGTCAGACAGCGCTCCATGTGCTGCCTACGCACCTAAGGAAAAGGTAAAAAGCTCATGAAAAAAAGGCAAAAATTGAGCTGTCAACAAATCACAACATCAGAGTCAGAAACAGATGCTGAACCACCCCTCTGACAGCAGATGCCTGTCAATCCTACAGACGCAGCAGCTGCTTTCACTCCTTTAAAGAGACCTGGACACAACAATACTTCCCTTTACAACTGTATTTATGTAAGTGAAAGATCTCAGCCAGTCGCTGGGGTAAACACTTCATTCCCCATACACAGAGAAAAAATTCTCACTGCAAGCTGGCTGCTGTTGGGAAGATCTGAAGATCCAAACTGTTCCCATCTAACACTGCACTTTACCAGCTACTCTATGCAGGTATAAATGTATAAACTGTGCCCTCAGGCTGCACTATCACTGCAGAAACAAAAGGTAATACAAATAAGATTAAAAAACAAGCTTAACTGTGGAGGAAAAAGGTTCTAAAGAAGTTTCCTGTTTTATTACTTGCTTGCATATATTGTCATTTGAATTGTAGTTTGCTTTTTGCTTGTAACAAGGAATAGGTTATTTCCATTTCCTGACCATGTAACTTAGCCTTTTATTAATAAAACAAAGCTAGTGTTTCCATATTAATACATATTAATTAACTGTCAACACATATAAGAGCCATCAATTCACTCACATCTTCCATGTACTCTGGTTCTGATGCAGAGGCATCCCATCTATTATTCAGGATGAAGATGTTTGGCTTGGAAAGTCGTTCGTTCACTTTATGGAAAAAATGTTTCTCCTAAGAATTAAAGCACAAACAGAAAACTCCCCAGACATCCAAACCAGAGTCACACATTCTTCTGTAATTGATTATGAAGTTTATCCAGCTTTTTAGAAGTTTATTATAAAGAATTCATCAGTACTAAAACCCACAGATATCCAGCACATAACAGGCTTAGGGTAGTTCAAAAGTCATCACATGTCTTAAAACTGATGCGAGTGCTAAAAGTCAAAGACACAGCAACTTCCTCTAAAACTTGGTACAAATACAAACTAAGAAAATGTAAAAACAAAAGCCAGTTCAAAAAACACTAATGTCAATGAAACCAATGAAGTCTCTCTTATCTGAACTACCAAGTTGCTCTTGCTAACCTTGTCAAATCTGGTTTTATATCCACAAAATACATGATCTAACTATTCTTCAGCTAGGCGACAACAGCTTGCACTACAGAGAAGTAACATTTCCTGCATGAGGACATATGGTTGAGACACAGAAAAAAAGTCATTGATGAATGTCTTAATTTAACAAAATTAAGTGTATTTAGGTCTCTTCCCTGCACCTACCACTCATTACTGCTGTTTACAGAGTCATAATGGGTAAGTCGTGGTGGAGTGAGTCCCCACTCAGCACAGCTGAAGCAGAAGAGATCTCTGTGCTGCTATAAACTTTTCCAGACTGCAGCAGGACACCACGACATATCCTGGACACAGCACTGGAGATCCATTATTCCCCATCAGCTGGGAATAAGCATGTGCAAACAAGATCACTGCTGCAGAAATCAGAACTTTGTCTGAGGATAATTTATGAGGGAATAGTAGAAAAATCCCAGGTAGTGTGGCAGAATAATGCCAAGTATTCTCAAACCTGTTACGGCAAGAGGCAAAAACAATGCTTAAGGAGGATGAGAACATAGTAGTCATATGCTTTATCTGCAGGATAATTTATGTTATTCTATATAGCAATGAGACGTTCACAGAAATAATTTTTTTCTTTTTCTTTTAATTAACAGACCCCAACAACTGTGTTATACACATAATGTAAACAACTTGAGATTTTATCCATACTAAAAGCCAAAAAGTGTCACTCATGTGACATAATAGAGAAGATACGGCCACATTGGTGCCAAATCCTTTTTGCCTTCAATGTTTTAAGAATATTCTTTTTCTTCTAAATCACATCCCTTGTATTTAACTCTTTGTGTACTCAGCTCAGAAGATGGAATGCCATGTCTTTAAACTCACATTCTTCTCAGACTTCTACCAAACTATTCTAATTTGATAGAATGCAAACAAATACTGTCTTTGCACACTCAGTTTCTTATTGTATTAAAAATTGTCTCAGTATTTAGAAAGTTCAGACCTTTCAGGTCAGAACTATGCTCAGAACAACCTGGGCATATTATTTGTCTATAGCAGGTTTAATAAAAGTCATCAGGAATCTTTTCAGTAGCATTACTCTGCATTCTGGCAGTTACACTTCTAATAACTTAGAAACCTTTTATTGTCTGCATCCACAATACTTAGTTTAGTTGAAACTGGAGATCACTACAAAATTACACCAAATTTCTGGTCTTGTATTTTGATTATTGCAACAGCTCCTCTGGCCACCTTAAATGTTCTCCTCTTACAAGTCATACAATATTTACGCTGCAAGGTACAGAGAACTCTTCTCTCTCCTGAAACAGAGCTTTACAGAACAAAGACATTAAAATATCTTCAGCTCTCCACACTGCACAGAACCCTGCAACATGAATGCTTATTGCTAACGCATTCTTCAGAAGAAACACGGCCCACTGAAGGGAACCTGCAGCACTCATCCTCAACACAAGGTGTATCAAGGGAATTAACTCTCTCCTCAGAGAGGAATAAGACAGGAACTCAACTTCCTTCACCTATTTTGTGTATTCTACTGAACTTCTGGATATTAAATACTCTGTAATTTCTTTGGTAATACAAGTGTCTTCAGGTGACAAATACCCACAAATTGCATGGCAAGACAAGCACTCCATCATCCATTTATCGAAAAACCAACTGAAATGGAAAGGACAATTATGACGCTCAAGGCAGAGAAAGCCAAGCCAGTAAGAAACCTGAATTTCATTCTCCTTTTCCTAGTGAGGGATATACATTATTTCTTGCCTCCCACCCCCAAATCCTATTCACAAGATCTAAGTGCAGTGATTCACCATCTGTAAAGGTCTCAGCTATTCTGGTTATGGAACTGCTGAATATTTAAACGAAGAAGTAGCATAAAAACATTGCACATCATACCGTGTTCATGAGAGTTGATTCGGAATTGGCAACCAAGACAAACACATCAGCATCTAAGCAAAACTTGTCAATCCAGCTGTCCAGTTCTGTAGTGACATCTGTGCCAGGGCTGTCGAGAACAAAAAAACACAAACTCCTATTTACACACCAAAGAACTAGTTGATTTTTAGAAACTGATAAAAATAGACTGGAAATGCCTAAGGGCCTTGCAAGAAATTACAGAGGTTTGTATCTTGAGGCTGATGCCTACCTCAAACTTAAGGTAAACACTGCAAAAACCAGTTACCATCTAGAACTTATCAGTCACTTGATCATTAGACCATCTACTCATTCAAAATGAAATTTCTGATTAGTAAGTAATTGCCAAGTGAAGTGACAGACCGTCCATCAGCAACCCAGACAGGCTCACACAATGGTTTCCCTTCTTGGACTGTAATTTTAATCAGAAGAGAGAGAGTTGTTCATAAAATATTTTTTTCATTAATAAAGTCCAAGTTTAAAGCAATATGCTACACAAGCTGTGCATAGGTTTAATAGGAAATGAAAATGAAGCTAAAACTATAGGGCCGTCAGTTTAAAAAAAACCATAAAGTGGAATATGAGCATTAAGTCATGTTTGCAACACCCAAATTATTGCTAGTACAAATTTTCTCTATTTAACAGTAAAAGGATGATTTGCTCTTTTCAAGTACCTGCTCTCTCAGAATCTATGCTCTTTTCTTTTCCCTTTACTTTTTACCTTTAGCAACTGAGGCTGTGTAGATCAAACGCACTGTAGAAAATGACAAACTCCCAGTGATTTCAAAGTACAAGACAAAGATGGAACAAAAACCACTACAATTTATTAGAACACACTCTGAGTGTTGTTTTGTTGAAGAAATCATACTTAAAAATTTACTGACACCTGTGTGAATTACTTTCAAATTCAGTATTTATTGATTTACACGTTAGGTACAGATCACCTGGAAGTTTGAAAAGCTATTAAGAGGTTATACTGCAGTGGCCAGAAATAAGGGCATTTGGCATGGACAAAGCAACCACTTCCAGCATCCTTTAAACACACCAACACGTAGGAAATGTCAGCCTAACACGGAGCACACACAGCTGACAGAGTCACAACTACATTTTGAGGTCAGCCATTACTTTGGTATGTAGGCACTGCAACTCTTATCAGAAGCTTTTAAAAATGAAGTCCACATTGTTTATACTTCACATGATCAGTCTGAAGCATTTCAAGAAAGGAAAGGGCAAAAGGCTGTTGCTGCAACAACCCTATTCACACTTCCATACTGTTTGTTTTAAAGGTAGAGTATCCTCAGCCAAAAGTTATTCCCTTATTCAGCTCAGTCACAAGACACTTGTCTGTTCCAACTGCTACAAGGACAGAATCAGGAGGGTGATGACTAGCAGTATCTAAGAACAAACTCTGTCCTTTCAAACAAAAAAACCTTTCAATAATTTTGAATCTAAACCAATCTCTTTTCTAAACATTGTAATGGCTCGTATCCTTAGGAAAACATTTACTAAAACAGAAAAGATACCTGTCCACTAAAACCAAATCATCTCTCAGCAGGGCACACTTTGACTTGGGCCAAAAGACATGGACGAGACAGCCAGCCTTCAAATCTTTATCCATGTGAAGTGCATGAGCCAGCTGATTGACTGTCTAGGGAGAGCATAAAGAGAAGACAAACATGAATATGCACCTCAAACAAGTCTGTAAACCAGTATAACTCAGTTCTCAAACTTGGACAGGATCTATCTTGTAGAGGGTAACAGAGTTCATACTTTGTTCTGGTGAATAGCTGTGATTTTTTTTTTAAGCTCTTCGACTCACCAGCATCTAAAGAACAAGTTGTGCCTTGAAACTCAGACAAGAGTTTCTTTCAAGCCACAAATGTTCCCTACAAGGCTGGACTGTGTGCTACTGATACTGAGCATCATCATGAATTTGCCTCAGAGGTTAAACATGTCAATGTAAGCAGCTCAGTAAGCTGAGCACCGTAAGTCCAAATGAGGGGCACACTCCAAATCCTTAATCAGTAACATAACTTGCTCAGTCCTATAAAGTACTCAACATATGCTATGCTACAATGAGACACATGTTAGTTGCTTCTCTGAAACAGCCAAGAAAAATTGCAGAGCAGAGCACTTTCATTAGTTTCTTCTTCCCTCCTCAGTAAGAACTTAAAAATGCAGAATGAAGGAGCCTTATACTTTTGTTGGACTTGAAATCGTTGTTAAAAAAGAGACCCTTTAAGAATCAGTTCCTGTGAAAACTGGCACGAAGTCATCCAAGAAAAGTACCTTGACACTCTTCTTTTCATCTGATCCTTCTGTCATAAGATAAGCCTTATCTCCATCAGTCCCTTCCACACTGAGGAAGCAGTTTGTTGTATGGCCAATCCCACTGGGAAGTACCTTATCCCACAGCATTGCATTAATGACTGAACTTTTCCCACTGCTTGTTCTAGAGGGATAGAAAATAAAAGCACTTTGAGCAGAGCACAGCAGCATTAAACACATCTTTGTGCTGAACTGAGTGCACCCCCATTGGAGTGCATCAGCTCCACAGAGCACAAGCTGTTTTGGGGACAAAGCTGCAGCCAGAAGAGAGTGGGGAGTGCTCATTCAGAGGAATGGGCCACCAACTCCACATTCTCAGCAGTGTCCTACTTTGCACTAACCCTCTACCCCTCACACATAAATATTTGAGGTTTAACTATTACACAACAGCATGAAGTTACGTAGACTGTAACTCATTTTTGAGCTGCTTCCAGAAAAAGTTCAGCGCTCACTGTACAATAGTTCACAAATTTACTCAAAATGCTAGAGGGAGAGTTGAGTTCTTTTTTCCCTACTTTTTCCCTTTGTAAAAGAAACTTTACACATCACAGCTTGTATTCAACTTTTAACTTCTTGAAACATCAAGGGTGAGATATAACTAATTTCTTTATTCCAGAACATTTGATAGTTTTTCTTTAAAGAACTAAACTAGGTTTAGCAAAATGAAGGCAAGATCACCATTGTACACATTTTTTCCAATACTATTACAGAATTTTTAGAACTCAACCGTGAAGATTCATACTCCAAAAATATGTAACCACATGTTTAAATGTAAGCACAGAAAAATCAATCTCCCTTAAGCAAAGTGGACTAGCAGATCACATTGTTACTGCTATCCTTAAAATCATCACACAGATCTATAAGACTGATGTTACAACCAACCAGGCAACCATCTGTTTCTCTTCAGCTGCTTATAGACAGAAATATGAACAGCTCCAAGTTTAGTTCTTCAGCACTTCTGACCAAACACAAAAAAAAGTCCTCAGTAGGAACAGTAAAAAATATATTAAACAAACAAAACCACCATCTTAAAAAAAAAAAAAAAAAAAAAAAAAAAGAAAAGCCATTCTGGAGGAGATGACAACTTCAGACCTTCCCAAGATGAAAAAAAAAAAAGAAATTAAGTACTGGTAATTTCACTCATTACCTGCCAAAAAATGCCACTTTCATGTGCCTCCGTGAAAGCACCTCTCCAATGACTGCCAACTTGTTTTTATATGCTTGTATTTTTGCTAGTTCATCTTCTGTAGCTACATGTTCAAGCTCTGGATTCTTGTATGTGGCTAAATACAGAAATCAAAAACATAAAAGCAATCACATACAGAGAATGTGCTCCATGATACAAGGTGTAAGTAATCAGTACTTAACATGCCAACTGCAAATTTTAATTACAGTGGTAAAATTAAACAAGCAAAACCCCACTACAGACACTGATACCAGGCCTTATCATTTGACAGCTCTGCCACAAGCACTGGTGAAATCATGACATAAATCACTTCAGATCAATCGCTAATCCAACTGCTGATCCACTAACCCTGTGAACACGGCCTGCTGGGCTCACCTGCCCAGCTCCTCGGGACACCTGCTTCCTTCAGAAAGGAAAGCCAGGACCTCTCCTGGATACACCAGCTAAGCTGGGCTGTCTTCCCCCTGCAGAGCTCAGCAGGGTGATGAGCAACCAACTCTGCACCTTCTCAACACACATTCCACGCTGCTAAAACCTCTGAGGGTGTGACCAGTGGATCCTTGCATTACATCACTGATGCACCTTTCTGCTGAAAAATGGGAGAACCTGTTTGTCCTTCCTTCTGTGCAAAAGAAACCACCACAGAACTACAAGGCCAGAGTGGTTAAGCTTTCACCCTTATGGAAAGGAAGCCAGGCTGCCAATCCAAGTGACTTAATCAGCTTCTCAGGTATGTAGCCATGCCAGGCATTCCTTCCAGCATAAGCTGAAAAAAAACCCCAGTGTCAAATGAAGAATGTGACTATTTCTGAAGGTCCATATTTGTACAAACAGCACAGTAACAGATATAATGTACATTACGCTGCTATAAAACATACTCAAAGCAAAGGACAGGAGACCCTTGTGTTTAAGGGGAAAGCTCACCTTCCACAAACGCTGCTCCCTCGGTGACATAGTCCAGCAACTGGTCGAAGATGGCAGTGATGGTCTTTTTGGCCAGCACAAAGTGCTTCAGTGGAGAGATAGAGGCTTCTGCCATGCTGCAGCTGCAAGGGAAGGTACATAAAAGTGACCAAACACTCGGTACACCCAGCTAACTAAAATTCATACACTGCTCACGCATCCCTTAACAAGCTAAACAAAACAAAAGCGTCCAAAGCCCCAAGCCAAAGCTCCAAACTCCAAAGGGCAGTAAGCTCAGTTTGCCCTGTTTACTCTGATCTCGTCCCCTCACCACAGGCGCCAAGGGCGGCCGGCGAAACTCGGGGACAGGTTCGAACCGATCTGGTGCTATCTGTCCCGGAAACACGAGATTTTCCCCTCATCAAACGCGGCTCCCGCCTCCCCACCGCCCGCAGGTCAGGGCTGTCCCGCCGGCCAGCGAGGACGGACCCCACTCCCTCATGGAGCCCCGTCTCGGCGGGGTCAGGCCGAGGGACCGCGGCTGCCTCGGTCCCTTACGGAGCTTCACTCAGCCGTGCTTCCTCACGGAACTCTGGCTCGGCCCCGGTCCCGCATGAAGCCCCGGCTCAGCCCCGGTCCCTCACGGAGCCCCGCTGACTGCGGCCGTGCCCGTCACCACCGCCGCCGCCGCCGCCGCCGGGACGGGGGGGCGTCACTTCCCTTTCCTCCTCCCGTGACCCCGCTCGGCGCCCGCCCGGGCACCGCCATGTTCAGTGCGGGCTGAGGGCGGCCGCCGCCATCTTGAGCGCGGGCAGGTCGCGAAATGGAGCCGAGCGGAGCTGGGGAAGCAGCGGGATCATCATCCAGGGCTTCATCATCCAGGGCTTCATCATCCAGGGCTTCATCATCCAGGGCTTCATCCACAGCACCGCGGTCTCACCAAAGTCTGCCAAAGTGACAGCGCTGGGGACTCTCAGGAGTTAAAGCGCACTGATACCTCATGCATTTGATACAGGAGCATTAGGAAATTAGAACAGTGAAAATCGGCGACAACAGCATTCTCGAGAACACGTTGAGGATTACTAATCCACTGTATTTTAAGATCTTGCATGAATTTGTGAGATGTAAACTTTGTTTTCAAGTCAACAATCTTTCACATAAAAAAAGTTCTTTTTCTCAATAAGAAACATGTGCCAGGCATCTGACACACAAGAGATTTGTTAAGGTTGGAAAATACCCCTAAATTCGAGTTACACATGGAAACTAAGGGTTCAAATGTCTGAAAAGCAAAGAATCAAATACACATTTCTCACAAGTACAAGACACTACCAAAACCAATCTCATGATTTTGCACAGCTTCTGCTTGGAACGCTGTTCCTGAAACAGCTGAACCTTGCAGGTACCAGTGAACAACCAGAATTTGATACTTAACTGCTTTGGAGAAAAATAATAAATACTGGCACAATCCTGGTTCCTACAGTCTGTTTCTGCCATTCCAGCCCGAGAGGAGCTGCTCAGGCTCCAGGGTGGCAGATGTGTGGCAGTACCAGAGCAGCTGCGCTCAGGTCAGAGCACTCACCTTCCACTTACGCACTTTACACAAATAACACAAAAGTCTTCCCTTTGCTGGGAACACCACGCTGTCCTTGGCATGCTGAGCCATGCCTTTCAGCCTTCCAGATTCTAGGCAGACTCATTATCTAGTTTTCCTACTACTTAGTAACTTTCTTGCTTTAACATGCAGATTCATATGGAAGCCAGCAGTGTACTTGTGTTCCCTTTTAAAATTTTAAAATGAGATATGCTACTCCTGTACACTTCCATTTACTCCCTGATAGATATTAAAAAGAAAATACTAACATTAGTCCCTCATTTATAAAATCCAACTTAAAACAACCTTGGATACATTTCCTGTTTAGACACTGCATTTTAGTTTGGAATGATTTGGCTTCACAACATTCCTGTGGGGTATTGTTTTGATTCCCAGTTTAGAGATTAGAAATAACTCAGACGTCTAAACCGTGAAGTTATTCATGTCAACAAGCAAGTTTGTGGTGTCACAGGGCTCTGTGCTGGCACAGGACACCACCTTTCCTGCAGGGGACACAATGCTGGTCTACACAAATATACACACTTCTTAAGCCCCCTTATTTATTTTGGGCCTTTTTTAAATGCCTTTTTCCACTTCTTGTCACTGCCTCCTGGAGCAGCTTTCTCTCCAGAGCTCAGCTGTGCCATTCCACCCATCAGCAGGAGCAGAGTTTTCAGAGAACCAGCATTCCCCCTTTCAGATATATGAACAAAATTAACTTTCCATATATAAAATAATGCATCTTAGTGTTTTGTTAACTGTATTATTGCTACCATTTAAAGCCAGCCAGGATGATTGGGTTCAAAATAGGAAATCAGGAATTCTACCACAGATACTGTACAAGGGACTAATAAAATACAGCAGGACACCCTCAGGTTGTCCTTTTCAACGACAAAACACAAGATTTAGTAGTACATCAGCATTTCAAAGTGACAGAAATGGTCTTGCCTTCTACAACAAAATATACACTAATGGGTTCATACTCTTTCCAGAAATACTTCTCTGGAAATCAGAACTTCCATCAATTGGTAACATTCAGCCGAGTTTTATCCTTAGCTTTAAGATTCAAATCCAAAGACCCTTGCATGCCTTGAAGCTGATAACAGCAAATCTCACTGATCAAGAAATGTTTGATACATTAATTATCTCTATATAAACCTTGCATTAGACAATCTTACATTACAAATTTACAATCAATGCACAAAGAAATGTAAACTCCACCAGCAATTTATGGGTATTTTCACCATGGTATCTAGCATAATCGAAGTGACCCCACTCTTGTTTTTCTCTGTCCAAGTATCCGCTTGGAAATAAGAGCTACATAATGAACTGTAAAAATTCACTTCCAATGATTCCAATGGCAGGACAGTGCTATATATAATATAAGCAAATGTGTGAAATAATTTCAGAGTCATTAGTAAAAATTTGGTAATGTACTGTGGTGTTTTAAGCCTGTATATAAAAGTTTAAAATTTACAGAGTTAAAAGAACATTCCTCAAGTTACTAGTGGTAGAAAGCTAATTATAAACATACAGAATTATTACAATAATATAGGATACTAGAGGTTTGCTCTAGTCAAAGGTTGGTGACATACATAATATCAGTGAGATATAAATTAGGATTTTATGTAAGAAATTAATTTTGTACATTCTCAGCAGGATCACTACAAATTCATTTTGCAATTACTCTTTAGAGCATGATCCAATCTAAACCCAAGCCATGAGTGTCTCCTCAGTGCATTAAAAGACAAGAACTGAAGGTAAATAAAGTGAATATCATGTGGGAGTCATGTAGTACATGTGTGGAAGAATATGTTGTACATGTGTTGGACAGTCCCACAGATGGGAGGGATTTAAACTTGGAACAAAGTGAACAATAAGGTCAGAAAGGTACCCCAAGAGAAAAACAGGACAATTTAAAAAGCTTATCAGGAGCATGAGGTGGGAAATGAAGGCTGGTATGTGAATTTGGAGATGTCCATGCCTGGGAATTTTTGGAACACCCTTATCTTTGGCAGGCTAGTGCTATTGCTAAACACCAGTGCAACGACCTGCTGCCAGAGGGTAACATGAGCTGGATGTGGAACTGAGACCAGTATTGGGTTGTTTAAGCATGCAATTAGATATTTGCTTTGTTTTTGTGCCTTTTTAAACTCAAGAGAGCTGGTCCTGTACACTAGACATAAAGAGCGGGATGACCATCAGAACTGGTATCACAACATGCAATTACTCCCACTGCCCCTCCCCCCAAAATCTGAAAATAATCACATTGAAAATGTGATTATTCCTACTGAAACCCCTAGACAAGGAAGTTCACACCACCAAGCGCTACACATGCTATGCTGATATAAAGATGAAAACATTAGAAATGTACAGTTGCTGTTAAAATTGTATTTAATATCACATTCCAGTGACTAGAAATTAATTCCATTTCTAACAAATTGATTATAGGGAAAGAAAGCAATCACACTGTCTCATGTATCTGAAGATGACTTAAAAGATCTTTTTCATTCCCAAACCTCATTAAACAATCAGTACATTTATGAGGCAAATCTGCTGAATGCCTGAAATCCAAATGAGTTTTAAGGTCTTCAATCTGTCCCGTTGAATATTCACAGTATTGACACAAGTAAATCCCTTCAGATAAATGAGAGCTTAAGTGCTTGCAATATTCCAGCATACCTGAAAATCCCTTCCCACAGTCATCACAAACATGAGGGAATATTTTGGTGTGCTCAATAGCTACGTGCCTGTTGACATTTGTATGCAGCCTGCTCCTAAAGCCGCACACCTGGCACACAAAGAAGTTTTTGCATTTGTCAAAACTGATTTTGTTGATGAGGCTGTACTGGCCACGCTCCTTGTTGTTGTAGCTGTCGCTCAGCTCGATGAGCCGGCACGCGTGCTCGTTGACCACGTGGCTGTGCAGATCCTCAGGGTCGTTTGTCTCATGCTCACAGAACTGACACAGGTACTGCTCGTCACAGCTGTGCTCCTGGAAGTGCAGGTACAGCTCACTGCTGGAGGAGAACTGCACATCACACTGCTCACACCAGTAAAGGTGGTCGTTGAAGTGAGTGTCTGCTATGTGCTGACTCAGATTCTCAAAAATCACCGTTTTGTAATCGCAGTATTTACAGATGTATGGATCCTCCTCGTGTAGTTTGACGTGTTCAATGAGCTGCACTTTGCTGGAGAAGCTTTCTTTGCAAACTTTACAGACGTGAGTGTCTGTACATGTCTTATGCTTCAGGATCATGTGCTGCTTTAGATCAGAGAAGTACTTGCTGTTGAACTCACAGAGCTCACACTTGTACAAGCCGCTGCTGTTGGCTCTCAGCAAGGGCCATTTCTGTTGAGCTGTGATATTCAAAGCCTGGTTCTTCTCAAAGATTTTACAGGTCTCCAGAGGGATTTCCTCCAGGTCCTCAGCTTCCAGCTTCTCAGGTGACACAGTCTGTGTTTCTATATCGTGAACTTCTACAGCATTCACTTCTGTTGTAGAAATTTCTACAGTTTGGATATCTAGAGGTTTCTCTTCTTCTGTGGGGCTGTCACTGAATATAGGTGAGTCACATAAGTCTCTGCACATTCCATTGTTAGTACCTTTATCTGCAGGAGGAAATACAGCATAGAAGGTTTTAAAAAAAACCACTACAAAACACCTGGGCCGATTTTTAACTTTTCAGTCAGCTGCAGCAGCTTTCAAATGCAAAAACCAGTTATTTTTCCCCTGCCAGACTATGGTGTATTTTCAGCTAACAAAGCAATACCAGAAACTATAAATCCTTCACCTTTTCTATCGAAGCAAGGAAGTTACACGAAAAGCCAGCAGCAGCTGTGCTCTCCAACCTCCCAGCCCCTGAGCTGCAAACACACTGACCTTTACCTTTATCCTTCTTTTTAGGGTCTGTACAGTGCATCCCAGCATTTGAATGTGCCCCGCTCCAGTGAGAGCTCCCGGCATGCACCGGACTCCCATCATCATCTGTGTCCAGGCTCTGCACAGGACTGTGGAATCTACCTGCAAGGGGAAGGGAAGCAGTTCCTTGTCATCATTTGTCCATGATCCTGATTCTCTGATTTAGTCATAGATCTTACTTACTATTTATTTATTCTACTTGCATAAATTTATCTTTATATACTAAGCACGTCATAACCTACATTTAAAAAAAGTAACAATAAATTCCTTAAAAATTATTTTCATACATGCATAGGAAAACAAAAGAATTCAGAAAATAGCAACTCTGTCTTTAAGATTTCAGCAGAAAATAGTCAGCTGATTATGCTGAAAAAAACTTAAAATCCTTAAATGAAATGTTACATTTAAAAGACACAACTTAAAAAAAATATTCTTCAATATTTCTGGACAGTGCATTTTAAAATATTATACTTTCTAAGACTTCTGCAGACTTGTTGGTGAAGTTATTAAAGTGAAAAGAAAAATAAATAAGACTAAAAATCCACCATCACATTTGCTTTGCTAACTTTCCACCCACTATTGGATGTTTTATAAAAAGGCATTTTGTTTTCCCAGGTACAATTCAATGCAACTGCTGGTAATTTCCATCTGAACTCATCAACTTTGTTACCTAGGTAGTGACTATTTGAAGTCGTTTAATCACCATTATAGATGTAAAATTGAAGGATCTTTTTGTTGTCATTGTTTCTACTTTGAAAACTGTATTTCAATTGTAATAACTGAAACAACCTTCCACCAGTCTAAGGCCCATCAGATCACAAGGATGCTCAGAAATCACCCTCTATATGTTTCCTTCTATGAATAGGAACATGACACATTAAAGAATGCAGAACAAGACCCCAAAACATAGTCTTACCTCTGTTCATATCTGGCTGTCTCATGGAACAGACACTATAGCAGTGGTCAGAATAAATTCCACTGTTGTCTATGTATCTGCTTGCACCTGAAGAATCTAAACCAAAATATCAACAAAAAAAGTTTATATACTAATGTCTTGGTGTAGCTACAGACATATTTCATGTTCATCAAAATTCTTTTCACATTTCTGCTTGTTGTTTTGGGAGCATTCCTGTTGTGATTTACACCTTCTAGCTGGTGCCCTGATGTTCGGAGTATCAGGTCTCCGCTCTCACTGAGGACATTGACAAGTGCATCGTCCATTCAGTGCTGAACACTTCTGTCTACCCCCATCCCAACTTTTACAGAATTTCTCTCCTCTGTGGAAGCAGAATCACCTTCATTTGCAGCTTCAGCCAGTTCTTCCATGTGCAGGGAGGACAGAACAAACTGTTCAGGTGCATTGGCTAAAAGTGGCCCAGCAAGGGAGCCTGCAGAGTGGGTGCTGCCCATTCGAGCCAAGATTTCTTATCCCACCCTTTATGTCACTGCTTTTCCATGTATTGGCACATGTGGTCCCTTCTTGTAAAGTTATTATTCTGAGAAAAAAGATTAACTTACTAAAGTGTACATAACTCAAGCTCTAGACTGACCTGAGTAACGAGAAGGATGCAGAGTCTTCCTTTTCCTCTTTTTAGGATGTTCGTTCATTTTGAACAGTCTCAATGAACTATAAAGTAAAAATATTAAAGAATTAAGACTTGTTGGATTCTGGTTTATCTTTCAGGACCTTATGGAACAATACAAGCATTTTGAAAACCTGCATATCAAATACAAAAGTTTTTTCCTAGTCCCCCTTCTTGCCCCCCAGCCCATTTTGATACAGTTAAGAACCCACTAAGTGCACACAACTGCTCAAGTCCAGTTTTGCATTCCTGCCCTGGAGCAAAAGAAGGTTCACCATAAAGACAAACAAGTCAGAACTCCAGGTATTGCAGCACTCAGGGTCATATACAAGCCTGTTCTCCCGCACCCTTTTTGTCAGAGACAGGACATTCTGAGGCAGAGCCCTTCAGAAACAAGTTTTAGTGTTTAAAATACTAACACAGTCATGCTTTCTTACCAAAAATCCTAGACTCTTCAGTATCAGGAGCAGAGCAGCTAAGAAGCTGATGGCTGTACAGCTTCAAAACGTAGTGACTGCATCAGCTCAAGAAGATTTTCACCTATGGAGTGACAGCACTTTAAACCACTTAAAACTTTAGCACAAAATAGAAAAAACACAGAATCGGATACAAGTGATACAAGTACTGCAAAGAAGAATCTATGGAAATTGAAGCTAGAAAGCAACATAAGAAGTTGATATTAATTTCGGTTTAGAGCATCAAAATTAGTAAGGTGGATGCATGGGTGTATTTCTTTTTCTTTTGTCTCAGGCTAGTTGGCTTTCATTGCACTTGGCAGCTCCTGAGAGCACAAAAATATCTGGAAACAAAACAAAAACACTTGAGCTATATATGGGACAAACAGTCTTGAAGAAGAAAAGGCTGCAAACAAGGAATGTGATGTGGGTTGCCATAATTGAAGAGCACTTGCGGGCCCAGGATCTTCTGCAGTCAGTGCCATGCCCCAGAGGTGAAAGGAGGAGAAAAAAAGGGGCCCTGATCAAATCAACTGTGTTCTCCTGAGATTAAATATTTTTCTGAACTATAATTTTATTTCAAGGGACGGAAAAATCATTGATTTTAACATTACATCATGATCTAGAAGGATCAGTACCCTCACCGTTTTCTGTGATTGCAAGCAAAGAACCTACAGAGCACTGACACCTCAAGTCTCACTCCAGGTAACGCACTTGAAAAGCTCAACCTTTTCTCCACGGATCGGGCCGCGGGGCAGCAAGGCAGGTTGTTCTATCCCAGCGGCTCTCCCTGGCCCTGAAAAGCGGGATCTGGGCCCCGAGAATCGGGATCCCGATCGGCCCCGGGGCGGCGCGGCCTGCGCGGAGGCCGCACGGGAACCCTCTGACGGGAGCGCGGCAAAGGCACCGTTCCGCCCCGGCGGCAGCCGCGGACCGCGGGCAGGGGCGAGGCCGCGACCCCGCTGGGCGGCGGGAGAGGGCCCGGCCCGTGGCCGCACCGGGAGAGCCGCGGGGCAGGCCGTGAGTCACAGCTCACCTCTCTGGCGGGGTGGGGGCAGGGGCGGCTCCCGCCCCGCGGCTCCCCGGGCGCTGCCGCCGGGACTCACCTGCCGGCCGCCAGCGCCGCTCCGCTGCTCCGGGGCCCGGCGCGGCCGCTCCGCCCGCCCCGCTCAGCCCGGGCCCGGCGGGCAAGGGGCGGGAAAGGGGCGAGCGGCCGCCGCCCGCAGCGCCCCCTGCCGGCCACGGCCGCCTCCGCACCCCGCCCGTCGCCACAGCAACGGCGAGGGGGCCTAAATAAACCTTTAATCTACATTTCATCCGTACCCGATACCGGCAGCACCGCGCACGTTTTCATCTACAGGCCTCGTCCAGGGGCTGTAAGGCAGCTGGCAGCATGTAAGCCTGCTTCAGAGCAGTGTCAGCGCACAGATGGTCAGATTTTACACAAATGAGAGGGTGATGTCAAAGCTGGAACCTCATAAAGCTCAACTTTACTTTTTGTGCCAATGTAGAAGCTGTCCCTTACAGCTACTGTATAGGAGAATCAATATAAAGTGTATTATCAATATATACAGTACAAGAAAGAAATATATACATACAAGACAAGGAGCTATTGGAGAGGGTCCAGTGGAGGCACAAAGTGAGGAGGGGTCTGAAGCATCTCTTGTGGGGAGAGACAGTGGGACTGGGCCTGGTTAGTCTGGAACAGAGAAGACTGACAGGGGATCTTATCAATGCACACTAATATTTCAAAGGCAGGGGCCAGAAGATGGTGCCAGACTCCTTTTGGTGGTTCCCAGCAACAGCAAAAGAAACAATGACCATAAACTAAAACACAGTAAGTTTCACCTCAACACGAGGAAAAACTTCACACTGAGGGTGGCAGAGCACTGAACAGCTGCCCAGGGAGGTCATGGATTCTCCCTCTCTGGAGACATTCCAAACCCACCTGGACGTGTTCCTGTGTTACCTGCTTCAGGTGACCATGACTTGGACTGGATGATCTGCAGAGGCCCCTTCAAAAACGAACAATTCCATGATTCTGTGAAATATGCATGTATAAATAAGGGTTTGAAAATTAAAATAAGTGACTCTCCCTTTTCCAAATTTATAATCACATCCCTTTTTGCTGATTTCATCTTCACTTTTTATCATGCCACAGGAAAAAGCACCATGTTGTATTGGTTCACAAAGCAGAACATTTCAAACAGCATCTTACTATTTTGAAAAATTCCTCATTAACTTTGAAGACATGAGGGAGGCCACTACAGTCCCTTATTTCCATGACTTAAAACGGCATATGAATTTTGCTAAGCGTTTCATTCATTGAATTATTTTGGTCTGGCTTAGCCTGAATTTACCTAGTTCTAAGAAAAAGTTTTGAATTAGCAGAGAACCCACAATATCCCTAATGGTGTTGCTCCACTGATTAGTAAAAAAAGAGATTCTTTTTCTGGCCTTAGTTTTAATCATTAGCCGACAGATGAAACTGGGCTTACTCTGTCAATAAAATCCTACCTTTAGCCTTTGTCCTGCGGCTGGAAACATGCCTTTAGGGTAATGTGATTTGCTTAGAGCCAGATGGAAAGAGCTTCATCCTGTGATCACACAGGAGTTTTGGTGGTAACTAAAGGTGTCCTTTTGCTGGCACACTGCTGAGCCCTCAGAAATTAAATGTATGCCTATGATCTTCTGCGCTGAGTTACCAATCAAACAAGACCCTGGTCTCCCAGTTCATTTTGTTCTCTGCTTTTTATTCCAGCCATGGTTGCTGAGGTTTCCCCAGGACGGCTTGTGTTAAAGCTCTCATAAATTGGCTACAGCCATCCAAATGCGTGGATAACCACGTACTTCTCCCTCTATTCACCAAAATGTTGTCCATGCAAGTGTTCCAGAAAAGCACTTTCCCCAGTTCCCAGCGGAGGGCAGTGATGAGAACGTAAAAATCCACACTTTGCCAAGGGAGAGGGAAAAAAGCCAAACCCAAGCCCAAGCTTTTGCGTTGAATTCACTCCTGCTTGTGAAGCAAACTCAGACGGACCAAAGCAACTTCTGTACCTTTTGAGTGATTTATTCTCCACCCAAAGCAGCACAGCCCAACACCACTTATTGTCAGATAAAAAGACAAGGCTTTAAGTGAAAGAAAAACATCTGAGGAGGATCCCCTTTGAAGCTGCAGATCCAGTTCAAAGGCACACGCATCAAACAGAGCTATCAATGCTTTAGACAGAAAAGCCTAAATGAGTCTTGTTTTCTAAACCACCATGTGCTTGGGATGTTGAGACAGCTCTGGGTGAGGTTTTAATCACTCAGAACAGACTCCAGCTGGAAATACAGAAAAGCCCATGCGATATCCACATTCTTGTTTAAATGGGCAACATTGATGATGCTCATTTCAATTAGTGGGGATGTATCCTGACCAAAATAAGCATGGGGTAAACGCTTTCTACAATGAAAGCAGTTAGCATAGCTCATGAGGATAACCTTCACTAGAGGTAGATTCTTTAGTGTTTAAAAGGACATGTAGGAGGTTGCCTGAGATATCTTGTCCAGAATCAGGTTCTTTGCTCTTTTTTTACATGGGTTCAGACTAGATCGAGTCTTTCCAAGGCAGGCTGGAAAACAGACTGACTTCTGAGCATAAAATCAGGAGGGCTCACTGAGATTCCCACGCTAAAGCAAACTGCCCACATTGCAAATCTTTCTTCTGTTTCACCAGCATTATTTTTGCAAATTTTCTGGTAATTTTTCATGTTTAGACTTAGAACTACCACAAAAATCACACCCTGGCACTAAATGGCAGTAAAGTCTAAAATCTGTATTTGAACAAGAGCTGATGATCACCTTTTCCTGAACCACCCTGTGCGATTAACACACAGTTGTAGCCACTCACAGCCGTTTCATAGTTATTAGGAAAGGTAAAACTCACCTTATGTATAATAAACACAAGTTTAATCTGTTAGTTCAGGTTATTGAAGTAGCTACTTCCAAACCCCTAGCCATACTTTTCAGGCCACAGCTCTGCTGAAGCTTCAGTATAAGGATGATGATTCCCATCTTTTATTACGGAGTTGATCCAGCACAGACTGAGCACCTGCTGGAACACAGCCCTTCTCAAAGCTGGGCAGTGTGACCTGAAACAGAACTGACCAGTGTACAAAGTTCAGAGCTGACTGGGGACGAAAGTGTTTTGAAGGAGCCTGATTAAAAACCCTGACACTTGCTTCATCACTCCCAAAAAAAAGTGAAATCCCCAGCAAGAGAACTCAAATCCCTCCCAGTTTGTTAATAACTGGAGTCCAAAGTAGGCCAACATGTCCAAAGAAGAAATTCCTTTGCAGCCTCATGCTCTTATACTGCCAGTGAGTAATTTCCCCAGATATGTTTGTCACTCTTTCAAAATTATTATTAGATACAAAAATATAACCTTGTTTGTTTGTTTTTTTAAAACATAATTTTGGTAATGAAAGCATATTTTTCAAAACCAGATTGATTTAGCAGGGACTGTAAACCATCCAGCTGAAACTCTTCAATAACATCATCTCTCTTGTCACAGCTTTTTACAGCCCACGTCTAAAACTAAAATAAAATTACTTATTTTGAGGATCAGTGCTTACAAGAACAAATGCCACATGCATCTTGGACTTTTCACCCATAAATAATGCAATTCTATTTCTGTTCCCCACAAATTAACTGAGGTATGCGATTTCCATCTCCTTTCTTCTAGCTTTTTATGAAGGCAGAGCTGCAACACCAAATCACCCCAAGACTGAATATTCCTTAAATTCTCACTTCAGAATTCACAAGTGTACCAACCATATCATTTTAATTTAGTTAGTATATACATTAACACTCAAAAGTGTGATAAAAACCAAACAAAAGTATTTTTTTTAATAAACAGCATGATACAGACCGCGAAGATAAATAAAAAGTAGACTTTTTACAGTTTCCCATGAACATGAACTACAATAAGTATCATAGGTCAAACTTTTGTTACTTGAGTAGCACAGCAGAAGGGTTAAAAAAGGGGTTGTGGGTTTTTTTTATTTAAAGTACTGCAAGACTATTCTCAGTATGACAACACATGCATCTTGCTGCATCTTAAATACTTTTTGGCCCATTATGACTAAAAATGTCTTGCTTTCTACCTACTTTACCACAGACCTTTATCACAGAATGACACACATATGGCAACATCCCCCCCTGCCCCAGTAGTGGTTATTTCAAAGGTAATTGTCTCATTTTTGAAAGACATTTGAAGCACTGGTGGGTGTTTATACTCTCCCTTTGATGCAGACAGTAGCTGCTCCCAGCTTCAATGAAGCTACACAGAGGCCTCGGGAACTGACACCCTCCTGGGCTCTATTTCCCCAAAATACCAACAGGATCCTGGGCTGCCTTAGGAAGAGCAGGTCAAGGGAGGTGAGCCTTCACCCTGCCCCTCTGCTCAGCACTGGTGAGGCCACGCCTGGAGCACTGGGGTTCCCAGTACAAACCTGACGTGGAGGTACTGGAATAGGTCCATGAAGGGCTATAAAGGTGATGGATAGGAGAGGAGGCTCAGAGAGCTGGGATTGTTATCCTGGTCAAAGAGAAAGCCCAGGGGGCATGTGGTCAATGTACATAAATACTTGATAGGGAGGAATAAAGACAGACAAGGCTTTTCTCAGTGCTGCCCACTGAAAGGACATCAGGCAATGAAATAGAAGATATTTCATATAAACATTACCAAAAAAAAAAAAAATTGACTGTGGATTCCTCTTTCTCAGACAGACTCGAAACCCAGCTGGACAATGTCCTGGGCATCCTGTTCTGTTGCTGACTCTGCTTAGAACAGGGTGTCTGGGCTAAACGATCTCCAAAGGTCTTTGCCAGCCCCAATGGTTCTGTGAAAATTCTGCAGTTGTGTTGCCATTTACAATGACAACACCACTTAACAAAATTTCAAACCCAAGAATCCAGGACATCAGACTGCAGCCATATATATTTAAAGCCCTTTTCTCCACCAGGGAAGTAGATTTTGATAGTGTAGTGGATATTCACAGTTAAAACTTGAAGAGGTGCAAGGGGGCAAAGAGAAAGGATGATACTCCCAGATAATGAATTATACATTTATCTTCACAAGAGAAAAGAATTTGGAACACAGCTGCCGTAAGACAAGAAGATTAATCTATTCCTTTTCTTTTCCCAGCCCCAAATGAAACAGTAAGACAACTTTGGACAGCCTGGGGCAGTTGATAATTCAGGATATAGAACACTATTAATAAAGCCTCAAAACAGATATAAAATAGTTAAAGAAACAAGGCAGAATGAGATTCCAACTATGAATATCCATATTTTGGCTCACAAGAATTACTACAACAGACATAAAAACTCTTGAAAGAAACAGCTTCTGCCTGAATTAGGCTTTCAGTAACTTCCGCAATACAATTAAGTCAGGTTTAGCTGTGATTAATTTTATTACTGCAACAGGAACAGGAGCCTAACAAAATGGATGCAGTTACACTGAACTGAATGGTTCCTGAAGCTGTTTAATAACTACTGGGAACCAGGCACCAGAATTTCAAGAAGAATCAAGACAGAACAGTGTATTTTTTGCCTTCCTTCTGCTGCAAGAATATGGCATCACATACAGAAGTGACAGTAAGGACACTTAAAACACACTTACACAAACCAGGGGGGACAGTAACTTCAAAGTACAGGCAGAACATTGCTTCAGTTGATCTTCTCTTACAAATATTTGATGATGTTCTTTTGCTCTGGGCATGTCCCAGAGAGGTGTTGGAGAGAGAAGAGAAGAGAGAGGGATTCACCTCTGGCCTAGAGTCAGGAGCACTAACACAGCAAGACCTCAGACTTTTCAGTCTATCCCATAAAGCTCAGAAGTCCAGAACACTGTATGGCAAATGAAGAACAAGGATTTTTCCTGAGTGTGGGTTCAACAAGTCTGTACGCTACAAAAGACTAGGAAGAGGAAACATTTAAGCTAGCAAGCAACAAAGTATTGGAAGTCTCAAGAATGAAACAAACTGTAGACAAGATTACTGTACTTTTGGAGAGCTGAAAAGGCTACTTTGTTAATAAAGACTCTTTCAAAGTAAAATTATTAAGTGTTTAACTGGGCTGCTAGTAAACATTCCTCTCCTTATGAGAACCTTTCATACTGAATCATAGGAATAAATAATCTGGAACTTTGATATACATATAGCCTAATTCTGATTTCATATACTCTCATGAATCCAGAGCAATTCTGATGAAGCATAAAGTGAAATCAGAATTTCTCAAAGAGCAAAGCACCTCTAGGTCTGGTTAGTGTATGCAAATAGAGAACTTCTATAGCCAGTTTCCAGTTGGCTTCCCTTCATTAACACAGATGTAAAAAGAAAGTAAAACTCAACAAAGAGTTGAAAAAAACCTCAACCCCAACACCAGCTGTAGGGGTGGTGAGCTACACATCATTTTGCACAGATAGAGCCTTACCTAAACTGAGACAACTTCCAGCACAAAATAAAAAGATGCAAATTCATTATTTGTATGAAACATGTATTGCAAAATTAAATTGGGATTCAACAATCTGCAACAACATCCACAGCTATATAATGTTTTTAAAAAACAAGTGTGGTTCATCCATTCAAGTAAAACTAAAACAGGAGAAAGAAGTTAAAAAAAAAAAATCCTAGAAGCAGCAAGTTACAATTCTTTCTGTAATACCACACCATTTTCATTAACTTGAAGTATTTTCAAGATGTCAAAGACATCAACGAAAATAATAATTTCAAGTGGCTTTTCTGATACTTGTTTTTTGAATGGGTCCAGCCCAGGTCTGCAACCTGTACAGACATGCAAAACAGGAGGAATTCATAATTACTGTTAAGAACAGACGTTTGAACATGCCAGTTATATAATGACAAAGCAAAGACAATACCTTCAAATTGTCAACAAGCATGGGCTACTGACCACTGAAGGGCATTTAATACTTTACAGAAAAAGGAAAGTTGGCATAAAAACCCACAAACAACTCACCAAACCACCAACAGCAGGGTCATCACATACAAGGTTCTTACAAACCTGGTAATTTCTATATTGTCCTTAATATGCAGGTTCTTATCTTTTCCACAAGATGTCAAACCACTTACAATTTTGGTTTTATTTAAAAGCCTTTCTTAAAAAATTTTAAAACTTACACTGAAAGTCTGTTTCACCTATGAAGAAACTACTAATGCACCCTTTCAGACAGAGAAGTATGCATATATAAAGTCAGTACAGGTACTTTTTCTGCTACCTTTAGGAAAGCAATGAATGTAATTCTAAGTAAAACTAAGCAGCAGCAGCAGCAGCCTGTTCTGTCATTAAATCCAACACAATTTCACAGTTGAAAAAGTTACTGGTTTTAAATTTTATTTCACCAAAACACCATTTCTTAATGCTTTGTGATAAAACACATGGCTGAGTCCTGGGCTCCTTGCTCTGGCAGTCTTACAAGAAGTTCTGCAGGAGCAAGGTGTCCAGATTCAATTCAAGCTCAAAATAAACTACTTTAGTGTTTTGTGCAGCTGATTCCCAAATTCCCAAATTATTTTCAAATCTCCGTGAACTGGGAATAGTTAAAAATAAGCCAAATTCCAAGCTACTTCTGTAAAAATCTAGGACTCAGTTACAAGTGCTCTCATGGTCTGTAAGCAAATCTTCTTTCTCATACAGAGAGCAGATGACATCCTCTCATTTCCAACAGGGGAAGCAAACAGTACCTCCTCTATCCTCAGTGAAGTTACATCAGCGCAGAACTGCCGTGACAGGATGCAGTAATTAGGGTTCAACGCTTTGAAGCTGAGAAAAGGATTTTTGTTTTTTGTGAAACACTGGCAGAATGTTTTTCAAATGCCCATCCTGGTTATGCAAAGAACTGCTTAAAGCCCAGGAGCTTCTCCTACTTTAAAAAAAATTTTTTTAAAGGCTACAATTACCCCAAACTGTATTATGCCTGTACCACTCTGACGTTTCTTTTAGTATTTGATTCTCATAATAACTTCTACAGCTTATGCACAACATTTCATTGCAGTAAATTCTGGAAACAGAGCCCAATTCCTCATATGTCTGTCTGGGCAAAAAGGGTGCAGAACACTGTGCTTGAAGTGAAAGACATTTATACTCATATTTACAGAAGGGCTAGGAAGGGACAAAGTACAAACAAATTTGGGATCATAACATCCAATAAATTTGAGTTGATCTTTTCACCCAGGCTGGAAAGGGCTGACCATTTCTTGGATAAATGAGGTAAAGCATTGTTTCAACACCAGATAAATATGGATAATATAGCACCTAATGTGATGTTTGTGCAACAGTTTTACTCAGTTAAATTAAGAATTATAGCCAACAGGGTTTCAGATTTTGTGATCTAAACTTAAACTGAAACTAACCCATTTTAAGAGCTAAACCATCAGCATGTGTTGACTGCAAAGTAATAGATACAAGGGTAACTTTTCTCTAGAAAGTACAACCAAGCTTAGCAGGAGTTAAAATATTCATATGAACAAAAAGAAATATGTAACAGTCAATAAAAAGAGCAATGGGAAGTCTGTTGGACCACTCCAAAATATTTCATAGAACTAAGGAAATAAAACTTCACATTTCCCATACTATTCTTGGAGCTTCTGTAGTGTTCACAAAACCAGGTTTCCCCCCACAACATCAAGTATCCATGCATGCAGTAATCAGCTGCAGGATCCTGACTTTAAAAGTGTCTTGAAACACCAAAACCTTGGCTTTACAATCCCCAAAGTCTTTCATAACGTAATTGATTGCACATTTTTAATATATTACAATTTGCTAAATGAAGCCAACCACTCATTACCTCATCAGTACAGCCTGCACGAAGTACAGTTTATTTATATGCTTATACTCTAATCTAACACCAACTGTCAGCATATTTTATATTACACGTGGTATTGCACTTTCTGAGTGGCACCTTGGTGCATGTTTGCAAGTGAACAAGCTGAACCCCCAAAAGCCCCAAACCTTTGGAATTCAAGTGCTGCCAATCTAGCAAGTTTAAAATGTTAAGGTGAACATCATCTGCAGAACTATTATGGGCTTTACTAACTTAAACCTGTTTAAGAATTAGAAAAACAGTCCTACCTGTAGTTATGCATAAGGGCAATCTGAAATCCTCAGTACTCTGAACAGTCTCAAAACCTGGTGCCAATTTCATTGATTGCACACATTGTAATCGTGTTAAAGGACAACAACTAGATTTACAAATATATATTACACACACGCACAAAACAGACAAAGCTATAAAATGTTTGGTAACTCCACATGCTTTGAGCTAGCCAACATATCTGTCTCTTGAACTGCTAATTATTGATCATATTGAAAATCTAAATTGCTATTTCTGGTCTATCTTACTGGATTCAACAACCACTTCCAAAGGAGGGAGAAAGAGGAGAAATAGTAGACCCAAATTTTGAGGGTTTAAATGAGCGTTCTTGGAATAGCCAGCATATCACTTAAGTAATGTGAAGAGTGATTCCCAAAATATTTTTAGAGACTTAGGCCAAGTTCACCTCTGGCTCTAGTGGGTATATCTCCACAACTTCACTGGTACTTGTGTCCTCTTTCACTAGGGCTGAATTTGGTCCTAGGAGTATGGCTGGTCACCTTCAGTGACGTTAATGAAAATGGGAGTCTTGGACAGATAGAACTGGGTTGCAAAATTAAGAGAGTTAATATTGGACAAATCATGTAAATAAAGAATATATATTAATAATAGTTCCTATTATATAAATAGCCTTTATAAAAAAATAATCTTTCAATAATTTTAATAACTCACCTTTCTTTAGGTTCTGGAAAACATGTATGAAAAAAATCTGTTCAGTTCAAGTTAGATTAAAGCAAACCTAAGATGAACACTACAGCTCTCTGTTGCACTAAACCCAATTCTGACCATTCAATTTCCAGGTTAGTCAGTTTTTGGGGATGATAGGGAGTTTCTTTGTGAAAGTATGAATTGCACCCCTAGAAATGCTGAGCAGAAGAAACACCATACTGAGTGGGCCTATTTCCTACTGCTTTCAGAAACTGCGCAGATGACGGACCCAGAAATCGAAGGGTCACCCAAACCCCGCAAATGTTAATGCCTCCGAGCACATTTAAAAGGCACTGTCCTTTCACTATTGTTTTTAGATATTTGAGCTTCAAACTCCTTCCCTTTAAACTATGCTGCTATTAAGTATTTGCTATCACTTGAATTCTCTTTCCACTCTTCACAATCCAGCATAGTGTCTACCTGCTGTACCAGATCTAAGGTAATACGTGATGGACTCTTACGTTCATGCTAGTGCTATTTTCTCTTTCCTTCTAATTTATCCTATCAAATGAGAAAAGGAAACATTCTTCCAAGTTTACCTTTTTGAGCTTAAGGCATAACACAAATCATCAAATCATAGAATATGCTGAGTTGGAAGGGACCCACAAGGATCACAGAGTCCAACTCCTGGCCCTGCACAGGACACCCCAAGAATCTCACCATGTGCCTGAGAGCCTTGTCCAAACAATCCTTGAACTCTGTTCACAGGCTTGGGGCTCTGACCACTTCCCTGGGAGCTTGTTCAGTGCCAACCACCCTCTGGGTGAAGAACCTTTTAAGAACCTTTTCCTGATATCCAACTAAGCCTCCCCTGACTCAGCTCCATGCCATTCCCTCAAATCCTGCCACCGGTCACCAGAGAGAAGAGATCGGTACCTGCCCCTCCACTTCCCCTCATGAGGAAGCTGCAGACCCCAATGAGGTCTGACCTCAGTCTCCTCTCCTCCAGGCTGAGCAGACCAAGTGACCTCAGCTGCTCCTCATACGGCTTCCCCTCCAGACCCTTCACCATCCTTGTGGCCCTCCTTTGGACACTCTCTAACAGCTGATTTTTTTTTAATATTGTGGCACCCAAAACTGCCCACAATATTCAAGGTGAGGCCGCCCCAGTGCAGAGCAGAGCGGGACAATGCCCTCCCTTGCCTGGCTGTCAATGCTGTGCCTGATGCCCCCAGGACAGGGCTGGCCCTCCTGGCTGCAAGGCTCTGCTGGCTCATGTTCAATGTGCCATCAACCAGCACCCCCAGGTCCCTTTCTGCAGCTGCTGTCCAGCCTCTCATTCCCCAGTCCATACGCACAACCAGGATTGCCCCGTTCCAGGTGCAGAATCTGGCACTTGCCCTTGATAAACTTCATACACTTGGTGATTGCCCATCTCTCTAATCTGTTGAGGTCTCTCTGCACACATCGTACTAAAGCTTAATTTTTGAAGTGTATAATTTTCGTGCTATCTGAAACCCTGTTTTACATTATTTTCCAACAGTTGTCTGAACAATTCATCTCTTTTCTTGCCATAAATTCTAATGTTGTTCATGGTTTGTGCAATTCCTATGCAACCAGTCTTTGCTGCTAACAGGTATTAACAGTGCAGTACCCACAAAGCAGGGTATCAGTTCTTGTTTTCTTTGCTGTCAGTTCAGTTCAAAGCGTGTTGCTTTATTGTGTGGAAGATCCAGTCCATTTTTGTTGTCCAGCCACCATGGTGAGCATCATTCATTTGCTTCATGAAGTACTCAAGAGCCTCCTGCTCAGTTTTGTCCAATGCAAGGGTCTTTCGAATGTATGCAATATCATCAAAGGACTGCAGTTCTGGCATTCCTGAGCCAAGCATCATGGAGAAAAGATTGATGAAGAGATTGGCATGCTGCCGAATTGCTAGGTAAGCCTTATAACACATCTCCTGAAACCTGGAAGAGACCAGGGGGAAAAAGCTCAGTGTATTTCTCTACTGGATGCATATTACTGCTTCACTTCCAGAACAGTTTTACAGGTAACCAGACACTAAAAAAGTGGACAGTCTTAGTCTAGTAAGAACACCATAATGTTGCTGAGAAGATGCACTCATTTCCCTACTTAGTTTATCTTCATTGGTGTAAGAATTAGTAGTGGTCAGACTAACACAACGTCCAAAGACAGGCTTTCTGGTCTTAAATCCCTTTTGCAGTTAATGCAACTGTTCAACACAAATTTATGTCAGTTCACAGAGCCATTTTTGTCACTGCTACTGACATTTCAGATTTCAAAAGGTATTTCCTGATACATTGCTAAAATCAGTGCTTTACTGGTTATTAGAGTTGCCTTTCTCCTGTAGTTTTATGAGGGCAGCAGCTGTTGCCCCTTAGATACTCTGAAGAATGTTATTGA
Organism: Corvus moneduloides; assembly: GCF_009650955.1. Classification (NCBI taxonomy): domain Eukaryota; kingdom Metazoa; phylum Chordata; class Aves; order Passeriformes; family Corvidae; genus Corvus; species Corvus moneduloides. Next base: position 21,128,126 of record NC_045485.1, read on the forward strand.
AAGCACGGGCATTTGCTATATCACACTGGATAAGAAATACCCAGGTTAAGGGAAAAAATGCAAAAAAGCTTCACTGCAGTATTCAGACAGACATTATAATTCAAAATCTGTCTTCTCTTGCCGTCAACATAATGAAATTAAGATTAAAATTGAAACCTCTCAATGACTGGATTGCTGGAAAGAGATATTAAGAATGACTACAGCAAGAGATTTATTTCTTTACTGTTATTATTTTAAAGCTCTTTCTCAGCAGGTTCTGGCCATTGTCACAAACTACACAGGACAGCTGAAGAGCTGATATCAGAGCAGCTATAGGAGAGAAAAGTATGGCTGAATGACCAGCATGCTCTGACGCACACAACATTTAATAATTCTCAGTAGCTGCAGTTTTGCTGTCTCAAGAGGATTTTAAGTGTTAAGTCAAAGAAATTTTAGATGTTTGAAAAATTACCATCTCTATTCACATGTATGCTGACCCTGCAAATCTCAAGTGAGATTTCATGGACCAAAGGTCATGTAAGTGCTAAGATTCCCCACTGATTTACAAGTGCATGGCTGATCTTCAACTGAAGAACTAGAACATAGCCACTGCAAGCCACTTAAAATACTACTTTTCAGTTAAAAGGTCTAATTATTAAAGGTCACCAGTAGTAAAGTTCATTTTAGGTACAAAACACTCTGGAGGTTAAATGCTTAAAAGAAAGCTCACCTTTCAAATTCCCTTGTTTTGGTACATTCTTGGGCTCCTTTACTAATCACTATTAAGAAGTCTTGTGTTAAGACAAATGGCACACGCTCTCTTTTGTAACCAAATTTTTTCTTCTTGTGATCAAGGAAGTGCCCAAAGTCAATGTGAAACAGCTTGGAAAGACAGAAAGGTATTTTAAGATTAATAACTCCTTGTTTAAATGAAGTCACAGTAAAATTGATCATTTATAGTTCCGATAGATTATTTTTCCCCCCAAAACAAACTTATACCGAAGCGAGGATGACCTTAGGGTACGGTTTCAGAAAAACATCTCTTACTTGTCCATCATCTTTGACCATGATGTTACTGTTGTGGCGATCACCAATGCCCAGGATAAAGGTGGCAACACAGTAGCCAGCACAAGAACGTGTAAACAGGTCAATAGCTGCATCATACCTATTCAAACAAAAAAGGAGACACTTTCCTCAGATATTCTAATGACACAGAAGTGCAAGTTTTTCTTTTGCAAAAAAGCTACCAGGCAAACAAGGACAGGTAAAAAAGAAAACAAAACCAAAACCAGATGGACATAATTATGGATATAATCTCCCACTTGATGAACTTTAGTTCTCTTGAAGTTTCCATCAAGAAGAACCACATGGACAAAAAAAACAAGGGACAGGAAATCTCACATGTCTCCTTTGTTCTTGTCCTTGAGCCACTGATGCAATGTATGGCTGTTGAACTGCAGTGCTCCTTTTAAGCCTCCTTTGCACTGAATCTGCATGATGGTGTGAGAGCTCCTCACGACCTCGATGAGCCCCACACAGTCACCGATGGACAAACAACCATAAGGCAGCATCCTGAAAGACAAAGGTTCATTGGTTTTTTTTTCTTCCTTTACAGAGAATGGTGGCAAGAGGTGGGAGAGGATGTGTTTTTGCAGGTTCCTGTATCTGGCTACCCTTTAAGACATGGGCAGCTGTAACTCTCCAAACCATTCTTGGACAAAGGCATAATTCTGCCACTCATTACAGTACTGGAGACAAAACTGTGACCCATGAGAGACAGCATAGACCAACAGGTCCTTTTGTCTAGATTAGGAAATGAAAACTGGGGGTTTCTTGACAGTGCAGAGGCAGCTCCTTTGTCCCCACCTAAAAATGTACCACACAGCAATCACAAATTCGAAGGTATAACGTGCCTAGGATCAGTCTTCCAGAAGCAGAACAGTTTATCCTGAATGCCCTGCAGAAGCTGCAGCACCCACAGACTGTCTGGAGGTGGAGAAGCTCATGCAGAACGGGCAATACCTACTATGTGGACTGAAGTGAAGATACCAACTACAAAGAGTCACTGCTCAGCAGGACTGAGGGTTTGGCACCTTGTTCAAAGCCAAACCTACAGACACACTCACTTGGCCAGAGTGTGGCTACTGCACCTTAGCTCTTGTATCCATTCCTGGTACGTAGCTCACTCAGACTCACTTGAATGAGACTTAAGTATTTTTCAAATATGATCTTATGTTTATAAAATTCAGTAGTTAACTAAAAAAATTAAATATTGCTCTAACATGCACAAAAACGTCTATTTATAGCATTTCATTTATTACCCTTGGGAAAACAGAAGCAATCTCTGGGAACAAACCAATGCCAAAACCATCAAGATCAGCATTGCTTGGGAATGACCTCTAATGCTTACCGAAGATCGAGACCCTGATTTTGCCAGATGTTTTCCATAATTCGAATTATCTGAAGTGTCAGCATGTCCTGACGCAAGTCTGAAATAGTCAAATACATAAAGATTGCTAATTTCATAACACCAGAACCCTTAGTTAGACCTTACTTTACTTTTCCCCCCAAAACTGTGTCTAAATACATCTAAAGGTAATGAGGTTTGCATAGTTTAGTGCAGGTTTTGTTCCCTCAGCAGAAAAAAGCAGGTTTTAAATAGTAAAAATTAATACAAACTTGTGGTGGTGATTTTAAAAACAAATACTAAAACCAGGACAATGGAATCACAGTTTACACATGTGTAATATCTTGAAGGTATTTTCAAGTAAAAAGAACAAATATTAAATAGTATCATGTTCCACCTTGGCAGACTGAGCATCTTAGAACATACAAAATTTGCACTTGACTGAGATAAATACTTATTTGTCTATGCTTAATTTTTCTGGAAAAGAAAATGGCTTTGCTCAGCTGATTTTTTTTTTTTTAATTTATGTACTTTATATGCTCATAAAAAACACTAAGTAAAAGGTCAGGAAAATAAACAGGTATGTAGCTTTTGAATTACACTTATCTTTCCTTACCATCTCCATTTTTAAATATTATCTCGTTGTTCTGAAATAACAATTCAGACATAATATCTGGGTTTTCCCAGTTCAACCACAGCGGCCTTTTTGCTGATGACATTATTCTGCACTCCTCAAGCCTAAAAGAGATAAGATTTCTATGAAATAGGCATAACTTGATTCTTATACCATGTTTCTCTAATACTGCTAAGTTCTCCCAGTTTTGGTCAAACTCTGAACTAGCACCAAATTAAAGATGCAAAGTTAGCTGACAATCCACCATTTTTTCAGACTCAAACTTAAATTAGCAAGTGGTATGTTAACTATTTGCTAAGACCAACAGAAGAGTTGTGTTTAAGGGAATATTATAAATATTCCTTTGCCAGTATGAGCTGCTGACAACTGGGAAAAGGACTGCAGTTCCTGGCACCTTAAAGGAACAGCCAAAGGTCATGTTGCCCCCCCGATTTGTTAAATCATTAGATTGAAATTATGTATTCTTTATGGATTACTCTGCTACAAATTCTATTTGGTGAACTTTGAAGATACTAACATTTAGTAAGTTAACACTCAACCTCAACAGTGTTATTGTTACCATTACTAAACATTTACTTAAGTATCTAGACAAACTTCAAAACTGGATACAATACCGAAGGTTTCCCAGTTGATGTGCAGGATTAAGAGGAGAGATAAAACCTTGCAAGGCATCCATAAAATCTGGCCGTCTCATTTGTTCAACAAGAAACTTCATCTGTACCTGATAAATACACACATTCAGGTCTTGAGAACACTATTTACATGTAAAGGAAGGTATCAGATTTTAGCTTTGGTTTTCAAGCATGGTTTTGCACAGTTCTAATGTAAGTAACTTTGCTCAGCTACATATTACACAAATTGAAATCTTTAGTTGTACTGCCTTGAGAGCTGGACAATGGCATTGCACAGAAAACACTGCAGCTCCTAGGACAACACACCACCTACTGAAATCAGCATTAACACTTTCCTAGTTAATCAAATAGAACAGTTCTAAGTAATTCCTGTGACTCAACAGCAACAGTTTTGATACCTTCTGGGTCTCATCCTTCTTTTCCTGCTTGAGAATATCTGTGAGGTTAATCAGCTTCTCCATAGCCTCCACCTGCCTGCTCAGATGTTTCAGGTACATTCCACACGCTCGGCAGTAGGACTCCAGAAGCAAACCAAACCTCTGACTGACAGTTTTGTTGTGCATTTCAGACCTACACAGGGAGGAAGAACAGTTACAGCTTAGAGACAAGACCACTTAGAGGTGCCAAAAATGAAGCTATACTTGTGACATCTTCATACAGCCCTAAAATACATCCCCTCAAACAATCCCCTCCCTTATCCTTGATGACACCAAGGCAAGTAGAAAACTGAGAGCACAACAAAGATGCTTTGCTTCTATTTCTGTGTCTGATTATACCAGCTTAGAACAGAATTTTTAGGTGACCTCTAGCTACAACCCAAAATGTTGTACACTGAGCTATCAAGTTCTATAACAAGCCTTTAATAAGAAAGTAAAAATTAAGTTTTTACTAGTCTTTTTCAAAGCTTTACCTTAATTGGGTGGCTTTCTTTAGGCCTCATATGTTTGTAAACCTGATGGGGAATTAGGCAGCTAACAATATGGGAGCCCTTCAGCAATCTCAGACAATCCTGTTTTTAGAATAATCATCATAAAATGAAGTACAAGTCTTAGTACTATTAAGTAGCTTTTGAAACTGCCAGGCATGATTTCTATCACCAAACCATGTATTCAAACTCTTAACCAATATAACCCAATCTTTATTTTAAGTGGTAATATTTTTCTAAAGAAGGACATTTAGTATGTCAAACCTTTAGAACAACTAATTGTTTACAGCTCATAGGAAGCCCACCACCCCTTAACATGATATTAAGCTTACTTTAAATGCCAAAAGAAGAAGTGTCCTATCCTTTGATTGGTCAGTGCCTTCTTGAGTAAAAATCTCACAAGCTGATTATCTAAATATTGCTCATATTTCAGAACCTAGTTAAGGATAAAGAGAAAATTTTAAAAAATCAGATGCAGTTATTATTTCTATGAACAATATACAGACTAAAGGCAGTCAAATAAAAAGCCATCTATGTTTTACAATTTTTTTTTCTAAAATTACTGATCTTGGTATTAATACTTGCATGTGTTAGGCTTTGAACAATATATGCCAACAGTGCACTGGCTGCCTCTATTTCAGGAACTTACCATCTGATGCTTGCTTTACTGTTACCAAATATTTTAGCCTCAATTTGCTCAAAATTTTGAGAAGATGCTTCTGTTCATCCTTTCCCATATGTTAGGACAGCTGAAATAGCTGCCTGTTCCAGTTGGTAGAACAGTTTTGCATCTCTGCAGAATCCTGGCATTTAGTACCAACAAGCAAAACCACAGCATTACAGAAAAATTAACATTTCATCTCCTCCTAAATAATCCGCAAAGCAAACATTCTTTTGATGACCTCTTTTTCACAACACCTTAACTTTTGCTGTGTTTTAAGCCTCTGTGAACACTGAATACACACAAGACAACACACATGCCAAAATACGTTCTGTACCTGTACCAGCTGGATTAGATACTGAGACAGTTTGTCATCTGTCAAGGACTTCTCCAGACACCGAACTGCAAAAGCTCGCACCATTGGGTCTGGGTAATTGCAGTCCAGGAGCTCCATGGCTTGCTCTGGCTTGATTGAGGGCCAGTCCTTTACCAAACAGTACATCTGTGGGCAAGAAGTCCAAGCAGGTTACACCTTTGCACTGGTTAGGAAGAAGCTGTAACACACAGCCATTAGAAGGTATTGTCAGACACAAACTACATCTGAGTAGAAGCTGTTTACTTGCTGGTCCTCTCAATCAACAATCTGGTATTAGCTGCCAGTTGACTTTGTTGTTTTATCCACTCTAAAAAGAATGAAAATAAAACTTCACATTTAACTGTAATTGACAAATTGGCAACGTAAAAGGGATTTAAGTAATGCCAGCATTTAAATCTTAAGACCCAGACTGAGCTAAAGAACAAGAACTATGGACCAGAGACACCTGTCAATCATAGTGGCAACTCCAAGTACTCAATCAATGTATCATGCACACATAACATGTTTTTAACTTCCAGAAGTTTTCTTTAAAATAGTGTATTTTAAAGGTTCTTCAAAACTTAAAACTTCTTCAGTGCTTTGTATTACCTGGGCCACTTCATCTCTGGAATTCCACTTGACAGACAAAAGTAATTTGGGTAGAATTTCTGGAGTATTCACACAATAGTGTCTGCAAAAGAGGAGAAAGTTGCATGTTCAAAACATCACTTTTGCTTTGATAACCATCCGCCACATCCCCACAGCCTTGCACCTTTTACTTCTTTTGTCAGGAAGGTGCTGTCAGGATCCATCCATGCAGGTAAAACTGCAGTAATAAGGAAAATGGGAACTCATTCAACAACTTACTTTTCTCCACAGGATTATAACCAAACCACACAACGCAAAATGCTTTACAAGCCTTGTCCAAAACACCAATTCCACAACACGGAAGAAGTGGGAGCAAAACCCATGACAAATTTGGAGTGAATGGGGTGAAGTTTGATTACTCCAAGAAGGGTTTCTCTGTGGTTTGGTTTTTGATTTGCAGTACCTGTGTCTCCAGAGGAAGTCCTTCTCTTGCTCAGTGATTTCAGACAAAGGGTCTCGGGTACATATGGCTCGCAGTTGCTCCTTGTCACTCTCTGTTAATTCACTATCCCGAGCTATTCTGTTACTCTGCAGAGACAGTGGCACATTAGCCCTCCACACAACTCCTTCTGTTGCCAAACCACACACATGAAATATGGTATTTTAACAGCACAGCAACCACTACAGCCTATGGCATGCAATACTATCTTCTTGTATCCACTTGTTGTAACTGAGAGCTTAAAATTTAGAAAGAGAGATGAAAGACTAGGCCTTTGATCTCTACAACTGCTTTTAGTCACTACTGGGACAAGAAGTAGTACATTTCAAATAAATCAGCTGTGTGGAGAAATAGCAGCAGTTGACATCTGATGAACGACACAATGTGAAACTGGTCATTTCTGACCCTAGCATGAGATTGCTGAGAGCTGCAGCAAAGAGTGAGAAAAATTCAGAACTGAAAAAGCAGAACATGGGGGATGAAAATAGGTAAATAAGGGGCAGAATGCTGTAGGAAAGCCTGAGTAACAGGAAGACCGGAAGATATTAAATCACAATTAGTGTAAGACATTCCCCAAAGAGCACAGAAAACAGAACTGCTACAAGCAAAAATTAATTTTGTTTAAGACTTCATTTACTAAAGGCAGTTTAGTACAATGGCAGAGGTATTGAAACTACTTCTACTCAATTTTTCACAGCTCATGTGCCAAGGTCATTTTTGTTCCTACACTTTCCATGTCTTAGTTTGCTTAATATGTTTTTCACAAAGCAACATATGAAAAGAGGCAGTTTCTGAGGCTTTCCATACAGAATCAATTGCACTGCAAAAAAAGAGAAATCTTAATCACCTTGTATTACTGACTTTAGTCTAAAATACAACTGCAATTAGCAGTTAAGATGAAGCTATCTCAAATATTCTAAAGGAGTTGAACAGCATTTTTATACTGAATTCCTATTTTCACATTTGTATGATACCTACTACTACAAAAAAGTAAGACCACTCTTCTCAAATCTCAAAATGTTTCAACTGCAGAAGTACAGTATTTGCTCTCTTGTTCTCTCTTTCCCTGGGCAATTTCTACTGAGCGCATGAAATAAGACAATAAGCAAAAATGAACTGAGCTTTGTCTGCCAGTTTTGTTGACAGAAAAAAAGGCTGAAGAAAACAACAATCAGAAATATCCAGGTAGGTGATCAAGGCACCCTTTAAAATGTGGAGTATTTCTAAGAATATGCACAACTATAGAAACAGTTACCAGGTTTTACCACATGATATGATATCTACTTCAAAGTCCTCTGTTTTACATTACCTCTAATTACATAGATTATGGGTTCTCATGATGGATTCACTACTACATGGGACAAGAATGTTCTGACCTTCAAGCTCACATCTACCATTGAGGTATGAATCAACCACCTCACAGGATTTTTAGTGCCTTTCCCTGTTGGCAGTGTGATAGTGTGATCTCTTCTACAGCACATGGACTCCACATCAAAGTGAGGGGAAATTATTCAGAACTGCTCTCTGCGTGGCACAGAAAAATTTTTTTAGCACATTCTTAAATATTTGGGTACTGGATACAGTGCAAGTAGCAAAGCCAGAGTCATTCTGTAAGGAAATAATTGGATAAATTATTTTCTATTCACCCTCTTCCTGACATATGTTCAAATAGTTCATATGGAACAAGTGAATAGTTGTACACATTCATCTTGAATATGAAAGAGTCATCCTAAATAGTAAGTGAAAGTCAAAGAAGTAAAAAAATACACCCGTACAGAAAGAAAGATTATCGTTTAAATCAAGCCCAGAGGGAAAATGCATTTATCCTGTGGTCAATACCAAAAACTTGGAATTCTATGGATTGTGGGATAATAAATTAGATTTAATATTTGTAAATTTTTTCATATTTGAGATGTTTACGGACCTATAAATTATGTCTTATGTATTGATTGATTTCAAATGCAGTGTTATGCTTTTTGAGATTAATAACAAGTTATGCTCTTTGTATCATAACAAAAACATTATATCAAAACTGAATCTCTGTGACTGCTTTGCTGATTTTGACCATTTCAAACAAGGAATTTTCAACTCTTTCAGACATAGGAAATGATACACAGCAAGCTGGTATCCAATTTTTGAATTAATAAAAACACATTGCCTTTTAACTCCCTAGATACAGCTATTATTACAAACAGCTATAAATATGTGTGGTACCTGAACATAGAAAATTTGGCTTCAGACCTGAACATACCCCACAGTGACAGACAAAGGGGACAAATACAGTAATAAGAGAAAACTAGTGATGTTCAAACTGAGCACACATGTAATGAACTATGATTTACAAAAGGGTAAGTAAAAAGAGGATTTTGGCAGATAACAAGGCAGGGCTGAAAGAAAAGCAGCATGAACAACGAGAGAGTGAGACCAAAGCAGCGATATATAGTTTGTTTCCCTGCCAACATCATCACTGATGTAAACAAGCTTTTCCATATTTAACTACTGACCTTATTCTAAAAAAAAGACATGATAATAATTTGAGACCTTATTCTACCTCTGCTTTTTTATTAAATTGTAAAGATCACTACGTTGTCAGTGAAGTGAGTTTATCCTCCTCTCCGTTTTTTATTTTTGCCAGATGGAACAAAACAATGAGCTGAGCATACAGAAGCCCAGGTAAGAGGCTGGGGAATGCTATTTACCAAGAAGACAGCTGTCCTTAAGCATTTATTAAGAGCCTTGCTCAGTCCCAACATAAACAGCAGAAATGCTACTCTATGGTGGACTTCCTGCTGAGTGCCAAATCGAATGCCCACAAGCCATTGTTCAGGACACACTGGCACAGGACTGCTATAAATAACCCCAGAACTCCCAAACTGGAAGCTCACTGCCACCTACGCGCTCTCCGGCACAGCGAAACTCCCACCACAAGGCTTTTTCTTCACACAGACCACGGAGCTCTCTTGGGCAACCCAAGGCTTTGAACCAGCCTCCAGAAGAAAATGTAAAACACACCAACCAATTTCACAGCCTTGGCTTTAAATACAGAGCGTTCTTAGCTTTACTGCTTTTCTGTTTTTACTTCTTTTGATCATCCAAACAAGTGCTTTGAAGAAAGCTCCAAGCTTCACCAAAAAGCCAGTTGTAATGCACAAGTTCTGTTTGTGGAAAAAGGGAGATAAAGGACTACACCCATGTGTATGTCCACCAATTCCCTTAAAATTCCCTGTACTTGTGGTCATAACTAGCCCATAAAACAGTCAGGAAAGCATTCTAAGCAGCTTTGGGTTACACAAGAAAGCCTACCCATAAGCATGAAACTGCAACAAAGAAAAACAGTATCATTGAAGAATTACAGGTTTTGAAAAGTTAAACTAAGTAGGTTAACACCCGAATTAGTGATATAAAATGTCAAAAACACAGTAAAACAGTTTCTCTTTGGAATGTTTTGGTTGGTCAGTGAAGTATTAGATCATTTCTTCCCTGGTAATATAAAGAAAGCAGAATGAATATATTGCCCATTTTACTAAACACACAACAAAACACTGATTTCTTGATTTTACATTAAATGAGGATGTAAAAAAATAAGTTTTGCTACTGACATACTGAGTAAAATAAAGCAATAAATAACACTTTCATATTTGAATAGCTAATCCTGGAGGGGGAGTTTGCCTTACCTGCCCTGCATAGCTGTAGTTGAATCCCAGCTCCCGTGAAATTGTCCAGTTTGCATGTTCTTCAATAACTGTCATATCTGGGAACTTTATAGGGTTGCTAAACCAATCAAATTCCAGCTCTAAGCATGGAGTTTCCTAGGTAAAGGGAATTCAAATTACTTTTTCTGCTGAATGATAGCAACCAGAATACAGCATATTTTGAAAATGCACTCTTAAGGGGGAAGCTGGCATGCAAATACCTTATTTGGATTTGATCCAGTAACACCAATAGGATTCAACAAATCCTCCAGCCCATGAGGTACTGCCCAAAGATTCAAAGCCATTTTCCCAGATACAAGAGTGTCTGTGTAATCGAACATGTTTATATTTCCCCAAGCCAATGGACAGTGCTCCTTAAAGAGATTAAAACATGATTTTTTTCAGTGTCATCTATGGATTACTGAAGAGCAAGTCAGGAGAAACAGCACTTCCACCCCAGATCAAGTTACATTCCCAGATTAGCAGAAAGCAGGTTGTGGAAGTTGTACCATATTTTTCTATGAATGGCTGTCATGGCAGTCCTTTTACAAAATAATACCAAAAGAACTGTAAACACATGTACACATCTTCTTCACACCAGGGTAAGTCAAGAGGACAGAAGAAGTTTTTTTGACAAAGAGATTTTTTTTACCAAGGCCTGCAGTGACAGAACAAGGGCCAACAGTTTTAAACTTAAAGACAATATTTTTAGATTGCACAAAAGAATCGGATTTTTTATGATAAGGGTAGTCAGGCACTGGCACAAGATACCCAGAGAAGCTGTGGCTGCCCCATCCCTGGTTCAAGGCCAGGTTGGATGGGGCTTGGAGCAACCTAGGCTAGCAGAAGGGAGGTGGAACTGGATGATCTTTAAAGATCCCTTCTAACCCAAATCATTCTGTGAGGTTCATAAACCTGCTCATAGACAAACCCCCTATGTATTACCTGTGACACACACTCAAACCCAGAATGCAATGATGCTCTTCTGGCTAAAATTAAATGTTGCATGTAGATTCTTAAAAATTACTGTTTGAGATCTTGCATCAAATGCTAAAGGAATACAGATTTTCTTTACTTGAAAATTCAACTCTAAAAGTAAAAACCCTGCCCTTTAAAAATAAACAGGTTAGTAACATGGGTTTAGAAAATTAATTTTAAAAGCACTTCCACCTCAAAACACTAACATTGGTCTTCGTGTCTGGCAATGCAGCATGGACATGATTTACAGTGTTGAACTGATAAGCTTTTTTCTGTGTTGTTTAATTTCCAAGCAAAAAAAAAACCACAAGAGAAAAACCCCTATTTTAATCAAACATTGCATTAAGACTCATTGCCAGGACAGCATTTACCAAATATCTTCCCAAACTTGATTTAAGTAGCTTTGGCTCATTAGTGTAATAAATCCATGAGGTGTTTTACCTCCTTAGCACCCTTCCTGCCTTTAACAGAGCAGATGGAAAGGCAGAGCCGAGCAGCACGTGGGAGATCAGGAATGTACATGTCATACAACAGCCATTCATTCCACCTGAAAGATTCAAAAGGCAGAATTAAACCAGGTTAAAGGAGAGCACGGAGCCAACATCATTCACTCAACCAAAAGGCATTTGTTATATTCCTAAACTGTATTTGCTTACAGAACACACTTTTTTACTGAAAAAGGGTTTCCATACATGCATTTGACCACATTCACTGCTTTTGGGAATGGAAACTTCCCCAACAGCCTTCTAGCCCCAACACTGTTTCAAAAGTCATGTTAGGTTCAATTCCTGCAACCTGAAGATAATGGATTTGCATATCTGCTACACTGATGTAAGGTTTAGCTTGTGAAACACTTTTCCCTTCAGGGGAAAAAAGCAACTGGGAAAAAGAGCTTTCAAAACCAAACTAAACTTGAACTGTTGGAACATAAAAAGATAACCGCAAGATGGGGACAGAACGTGGAAACCCAAAGCAATATTCCTAAGTCAAATATTTTTCTATTTACTGTAGTAATAATAGCACAGATTGGTTCTACAGGGATACTTCAATTTTGTTTTCATGAACTTATCTAAGTAGAATTTAGCTCTCAGCTGGTAGAACTGTGCTTTTGAAGAGGAACTTCTGAATCCAGTTTCTTCCCCTAAGCGGATTGTCGTACAGAATTTTCTCAGTTGAAAGAAGCAGCAGCTTCCAAGGACAGCATTAATTTTTCAGTGTAGCTACTGAAAGCAATTTTACAAAGAAATAACTGTGAAAGCCCTTCTCTAAGAATAAGGAAATTGGCAGATAAACTTTTATTCACTTTTCTTATGCGTTCATTTCATATAATACAGATCTGTGTGATTATATCCATGATTTCAAGGCATAACCTTCACCACCTTTCCAATATTTTCTCTCTAAAATAGTTTAAACTATCAGTTCAAGTACAGCTGTATTCAGGGCAACTCAGAAGGAAAGCCTATTTTTCACCAACTATGTATATTATTAGTCCTTTAATTATAAAACCTAATCATATTAATAGAAAACATACAGATAAAAAAATGAATTTCAAAAATTATTATAAAAGACATGAAGTCAGAAAATTCAAGCAAAGAATTACTTCTGCATACATCCCTTGCATCTATCTTAGCAGGTGCTGAAATTTCATACCTCTTCATTAGTTAAAGTCATGAGAACAGGTGGATAAAAGATGTCCCCAATGTTTTTATATGCTCATATAAAACTTCTTTTTGCACTTATAGGTTCAAGTCATTAATTTTTCCAGGTAATATTGATGGTTTGTCAAAAATCCTGAAAATAATCAGTCCAGATCTGGCAGTCATTTCCATGCTAGCAGGTGAGACCCTCTCTCCAGATTCAGTGGTTCTCCTTTAGAAGGAACACCACCAAAACCAATCTGCAGGTTCCAGGACATCACACTGCCTCATGCTGGAAGTGAAATCTGGACCTGCAACTGGAACAACTGCTGTTGGTCCACAGACAAAACCAGAGTTCACTTGCCTAGAGCTCTGCTGATTTCCCAGTATTCATGTGTGAACAATAAGTTACATTTATATATATATGAATTATATTTGTGTTTCAGTAATGTAAATGCACGTGTAGAACAGATCTGTTCAGTAAAGAAATGCTACTATTATGTGCAAGACAAAATGCTTGTGTTTGAATTAAATTAATGCTATTTATATATATAGGGTTATGTAATATATTTTTACAAAACTTAAGGTAAAGGATTCCCAGCAAGGAGCTCTACCTGAGTAATGGCTAATTTGAGCTTTTGCTCCTTCAGTGCTATCATTTATGATGCCCTGAAAGTCAGGTTCTCTACAGTCACTCAGGTATTCATCTTACCTGGGATTAGAACAAGGTACCCTCTGAGTATTCACATTGTCACACAAAGGTTCCCCTCCATGGTAGATGCCTGTTCTAACATAGATCTGAAAACAACATCCATATTAGTCTTTGAAATGTTACTATAAACACATTTTTTCATTGCAATCAACACATACCATGATTACAACATATTATCCTTTCAGTTTCAGCAAGCGAGAAACAAAAACGAAACTGAAAACCTAACAGCCCCACCACTCCCCAGCCCAAATTAATTCATGCCTTGTCAGGTGTGAAGCACAGTTTATAAGCATATCCTTCCAGAAAAAATGCTTTTGTCTTTCTCCTCATTAACTGCAAAACTAGTTCTTAAAAAATAACAGTAACAAACTTGAAATGAACACTATGAAAACCCCCTGTAATTTAGTCTCAATTCTTCCCGTGCCAAGGTATTGTGAAAGAATTTCTGAGGAAAGAGAGCCAGGGTTGTAGGTCTCTTCAATGGGATTGAACCCTACACCTGCCTCTTGTCCCCTATCACCCCACCACCTTTATTTTAATAAACAAAGACAGCACCCCCTCATCAAAAGCACTCTCAATTACTGTAATACATTCTTAAACATAACCACTTAGAAGACAGATAACAACATGGGTTTTCTTTTTCTATCCATTACATACTCTGCTGAAGTACAATGCAAACTGAGTCCTGCTCCTACCAGGCAGAGTATTTAGCTAATTACCACAATTCACACTTTTTAAGCAGTATACAAAAGTTTCCAGATGCTAAAACGTGGGTATGTTCTTTAGAAATAAACACTCCAATTTAAGTAAAGAGTGGTATCATTTTCTAACGTGTTAAATAACAATTCTTTTCCAATGTCAACACAGAACAGAACACTCAGGAGGGAAACCACGAGTTGCTGAAAAGCCATGTGTGATGCCATACCTTGTCTATGTCTCGAATGTTCACATTTACATAGGTGGCACAGAGGATCCTTATTCTGAGAGCACTGTTTATTGTCCAGAGGGATTTGGTTGTAGCTTCTCCATTCATGTAGGGCGTGGCTGTGGAGATGCGCCTGGAGTAGGATGGCATGGTGAAGGTGTCCAGGGGCAGCTGGGTGTACAGGCTCTCCTTTGCCATCAGCATCAGGTTGGGCATGCGGCCAAGCATGATACAGCTCCTTATGTACTGCAGGGAAAGACAACCAAGATGCTGTGTCTTTTCAAAGCCTACACTCTTGGGAATGTAAACCTAGAGATACTCAGGAAGATACAAAAGTGAAAGCATACTGAGAGAGTTTATTATGCATGCACACCCTGTACACTGAGAACAGGTACAGCATCCAGCACACATTGCTGGGTAGGGTCACACAGCCGCACTCATGCAGATTTTGAGGAAGGCTGAACTGGAGAGAGACAAGGGAGCTGACAAAAACACCAGCCAGGTTTCTTGTAGAGCTCCTTAGCCCCGGCACAGCGCAGCACAGGGCAGATAGATCTGAACTGTTCCTGGAAGCAATTGAGCTGTTTTGGAACAGCAAGGGCTGTACCAGCCTGCAGTGCAGCACAGGTGACTGACACTGCCAGTCCCAGGCAGGGAGCACAAGGTAAGCAGCACTCATGCTCATTTTCGGTTCAGTTGTGCTCACCACCTTACACCCAGCACTGATCCTGACACACTTCACCTGTCCATTCAGGTCTGAGTGCTGAGAGCATTTAGCCTGGCAACACTACCGCAAAATACAGTGTGTTAGGACAGGTCCAGCCCTGGAGTTAATGAGTAAGCTCTGCTGGGGCACAGCAAAGGCAGACCAGATGCTTCTGAAGAAACCACGCTAGATCAAATACATCTGCTGTTTGATCTTCAGATGACTCTGCAAAATTATTCATGTATGCCTGCACTTGTTCCCCAGCTCCCAGAGTATAGAGTTACTTTTCCCATTATTCAGGATCCCCCACCCCTCCTTCTCTCCTCCACTGCTCTGAAGATCAGATTGTCAACCATTTTAGCCAAAGGGATGGGAGCAGTTTATTACAACAATACATTCCTCCAAGAGGAAGCAGCAGCAGCCTGTCAGGAAGTCGACTGGGTAACATTGTCTGCTCCAGAGAGAGCTGCTCAGATGGTCTTCTGTCCCATCATGTTCTGCCTCACACTCCCAGCACTACCAAACCCAGGCAGTGAAGGACAGACAGACACAAGGAAGGCTCAGCAATGATTTCTGCAGTGCTGGAAGTCTACATTTTTTATCTTATTAAAGTAATGACAAAGGTGTAACAGGAAAACAGTCTTCTCTTTTACCACACCTTTAGGACAGGATTTACAGTAGCAATGGTTGTTTCATAATTTACAATCTAATCAAATTTCCTGTTTTATTACATCAGCACCATGCAAATGTAGTTCATCTCTTGCCATCAAAATCTAAGAGATTTCTGAAAGTACCTACCTCTGATTTAGCACTAACGTTAGAGGGAAACATTCAAAGAAGAAAAATGACACTAATGATACAAATTCCAGTTCAAACCACCTTTTCTCCCCCCTCTCCCTTTTGAAGCACATGGATTAGCCAATTTGTTTAAAGGTGCAGACACTGTCACTTCCAGTGTTTTGGATTAATTCAATGAAAAAGCCAGACTTAATACTGATCATTTTTCTCCCCCACAGATTTAGATTATTTTAGTGTAGTTCAAAAGAAATCCTTTATGTTACTCACCTTATACTGGCTCAGTGGACATTTTTCTAGCAAGTATTCATCACAGCCACAGACTTTTAAAATATATTTGCCCTGGTACTCCAAGACACAAAGTTTCAGTTGTTCAGAAGATAGCAACATACTTCGAGTTTTCTTCCTGATTGCTTCAGCAATAACTTGCTCAGGCACACAGTCATGATTGATTTTTAGGGTGTATTTCTGCTTATCATTGTTTGGTGAGACTATTACCCAGATCACCACTATAATTTGCCCTGGAATACATGTAAAATAATGTTAGGCTTATCCTTTCCAATACAGTTTCCAAACAAAAAGCACAAACCCAAAATAACCCCCAAACCAAACAACTCCCATGCCTCCCCAACACAAAGATTCATTTTTAGTATTAAAGGAAGATGCAAACAAGATTCATAGCCCAAACTGAGAGAGGGTTTATAACTTCTGCACGGAACTAGATGCATTAAGTTTATTTTTGACTCTAGTGTAAACTCAAACTTTTAGCCCTGAGGTTAAGAATATTTTCAGTAACTGAAGACTACTGACGATTTGGCCTTCAAGGAAACAGCAGTAACTCTTTCATACTTGAGGGCTGCAAGGTAACTCAGTGATTCAGCATCATTTAATTCCAGATATCTGAATGCCATAGAAAACTGCAAAGCCAACAAGCTGTTCCCACCCACTAAAAAAGTCACCTCTATTTACCAAGTTATATTTCAAGATTCAGTTAGAATAGCACAATTTTAAATATCCTTTTGAATGTACAGTCCATCGAGAAAATTATTCTGAATAATTTAAGGTGTAAGATAGTGATTTGCCTAAGTCAACAGCTGTACTCCTTGATTTCAAACACTGAAAATACGTTTCTGCTGTAAATATTGCCCTTACCTTTGTCTAGTTTGTTGTATATGTGTTTGGGGAGTTCAGCTGAGGACTCTACATTTGGAGGATAGACATATAGTGCTCTGCTGTGCGGTGCATTGGCATCTCGCAGATCCACGGCTTCTTTACAGACATTAAGAATGTTTCTTCTGAAGTCTTGTACTTCTGGATCCTTGACCATGTCAAACTCACAGACAGGCATGCCAATAGCAAAACCTACAGCATTGGAGCAGATGAGGAAATAATCATAACTAACAAGTAGAGCTAAAGATTTCTTCAATCAGTCACATAAAAAGCCGACTTTAAGCAAAACACAGCCTAAAATATTTGCTGGCTTCTACTTTGTGGTGGTTTAGCAAACCGCGTCAAACCCCGACATACTCGTACACATAATTGTTTTATATCATTCAAGAACTACACAGTTCTGAAGTTAAGTGCACCAAGCAGACACAGGAAAGGTTAGAAAACAGGTGTACATTCTCTGAAGATCCTGGAAGCCTTAAATCACCACTCTCACAGTCAACATTCCTCCTGGAGGAAAGGGACCAGGACTAAACTTCCTTTGAAGTCAGCACAGAGTTTCCTAAGGGGACCAGAGAAGCTGTGAAATCTGATTTTTTTCTCAAACCCTGCCAGAATTATTGGTAGCTATTAGGACCATAATCAGCTTTGCTTACAACTGAATGACAGCTATTAATTTTTTTTTAATGACCTGCATTATTTAAGAACTGCAGCAAGCACTCCAAGAGACACTGAACTTAAGCTCTTTGACACAGATTCATATAACAGTGCATTTCTTTCAGGTCCTCAGTCTCAGATGTAATTCCCTTTAATGAGATTACTTGGATAAATCATCATTTATGCATGAGTGTTCAAATGGAAACTTTCAATTGTCGTGTTGCATGGTTACCTAACCACTGCTCTCTCCTAGTCCTGAACACGTTGAGCTTTACAAAACAGAAGTAATTTACTTATGATGCATTCGTCACAATTAAATCATTTAACAATTAGTAGTACATCAGAACAAGTATTTCCAGTTGACAAGTCCCTGCCACTGCAGTTCACATTTGTTAGCAATGAAACAGGAGTGGTATGTTTGTACTGCCTCAATTTAATACTTCACCAAGATGTTGGAAAAAATGCCAGATTCCCTGTGCTTCCTCAATGGATCATGGAAAATGATAAGCTACTCCAGAGATAATTCAAAACATCACAATTTGTCTCCCCTCCACATCTCCAACCTCAGGTGTTTTTTTGCCTCCTCTCCCTATGCTCTTTTGTCAGAAGGGGGAAGGGGACAGCTGAAAAAAACCTCAATTCTGAAATTTGACTTTCTAAGCAAGTTAGAGCAGTATTAAAATGTGTGTCCACAAATATAATTTAAAATTTGTAGTTAAATATAGAATTTACAATTCTATAAACTTCAAAATAAATTAAAACTGACTTCCCAAACAATAGAACAGGTGTTGCTCTGTACTAATATGAAATCCTGCTAATAAGAGATGAGCAAAAAGATACCCTCTAACCCACAGGCAACTACAAATACATTTCACAAAGGCAAGGTGAATGAAACAGACCAGAAAAAAGAAGTTTAACTCACTGTTTATAAATATTGGCTTTACTATGATCAGCACCTTTGGACATTTGATGCAACAACTGGCAGCTATGAAACATGGCAGATACAGGTGACAAACACGACCCATTTCAATTCTTTGTATTTGAGGAGGATAATCAGTTTTAAAAAAAATATATAATCTCACCTATTTCTCTATTAAGAATCTTTTCTTCTCTGTTACCTACTGGTTCAATAACTTTTAGGAAAGGCTGAAACAGTCGCAGGTCACAAAGTCTCCGTGTTTCATCAAAAAACTCTTCTCTTTCTGCTTCTTGTGTGACACTTACAAAAATGTAAGAAGATTCATCTTGAAGGAGCTGATAGAGAGGGTACTTCCTTGCTTCTTTAAAGAGTTCATGTTTAATAGTCAGT
The DNA here is from genome assembly GCF_009650955.1 of Corvus moneduloides. Classification (NCBI taxonomy): domain Eukaryota; kingdom Metazoa; phylum Chordata; class Aves; order Passeriformes; family Corvidae; genus Corvus; species Corvus moneduloides. The sequence goes on from NC_045485.1 coordinate 21,147,384, forward strand.
AAGGTGGCCTCACGGAGGCATTCTAGAGTCACTATCATTCCATTTGGGAGAAGACACTCCACCAGGATCCTGGGGGGCATCAAGTGGATGCCCCATAGTTCACCAGATGACGGCCGCGGAGGCATTTTTAAGTCTTGGGATAACTTTGTACTTCAAGCTTTTCGAGCAGTGATTCGTGCGTGTGAACCTGAGTAAAAATCAGAAATTTAAATGTCAAAATTTAAAATACAAACATCACCAGGAATTCCAGATAAAATGGTTCAAATGCCACTTATAATTGTAGATGAATATTCATAGCTATATTTTACATTCATAAAAAAGACTTGATAAAACTAAGCCTGAGAACTTGTATTTGAATCTAAATATCTACTCAAAACAGTTAATAGAATCACACTAATTTGGAAAAAATGCCAGTATACATATAGTCTAAAAGCAGAGGGGTTTTTTTATCTGAACTTTATAACTCATGAGTAGAACCCTTCAATAGCAGGGGTATGAAAATATCTAATACTCAAATTATTACAGAAATTTTTAACCAAATCTCAAGCCAAGTTCTCCACAGTTTTAATGATGATACAAACCATCAGCTCTTTTATGTTTAGCTAAACCAATGCTTCCAAAATGTATTTGTTTTTTCTCATCTCAAACCTCTAAAATATTCAAACAACACTTACATAATAGTTATAAATGTTTACTAAAACCTCTAAACTTGATTTTAAGAATCCATTTACACACAAGACTTGGCCGTAGCTGTTTCAGATCAGTGTAAGCTATTTACATCAAAAACAAACCCTTTTTTCCACGAATGGGACAGAAGAATTGAGCCCCACTAACACTTTGCAGTTGGGCTCGTTTTATTTAGTGCCAATGCCCTGTTCCAGTTCCCTTTGGCAGCTGCATGAATGTCTCTGCCAAGCCAAAGGAAAGGAGGGGAACACGTGTGACCTCCTATCTGTGCTGCTCATGCCATCTTAGAGCAGAGGAAATGAGTATGACAAAGAGAGAAAATGAGAATGAGACAGAGTATGAGAAAACCAGAATCTGGACAGAGCAGAGATGTTTTTTAGCCCAGTGGGAGAGGGGAGACGCCACAAAAGAGAGCAGAACTACATAGCAGGCACACAGTGATACTTCACCAATAAACACTCCTAATCCCTACCTATTTTTAATTTCCTTAACCAGAGGCAATATTTGTGTATTTGCAAAAGAAATCCGGTTTGTTCAGAATGTTTTCACATACAAACTGTTGGCATCCTGTGACAAGACTGAAGAACACTTCAAGTCAGAAAATATTTGGTCTTCTTATGATGCCTTTTCCTGGTCTTAAAATTAAGAGCCAGACATGGTTAATGGAAAAAGGGGTTTTTACCACGGTGTTTAATAAGGATCCTTATGGTGCATGGCATCATTTTACTGGAAGTCTGATACTTTCACCCAGTATCCTGGATTCTTTTTGTAATGAAACAAAGTTGTTCATCTGTGCATTCATTGCTCTTAATTTTGGAGAGATCCATCACAGAACCACAGAACGTTAAGGGCTGGAAGGGACCTTAAAGACCATCTCATTCCAACTCCCCTGCCACAGGCAGGGACACCCTCCACTATCCCAGGTTGTTCCAAGCCCTGTCCAGCCTGGCCTTGGACACTTCAAGGAAGGGGCAGCCACAGCTGCTCTGGGCAGCTTGTGCCAGGGCCTCACCTTCCTCACAGTCAAGAATTTCTTCCTCATATCTGCCTACCCTAAACTTACCCTCATTCTGTTTTGTACCCATTACTCCTTGTCCTATCACTACAGTCACAAACCCTCTTAGGACTGCCCCTGTATCTCAGTTTTCCTGACAACAGAAAGGAAGGGAAACCCACAAACCAACAGCTTCACATCTCTTCCGTTGGATCAACTTTCTGAAAGCTCTCACTGTGGAAAAGCAATGGATGCTATGCTTGCCCTTTGCTCAGCAAATTTTAAAAATATGTATTTATATAAAAATACATTTCTGTATATATTAACTAAATTATGTATATATAAAATTAATATACAACATTTTATATATAAGTAAAAAAATAAAGTGATCCTCCCTTATGCACTAGCGTTTCTTTTCTGAAAGGTTTTCTTCCAAGTACATCCAGTACCTGCTTTTGCCACACTTCAGTTCTTACAAAGAAACATTAGAATGAAAATGATGTTTTCCCAAATCCACTGCTTCCTAAGCAACTCTGAGTAGCAATAGGGTTGTCTTTTTTAATCCCTCCTTTGTAGTTGTAGTTTGGGTTTTTAAAAATATCCACGAAAGTACTGAAGTGCCACTGCAGATTTAGAAAAATGCTTTTCCACTAACACCTCATGCATATTTAGAAACGCTCTGCAACTGACTTCTTTTTAAGAAAGAGCTTAAAGAAGCTGTTTCATTTCCCTCATCATTGTAATAGCCTCAGCAAGCGGATGCTGAAATGGAAAGTTCTCAGCACACACAGTGTATTTACAGAGACAAACTTGGGAAGCTTACCAATTACAAAACATTACCAGTGAACCCAAATAACACCATTTAGAATAACTTGAAGGGTTCCAAACCACCGTTAACTGTCCTCAGCTCACAGATAAAAAGAAATACACTAATTATACGGCATCTTTTTGATCAGGCAAAGCATGAACGAGGCTCTCTCCATATCACTGAATCACATGCCTATTTACATTTCTTAACTGCAAACACAGGCAGAAGCACATCACTGTTACAGCACAAACCAGCACAAAGCCCCCAAACAAACAAGAATATGCAGTTATATCAGCTTCCTGTCCACACACACACAATGATAGTATAGATGGACCACAACCAAATTAAATATTCACAACACAGACTGAGTTTATACCAGCAGCGTTTTAATTTCAGTTCCACCATCCTGCTGAGGCTCCTCTGAACTGTGAGAGCCCATTTTTGCCCTGCCCAAGGCATGTGTTCTCACTCCTCACCCTGCTGGCACTGGGGCTCCCTGAGCCAGCTGGTTACGGGTCAGATGGATGAAAGAGGCAGAGAACAACTCACTTTCCCTTTCTTGTGCTGCCTTCTGTTGCTTTAGCTCCTTCCTGAGATCCCCATGGAGTCAGCCCTGGGGGCTGCCTGACTGCAGCAGTGCCGGGCAAGAGCAGCTGCAAGGACGGTGCCTCGTTCCACTGCAAGCTTTCCTCCCTCCCCACCAGCAACTGCCAACACAGAAACAGAGGCAGGAGTGGGGGACACACATACATCAAAAATGTAAATCTTTTTAGCCAAGCATCTCTTCAAAATAAACATCAACCTTGGCTTTCTTAAAGAATTCAAACATTAAATGACGACTCAATCTCTCCTTTAAAATCTTGCAAACAGTCCAATGTGACATCCCAAAATCTACAATTTTTAGAGCAACTGCACCAAGACAGCAGGTTTTGTTTTAAACTGGGATACAGGCATGTGCTGGAACGGTGCATGCAGTCTCTCTGTGTGCACATTCATTTCACTTGCACATGTAAGCACGCCTCCAGGGTTTGGATTTGGAAAGCAAGAATGTAAACAGAAACAGTTTTGAAGTATAGCTGGCAGCTTGTGTTTCTGTGTACACTTTCAAATCTGGAAGGTTGCCTGGAATAAATAGAATCAATTATGTTCTTCGACAGTAAAAGGACTGTAATTTTAAGGGAATTCTAGAGACATGTTATTTAAATGAAACTAAGGGGATATGCAAACACTTCAAATGGACACACCTGCAATCCCTGACCTTTCTAAAGCACCTTAAACATTTTTCCCTGCCAAAAGCTTTGGGACACCTGGACTAGTGCAAAACAATCTCTGGTTTTGAGACTCCATTCCAAAAGAATAAACATACATGAGGGAAGACAGCAGGAAGATAAACAACATACTTTCCATAATACAGATTTCTACTTGCTCCCAGATACCATATGAATTCTAATTTATATAACCTATTTTCTTGTAGGATAGAAATTAGCTATCATCTGACATAGCTGATATAGTCCCTTATTAAGAATATGAGATTCCAAGTTTAGAAAATTCGGTTTCAGTAAACTATGACAGTTTTATCGCCTCACAGATGAAGACACACTCTGCATGCCAGGGGGGCAATCTAAGGGAAAAAAAATATTATTGTTCACTTTAGCAGACTTATAGTTAAGCCTGTCTGTCATCAGCACGAGCACCTACAGTTACTCTTCAGCCTCTGCAAGGAAGTTCTTCCATCACTAAAGTACCAACTAGCAAGAAACGGAGCAGCATACAAGGAAGCAAGAAGTGCACTGTGCTGGAATACTGCATTGAAGTATAAAGTATGGGATGCTTATACAAAGAGGTACACACACCCCAGTGACTGAGAACTGAATAATCTGCACCGCTATACACATCAGCCAGCATTTCAAAACCCATTCAAAAGGACAGACTAAACACTTGATACAATTTTATCAGCCCACATTTGAAATTGAATGAGTCATTCAGTAAACTGCTACACTTTAATTGAAGTCCATTAGTTTTTCCAGTCACAAGACAAACTCCATTACACCGTTTTTATAGACAGGATGTAGCAATGTTTTATAATAATTTGTGGCATCTTTGGTATCAGAGAGCTGCTCATTAAGATTTGTGACTGGATTGATTTCTTTTCCAGGTACAAGTTTCCTCTAGACTACTAGCACTGCCTTCTACTCATTAAATAATCCAACTGTTTATGATTTTGATTTACTGTGCACTCACATGTAGGTTAAATGATTCTCCTGATTCTCTATCACACTGGCAGAAGTATCCATTACAGGTATGACCCCTTTTATAAAGTACTGTGGAATCCCCAAAACAGAAGCTGTGAATTTCTACAAATAAACGAGTTCCTGGAACAAGAACAACACTTTTCAAAATGGAAGAGACATTTCAACCTTTCTAAATACCAAAATGTTTTACTCTCACCATCAGACAAATCAGGCACTCTAAAACATGAAGAGAACTGGGCAGAGTAGTCTGTCTAATTTTGCTGCTGTCCAAACCTGCTGTGTGGTGACAGTAAGACTGCTCCAGACTAGATATGTTCAGTACTGTCCTTTTGTTCTTCCTGTTTGCCAAGCTGGCACTCTTCCAGAATCCAGGAAGACAAGTACAAAGATGTCTGAAACTGTCCTCCATGAAAAAATTATTATACACAGATTTAATTGGTAAAAATATTGCTTTGTTCAGAATAGAAAACAGCAGACTGTTGCACTGCAGTTGTGTCTTATTTCATATGTATTGCTTTCGTTCTTATTTCCCAGAAAATGTGCAGATACCCGGAACGCCTTATCTGATCACAAACAGCAGCCCAAGGGAAACAAACAGGAGGATTTAACACTGTCAAAATCATCTTGGCATTTAGCTTCCCTCTGAAACACGCAAGTATTTCCAAACACTACCAATTTTATTTGTAGTTACCTACTTCTCCCACCCTTCAAAAACAGCACTGAGTATATTCGCCTTGTTCTAGACAGAGCTAAAGCCCCCTAAAATTATTGGCAACATCTGTAGAATAATAGCACAGCAGAAATACAAGATCATTATTTCCTGTGAATGCAAAACCTCACTAGAAATTAGTGAAAAGCAGTTTCACTTTAGTTAGATATGAGAATATGGGGCAGCTACATTTCAGAGCTGTTCTCTTTAAAGTTATCTTACATCCAGATTTTTTTTCCAGAATACAATACTCTCCTAGTGACTTTCAGATACTATGAATAAAATTAATGGTGAGGTCATCCCGAAAAAAAGAAGAACTCACTACAAAGTATTGCCCAAGAAGAACTGTGTTATGTTGCTGAAAAAACCACAGGATCAAACAGCTGAAACAAACCCAAGATGATCAGTTTAAAAAGATTTACTATTGCTGGAGTATTTTTTCCTCTCCAAGTGAACCCAAAAGACCTTTGTGAATACTTATTTTCAAATCCCCTTGCTCGCCCTCCCCCATCCATGCAGGCATAGTGTTTACAGCTTCCCTCACTGTCTGGGAGCCATGAAAACAGGATCACGAGAAAGAAGCATTTTCAAGTTGCTGGTGACCTCCAGAACTCCCACTACGACTGTGCCTTTTCCCTAGGGATCCCATGACATAGCGAAGGCAGAATATCTGTCCTAGTACATTTTCTTCCAGCTAAAGGCAGAATTTTGTCTCTTTTTTAAACAAAGGAAAGCCTGGAATTAAATTTTCCTTTTTAGTCCAAAATCATTCAGTAATTCCATCTCTAGCTCCATCTCAAAGGACAGGATTTTGTTGTTTATACAGGACTAGTAGTCATAAAGCACAACAAAGAATTAGAAAAGCAACATATCACCTATTTACACTTCACATATCTGCTTACTCATTATTTCAGCAATTAGCTTGGCTTGTAGTGCAGCAGAATGAGAACTACCTTCCCACCTGGCTCTGTGCTGGTCAGAGCTGTTCCTACACAGTAGGCTGTGAGCTCTGGAGGACAGTGAGCAGCACCCAAATTCTTTCAAGCTGTTTAAATCCAGAGCTTTAAAGTTTGGCAACAAAATCAGAGCAACATGCCATTTTGTACCCATAGAAATAAGGTGTTCCTCTGATTACATACTTTTGTTTAATACTCCGTTTCATATGGCTGACAAATACTGATTTATGTGAACATCAGGAAGAGCACAAAGCCAAAGCACACCACAAAATCTTACTCTGCTCCTTGCTGCAAATATTAATGGTTTCAATGTCAGCTTTCCCATGCAGTTCTGCTTTTGGAAATTAGTGCAAGACGATGTAAACAAAAGCTTGCACTAGAATGTAGCTAATGAACCCAGGTTTGAAAAGTAACAAATGCTGGTTATATAATTAAAAATATATAAAAATTCCACCTTAAATAATGCTGTTTATTTTTCTTTCCATGTTTCTTCCCATCCTCCCACCTTCCTGGGATATTTGGAATGCAGACAGTAAACAGGATCTTTAAAAACAGGAAGTGCTGGCACACAGACAAGGAACCAGAGCAGAGTTAATCCAGGTGTTCTGAGCTCCCTTCTAGTCTGAATCCCCACCCAACAGGAGCAGCTGTGTAGCAGACCTGTAACTCAGATCCAGGGCCTTTCCCAGTGCTGATCTCCCCAGATTTGTCACCTTGGCTTTTAGAAGCAACTGCTGCAGCACGATGAACCTCCAGTTGTGTTGAGGAAGAACAAAGATTTCCTCTCCTACTGTCCCTACTCAGAAAGGCAGGGAAAGAACTGCAATAAAACTCCGGAGGTCCAGCAGACCTCACACAGCTACACTTGCCTCTCTGCCACAAGCAGCAGTATCAAGAGGGTTCAATTATTAATTTACATTCATCTTTACACAAATAGTCACCCTGTGAGCCCGTTCTTTACTAAGAAGCAGCTGAAAAAGACATCAGACTCTGACTTATAGTATCTTGTTTACTTCCCATGTAACATTTCTTAGGATGCAGTCTGGAAGCAACTTTAAATTGAGATCAAATGTTTCTGCTGTACGAAGTTACTCCAGACCCTGAAAGCAACTAATGCATAAAACCAGAAAAAGCTTTTGGAGTGGCAGTGGATAGCACCAATCTCCACAGATTTTTAATAGCAAGCCTAGAACAGTGAACTGGAAACTGAAGTTTCAGTTCTGTAATCCAAATATAAATTAGCTTTCCATTTATTCTATCTTAACTGACTTCTGTAGCCAAATAGTACTTAACAGGAGTATGGGTTTAGTCTGCATGGACTTACTGAATTCAGTTAGCAGGAATCATTATCTTGTATTTACTGGCAAACAGAGGATAGCATTCAACTTCATTTTTGTTAGAGGATTAGTAAGGAACCACATGCCTCAGCAAAAGCCATGGAAGTAGGTTATTTTATTTTTCTCTTTGTTTAAAGTCCTAAACTGAAAAACTTAAACAATGCTTTCTCCACTGAGCTACTCCTCAACTCCCTTTCCAAAACCATTTGTTGAGAGAAGGAAGTTTGTGGCAGAGTTAACACAAAGGCACAGCCACTGTAATGAAAAAATTCAATTCTGCAGCTAAGTCCACTTGTCCTATAAACAGCTGAAACTCACACAGTTCCTAGCAGGTTATCCTATACAAAGACACATGGAGTAAGACAGCAGCAAACAAAGCCAGTTCCCTGCCCCGTGGAAGCTGTTGTCTACTTCCACACCAGCTACAATCACAACAGGAAAGGGTCAGTCAGAAAGGAAGCCCTACTCTATCACTTGTTTGTGATACCGTCAATGGTGATTAACGAAATATTTATTTAGCAGTAGATGATAACCCTGCTGAGAGGTAAACAGCAACAGTTTTCCATAAAATATTTTCTAGAGACCAAGACTGTCCTGCCAACCCCCCCCCACCAAGTGGGGATAATACCCATCTGCAAAGAATTTGGCACCACTAATTGCTCCCATCAGGCTTCATCTCCCTAAAGGTCACAGATCACACTGGACGTATTGCACCTAAGCATATAGGAAAACTGGGCCTTCTATTTGAAACAACACTGCAAGACTAAAATCCCGATTTTGTACACTTATCTGACTGCTTCATGTACGTTACAAAGAAAACAAAGATTCTCTGAAACTTTAAGAAGTGTTTATTCTTGTTCTAGCTGGTGGCCCTGGTTGAACAGCACTTTTCTCTGCCCTTACAGGTTGCATATCACAATCATGATGCTCAAGACGTCAATACATTTGCATTTGTGTTCAACAAGTGGAAACAAACATGATTCACTGTGACTCTGTGTGTCAGTAGGCCCTGCATGCTCCAGCCTGAAGCACAAAACCAGCTCTGGTAAACTGGGACATGGTTCTTCAGTCTTTAATCAAATGTTCATCATTCCAGTACATGACTGTTAGAAGCAGCTATGATTTGATGTTAAAGTCCTCTGCACAAATTAGGCTGCAAATGAGATCAAATGCCTGTTCAACAGTACCAACATTATTCTGCCACATTAAGCATATAAGGGAAAGAGAAGAGAGTGCAAGCAGGAGATAGTCACCACCATGGATCCTGTGGTGTCCTGGTGGTCCTTCAGTGCCCTGGGCTTCCTTGCAGTGGTGGTAGAATCCCGCTTGATTCACTCCGAGTCACTTTTATACCATCCCTCATTAGCATGAGAATCGTGAGTAGGATGGGTTTTTGGTTCCTCATTAGCATGGGATGTGAAAGTGGGAGTGGTTTTCCAGATCCTCATTAGCATAAGGCAGAGTGGGAGTGGTTTTTGGTCCCTCATTAGCATGAGATGTCAGAGTGGGCGTGGCCTCACCATCACACATGGTCAGGTCTCATTGTGGTGGTCACTAAGGGTCTGCTCTGGGGGTCGTACAAGGCACACATCCCCCCAAAACCAAGTGTCCTCTTTGTGACCCCCCTCCTTGGCTTGTGCAATTACACACTTGTTCTGTAACACACCACAATGGAGCGTTGCTGTGAAAAGCATCACGCTTGGTCAGAACTGAAAATGTTCCTTTTTGTGGCTTCTGCAGGGCAGCTCTGGTGTTTCTGCAAAAAGCTACACCACTGAGCAAGTGTTTAAGCCAGATGCTGCAAATGTTATTAACCCTTTCCTTACAGCATCTGCTTTGCAAACCATGTTATGCAACACAAGCATGGTAAGCGTGGGGCTACTGAGATGAAGCTGTGTGCTGTGCATCTCCCTTTCCCCCACTTCAAGCTGTAACCCAAATTGTTTCTCTGACAAGGCCAGGGTACCAGCAATTTGTGGTTGATGCATCAGAAAGAAATGGCTAGTGTTTGTCTAAATAGATAATGTTTGTAGTGAACATGAACTCCCCAAAGAAGTGACATAAGCTCACAGGTATTTAAGCAGTGACTATCAGTCACATCTCTGCAGTAGTTACTACAGGATTTCCCAGCTTCCCAGTTTAGAAAGTCACTTTCATAACAAGATTAAATGGTTTGAGACTAAGGCACATGCAGCCTACTACTACAGAGCTCTGTAAGAGGGATATATTAAATTGAAAGGCCTTTATTTTTAAAAAGCCAAAAAGATACTGGTAGTAATCAGTCATTGCTATTGAGAGAATTTTACACAACTGAACAAAAAATGAAGTATTTTTTAAATGCATGGATGGTTCTTTGGAAACATTTCATTAGTGTTTTCAGAGGTGTGTATATTCAAAAAGACTGAAATCAGTTTTCAGCCTGGTGAAGTTTAACCCTGGAATACACCAGAAGACCACAAAAGTTCAAATGTTTTGGATTTAATTAGCACTCATTAAAAAACACCATTAGGGAAGCATATCTATTTTGCAAAGCATCTTTTTTGTTGTTTAAAAAAATAACTTGCTCACATACCAGGACAATAAGAGATTGGAATCTATAGCCATGGTTACACTTCCCATATCCCCCTGAAGCTGTTTGTGATACTGTGCTAACTGCTGATGTACAATGAAAAGCTTGGAAAAGAGGTGATGAAAGAAGAGTTGAAGAGCTGGATTACAAAGCAATTTGACAACATATTTAAGAAGAGTTTCCATAGTCAGGAATAGATTTTGCTATCCTTTTCTTCATGTATAAACTCAGCCGTTTTATTGCTTGTTGGCTTCTGTTTCCACCTTTATCTTTTGGTGGTAGTTTTGCCATTGCTCCCCAACCGTCAAAACATTCCAAGCTGGAGCTATCTAAGATCAAGGGAGTGCTGCTGAGCAGTGATAACAACATCAGTGCTTTATCCTCCATTTCAGAGCAAGATGAGGAGGAAGGCAAGTTATTAGAATCTTACATGTTCAACCTTGGTTGAACTCGAGCAAAAGAGTTAATCTCTACCTTCTCAAATCAAATGTTAAAACCAATTTGAGCCCTTTCTTTTAACTAGCAATCTCTTATCCAAAACTTTATGTAACCGTATAAGTTTATCCTCTCCAATGACAGCCTTACAATTTCACGTATTACCATTTTAAACCAAAATACAAATGTAATTTATCATAAATCAATCTTCACAAAAAAACTTGCTACACTGGCAGTGGAACTCACAGGCATATCCTCAATTATACACCACAATCATGACTATTCCAGATGTCTAGTTGTTGCTTAAAAACTAGCTCTTAAACACCAGAGGCATTCTTGGGACAACTGCTCTTTTACAGTACTTAATACCTTAAAATTGAAGATTTCAGGGGTGACAGCATGAAACTGCAAGAAGATAAAATACAATATTTTAATCACTTCCCTCCCACCAGTGGAGACTGCCTTGATAAACTGGTAAGTGGAACTGGTTGTTCAACATCCACAAAGGCAGAAGAACAATTTTCAGTGTTACTATTATCACTTCCACTTTTATAATCCAGTCACAGCATTTCCTGGTTATTCTGTTAAGAGCTGGGAATATAAATTAAAAAAATGAAGAATAAGTGGTATTTTTATAGTCTAAGCAGTTTAAAGACATCACAGGCATATTTTGGAGTATTTGGACTGATAGTTTTGACTTTCCTTTTCACAAAGGAAGTTAGCTCTATCTAGAAGCTTATGTTAGCACTATTAATTTCCATCTTTCAAACTGCTCCTGTAGTCAAGTGTTTTCCAGCTTTAATGAAAAGTATCTTAATGGCACAAGCACCAAATATGGATCATAACATTCCTCGTCACAGAGAGCACATTTATTGAGTTTGAGAAACAAACAATTCCTCTCCACTCTGCTTGCCTGGTAAACAAGCCTTTACCCTCTGCTCATTCTCCCTCTTTTGCACTTGTATTTCCAAGCATTCCGCATTTAGTTTGCCAACGTCTTTGCAGAGATCAATCTCCTCGCTTTTCCAGCAAGTCAGATGTCAAAGTCCCAAGGCACTGGAAATTTTGTTCTATTAGATTCAGATCACATAACAGGCATGTATTTCTACTTATGGCTGATTAGTCTCAGACGAAATGCTGAATCTTGACTATTTTCCTTTCAGTAATGTTCAAAGTTTCTTGCATTTCGAGGACATTCAAGAATTTGTTTCTTTGTTGACTGCTAATAGCTAAGAGAAGGAATAAGGTTGCAACAAGGAGTAATTTTTCGTTCACCAATTTAGCGTCCTCTGCAAGGAGCTGACAGTTTAAGACACTTTTCCACGACAACAAATGCCATTTCAGCAGAAAACCCATGCAAGAAGCATGACCCAATTTAACAGCAAGAGTTAAAAATCAGGAACAGTCTTGGAACATATTGGGCAAGAGTCATTCATCACCATTAACTGCTAGATTAAGTATTGGCAAAAGACTGACTAACGAGTATGGAAAAAAGAAAAGCAGTGAAGTCTTAATGACAGATAAGTTTTTTGGCATGTTGTACAATCTAGGAGGCAACCATCCAGCTTTCTCTCCTTTCTATTGGAGAGAAAATAACCCAAGGGATGCTTCTCTACATTTCTTTGCCTTAGAAAAGGGTCAGAATATACAGTCAATAAGTGTGACTCAGCTGTCTCGAAGTTTCAGGGAATTTACAGTCAGTCTTAGTCAATTCAGTAAGTCTCTTGTGTTCAACAAACAAGCTTTGTGGTTCACAACCCTCAAAAGCTACATTTGCAAATGTTTGTTTAATCAGAAGGTATAGGCAAAACTGCCAAGGTTTTTCTGCATAAAAATCCATGAAGGTAAGTTAACGAAAGGAAATGTGTTAACGAGTAGACAAAAGCCCCAAACAACAAAACCCAGTCTCTGGGATTTATCTAACTCTCTACTGGTAAAAAGCAACAGGCCATGAAACCAGAGATCACTGAACCTGAAGTTGTCTGTTGGGCACAACTGCTATGTTCTTAAACTAGACTGAAGTAGCCACTTCTATTGCTGCGAGTCAAGCAAAAGCTTCACCAGCGCTCCATCATTTCTCCCGTTCAACTTGACAACGGTAAGCTGGCCTCTTAGAATTTAGTTTTTACATTTCTGAAGCTCAGGTATGTGAGCACTGTTTTCCAAAGACAGACTATAAACTATAAACTCCTATTCCCAAGGAGTTTACTTAGCAGGCACAACTGACCAAGTGCTTTTATCCCCTGCTTTGCTGGGTTTAAGAACACTGGAAATAGAGAACAAATGATGATGTCTACTGTCCCTCACATTTCTTCTTTGAAATACACAGGCATCTTAGACTGCCTTGCACAAAATCTGTGCCCAGAATTAACTAGAAAAATACTTTTCTAGAATTCAAGTGTAGATATATGCCACATAAAACAACATATGTGCTGCAAAACCAATAAGCATTGCTTAGACTGAGAAGTCAGACCAAGAGTTACACAAACTGCACTCAGACTGCTGCATTTCCATATGAATACAAGTTAACATACAGGATTTAGAAAAATGCTTATTTTTCTTTTTTAAACCAATTTAATTCCTTCTACCCCCTAGTAGGGCTTGATTTTGTGCTGGGTTTTTTGTTTGTTTGTTTGTTAGATTGATTGTGTGGGTTTGTTTGTTTTGATTTTGTTAAAGTTAATACTATACCAGTGCTGCAAGAGGAAAAATAAAAAAAAAAAAAACCCAGCAGTTAATACTCAGAGTATTATTTCTGGTTCATTTAACACTTCATTAACCATTCAGAAACAGATCTGTAGAAGTTCAGTTGGGAGGATCCTCTGGAGGTTATCATGACCAACTCTGTAATCAAAACAAATCACATACATTTGTTGTCCAATTAAATACAGAGAGAAACAAATGTATTCTCTCCACTGCTCCCATTTGGATTAGGATACTACAAAGAGACAATTGTAACAGAATTCTTTGCTATGACACATTCAACTTCAAGAGCAAATGAAAATTCCCATCCAGTTTTAGTGAGAATATTTTTGTGGCCTCTTTTAGTCATAGCTACAGACAGGCATCATCCCCTTGGAGCAGCTGGATGTCTGGCTTTTTAAAAGGATGAGACAAAACTCCCACAAGCAAGGAATGCAATGCATAAAAAGCTGCAAACCCCCCAAACCTTAGCTCACACTAGAAGCCACATCTGTTCTCCAGTTAGCCAGAGTCCAAACTCTTATCCTTTCCCTCCAACTGCATCACACACACAAAAAATGCACATATGGCCCACTCTTTCTCAGTGGGGAGGATTTACTAGATCTCACATATTTTTCAGTAATTACAAACCAGTAAGTAGTAAGACAAAACTTAGTTTTAGAATGGTATTTGAAGACTAAACTGGAAAGACTGGTTTTGCAGTACTATTCTTGTCCAGGTATAAATAACAAAATCAGTTCCTGCATCAATATTGAAGTTAAAACAAAGCATCTTAGCTTCCCCTCACGCAAACACAACACTCCTCAAATGTCCTATTAACTACAGTCTTTGTTAACCTTCATTAATGTACTCAACAAAGCAAAGCTACATGATACCAATCTAGAGGTGCTATTATTTCTTCCATGATTTGGAACTAGTGTATCATCATTCCAATTTCCTCTCCCCCCAAGCAGGCAAACAAAACCAATAGCAGCAGTCTTCTATTTGGAAGTGACTGATATTTGCAAGATGTTTAGGATATTTCTGACACCCGAAGAATCTGCACCAGAAATCTCAAAGATTACATAAGAAGTTGACTTTTTATGTACAAAACGTAAGAAAGCAGTTTTTGCAGACTGCATGTGAGCCTTAGGCTTGTTGTCTAGTCATTTACTGATAGTTTTAATTCAGAAAGAAATTAAAGTTATGATGATCATCAAGGTTGTTCAAAGTTGTATTATGCATGAGCAAGCCATTAAAAAGCACACCACACAGTAAAATCTGAGGATCTGTGGATCAGGAAGTCCATTCCTTGTATCACTACACCTTTTAAAGGTGAGATTTTCTTCCAATAACTGGAAACCTCTTGTGAGGTTACTTAATTGGTCTTGTGAGACAGCATGAGGGTAAAGCATGAACTCCTTGCTGGTTGCAGAAATTCACATTCTAAAGCTTTCAGCAACTTCTAAAAAGTGAGTTATCCAGGAAAAAGTATCCTTCATTTGCTCACAGAAAGCAGGAATAGCCTGATTAACAGAGAAACAGTTAACTAAGTATTGAACCACTTTATGACTTCCAATAAAGCACAATTGCTTTGTAAACAAATCAGCTACACCCCCTTTCCCAGAGAATACTCGAGAAAGAAGAAAAAAAAAAAAAAAGCAAAAAACCACTCTCAGAGCCATCATTCACACAGTAAACTTCAACAAGAAAAAGAACAAATTTGTCATTGATAAAGAATGACAATTTGGAGCAGCCAAACAATTAAAACACTTTGGCATGGATTTGTAGGCTGGGATTCGCCTGCCCTGGAAAAACACGAAATGCTGTCTCCAGGTTGCTAAGAATGGCACCAAGTTAACACCTAGGAAATGCAAGGCATCTCACCAGTCAAATTCCAACTGCAGCTCTGGATTTGCTGCATTTACTGTCCTAAAGAAAAAGTGGACTATTTCACGGATCCCATAGGAATTGCGTGGTTTCATAAATTCCTCTGCGAACACTGTGAGCTTCGTTGATATGTGGTTTGTCTACATTGGCTAAAATATGCCTCTAAATAAGTAACAACTCTGAAAAAGTTTTCCAATGCTATTGTTTCGAGAATAAAGTCATTTATTGTGAAGCTTTAAGTTCACATGGGGCTTGATTATAGAACAGCTTATCCAGTCAGTTCCTCGTAGCAGACAAACCATTAAATCCCATCACCCTGAGTACTGGAATATTCCTAGGAACTAACAAAGTTTCCGCACAAGAAGTGGACTTTGTTTATTACACTGCATTACAGAATTGCAGCATGGAAGCAACAAGTATGAGTACACCCCTATAAACTAACTGTGATGTAGAAGAAACTAAAGAATGAGTCAGATCACGATGGGAAAGTTTCTAACTTTATCCAATGCAATAAATCCGAACTCCTGGTACAGCTCAAAGCAGGGATGTGAAGGTACAAATAACTAACAGAACAGAATAGATGTTTTCTATTAAGTTCCACAAAATCCAGACTCAGAACCCAATTTACCACTCCTTTACAAGTTTGCTGCAGAATTAAATGAAGAAAGCTTCATACTCCCTACTGTCTACTTTTTAAGTATATATACTTGCCTCCTGCTTGTTCTGAAGAGGCACCGCTTATAAAGAAACCTTTGTTCAATCAGATCTTTGGTCAACAAGAAAAGAAATACAGACAAAAAAAAAATTAGAGACATATCCATAATAGCAACAGAAGTAATTGGCTTGATATCTTAATAATTTAAGGAATACTCAAAACAGCCGCAAAACCCGCAAAGAAAAACAAACAGGCAGTTTGTGTTAGTTTAGCCAAAGTTTTGCTAATATAGAGTCTACCAGAAAAGACACAAATACTGGTAAGAAATAGCAGTTTCATACTTAACATCAGTACAAACCGATCTCTGGGTAGCAAGAAATAGGAAAGACGGTTTTACAGGTAGCAGGGATGAGACACTGCTACTGTCAGCCGAGTGCATCTGGAAGCAGGAGGTTGGGTGCCAGGATCCACACACACGCCCATCGGGAGAGGCTCTGCTCCCAGCGGCATCAACCAGCCCCATCCCCAGGACTGCTGGAGCACATTTACAGCGAACAGCTCCACTCCAGGGGTGGAGGCACCCACACTGGAAAACAACAAGCCGCTATTCTTCCTCTCCCAGGTCACTTCCCCGCGAGCACCCAGAACGCGGGATGCGGCGGTGGCGGAGCTCTCCCGGCCGAGCGCAGCCCCGCGGCCCCTCAGCCCCGCGCTGCTGCCGGAGCCCCCTCAGCGAGCGGCGCTCCGGGAACGGCCCCCGCGACCCCCGCCGCGCTCGCCTCACTCACCAGCCGCGGCCTCCCCGGGCCGGCCCGCGCCCGCCGCGCCCCGGGCCGCGCCCGCCGCCTCCCGCCGCTGCGGCCGCCCCGCTCGCCTCGGCCGGTGCCTGTGCCCCGGGCGCGGGCGGCAGCGGCACCGGCAGCCGCTCCCGAGAGCCGCCGCCTCCCGCACGGGAATAACAGGAAGGGAGCGGGGCTGACCCCGGATGGGGAAGGCACCGCCCGCCGGAACGGGAACCGCGGCGGGGGGAGGCGGGCGCGGGCCCGGCGGTGGCGGGGAGCGGGCGCGGGGAGCGGGGTGTGCTGGGGAATCACGGGCTCGTCCTGCCCCGGTTGTTGCCGTGAAGTCATTGACACCCTCGTGCCCGCGGTGGCGCCGCGCTCCGCGCACATCGTAGCGCGTCTGACCCAGTCTTGACCCTTTTCCCAGTTGGATCGCCAGGTTTCTTTACAACCAGCTGCCACTGGGATCAAGTCGCTGTACGTGAGTCCGGTGTTTTGTTGAAAGAGTGGCCCGCCAAGTGAATGCCCGTACAAGTTAGAGGTCGAAGAAAAATAACATTGTAAATACTCACTCCCAAGTGGTGTGGATTTTCAGGGTCTGAAGTGAGAGCGCCGGGCTGGGGTGCCTTGGTGAGAGCCAACAAGATGCAACAAGTGAGGGTGGCATTGAGACGGTGATGGGGAGGAGGGACTGGGGAAACCCGGGTGATTAATTGTTAAGGCGTTTTGGCAAATCACTCTACTGTCAAGGGATATTTATCCTTTCATCAGGAGAGATGGCATAAGCAAGTTTTGGAGCCAGATGTGAACATATTGAGGGCGTTGGTGAATTCTCTTCCTTGGAACACTTCTCCAAGCCCCAGGGTCCAGCATGGGACCATATTCACAGCCGTGGCCAGGCTGAGATGCTGCAGGTGACACTGCAATAGGTGAGAGCACCAGTCTTGCAGGGCGTGGCAGAACGCACCCAGCAAACACAGGGCAGAGCAGTCTCTGTGAGCATTTCTGGTGGTGAGCTGCCCCTTTGCTGCTTCTGCTCCACATCTCCACAGCTCGTGATTCCGACCTGTAGCATCGTTCCCAAAGGGAGCCTACAAGAGAGACAGAGAGGGACTTTTGACAAGGACATGTAGTGATAGGACAGTGGGGAATGGCTTTAAGCTGACAGAGGGCAGGTTTAGATCAGATACTAGGAAGAAATTTTTGACTGTGAGGGTGGTGAGACACTGGCACAGGTTGCCCAGAGAAGCTGTGGCTGCCCCATCCCTGGAATTGTTCAAGGCCAGGTTGGGCCGGGCTTGAAGCAACCTGGGATAGTGGAAGGCGTCCCTGCCCACGGCAGGGGGATTGGAATGAGGTGGTCTTTAAGGTCTCTTCCAACCCAAACTGTTCTATGATTCTATGAATCTGATTGATGTTTGGGTTTTTTTTAAGATCTAACAAAAATTAGTAACAATCAGTGTGTCTAACCAATGGACTGCCAAGTGGGTTGGCTGATGGCTACTGTAAAATCTGGGTGATGGTTTCAGCCTATAGTGACTTCTCAGCACTTTTCCTGTTCTAACAAAAGGGGAGAAAAATCAACAGAAACTCCATACGCTTTGAAACAGGGTGGCCCAACCACGCGGGTGAGGCCTTGATAGCTCGAGGGGAAATCATTACTCATTTTGGCTACGAGCAGCATGAATAAGAAGATGTTTATATATGCAAATCAGGTTCATTGTAACGTCTGCTGTAGAAAAAAAAAAAAGATAATTATATTAAAAAAAAAAAGGAAAAAAAATACTAAATGGCCTTGTGCAGAACCACGGGCTAGGACTGTAGACTATTTGAAGCAACTCCTCAAGGGTGTTTTCCCCGGCGATGCCCAGGAGCGCGTTCGTGCGGGGCTGTTCGGAGCGGCGGCGGCCCCGCCCCGGCCCGGCGGGCGCAGCCCCGTCCCGCCCCCGGCCGCCGTCACTTCCCGCAGCTGAGTGGGAGCCCGAGCCCGGGCCCGGCCCTGCGCTCGCCCCGGGGCCGCGGTAGGTGTGGGGTATGCGGGGATGTGCGTGGGGGTCTGGCAGGGCTGGGGCCGCCGCGGGGTCGGGGCGGTGCTGGGGATCTCGCCCTGGTGCCGCCGCCGCATTCCGAGCCTCTCGGGAGATGCGGATGCCTGTCCCTGCCTCTCCGCTGTGGTCTCTGCCTTCCCGGAATGGTGCGGTGGTGCCGTGAGGTTGCGGTGATTCCCAGGCAGTAAGGTAGCAGGGCTTGCTTTTTTTTCCTTGCTCTCCATCCCCCAGACTGCAAGGCAAGCAGCTTCGCAGGAATGCCTGCGAGGAGTCGGGATTTACACCATGGTTTCTGATACCCCCCGTTGACGTAAGGGATGGTTCTGAGTTGCTAAATGTGTATCCTGTTCAGCGGAGGGTCAGTGCACCTTAAGGTAGAGCTGTGCGTGATGTGTGTTTGTTAGGTGCTGCCTTCAGTCCCTGCAGCGTTACAAAACAACTTGCCTTTCAGGTTGAAGGGTGTAGGCCCAGTCCGTGGCCAAAGGAAACTTTCTGGCACAATTACATTAAGGGATGTCCATGTATTGATAGACAAGTGAACTTGAGAAGAAACGCTTCCTGTCTTGAAGACAGAGCAGTGAAGCTCACAGCTTGTTCATCATTTCTACAGATTTCATCACTGTTGTTAGTTGCTTCAGCTGCATTTAAAAAAACAATTCTGGTGAGAACACGTAGATTTCCTGCTGTGGCTTATGCTCTTCACCAAGGAAAGTCACACTGTGCCTTCGCCATCCCTAGATTTGAGGCCGGACCAGCTCCTCTCCCAGCACTGTGCTGTTGTCAGCTGGGGAGGTTGCTCCCTGTTACCTGGGCAGTACCAGGCTGTGGTACTCGGGGCATGGAGCCTGGGTCTCTCCCTTCAGTGCTGCCCTTGGGATGCCCCAGCTGAAAGGAGGGAGAAGGGCTGTGCGCCTGTCCCGCTTTCATCCACTCAAGGACGACTGGCATGGGATGGAAGTGTATCCTAGGATGTCAGAGGAGGTAGGGCTGAGCTCTGAGAGGTGCTGTCTTGAGGTAGACTGGCTCCTCAGCTCACCCTGGAGAGCTGCAGGTTCTTACCCAACCTTGGGCTGTGCTGTTTGGGGTCCTTGGTGATGGATGTGCCTTGTTCCTTTGCTGTGTCGTAGGGTGAAGATTTTACAGCTTCTCATGTGAAGGGAAAGGAGGAGTTAAAAATGTCCTTTTTCCTTCTCCCGGGGAGGGTAGCTGTAACAACCAGCAGTGGAGGATTAAAGGGACCTGTAAATAAGCTGAATAAGAGTGATTTCTTTTTTCATATAAATAATATCAGTAAGAGAGAAATGAACATAATTTGAGCAATTTCAATGATTAAAGATCACTGTCAGAGGAAGATCAGTATTACATATATTGCATAAGCCAAATCAAGAAGTCCTACTATTGAAATTACCCATGCAGCCTTAATTTTATCTTCAGACAACTGCTTACTTTAAGAAACACTAAATGACCTTACAATTAAAGATTTTCTAAGGATATTACATTATACCTTTTCCCCTGTAGATACAGATCCTGTAAGCACTGCCCTCTTGTATATGACAAATCCCATTTGTGACAGTTGCAAGAAAATGTGATGCAACAAGCACTCATGCAAAATTAAGCAGATGAATCTCAATTGCTGTTTACTGTACATCTCTTTATGTTGCTCTATGAAGTATTTGGCTATAATTTACTCTCATTTTAAGGTAAGAGGCCCATTATACTCGTGTAATAAAACTCTGAAATTAGCTGGCATGCTTACCTGCTTGCATAGTTGATTTAAACTGCCTTGATAGGCCCGTGTTATGATGTATTTAAGCAACATGAATGTGAACTTGTTCCATCTGTAGTCCCACAGAAATTAATTAGACTGTCTGCAGAGTCCTAGTTGAGGAAAATAAAGATAAAAAAGTTGTCTTCTGTTCTGTTTAACCAGGGTCATGTGTGCTGAAAGTAGGAGAGGGATTAGGTAACACTACAGAATTTACACTGCTGATGGATGATTTGCAGCACCATTCCTGTGTGTTCTCTTCCTTCTTTGTGGTGGATTCCAGCTCTGAAATTTTGCAGAGCCTTGGTGTTGGAGGACTATTATAAACATGAAAACTCCTGGTGGCTCTGTTACTGCCTCAAAACATTGTGCCCAAGCCAGTCCATGCTGTTCTTTTTTAAAAATAATTTTTAATTTTTTTCTTACCTGTAGTTACTAGAAATAACTGAGCTGCCTCCAATCTTGTATTAGTGTAAGTTTGGGTTTGAGATAAGCATTTCAGAAATGTTTTTGTCACTTGAATACTTAGTCCTGCTGGCTTTCTTTTTTTTTTTTTTAGTTATATTTTATTTTTCCTAATAGAACATAGATCTCTCTGGGAAGAGTGATCCAAAGGTAATACAGTACCTAAAATTGCAGGCATCAACTGGGATTTTCCAGGTTGAGTGTAGAAGGTATTTGTCTTCAGCTAATTTTAGCAGATAGAAAATCCCGGAAGTTATCACAGATAAATGCTATCTGCTTCTCCAGGTTCCTAAATGCCTTTGAAGTCCCTATTTTCAAAAGCAACTTGGGAACAAAATTCCTTGGTGGCATTTCATTTACTTTTCCCTAATTTTCCACAAGTGTTGTTTTAAAATGCAGATGTGTCTCATTATTTGCTTAAACAAATGAACAAAGCCCAGAGCATAAACATGGTTGCTACCAAAGCAGCCCTAGCTGGGAATGATCTGCAAAGGCCAAGATAATGCTTCTCTTGATCCCAGTGTGGCACTGAACAGGATTTGTTATGATAAGAAGCTAATAAGACATTAACAAAAGTAGCTGTGCCTTAATTCATAATGCGACTACTCTGCATTATTCTAGGGATGTTCATCTGGGCTGTAGATGTGATTTATAAACTTTAATTAAATAAATCTCTCAGAACCTCTTGTTGGAAATGTAAGGCTAGTTCTAATAACATGAATTAACTGAGAAATAATTGAATAAAGGTTAGTATGAGATAAGTTCTCCATTTTGCAGAAGAAGATGTAGCTTTAAATGTTGCATTGGTTGTAGTTAGTAATGGAAATGTGAAAAATAGCTCAAGGTCATTCAAAAAGACCATGGGAGAGAGCCCTTGGGAGCTGACTGTGTACAACAAGGTGTGCTCCAGCTCATTCCCACTCTTTCTCTTTCGTTGACTCACTGCAGGAAAGCTTTTCCTCAGGAAAGTCTTTGTGAGTATTTGAGGGATAGATGTCTTTGTATATTTTGTATCTACCTATATACAATAAATCTCCTCTGAAGTATTTGGATTCTTTTTAAGTGTTCATTGCGGTAATCCACTGTAATATTTGTTTAGGTCTTGGAAAGTGAGCTTGTCCTTGGACAAAGTAGGATGTGGATAGAGGTCGTATCCCCCCACTGACACAGCTTTGTGTGCTGTGCATGTTGTATGTACCCACTTCTCATGGTCATAGAGCAGTGGGGAGTGTGTGCTGTTGTCAGGTGCTGTGGGTGGTTAGGAATCTTCACCTGCAGGAGGGTGCCAGGGCACCCACTTCTTATATAAGTGTCTTGTAATCTGGCCCTGGTTGTCTGGGATGCTGCCGTTCCTGTGGGTGGTAAAGTGTTGCAAACTGACTTTATCCCACATGGCATTTTGAAAAGGCGTGAAGTAGAGGCAGTGGAGTTACAGGAGTTGCCCCTGCATCCTTGATGTTCCTGTTCCTGTTGCTTGTTTCAGCATTTGTGTCTTTCTGGTCTAGATCTGAAGAAGAAGACTCCTCCTTCAGCAGTAGCATGCCCACAGTCTTTGCGGCCAATGATTCTTCTACAGCAAGCAGGACTTCTTCCTCATCCTGAGAAGCCTTCATCCCTTCCTATGTCAGTGGCTACAAGGCCAAGAGCCAGCTCACCACTGTCCCCACCAAAGTCTCTTGGACTGGGGCCTTCCTTTCATCACACACAAGAAGAGGAACTTGCCAAGGTGGTGGAGCAGGACCCTATGCTGGAGGAACTATGTAAGCCCCTGTGCTGTAAGCTTTGCAATGTCACTCTGAATTCGGCCCAGCAAGCCCAGGCTCATTACCAGGTAAGGAGAGCAGCAGGAGGCTCAGCTTTTGGGGCTGCTGCATCTGCAGCTTGTGGAGACATTCCCGTGCCAGCATGAGCACTGCCAGCAGCGTTGCTGTGGTAGCACAGAGGGAAGTGTGGGCTAATGCAGAAGGACTAACTCAGCTTCTCGAGGGGGTTTTGGGTGCTGCACACCAGCAGTAGCATTCGAGTTGCTCATCTGGAGCTACCTCTGCACCACCTCATGGACTGGAACTGCTCTGTAGACATGTCTTCACCCTGCTTGGATTTTCTGGTTGTCCAGAGATGCTGCAGTACTTTCATTTAAGATGTTATTACTGGAGCTTTTTGCAAAAACTCTGTCCAAAGGGACAGAGAAGTGGTGCCATGGGTGAAAAAGCAGACACTTGTGATTTTTTTCCTTTGTTTTATACAACCTGTATTTCACATCTACACTAGTTCAGGAAAACTGACCTGATTCCAGACATGATTTTGTGAGGCCTTGATAGATGTTTTCTGCTGGATGCAGCTGTGCGATTAGGACAGGGGCTGCTGCCATGTGTTTATCAGGGTCTCCTTTCTGACACTATGCACACCACTGATCTGGTGGGGCCTTTTATGCAAACTCTCTCATCAGCTGGGTTTGCTCAGATCAAGTTAATTTTGTTTGAGCTGATCTTGTTGACTTGTCTGAAATTGCGTAGGGACTCTCTGCATGTGCTTCTTGCTGAGAGACAGAACACGTCAGTCTTGCATTACCCCATTTTCCTACACCCTCTCTGCCTAGTGCTTGAGTATTGGAGATAGTGACTTTCTCCACCAGTGAATGCAAAAGGGTGGATGTCCATATCCTCAGGACACCAGACCCAGATTTCAGAATTGCTGTTGGCCCTGAAAAAGTGGTATCCTGCTAGTGAAGGGGTAGGTTGAATTGGTGTTACATTTTTAACATGTTAGTGCTGCAGAATTTCTGCCATGAGGGGACAGAAAGTGAATTTGTACATAACTTGCATCCACAATGCATATACATATTGCTCTATGAGGTTTTCAGAACACCAGAAAGAATTGTGGTATATGTTTTTTAAGAGAAAATAAAATATGAAGTGGGTTTTTATGTTCAATCACATGTTTTAACTTAAGCTTGCAGTCTCATTAAATCTGTGTGTGTGTGCTCAGGCTTATCAAGAAACTGCAAAGCAGTTGATAAGCTTAAAATACAAAATACTGGTTTTAAGTGAAATGGCCAACAGATTGAGAAACTAACTGTAACCTTATTGAGAAAATCAGCTGAAGATTAGGCCCAAGTAATGAGCATTTGGGAGAAAGGGAGGAATGCCTGCATCTCTTAAATTCAGAGGTGTTATTTTCTGAGTGACAGCTCCTTTACCTGAGCTGCCACCTTCATGGGCATTTTCACATTTCAGTCTCTGGATCCTTTGTCTTTCAGAGTAAGATCCTGTTATTAGGGCAGTGATTAATCTGGGTTATTTTTGCAGGGTAAAAACCACAGTAAGAAACTGCGGAATTACTATGCTGCCAACAGCTGTCCGGCACCTGCCAGGATGAGTAATTCTGTTGAGCCTGCCCCACCTCAGGTTGTCTCCCTTCCAACTCAGGTAAGGCATGGGAAGGGGACTGAGATCATGCTTTCTTGTCACCTAACCCCCAGTAAGAATAACCAGATCTCAGGCTTTGAGGATTACCACAGGAGTTGGGAAAGAATTTTCCTTGTGATGGCACAGGACGGTGGAAATGGCCTGTTGTGAGCTGTTTGCTTTCCTTTGAAGATGCAGATATTGATCTGCCCTTGCAGCACAATATTGGACTTCAAATGTTCTATTTCTGCCTGGCAAATACTTTGATTCCTAGGTAAGTCCGATGTGCTGCTGATTATATCTGTTTAAGGGCAGGTATAAAACAACATTGCTGAAACTGGATTTGGATGTGAGGGTGTGGCATCCGCTCTGCACACTCATCCCTCTGTTGTGTGAGGGAAGCCTACATGGAAAAAGTGCTTTGGTGCTCCTACACCCATTGCCCAGGGCTGTTAGCTAATTCCTCTTTTGTTGCTTCTTTTGAAGTGCTCATTCCTGTGTGCAGAGTGAATGGATTGTTCCCTCAGTGATCCAGATTAATTCTGTTTTGGGCATGTTAGAGGCAAAAGAGATGGTTTTTGCTTTCTCCTTCCAGAATTCATCCCTTGGGTTTGTCATGGGATGTGACAGCTAACCTGGCTTTTGCCTGTGACTGTTCAGGGAAGCACAGCTGGGCCACGGGGATTGAAGCTGTGCCTGTCAGTTCCCACAACATAAGCCTGTGTTGTCTGTAGGGAAGCAGAGAGAATTTGCAGAGTGGCAAATGTTTCCAGGGGCTGCCGGAGCCGCCAGAGGGAGACTCGGCCCTGTGTGAACTGGCTTTGCAGCTCAGGGATGTGAACTGGGATGGGGTGGGGTCCAGCCCGGGGCACTGGGACGTGGCTGCTGTACCTGCTGGGGTATCTGATGGTGTGGTTTTTAATGGAGAAACGGCCCACGGCAATAAAAATACCACTCTGGGGCCATGTGAGGGTTCATGTTGTAAGCTAGAAGTCAGAATTGTGTACGAGTGTCTCTTAAGTCTGAGCAGTATCAAAGGAGATGTGAAAGGAAGTCGGCTTGTCAAGTGCTGCAGTGACATGGCTGCATGAATCACTGGTGCTGCACTGTTTACAAAACACTGTTCCCTGGATGTTGAGGAGGCATGATTCCTGCCTGGGTCACTGTATGTGGTCTGATTCCACAGACAAGGTGTCCTTCATATAGCAGGAGCTACTCATGTGAGAGTGGCTCCTTCCTTTGAAGTCTGCATCCGGGTGTCCTCCTACCTGAAGGTTAAGGATCAGAGATTTGGCAGCTTCACTGCTAGTTTTTTTTTTCTTCTTGCTGTGGTCAGGGAGCTGTGTAAAGACAGGGTACTGTGGAGAGATTAGGTGGACTGTAAATAGGAGAGAGAAGCACCTCTACCTTTCAGTGGGTCTTCATCAGTGTGAAAGTCACTCTTCATCAGCTCCCAGCAGTCAGGAGGAGTAAATCATTGCTGTGATGTAAACAAGCCTCTGTGGCTATTGCAGAGCTGTTTGTTCAGATTGCTTTTCTCTCCACCTCAGACCAGGAACTTGCAGGCTCTCCTGGAGGCTGAGGCAGGAAAAATGAAGTTCTTGTAGGAACAGTTTGGGGAGAACTTGAGAGTGTCCTAATCCATGCACTTTAATTCCAGCTCTCCTGCTGTCTGATGAGGATGACACTGGTCTCAGTCCCTGTGACTGAAATACTTCAGCGATATAACCTTCCTGTGTTTCACATGCTGTCTCTCCCTTTGCTGCTAGATGGGATCCAGTAAACCAGGTGGCCGAGTGATCTTGGCTACAGAGAATGATTACTGCAAGCTTTGTGATGCCTCATTTAGTTCTCCGGCTGTGGCACAGGCTCACTACCAAGGGAAAAATCACGCCAAGCGGCTGCGTCTTGCAGAGGCACAGAATAACTCATTCTCGTAGGTATTGTTCAACCTCATGCTCAGGCTGAAAGTGTGTGGCAGTGTCTCTGGCAGTCCTTTTGTCAGAAAACTCTGAATTGCAGCTGTTCATATTTGTTTAATCTTCAGGGATGCGTCAGAACTGGGCAAACGAAGGGCAAGGAAAGAAGGGAATGAATATAAGATGATGCAGAACAGAAGAAACACGTATACGGTTCAGAACAACACAGGTAACTTGGAGCTTGCATCTATTCTGTAGTTGGAATAGTAATTAATAATAAACAGACTTGTTTTTCTTCTGTTTCTGAGGTCTATTTTATCAGAGTCAGATTGTGAAAGGACCTGGTCCAAGCTCTGCTGATCCTTCATGTCTGCATGGTTTTTTTCTCAGCTGCTAAAGTTGCTTTGTTTTGTCAGCCTGCTTGTTAGTTCTTTTTCTCAGTTTGTAACTTAATTTACCATCTGCCTGTCTCTAAGGCTGCCCTAAGTGGTGACAATTTTCCTGCTTTATTTTCTTGGCAGGTGGCCAGGTGCTTTGACTCCTACTGTGGCACATCAACCTGTACTTGCATTCTCATGACCAGAATGAGAGAGCATGTTAGCCTCCCTCTAAGACCATCTGTTCCTAGCATAGAGTCCTTCCTCAGGTGTTAGACACTAACTTTGCCTCTTTACTATGATTTAAAGAGTGTATTGCAGTCTACAGCCAGGCATCTATTTCTCTTTTTCATTTTAAGTTGTTTTACAAGCACACATTAGCTGAAACCCTGATTCCTGGTGAAGCTTGGTTTAATCATGTCATTCTGATCACTGTCATGTGGAAAAGATAAATCTTCTGAACTTCTATTATATATCATCTTGTGAGTTTTAAACTGAGGCAGCTTATTCTAATCAAAAGACCGTTCTAATTCTGGAATTAGATTGTTAAGAAAAAAAAAAGAATTGATTCATTACTTAAATGATTAAACTCTGGATTTTCAATAAGACTGGGTCACTAAGCCCACTCTACTACTTTTTAAAATTCCAAGTGCTGCCCTGTGTGCTGCACCTCTGTAAATCTGGAAATCAGCAGAGCAGTTGTGGGGAGAATAAGGGTTGACTATAAGCAGATAAAGAAGCAAATCTTTGTCTGCTTTTCAGTCGTTCATTGGACTTAGGCATTGTCACTGAGCCGCCTGAAGCTTTGATTTCTTCCAGATAAACCAGGCTTTTGTGTTGACTCCCCAGGTCCCTACTTCAACCCCCGCTCACGCCAGAGGATCCCCCGTGACCTGGCCATGTGTGTGACGCCCAGCGGCCAGTTCTACTGCTCCATGTGCAACGCAGGCGCCAGCGAGGAGATGGAGTTCAGGCAGCACCTGGAGAGCAAACAGCACAAGAGCAAAGTGTCCGAGCAGCGGTACAGGAGCGAGATGGAGAACCTGGGCTATGTCCAATGACGCGCCACCCTCGGTAGTAGTTTGCAACTAGAGCAGCTTGTCTCTCGCCTGCTGTTTGCCACATGCCCTGCTTTGTGCTCCATTGGGTAGGAGTATGCTCTCGAGCTGTACATGTAACACCTGCAAACTTACTGGTATGGTTAGATTTTTTTTCTGTCATAGTCGGCAGGATGACGCTGTGCAGGACATGAAGTGTTTTTGGTGTTTGTTTGCTAATTATCTAAGGCTCTTCATTGTGTTGAGTGGCGGGGAGGAACTGTGTCTTCTCTCCAGCCTTCTGCATGAATATGCAAAGCCCAAGAAGTGCTGGGAACTTCTGTGGTTCTACCACATGGGTGGACCATGTGCAAAGCCCACTCCCCTCTTAGCACACCACAGAGCAGTGCTCCAGAATGCCTCCCTACCGCAGACTGAATCTCTGGGCAGCTTGTAAAAGAGGGGCAGGAGTAGGGCCTGTGAATGTGTGAATTAGGTGGTGTACTTGTCCACACTTTGCTGCTTCTGGCCCCCATTACAGTCCAGAGTAGGTTCTTCCCACATCCGTGTAGAAAGGCTGTGCATACCCCTCCTCCTTGGAGGGTCTTGCCTCTTACTGCTTCCTCTGCAGTGCAGATTCCATTCTGAACATCTGACATGGATTTCAGCTGATTAGCCCCATTCAGAAATACTGTTCTGCTCTTGATATTGTTGCCTGGACACCTTAATATACCATGGGTGTAGCTCATCTCCCTGAAGAGAGTCTCTGGGGATCTCAGTGGCTTAATGAAATGAACTGGAAAGCAAACCTGCTCAGGTGAGATGTGCTGTGCTCTGATTATGCCTTAGACTGAGTCAGGTTGAGAATAGATGGAAGGAGCTGTCAGCTGTAATTTCCTTGCATATTGATGTGGAAGAGAGCAAGCGTTGGTCTCTGGGCTGCAGCCCTTGCTTGGAAGAACAGGTCTGCCTGGACTGTGGTAGCAGATATTGGTGTGTCCCACTGCCATGCCATTCCCTGGGCAAAGCCTAATGGGTGTTTATAGAGCAAAGATGAAATGCTCCTTTGAACTAGAGCTACCAATATTGGATGACTTTTCCCTTCTCTTTCTTTTTCCATCTCAGGATGGGTTTTAATTCCATTCCTTGATGTGAACTTGACTGTTCTAGGGACCATCAAAAAATCCAAAGTTATGTAGGATTTAAATGTTAGGGGTGATGGTTGTTCGAGTAACAGCTTTTTGACCACATGGAAGTATTCAAGAAACTTGTTAAGCAACTTTTTAATTGTAGACAAACTCAAAAGGTGTGTGTGTTTGTTCTGATATTTCTTAGCAAAAGTAGGAAGGGGATAAAGAGCAGAAGTAGGGCTGACATTTGTTCTTCTGCTTGTTTGGGTAGATGTGAGGAGCTGTGATTGGAGTCCAGTTTACAGTGTCATTGAAACATGGTCTCCAGTGGCAAGTGCAGCCCTTAGGTGGCTTTTGTTGGACCTGATCCCCTACTGCTGCTGGAGCTGTGCACTGGTGTAGCTTCACTGTCTTCAGTGGCAGGTGTAGAGAGAGGGTCAAGGAAGCACCATGGCTCATCTCTCACCCCTCTTCAGGCAGCTGGAATTAGATGCAGCTCCATTAGTTTTAGTAGGATTTGACCAGGGATAAATTGTACCTAGTGCATGGTGTTGAAGGTAGCTCCCCCACCTCCTTTTATTGCCATTCTGATCCTGCCTCTTGCATTCCAGAAGGACTTTCTGCTTGCCTTAAAAAATGAAGACTGAGTAAACTAACAAAAAAAAAGAATCCAGATAGTCTTTATTCATCTTTCTAGTCCTCCTTCAAAAGGTTTGTTGCACTTGGCTGCTCCTCAGAAACTGGGTATTATTTTCTTCAGCTACCTGAGTGAGCATCAGGGAGTCATACAACCTGAATGCAGCCTTCCTAAATCTGGGCAAGGTGAGCGCTTACAAAGTAGTTGAAAACTCCCTAGATCATTCCATGCTGATCCTTGCCCTGCAGATAGAGGCAGAGCAATGGGTGTCCTCATGAATGGGATTCCCTCCCCTCCTTTGTGCAAAACTCAGTTAAATGGGGTTTGTGCCCTGGGGCACGTGAGAAGGTAGAACAGGTGCTCATGTTGTAGAGCACTCACTGAATGCTTCTGACAGCTTCCTAAGTCTGTTTCTTCTGTGCTTTCCTGCCCCTGCCTCACCCTCTGTGTAGCCTTGAAGAACATTTACCTTTCCAAAATCTCTCATCAGCCTTTCCCCCTCATTGTTTGCATTGACAGAAGGGCTCTGGTTTTCTCTTTGTGTCCTGTCCTTTGGTTTGCCAGTCTGACACCACTGTCCAGAGGGACAGAGGCAGTTAGATGAGCCTTACCACAGCGTGCTTCAGCACAGTGATCCCTGCATTATGGTTAAGCATCCCTCTGGCTGTAAATTAAAGCGTGGTATTTCCCACAGGCTGCAATTAGCAGCAGAAAAGCAACCCTTTGTGAAATATGAGCTGGAGGAGCTGTAGGTACTGGTGCTGTCTGGCTTATTGCTAGGGATGAGGAGGCGTTTTTGCTTGTTTTCATGTGTCCCAAAAATCAGCTGTTCACCACTTAGCTTTGGTTGCTGCTCCTGCTTCCAGCCCAGCCATCTACTCCTCATTTGGCGTTTCCAGTGGCTGCTGGAGGTGTCAAACCCTGGTTTGCTCCAGCTGCGTAGATGTGCGACAGCACAGCCGTGTGCTGGTGCTTTTGAAAGGGTGTGTGAGGGATGTGCAGGGGGCTGTTCTTGCAGACTCCTCTCTGCTTGGGGCTGAGTCTGGTTTGGAGTGGTGGCTTCAGTCTGCCCTGAACAGAGAGGCCTGAATCTGCTTTGTTCTGTTCAAGGGAGTACAAGTGAATGTGGTCATGCTGGTGATTTCAGAGTGGTGGCTTGTAGAGCAGGTGTACAGTAGACAGTGGGACTCAGGTGACGAGATAGGACAGGTTTCCTCCATGGGAGGAAGGATGTCTTGCTGGAAGAAGCAGCTGAGACTCACTTTGCCCCAGTGCTCTGTTGTGGCCCTTTCTACAAGCGACCAAGGCTTTCCTCTCCCTCTTCAGCATTGCTTAATGGCTTGTGATCCTTCCACTTCCCCTTCAGCACAGGAAGTTGCTGACTGCAAAGAGAAAACACCCAACCTCCCCATTATCCTTAGGGTTCAGGACAATCCAAACTCATACTTGTCAGCATTAGATACTGAGTGGATCCTGATTTTATTTCTTTTTGTGAAAGGTGTTCTCCAAATCACTGTTCAAAAAATACTGAAAACACATCCTGGGCAAACCCTTTTGACATAGGTGGGCTGGGGAGAACACTGTACAGCTGAAGTGCCAGTTTCCAGACCCAATTAATCTTTTTCTCATGTTAAACCAAGTACCAAACCCAAGAAACAGGACTTCTGTGAAGCTGTCACATTGGCCAGTAGGTTAATGACCTTTGCTGCTAGAAACAAAATGTAAATCAATATGTTCATATTTATTTTACTGTGCTGACCACTAATTGATTTGTTAATATTTAAGGCATTATGCTGTAGGTTGTTTTTGTTTAAGTGGAAAAATTCTACATCGCACTTTGCTTTTGGATCAGAACAGTTATTTATTATATTTGTGAAAATGTTTTCCTCCCACATAGCTGTTGTTTTCTTTCCCTTGATGCAAAACACCCAACCACAAAACCTGAAAACCCCCCAACCAAATCCAACCCAAACACTCTTTATTTCTTTTCATGCTAAACAAAATGGGGATTTCCTTGCAACTTGTTATTAAATTTCCACTTCCAATTTCTTTTTCCTCCAATGACTCCTTTGCTAACTCGGGATGTTATTTTTAGACACAAAGTTCATGCTTCATTTAAACATTTCTTTTAAGGCAAGGAAGTAAACCATGTGGCATCCATGAATTTGTGAGGAGTATGAAAGTGATACTATTTTGTTTGTATTAAGAATTAGCTGTTGTTTTGCATTCTGCACTAATGAGTAAATCTGTTATAATCTTGCCTAACATTGGTCTATTTTTGACTTTTTCTTTCTTCATGCACACTGAAAGGAACTCCGAAAACTTCTGTGGAGTTGCTTAGGATGGTCATCAGTGTAACAAAACGCAGATTTTTTTTCTGTAAAGCTGCTTACTTCCTTTCCTAGATGCCCATTATAGGGCATTAGAAGGGAAAGCTATTGCCATAAGCATGGATTCATATTTTAGCTTACTAATGCATGGTGTCCTTTTGCTGCATTACTTAAGTGATGCTCTCACTGTAACCAATGGGAATCTTGCCAGGGTCAGGAGTAAATGAAATACCCAAGGCAAAGGTACTGTGTTGTCTGGGGCCAGGCAAGGTACATTGCTAAAGTTTGTTTTTTACTCCTCCATCTGGATTACAACACTCTTACAGTTTTGCTTTTTGAGGGCCGTGTGTCTGGTTCTGTAAGGATTTGCTCTTGCTCCAGCTAAAATAGTTTGAAGTACGTTGAATTGAGTTGAGTTAGGAGCAAGCCTTGAAAACCTTTAGGAATTTCTCACTGCTGATGTTTTATATGGGGTTTTGGTTTTGTGATTTTTTTTTTTTTTTTAAATTTTACAACCACATATACAAGGATGCTCTGGATGAGATGGAGATCTGTTGCTGATTATGGAAAAACAAATGCCATGGTTGCCAAAGGATAAAAGAAAATGTAGAAGTATGGACCTGGTTTCTTTGAAGTTAATGGCTAAGCTTCTTTTATTTTGATCTGGGCTTTGCCACCTGCATAAAGTTGGAAGGGAAAATAAAATCCACTTTGAAATAAATAGTAGTTCTGGGAATCTATCCTTTAAAAAATGTATCACAGCTAAAATTGTGTTGTCTTACCTGAAATATCTGCAGATAAAGACAGAATTGAGTTTTTGAAAATAAAATCAGTTTTTCAGTCCGTGTTTTGTAGGGGAAAAATTACTTGATTTAATTTCCTTCTGCATCTGTCCAGCAACATCATTTGCAAGTGCTTTGAACATGTTTCATCTAGAGCCTTCTTGTCAGGTTGTTTTGTACATTTTTCCTTATTTCCTTTATATTGTACTGACCCCTGTGAGGGAATACTTGATGAAAATGAATTTTTTTTTTTTCCTTCTTCATGATATAATAAACCATCTTGCTCTTACCATTGTACAGCCCTAGTGTTTGGTATTGCTACTGCTCATGGCTGGACTGGGCATGACTGAGTTGATTTTAGCCCAGCACTGATCACGACTACATGAACATGTTTTCACACACCGATAAAGGAGTATAACTCAGACTTTGTTACTCTGGAGGAGGGTCAGTGTACTTCCAGCTATTACTGAAAGCCAGCTGAGAGCTGTCTTGGCTTTAGGAGGGGTTGGGAGTGCTCAGTGTCTGGCA
Source organism: Corvus moneduloides (assembly GCF_009650955.1). NCBI lineage: Eukaryota > Metazoa > Chordata > Aves > Passeriformes > Corvidae > Corvus > Corvus moneduloides. The sequence goes on from NC_045485.1 coordinate 21,180,565, forward strand.
GGACAGGAGCCAGGAGGGACACAAAAGGCTCAGTTTCTGTCTGTGCTTTCCCCTTGAGTGGACATCACAAGCTCTGCAACAGCCCCAGGCTGAACCACAGGCTGACTTTCAACTCTGACTGTGAAAAGGTGGGACAAGCTGAGCCAGGTCCTTACATTTACACTTTTTTTTTAACCAGAGTGCTGTTTCCCCCTTTTGTTACTTGAGGGCTCCAGAAGAGCATATGCTAAAGCAGCGTAAGTGACTTTCCAAGCAGAAAGGACATTCTGAGTGTGGCCTTGGAAGCAGAGAAAATCTGGGTTTTTTGAGTTCAGCTCAGGTAAGAGCAAAGCACAGCCCTTCTGTGGTGCTGCAGCCATGCTGTTGGTGCAGTGAGCTGTTGATCTCAAGGGCAGTGTCCTGGGGACACACCAAAGACATTTGGGGCTGTGACTGTTGTTGGGGCACAGCTCTGGGTGTAAAAGCAGCTGTGAACATAGATGTGTCCCTGCAATCCCCTGTCCTCTCTTATCAAGGCATTGGACCCTTACAGAGAACACTGACACTGGTGGAATTATCCTGATTTACCATTTGGGATAAGAGCTGCCTCAGTGCTTAGGTGACTTCTTCTGTGCTAACAATGAGATGCTGGAGGCTTTATGTGTTCTCACTTAGAGTAAATAGAGTCATAAAAACTTGTAAGTGCAGTTTAATGTTAAATCTCACCTCAGCCCTTCACTGTTTATGTTCATCCAGGCTGTGTTATGTTTGGTCATCCTGGAAACCAAACCCCTACAAAGCAGCTTGTCCCCATTGTCAGGTGTTAAATTGCTGCCTTTTTAATACTTACATGTAGTAATTGTATTTTCTACCAATTCTATAGCAATTTGGTACAGTCAAAAACCATAGTGACATGCAGATACCTGGGCAACCTAATTGAGAGTCACAGGCATTTGCTGAATTACTCAGTAAATAAAGTACGATAAAAAAGAGATGAAAATCAAAGACTAAATGTATAATTTGAAAGCATAAATAGCCTTCCATCTGCTTCTTCAATTACCCTGGTGTCTAAGGATTTCACATAAGTGGCCTGCAACATTTTACAACTGAGGAAGTAAAATTTGGGGGGAAAAAAAGTGAATTGTCTAAAAACTCTATGGCTAAAAAGGAAGATTGAACTCAAGGGTTTTAAATACCAAGCTGCTGTCCCTGCCTCATCTCCATCCAGCCTCCCTGATCCCAGAATGATGAAAATGACTGGATTTTAAAACCAATTTGATTAATAATAGTTGGATTTTCTTTGTTCACGTAGTGGCTTTATAAAGCATTAGGACTTCAGCATGTGGTTTAAAAATAATGAATCCTGGCAGAGAGATTTTCCAATATTGCTTCTGCCATTAAACATTACTGGAGATGTGGAAAAACAACAGCTTTTAGGAGGATTTTAAAGGATGCAGGTTTGCAAAGCACAGGTTTGGAGGCTCTTCTGTATTTATTTACATCCCCTTCTCCTAAATTCTCTTTATTCCTACTTGTAGTTCTCCTAAAGCCTTTGGATTGAAGGCTGCTTCTCTGTTTTGGAATAGTAATGAGCTGCTGTTATAGATAGTATCAAGGATTCATTGGCCTATCCTTCTTGGAATGACGTGCTCTCGACTGCCTTTATTCCACTGGGCTTCCTTCACCTCTCTACCTGTGTGAAACTGGAGCAGAGCTGTGTAAAGTCACTGGAATCACATGAGGGTAAAGATAGGAAGATTATCCACAGTGTATTATCTGAGACTAGGGAACGTGGCAGGTGTTTGCAGTACAGTATAAAGATGTTAAAAAAGTTTTAATCTAAGGTTTGTTTTGCAGTATCAAGGTACAAAGACACTGTGAGTGAAAGAACAGGGTTCTAAAACAGTAGGGTTCTAAAAAGAAGTGAACACAGTTGCATGATAAATAAAATAGTCTGCATGTGGTGTTTCTGTGAATTTTGTGCAAGAATTACCTGAAGAAGCCAGACTATGTGCTTAACTAAATGCAACATGACCAATACCGTGAAAAACACAAAAAACATAGGTATGAAAAAAAAGGAAAGTCAAATGGCCAAATCCCTGTGCACCGGTGACACATAAATTAACACCTGATATTTTGGGGAGCCTGGAAAGAATAGTTCAGAATTAAGGAACTTGTAAAAACAACATAGTGATGCCAAAAATCTCTGATTGCAGCTGACTGGAGAGTTTGGGGGCTGAGATGTCATTTATGACAATAGCTCCTTTTGCTCTGTGTGAACCTGTGTAGGTGGGGATTATTTCAGCAAAGGTGGCAGCTCCTGTGCAAGGCAGGGCCATGGTCTCAGTAGCCTCCAGGGCCAAGTTCTGCCTTGTATGTATGTATGTATGTGCTTGCACATCCCTTTAAGGACTCTTCCTCCTTGTATTGGCCATTAATTATTAAAGATCATTTTCCAGTAGCTCCTTACTGCAGCTTCCTCTAACACTTCGCAGCATCTCAACAGCAGCTTAATTAGGAAATGCTCAAACCACCCAATACATGAGGTCTTGGACAAGTAGGTTCTGTTTGTAAAAGCTGGAGCATGTTTGGATTAGCAGCTCTGAACTCGGAGGAACGGTGCCGTTCATCCCCAGGATATTGCATTTATTTGTGTCAGGTGGGGTTATGGGCTGCCATGCATTCTGCTGGTCTGTAGTGGGCATCAAGGTACCCAGGCACGAGGGCTGAATGCTTCTCATGCCTCCTATTGTGGCTTCTCTTAGTGACTGTGTCTTTGAGGGTCTGTTTTTGACTGGTCTGTCTTTGATTTACCTGTCACAGTCACAGAAGTGCAGTTAACAGGACACCTCCTCGATTTAACGTTTACTTGCATGAAGCACAGATTTTTATTATGCAAACCCCAATTTCTGGTGGATATTACTGAAAAGTATGAAGAAAAGTGTTAACAGAAGAAGAGTATAAATAAAAGTGAGATTTTCAAGGTTGTGGTGATCCTAGGCACACAAAAGTGAGAAGGTAGGAACGGGAGGTGACAGTGGGTGGTTCCAATCTGTTTTTTGCCAATCCCACAGTCCCAAGTGCCTTACTTGGAATTATACCCTTGAAATAGTCTGATAAAATCCAAGCTGCACTGCTGACCATTTGAATTAGCATTTCCTCGAGGCTGATCTGCAGCTGCAGACAAGAGGCAGGTGCAGGAGGCTTGGGATCATTCTGCAGAGCCAAGTAGGCTGCTCCTTCCCCTGCCCTCTCTTGCCACTAAGGCCAAAGGCAGCAGGCTGAGTAAAGCCCTTGTCGTTGGGGTGGGCTGTTGTTAGCCTGGTGTCAGCGCAGAAGACATGACAACCATTATTAAAACATAAGATGTAGCCACATACCTGGGCCCTTGAAGCATCAAAGGCTGCGTGTGAGCAGAACACGAAGAGATGCACTGGAGGTCAGGGTGGGTGCAGGGAGAAGCATCTCTCCTCCTAACAGGTTTCTTGACAGTCAGGTACATCAGCCTGGAGTCTTTTCATGCATTGCCCAGTGTCTAACACATGGGACAGGTTTCTGCAGGCACCTTGTTAAGCTAGGTTAGCATTGATCTTCACACAGCTCCTCAGAGCTGCTGAGAAACGCAAAGGTGGGGCAGAGCACAGCTGTATGTATAGACATACTGGGGATATATTTGGGCATAATAAGCTTTCAAGGGAGTTCTTCTTAATTTGGGTACAGACTGTATATGCTAATTATATGGCAGCAGTCTTGGCAATTAGCATACATGCTTTCAACTTGTATTTCTGATTGCTGCAACAAAGCCAGCGCTGCCTTCTCCGCTCACTGACTTCAAAGGCTTTGTCTTGATTTAAGAAATGCTGTCCTAAAGCTGTTAGGAGAAAATGAAGCTGTGGTACTGCCACTGTTAGGCTGCCCACTTAACGAACTGTGTGGTAAATGGATGAGCAGTCAAGCTCCCTGCAATGGTTCATGAGAGCTTTGAGGCTGGAAAATGCCAGCCAGTATTTATTGTCATTGGCATACAACATAATATTCCCACAGTGAATACAGCACAGGTCTTCCAAATCAGCGCAGGAGTCCCTAAAATATCAGGACCCAAAGGTACACCTTGGGTCTAGATCACAGGCTGTCATATTTAAAAGAGAATATTATGTACACATCCCAGAAGGAAAGTAATAATCAGTGGAAGAAACAAGAATAGAAACAAAAAGAAAATCTGAAGTTCCCCTGGGTGATCCTGCCAACCCTGGGACACAAGACCAGTGTAGGTAATGAGCAATATTTAAAAACATTTGGCACCTTAATCTGCTTGGGTGTTTTCATCAACCCCAGTGGATGTTTTAAATTGCTGTAGCATTTTTGTATATCTGGTTGCAAGTTGTCTTTGAAAACAAGACTTAAACCCCCAAGTGAGTTAGTCTTTCACAGAATTTAATCCTACAAGGACGGTCATCAGCATGTGGCTGTGCAATTGCAGTGGGTGCAGTTGTAGCCTTTGAGCCTGGCTAGAACTCTCCAGGGCAATTCCCTGCAGAGAGCTGGAGTTGCCTGAACTGCCTACACCAAAATTAAGGAGTACAGTTCCCTGCTGCTGCCAGGGTACATTACTGGTTCCAGTCTCAAGCTACATGTTCCATACAGAAACCCATCATCTCAATGCTGCAGTGCCACAGTCAGACTGAAAATATTTGGGTGTCTTTCTGGAGACTGGTTGAGGTCACCCTGTGCTCAGCAGGTGCCACTGAAGTTGATCTAGATTTCCTCCAGAAGGAAGTGAAGCTGTGTCACATCATGCAGGAGCATCACTTAATGCTTGGCATTTGGGATAAAACTTAATGTTCCACAATTATAGTGTTGCATGGCTGGCAGCAATTTTGCCAGACAAATATCACATGTCCTTCCCAGAAGGATTCAATCTTTAATATTGTTTCGATGCTGGAGGCTTTTCCAATTTCTGTTTATTAGAAACGACTTATCTATGTTGGAAGTGCTGCATTTAACCCAATACAGCTGGTTCCACCTACAGCATTGTGAAAAAATCCTGTCTGCAGCATTTTGCTTCCACAGACTTGGTGTATGACCAAAGCAAATTGTCACCTTGCAGAAATTAAACCGTTGAAGGGCTAAATGAGTGTTAGCTCTTCATCTGCTTTGTGTTCTTTGAGGCTCTTTCCACAGAGTTTAACTTTTACATCCTCAAAGCATGGAAGTGTATTGCTGACAGGGAAATGTGGAAAGTTAAGTGGTGTGGATGGAGAACCCATGGAAGGAAAAACGAAACAGGGACTCTGAGATGCCAGGGCTGTGCCAGCCCAGAGCCAAGCTGGGGAGGAGTGCAGCCACCTGGCTTCTCTCCCCTTTTTTGTATCTTTCTGTTGTTACCTTTCTAAACCTAAATCACCAACTGCACTGGGGGTTCTTGCTATGAAGTTAAACTGGCCATGAAATGCAGTATTTTGGGGACCAATTTAGGGCACATATACAAGGCTAGATGCCCTAAGTCCATGCAGGCTCTATTACCTGGAAAAGATTTCCACCTGCACAAGAAAAGGCCAGTTTTAATCAGCATCCTCATGCCCAGCTTTCCTATAGAGCATAGAACAGGGAACAGCTGTTTGCTCCACCTTCACCTATTTGATCCACTGCTTTTTTTTTTTTTTTAAATGAGACCTTGGTGAAATCATTACGTTTTTCTGCCAGTGGAATCTTACCTGTCTCTCTGGGGAAAGAGCAAGTGTGGGATGGCTGGATTAATTCCTATTTCAAGGCAATAAAATAATATTCAAGGTCTAATACATAAGTGGCAAATCTGACTGCCCTGAACGTTTATGTAAATGCAGTCATGTACTTGAACCTTCTTTACTAGGCAGTAAAGAAGGCATTTTAATGATGCATTTTATGGGGCAGAGGAGATGAATGAGCAATCATAGTGTGAGGTGACAAGTCACCCTCCTGAAATTCTCTAACAAGGGTTTAATCTTTGTTCCTTGGAGGGATGGCTTTGGTAGCTGGAAAAGTGAGAACAATAGAGAACTGAGGCCAGTTTGGGAGGAAATGGGTCACAGTAATTCATAACTCAAAAATAACTCATATTAGTTGGTACCCACCTTCCCAGGCTCCAGTTTTGCCACCTCCCTGCAGGTCCAGCAGGTTTGCTGTGGGCTGTGATGTGCTGCTTGTGCAGTACTGACCAACCTCTAACCCACGGCGGATTCAGGCTGTGGTTTTCTAATTGGCTTCCAGAAAATCAAGGGAAAAAGTTACAAAAGTCTTATAGCCCCTTAGAGGACTGCATGTTTCCATGTGTTTGAGCCTCCTGGATGCAGAATTCCCATCAGTCCTCAGCTGGGTCGAGGCTCTGAAGTTCTGGATGCAGCCAGAGAGGTGCGACAGAGGTGGCAACACCTGGTGGTGACCTTTACAGGAGCCTGGAGCTCTCAGGATGCTGTTATCCCTGGAAAGGCACACGTGGGATGCCTCTCCCCACATCCATGCTCCAGTGTCCATCTGTCCTGGTGGCTGTACTGCCTCACCCAGCTGGCTTGGCCTCAGCTCAGCCCTGCTTTCCTATGCTGTGATCACACCTCCTGATGGCACTGCAGACATACTTTTAGAAATCCAGAACAACTCCCTCCTTAGACCCATATTTCAAGCTCTTATTTAATATTGCCTCCTTTTCAGAGGTTTTAAGAAAGATGGCAGTGTTTTATTGAGATTGAGTTGTTGTTTTGAGGCAGGCAGAGTGATGGTATTTTATTTTGATTTCAACAGCGCACACGCATTAGGATTTTGAAAAGTAGTAATATTCCCTGGAAACAGAAGAGGGTAGCTGTTTTTTGAGAAATGAAGAGTGCATTGACTATTTTTGAGAATGAAATAGCAGTCACTCAGATCTAGATGAGAGAGCTTTTTATTTTCCATGAATGAATAAAAATAGCACAGTATTTCAGGGCCTGTGCTGGTGTAATTAGTGTGTGAAATAGCTGGACCCCATCACCTTCCACAGAGTCCCTGGGTTTTGTCTGGCAAAATTAGATTCCTTGCAATTTTATTGCAATGTAATTAAAAAGTAACCAAGGGAATACAGAACTCAGTCTTCAGAGATGTTCAGCTTCAGACAGAGTAAAAAGCATCTTCAGCTCACTGGATTAAGAGTCAATTTCTTTATTTACTGCCCATGGGAAAAAAAAAAATTGCTGTCAACTGTGTATGTATGTATGGAAAAATCTGGAAAAATTAGGTTTAGTAAATGTTTTTCAATCCCCCAAATGCATGGGGTTTTTTAAATTGAAACAGTTTGTATTAAACAACAAATGTATAAATTCCAAAACAAATGTATAAATTCCAAACCAAAACATCATCCTGGAGTGAAATCTTTCTTCGTAACTTCCCAAAGAAGGCATTTTAATTTTTCAAACGTCCATTTCCAGTGTTAACAATTACAGAAGCTTGACAGGAGATTGCAGCAAGGTTAATTCCATCCAAATCCTTATTTCCTGGCAAATATTTGGCTGAGGACCATGGAGCTGATCTAATGTGCAGTCCTGAGCCCTGATTTCAGCCCCAGAGCATCCCTGCTCTGGCACCAGCCCCAGGCTGCCTTGCCCTCTCAACCTGTACACCTATTTTTTGGTGTATGCAAACAGCACATAGGCAGTGCAGCCTTGTAGCACAGGCAGGTTTTCTGTAGGAAATTTCCCATACCTGACTTTCCACACGATGCCTGTTCTCCGTGCAAAACCCACAATCCCCTCTCCCACGTCCCCAAGGCCGGGGCTGTGGCTGGATCCAGACTCAGGAAGTTGGGTCTGTTTTTAAACCCAAAATAATTGTCCTGAATCCCATGGAAACACGTCCTGGATGTGTTTGCCCCCAGTCTATTGTGTGTTTCCTGGATGCCACATCCTGGACGTGGCTCTTAATGAGAGGGACAGTTAATCCCCATTCATGTGGGACTCATAGTTGCCTTCGTTGGTCCAGTTGGTAGGTAATTTGGAAAACTCAACAGTTACTTCTTCCAGCACCTTCCCAGTGCCACTGTGTCCTTCCAGCTCTGAAAACAAAAGGGAATTTTTGTATTTGGCTGCACCAAGGAGCATGTGAAAAACAAATTGCCTTTTTTTTTAAATAGCTCTAAGGCAGAAATAATTAGAGACCCTCCATAATGAAACAGTACTGACTGAAAGGGTAGCCCAAAAAGACTGCTATTCTGATGCAGGAAATAATGAGGGCTGCCCTAAACTTTTAATCAGAAGCTCAAATATTATTTGCAGCTCCTGACAAGGATAGCATCCCTTAATAACGCTCCTGACAGTTCCAAACTCCTGAAATTAATATGAGAGCAATGAGGATTTAATGGAAGCACTAATTACAGATGCTGGAATTATTCTGCCTCAATTCAAAACCTCTGATGTGGAGAAACTCTTAGCATGGTTGGGCTGTCATCTAATTTCTACGAAGTTCTGCTGTGAAAGGTGACCTGGCTTTACACACCTTCCTTGTGCTAGGTGTGGGCATCCTTCCCTCACACTGACTTCCACAACTTGCAAAGAACTGAGATGCAAGCAATTAATTCTTCCTGCTCTGGAAACAATACCACTCTTGTGTGCTCTTCCCTCTATTTCCCCTCTCATGATTAGTCATAATGTCCTAGTGGACTCACACCCAGGCTTTTTACAGAAAAGCTGACTGGTTATGCAGGTGGATTAAACACAGCTGGCTGTGGCAGTTTGTACCTGCAGTGCCACCCGCGCAGCAGGAACAGCTGAACCTCACGTGGAACAGCTCCTGCTTCCCTGTGCTTCATGGTCTCGTTTGTTAGCCAAACTGGTACCAACAAATTGGTACATGGTTATTTGGGGATTGGTGGGGCATGGATGGAGATGGAGGCCAGGCAGAATCTAAATGAGAGAGAACTATTCATGGGGTGAAGCCACCTCAGGCTCTAACCCTGAGTGCGCATCCCAAAAAGCACAGATCTTTGGAAACCCTATGACATTACCAGTAGACCTACTCATGCCTTGCTCCACAGCCGATTTTCACCCCAGGCTTCCTGCAAATCTCACAGAGGTGCATGGAGACCATGCCAGGTCCTTGGGGCTGGTGGGCTGTGGAAGCTGGTCCCTGGACAGTGAGTCTTTGGCAGGCTGGGCTGGTGGGCTGCACCCTTAGCAACCACCTGGCTCTTTGGAACCTTCATGATGATGCCAGGAGACTGCTGCTGGCCTGACAAGGTGCTCTGGATGCCCAGAAGGATCCTGTCATCATCCTTCCAAAGGTTTTGTTGCAGTTTTGGAGACCAACTAAAGGGCAGCAAGCCCACACTGCCCTCCTTGCATATCCCAAAAAGGCTCTCTGGATGTCTAGCATTCAGAGCAAGAATTAAATTTGAAGGCTTTAAAGGGAGAGCTTCAGTTTCCAAGATCAGAGGAATTCACAGACTGAGTGATTGGAGAGGGACCTTCCCCAAATCATGAACGTCTTTTGATCTATGCAACTTTTTCCTCTTTGTCTCTCTCAAAGCCAGCTGTGAAACCTGAATCTTGATATCAGCTCCAAATGTTGAATGGCATTAGATGATTCATCTCTGCTATTAACACCAAAAAAGTAATACCATTTTCTGCTTTGCACATAATGCCTTTTGAGAAATAGATGAAGACATAAGGGACACCGAAGAATTATTTAATCTAAGCTTTTTTCCTTTAGCCCTGGATTTTGTCACTCTGTTGAATGATTACGCTCCAGTTCCTGCCCTCCCCCAGTTACTCTGGAGACAGTGACAAAGGCAGGAGCCATCTCATCCGGCTTCAGTGCCCCTCTCCTAAGGGAGGAGTGTACATCTTTTATAAAAAAGTAATAAATGTTCTTTGGTATAACAGAGTGAAAAGAAGGAGGGGAAAATCACCAAGCTGGTTTCAATATGCTCTGTTAATAAGCCAGAGCCACTGTCATAAAAATGCCAGCACCAACATTGAAAATCGAAGTATAATCTCAACAATTCAGCTGAGAAATCTAATTTGGCCAAAGGGGGCTTGGAGATCTTCCACCCTCTCTGGTTAACATGGAGTCATGTGCATAAATACAAATATTCCTGGGAAACTTTGCAATGAATCATAAGCTCTGTAGCAATAAAGACAGAGAAGTTTTTATTGTGGTAATTCTTGGCATGCAATGTGAATATTGCAGCTGAAAGACAATGGCCAATTTTATGGATTTTTGAGCTCTTATTTATTTGTGAGGGCCTTGATAGAATGGAATTTGAACACCTCATTCCTCTCCCCCCCCGCTATTAAAAAAGGGACCAATAAATTAAAGATTAATTGATAGAAGTAAAAATGACAGGAGAGATCTTATGGCATTGAATTTTGGGGAAGGATATTTGTAAACCAAACAGTTAGTTCCAAATGTCACTGTAAAATAATGTTCTCTCTAAATTTCCCTGAAATCATGGACCATGTGCTGACTTTTGGATGCTGGGTGTTGAAGCATTAATTAGTACTATCAGAGGGCTGACCTCAGCTCACACTAAACCTACTAAAAGTAAAGAAATTTTTAATCAAAATTTTGTACTAGAAAAAGAGAATTTTGAGTGCTGTGAGTGGGGAGAGTGTGACATTTTACGCAAGCATCTTAAAAGCTCCAGTTTTCCATATAACTTAGTGGTGGGTGGCCACCTAACATCCATATTTGTGTTTACTGGGGTTTGTAAGTGCTGTCATAACTATGGTAAATTATACAGAAAGAAACGAGTTAACTTCTCAGGGCTGGGAACAGAAAATCCTTTCTTCTTTAGTGCCACTCTTGCTGTAAGTGGTTTATCAAGAGGAAGCTGCATTTTTCTCAGCACGTTATTATTGTGATTGTTTCCCCGGCACTGACAGCAACCCCAACACTTTCTCATTATGTGGTAGATGTGCAAGAGCCTGCTCTGTCTCCCATTAAAATCAATAACTATCTTCCTTAATTAGCATTCAAATTACGATCAGTCTTTTAACGTTACTATCAATTAGGCACAGCGCAGCCCTGCCCTGTTGTTTGTATGAATTCTTCCAAGTGAGCCAGGTCCACAGAGGCTGGGCGGGATCATGGGCAGAAGCCAGACCCCAGGGATTTGGGTTGAATCCACTGATGGTCACGGGCTCTCCGAATGCTGCTGGAAGAGGAGGAGGAGCAGGGGGAGGCTCTACCAAAACTATGGACATAGCACATCTGGTTTAATTGCCCCATTCCAATCAAATGAATAACTTAAAAGTGTCAGAAATGTGATTACATCAACAGAAAAGGGAGCCTTTCCTCCTTTTTTGTCCGTGCTGGATGCTGAGGGCTGGAGCAACCTTGGCATGCAGTGAACTTTCCCTAAGAGCTGGGCTGGGGCCCAGAAATTAAGACATGGCGGTTTCTAAGGCCAATTACAGCACATGGGAGCGAAGGATAACTGGCTGGGAAGCTGCAGGTTGGAAAGCCAGGCCCTAACAGCGCTGGCTTACTCTGCTCCAAGGGCTGTATATCAAGGAACTGAAGTTGATGTTGAGGAGGCACCAAGGAAGCTTGAAATGATTGATGTGTCATCATGACTCCTCCAAAGCACCTGCCAAGGGGGACCTGGGACGCTGCAATGCAGGTTCCAGGGGCTGGAGCCTGTGTCTGCTGTGCAAGATTGTTTCTTCAGATTGGGATCAGAGTATTTGCAGTGCTTCAGTCAAGAAAAGGAAAAAAAAAAAGAAAAAAGGAAAAAAGAAAAAAGGAAAGAACGAAAGTGTTTTGATGAAGTTAAAGCACAGAACAAACCTGGCTCCCTGATGACTCTACCAAGGTTTGCTGAAAATTAGCTGCTCAGCACATGGTGGTATTTGCTAGCAAAACAGACTGAATGATCTAAACCAAAGCACATGGGGCTGTTATAAACCTCCAATGCCTTAAATCAGAAAATTGCTTAGCACTGGCAATTTACTGTAACATCCCTCCTCAATCTAATAGAGATTATCCTCTGGAAAGGTCTGTTTTCTACTCTGAAAACTCAGACTGCCACCTATTTTCCTCTGTCCCCAAAGCTTATATTACATTTGCACTATTTAAACTCCTGACTGTGTTTTATACTACTGTATTTTACAACCACGTGGTACATTTGAATTAATTCTGCATGTGGGAAAGAGAGGCAGACAGAAACCTGTTCTTTGGAAGAGAGGAGTATTTCCCCTTGGAGCTCTATACTTCACCTCCTCTCTCCATTTTCCTTATCTGAGTAGATAGAAGACCCTCTTGGCAAGGATAGCAGTTGTCCATGTGGAAAAGTGACCTTTTAATTTATATTTTTCTTTTTCTTGGATCCAGTGAGCATCTGGAAGGAGTGCAGCTAGTGCTCCTCTGCCAGAGGGTCTGCAAGGGCTGCCAGCAGCTGGTCCATGTAGGTAAGGCAGGCTGCTCCAGATCAGAATGAACCTATTAGCATTAATTAAAAGACAGAAGTATCTAAGTGTGATGGAGCTGGCCCATGTTCCTTCTGGAGAACAATCTCAGTCTCATTTATTAACCTCTTTGCTGCACATTGAAGGACACTCTTCAGCCATTCCAGCACAGTCCAGTGTGACCACATCAGTAAATATGGACAGATCCAGGGCTTTTCCTGCAGGACAGAGGATGTGAGCTGCCACAAAATACAAGCATGGTACCCCAGTGTTCAAGGCCAGGTTGAACAGGGCCCTGAGGAACCTGATCTACTGGGTGGCACGGTTGAGGGATTGTAACAAAATGATCTTTAAGGTCCCTTCTAACCCACACCATTCTGTGATTCTTGTGGCCACTTAGCCAGGACTGCCTGTCAAAGCAGGAGATGGGGATTTAGGGGCAGGAAAGAGAGAAACAACGTCCCCCCCTTCTATCTCTGCTGTCTTCTTTATTCATTTACATCTCACAACCGGATTTAATTTATCTAGATGTGCCAGCTCAATGAAACTTCAGTTTCTTCTCTTAACTGCTGTGATAATCTCACCTCTGCTGCCTTCTGAAAATAGAAAAAGCCATCCAGATAAAATGGCCCATTTTGATGAGTATCTTTGAGATTTTTCAGCTTTCTTTTCTTCACATCACAGAAAACTTCAAACTTCGCCTCAGCACCTGAGGCTCTGATTTCAATTTACATTAATTTCAGACAGCACAAAGTGATTCCCTAATAGTTGAGAGCACTGTTAATGCCTCTCTTTTTTGAGGTAAAGAACGAAGAAAAGGGTCTAAAAGAAATTAATATATTGTTCATAATAACAATTTGCAATGAAGCAAAACCCCTAATGTCCCTTTGAAAGTTCTTTCAATAAAATATATACAGTTCCCTGTTTGGCTCTTAACTCTTATTTCACACTTTTTATTTGCTGAGCTTTTCAATTTTCTGAGCAAGAAGGGAAAAAGGAACTCTTGGTGCTCAGTTCATGGGAGCCATCTCATCAAGGGGAAGAGTTTTCTCCCTAACCCTGAGTAACTCACGTGCCTTCCACAGGTAAGGGGGGGGGATGAGGGGAAACCCTTACTCTGTGTAGGGTTTTTGGGTTACATCACAAGGTCTGACACGGAGTCTCCAGAGGAGAACTTCAAAGACTGGTCACTTGAAAACCCAGAATTGTGGTACATATTCTGACAGAAAGGTCACAACCCTTTCTTTAGCTTGGGAAACTGAAAAATGGCTTTATTTAACAGCAGTGTACTTATCCCCCTTGGAATGCGAATGAAGATTAATCCTCGGTCACGCTGGGAAAGACTTTGCTTTGAAATGGCTGTTATAGTGATTTTAAATTAACATGTACAGCACACAGAGTGAATTCTTTTCCTCTGAGTGTGTCCACTCTGGACACTTTTTACCGCAATTTAATTGACTGCCAATTAATGTAAAATAGTCAGACATTTTTAAGGCCAGAGTAGACATTTTCCCACATTAATCTGCAAGCTGGTTGATAATTAATCTGAGACATCTATCCTCCCCAACCCCAGAGATAGGTAAAACTATCAGATACCAGACACTTGTTACTAGAAACCACAATTATATCTTCATTTACAACAGCTGAGGAACAATGTTTAATTAGTTACACGATATTATTTGTGAACAACTGACTTCCATTTGGACAACACCTAGAGTGCCTTGAGTTATATATTTAGCTTTGAAAATCACCTCAGGAAATAATTTGCTCCTTTGTGCTTCTCTTCTGACCTCCTACTTAACACCAGCAAAAGGAAATGAAAAAATGCTTAATCAAAGGTAAGATATATTCTTTTCAATGATGAGTTTGTGGATTTTTTTCAGTCAAGGAAATCTCAGGAAATTAAGCAAAATATTTCTCTCCAAATATTTTTTCAGCCTGAAGTTATTTGTGACTGTCTTTGGAAAAAATGCAAGCATTGTGAGAAGACCCAGTCTTCTACAAAGCATGCTTCTGTCCTTGCCTGCACCTGCTTCATCTGCCATCCCTTGAATTTGGATGAATTTGGATGAAGGCAATGTACAGGTGCTTTTACATTTACCTGATGTTTTCCATTCCCTCTGTACACAGACACAGGATAACCTCAGGCTCATTGCGAGCACAGGATCTGTTTGGTGCTTTCACTCTTTGCTTCTCTTGTCTTGCAGAGACACCCCAGCACCCACAAAAGAGCATTACCTCCCTGTACAAGGGTCTTGCCCCTTCCTACAGCCCAGCGCTTGTGAGGAGCTGTGCTGTGCATGGTGGAAGGTGCAGGGGAATGAGCAGCTCACAGAAACGCCAGATCCACTCATTCCATGTCTTATCTCCTTTCCAAGTGAGCACAACCACCTCCTTACAGCTGCCTGGTGATGAAAACCCTTCACTCTGCTAGCTAACAACTGTGGTTGAGCCAAGCTAGTCCTTGAGAGAGATAAAAAGCAGCTGGCAGAGCCTCCTGCTTTCTGCTGGTACCCACCCACCTCCCAGAGTGCCGGTGACTCATGCTCAGATCTCCAAGGACAGACGTGTTGCCCAGTGCTGTCATGACAGATGCTGCCAAAACCTTTGGGGCCAATTTTCTCTGCCAAATCAAGGCAAAATATTTAAGTAAGTGAGACCAAGAGGACAGTTCTGCTCCCAAGACCCTTGTTGAACTCATTGCCTCAGGACTTGCACCAACACTTCAATGACGAATTCTGCTGGGCCCTCGAAGCCCCCAAGCCTCAGACAATGTCTCAAAGTCAGGGTGCTGCAGGCAAGGTCGGGGGGATCTGCTGACCACAAGCTGGACTGGGCTGGTCCATCTTCCTGAGTCTGTCATACCAAATGTGTACTGGTCATACTGGGGGCAGAGCAGCCTCTGCAGCTGATGCTGGAATACAGGCAACACTCACAGACACCCCTGCCCCCAGTTAAGAACAATAAAACAACAGTCACCTTCACTGCAGAGATGAGTTCCGGCTTTGTGATTTCCCCCCACATCCCATCAAAGTCCCTCCAATTGTGTAGACACCTCTGTGGCTTAAGGACTTGAAACTTCTGCCAGGGAGGTTGGAGGAAAGCTCCTGCACAAACACTGAAATGTTCTTAATCAAAGTCAGTAAGTGCCAGAGCAAAATGAATTGAACTTTAGGGTGAAAAATGGCTTTTCTTTTTAAGAAAGGTGGATACTTACTATTGATTTTTTTTTTCTTTACTTAGGATTTCGAAGCAAATCCATAAAGAAACTTTCATTGCAATGTTCTTGGAAATAAATGGTCCACATATTATACACATTCATTTACACCCAGCAGATCTATCTAAAAAGAATAGGAACTGATTGAGTTAGCTTGGCTTGGCTGTACCAGTTTTTTGCAGAGTAATTTATTTGCTTGAAAGTTGGATCATCAGCTGTAGTTAAACCTCATTTTGCTTTCAAGATGCTTGTTTTGTGCTTCCAGTCTAGGCTTTTTCTAAACCATCACGAGCTCAATTTTTAGCTTAAGTTTGCACAAATTTCAGTGAATTAGATCATGACTAGGGATGAGCCTTGCTGCTAGTCCAGTCTAACCACTATGTGACCTGTGGCAGCAGATGGTGGGATAACCAAGGCAGCTCCTGGGAAATAGCCCTTGGTAAACAAGTAACACCAATACGGATCATAAACTGTGAGGAATTCTGGTTTTTTTAGGGGGGGTGCTTATTAAATATTCAATTCTGTTTCCTGAATCTACAGCCTTCCACATCCTCTTGCCCCTTTTGTTTCCTGTCTGGACAGCTACACAAACTATGCAAAGAGGCAGAGCAGCTTTTGGACTTTGGAAACTCCTCTCTCCTTTTCCCGTTTTATTCTTTCACAGCTGCAGCATCCCCAAATCTTTCACTGCCAGTAGTCACCTGTGTCTCCTGGGTGAGTCTTTTCCTCCACCACCACCACCACCACAGGTCTTGGATATTAGCTATCCTACTGCCCACTTGCTTCACTTTGATATCAACCCTCTCAGACAGAGGTTAATCCTGAGGAAAAAGCCTCCCACAGGATCCTCTCTCCTTTCCGCCTACTCACATGAATCAGCGAGCAGTTCCGTGAGTGGGATGGGGACGGAGCAGGTCCGTGCTCAGGGCACATCCCCAGGCCCCTCTACCCGGGGAGCTGAGAGCTCAGCACTCCAGAGGAGCTTTGATGCCCAGAGAGCAGCAGCTCTGCATTTTCTCTCCCATTATCTCCGGCTGGCTCCGAGGGATGAGGCATCTGCTCCGCCTGGCTTTAGGCAGAGCTGCCCCTTGGTGAGGGCAAAGCCCAGTGAGACTCCTGGGCTGTAACACCAGAGGAAGATTGGGGCAGCCCAAGGTACCCCAAAGGTGCAGCAGTTTGCAGGCACAACTCAGGCCACGGTCACACCAGCAGAGAGTGCTGGGGGCATCTGTGTCACCCACCCCAGCAAGGAGCTGAGGTGTTGCTGCTCAAGCTTTTGAGGGCACACACATCATTTTGTGAATGAGGAAGCAGGAAAAAGAAGCTGATAGAACATCCTGAGCCCCAGTGGGTTACAGCAGTCCTTTGAGTGAAGTGGGTCCAATCCATGACACCCATGGATCAGGATGAACAAAACCAAACAAGCAGCTGCTTTGATAATGTCCCCTTACCTGCAGAAAGGGCTGCAAAGCCTGGCTGGAAGGTGCAGGAGAGCTCCCAGCCTACATCAGCCATGCTGGGTCCAAGGGCTGCCCCCAGGGCTGCTGCATTCTGGCTGAGGTCTGGAAGAGATGCTGACCACAGACCCTGCTATGTGTGCTGCCAGGCCCTGACAGAGTTTTGCCTGATTTGCAGCCCTGGGGGAGGAAAAGCATTCAGAAATCAATATTAGTGGATTTTAAATTAAGTACTAAATTATCTCACCTTCAGTCACAATGGATTTACTCCAGAATGATTCCCACAAAAAAATTGCTGTTTTTCCATTCCATAGAGTACAGCACACCACGTATCCTCCCCTCCAAACAAAGAGAACAGTAAAAATTCCCTCTTCCTCCCTAAATCTGCATAGAGACATCCTGATTTACCTCACAGCGAGTCACTGGTGAAAATATCACGATGTAACATTATTTGGGGAATAAACCCCTCTGCATTACTGTTGCATGAGGCATAGATATCATACATAACTCTGGTGAGCTTATAAATACACTCATAGAAAATGACCTGCAAATTGTTTTTCCTCTTGGCTGTGAGACCAGGTGCCAGTAGCTCTGATCAGGGTACACTTACATATTAGTGCAGTGCAAGGGAAACTTTTTTATGCTAGGAAACACCTGTGATGGAAAAACAGCAATATAAATACTTCATCATTTCAGCCACAGCTGCTCTGTGGCTCTTGTGCTGAATTCTAAGAGATAGTAAAACCCATAATCATTTCCCTCTTCTGCAGTTTGTAGCCAAAACATAATTACAGTAAAACACCAAGCTTTGCAAAATGCAAGAGGTGAAATCGTGACCCTCACTTTTAGATGTTTTCAGCCTTGTCTGCCATGTGTGCCTTGTTTCCTGTTCCCAAGGGTGCTCCTCAGGTACGTACCACATGCCTGGCAGCAGGAAGTGAGCTTTACCTGATGCTCTTTGTGGTGCTGTGTTGTGGCTCCTGGAGGGAAAGGTCTTCTGACTACACAGAAGGAAAGATGAACCTTGTAGAAAATTTTTGTAGCTTTAGGCTCTTGGTTTGACTCCATCAGCAACTGCTGAAGGCTCCAGATAAGGATGTCCCAGCCAGTCTGGTAGGTGGTCAGGCACTCCAGAGGTGCTCCTTGTGATGCCAAATCTGCCTGCTAATGAATGGGTCACAACCTGTCTGTCAGTGCCCTTTTGTTAGCTGTTTTTGGCTGTATCCAACTGCTGTGAGGAGGTTATGGTCCTGGGGGACTTGTGTGGATGGATTGGCAACCCTGGGAATAGGGAGGAGCTCTGTCCCTGCATGACACCAAAGATTTTTGTGAACAAAGGGAGCTGTGGGTGCATGGAAATACTAATAGATGGCCACATTGTCCTAGAGAAAGTGTCCGTGACATTGAGGGTAGTGCCCCAGTGTTGGTCTCTTTCACTCCGTCTGCACATGGGTCGGGATGGTGTGAACAGACTCGCAATTGGAGGAGAGTTATAAAGTTGTTCTGAATTCTATCCATGAACTGGGCTCTCTGGTCAGTACTGGGAGGCTCTGGCATCAGCAAACCTGTTGTTGTGAATACCAGACTTTGCGAGAAGTCACTGGCCCCATCCCAGTTTGGCCTGGGTCAGATGCTCTTCCCTTAACCTCTCTTTCTTGCACTCTCTTTGCCTTTCATGTTGCAAATAGCTCCCACCAGTGAATACCAGGATTTTTTGCTCATGAACAGTTATAGACATGTTAATTCTTCCTTAAAGAGACTTAAAAAGAATCAAACTCCATACCCTGGTGCACACATTGTATTTGGTAATTAAAAGCTCTTATCACACCAAGTTTTGGTTTAAATATAGTTCACCATTCCCCCTGGACTACAGAAGAAAAAAGTGATTCTAAAGCAATGTGTGATAGAACAGCCTGTGAAATTCATACCCCTTCTGAAAGCTGGGTGGGGAGACCTTTCCCAAGGAGAGTTGGAGGGGGAAATCTGGAGAGACAAAGTCAGAGAGAGAATGGGAAGAAGACCGGAAGACTCACAGCAGTGAAATACTCACCCCTTTCTAAATGAATACCTAAACTTGTTTAACATCCCAGCTGGATGGGTGTGGAAAGATATCCCTAGGGAGGAGAAGGGTTGAAGGGCAAAAGGAACAGACAATGAAGTTTCACTCTGGCTTGAGCCAACCCACTGTGAAGGATGCAGAAAGGCTGGCAGTGCCACCAGGGTGTGGCCCTGTCCCTCTGAGCTTTCTGGTGTTTCTGGAGCTCTTTGCTGTTAGGACCACAAAAGTACCTGGCTATTATCTTTAGCTCAAAACAAGAAAATTTGGTCTGCTGAATGCGGGAATGAGGGTGGGTTTTACTACAAGAGAAACCTGCCTCACTCCTTGCTCTCCACAGCCCAGGGCATCCTCTGAGGATTCTCTGAGTGGTCTCTTGCCCAATGACTGAAAAATATCAGCATTTCTTTGGAGTGTCCCTAATGCTCTGGTGAGAACCCCAATGCAAGAAGGTAATCAAAGAATACAAATGGGTGTTTATTTCTTCACTTTTCTATTCATTCAGCTTGACAATGCACTAAGGGGAAGGTGTGCTGGTGGTGTCAGGGGGATGCATGCGAGGAAGGAGCACAGGTCCAGCCCTGGTGTGGAGCCCCCACCTCCCAGGCGTGCTGCTCGAGCCCTTGACATGCTGCAGCATCCCCAAGTTGCACACACATCTGTTCCAGCACCAATTAGTCATGTGATGCTTGAAACATCAAATATTCTTTCCCTGCTTATCAACACTGCAATTATGGCCTGTCAGGCTTTTATGCTCTATTCAAAATAAACACCCAAATGTTCATGTTAACCCTTCAGCTCTCTGGGACTGTGGGGTTCCACAGCAGCTTGTGGGGTGAGCAGGGACCACAGGACTCCTGTTGTGGGGTAAAAATGGGGGAGAAGGGCAGTGACTTGTGCAGGGCGTGTGGTGCCAAGGCCAGGCTTGAAATTGAAGCTGTTGACTGTTTGCTCAAAGGCTTTCATAATATTTCACCTTTTTTGCCATATGGTGTTATGAATATACTGCAGCTACCTTGGCTGTGGAAAAGTTTTGAAGCATCCTGGGAAGAATTGATGATAATTTTCTTAGAACCCCTTCTTCTCTTGAGACTTTTTTTTCTGTGTAACTGAAATTTACAAGAAAGAAACACATTTAAAGAGAGTTTTAATTTTCTCTGTTAAAGGATGGTTTGCTTTTGATCTGCCAGACAAAGATTCTCATGATTTTATTTTACAAAAAGGGGATGAGAACTACAAGGTTTTAACTGGTCTGTTTTTTTTTTTTGGTTTTTGGTTTTTTTTGTTTTTTTTTGGTTTGGTTTTTTTTTTGTGTGCTTTTTTTTTTTTTTTTTTTTTTTGAGAAAAAGATAACTTCTTTTTGCATTTTTAGTCAGGAAAATTGAGGTTTTCTTTTTCTCAGCTGCCTGAGCCTATGCCAACAAGGGGCACACTGCAAAATTTTTTGCCTGGACAGATGTTGTAGAGACTTTGCTTCATTTTGGTGGCCAGGCAGGACTTGTGTGCTGGTCTGCACAACTCAAAGCCTCTGCTGCCCTCCTCAAGCCTTACCCAGTAGTGCTGTGAAGGCAAAGAAGCCTTGAGGCATTTTTGGGCACAGAGAGGAGAGGTCAAGCTGTGCTGAAGTACGTGCAGTGAGTACATCCAGTAGTTTACCATCCCTGCAACCTGAATTTTTAGACACAATCTGAGTCATCTTTCCCAGGCCACTTCTGCTTTTTTATGGGATGAGCTTTGGAGCCAGTGCTCAAGAAAGACCCTTGGATATGCCAGATCAGGAGCAAGGGGCAGTGGCAGACCCAGCCTTGGGAAGGAAACCTGCCCTGCTTCTGCCTCTGGCAGTGCTGGGGTCTCTGTCTGCTGTTTGGGCTTGAATTCCCTGCTGAATTCACCCCAAAGTAAGTAAATGAGCAGAGAGGCTGCAGGAGTGGTCAAATATGTGCATTGGCTCTGAGGGACAGACCTGACTCTGTTCTTCCCTTCTCCATGACCTTCCCCTCTCCACTTTTCACACCTCCCTTGTTTTCATTGTGCAGTGTTTTGTTTGGAAACTTTCAACTACACAGCACGCTGCAGTTAATAGTAATGATGTGCAAGCTTGGGCTTTTTTTTATTCTCTATTGCTGCTTAATGACCTAAACATCTTGAATGCTTTTGATAATTTGACTGAGGTGTATATATTAAATTCCTGTAGTTTCTGCTGTGAAGGACTCTTAGCAATGAGCAATGTCAGAGCTAATCTGCAGCTCTCAGGGCCTGGGACACACTGCAGCAATGTGAGGAGCCACAGCCCAACTCATGTAGAAGTCCTGCTTTATGGATGCTGGTCCAACACCTCCTCTGCAGCAAATGTCAGTGTCAAACAGAGAAGAAAAGTGATGGGATTGACTTGGACTAAGAGAAGCTCAGCTGTGTCCCAGCCTGCTCGTTGTGGGTGTCACATGGGACATTCATTATCCCATTTTATCCCAGTCTTGGGATTATTTATTTCTTTAAGGGAGAGCTTGCTGCTGAGTTTTCTCTTGAATGGCTGTACTGATCCAGTGTAACATTCCAGCTGCTTAGGCATAGTTGCCTAACCTCTACTTTTGCATCCATCTTTCAAACAAAAAAATAAGCTGTGGTCATAAGAATATTATTTATAAGAACACTTTAAGAACTGATATCTTCAAACAGCCCTTTCCTGCTATTTATTATTTTGCTGTTGGAGGATAATGTTTGGAAAATATGCTTTTCCTCCAGGAGCTGTGTTGGGCGCTGCTTTGCACTGGCTGTTGATCGGGTCTGGAAGACAAGCTCTTGCACAGGTCTCTGTGCCATTTTAGCCAGGTTAGCTGAGTGGAAACCTCCTTCAGAGGTCCCTCACAGCCTGCCTGCTTTGCTTGGTGGCTCCTCTGGCAGCAGTGTGGCAGATGGAAACACAGCTGGAATGCAGAGGCTGGGGGGATGCTGTTAATGAGGGGTGTCAGCCTGGCACAGACTGGCAGGCACAGCCCAAACAGCTCGGCTGTTTAGCAAATGGTTTTGTGCTTTGAAAGGGCTTTCAGGGGCTGAGTGGCCAAAATGGCTTTAGTGCAGCCTCTGAAAATGCTGCTGTGACACAGCCCTGATCTTCTGGGCTCTTCAAAACCCTGACTTTTGCATACATCTGACATTTCTAAGGCAATTTAGTGAGAACAGACCATAGATGTCCAGCTGCCTGAGTCCACACTGCAGCACGAGCTGGGCAGGGCAGCCCATGCTTTGAAATCATCTCAGAAGTTTAATCTCCAAACAGACATGAGCAAATTGTGACTCCAAGGGTGCAAGCTCAGCACGTGAGTTTGAAACTGTGCCTCTGTAAGAGAAATACATATTTCCCATGCCTGAGGACAGCGTGCCTCAGTTTCCCTTCTCATATGGGCCATCTCAGCTCTCTGGCAGGCCCTGGAATGTGCTGCTCTGCCCATCACATCCTTGCAGCACTCAGCTCTAGCCCTGGCCTGCTCAGGGACTCTCAGGCAGTTGAAATAACCCAATTCAGCTTCAGCTTTCAAGCCCAAGCCATTCCCAGACTCCGAGCACTTTCCCTGCTGAGCTGTTACTGCTGCAGGTTCTGCTCCACACCAAAACCAGCTGCCCTCGACAAAGCCGAGTCCTTCAGGCCTCCAGGTCTCCCAGACCAAATACAACAGCCATTTCTCTGCTCTCTCTCTCTCTCCCTCTCCACTGTGCTTTTGCTCTGCAATTCCCACATCCTCAGAGGCCACAACTTTCCAAATTTTTCCCTTTTGCCCAACAGCAGAGTTGTGTGTTCTGGGGTGCTTGGAGCATGAGAGACCTGCTCTGAGTGCAGTAGTTGGAGCCCGGAATGTGTTGCTCTACACCATGATCTGGGTTGTGGTTTCTCTCGATGTGATGATTCAGTTTAGTGCAGATGCCACAGCTGGATGATATCTCATTTCAGTACCAAAATGACATTTGATTTGTTTACAATAGAGAGTAAATGAAAGTAAGAAATATGTTACTTTGAATTTCAAAGAGAAAATCCTCATCTGAAGAGATCAAATGCCTTCTTTGTATCTTTTAAGATAAAATGTTTTTGATACTATCACAATCCACCTTTGGAAATTTGGGGATAAGAAATACTATTATCTGATAGAAAAATATTTTGCTGAAAAATCGCTTATTCTGCTTCTGAGAGAAATATCTGATGCCTGTAGAAAGATGTGTTACTGGGGGAGACTTCCAGTGGTTGTACATGAAGCCACAGCTGCTTCTGACTTGCCTGAGTCAAATTCCCAGTCCAGCCTGGCAGAGCTGGAGCTTGTAGCTGCTGGTGTGTGCTCAGACACCCAAGGACAGCAAGGATGCTGTTATCAGCTCGTGTCCCTTACAAGGCATGGGTGAACTCACGCTGGCTGCTGCTGGCAGGTACACAATTAACCTTGCTAATCAGCAGCTCTCTGAGGAAGGAAGTGTACTGCTCCTGCAGGGAATTCATTTTTTGCTTCAGGTTGATTGATATTAATGCACTCCAATATTTCAGCATTCCTCTGCTGAGATTGTCAGGTCTGGCTGGAGCAGGAGGCATATTTTCTCTGCTAGAGCAAGGCAGAATTTCTCTGCAGGAGTTGGTACCTCCCTGAAAATCTGATCTAGGCTGGGAGCTGCTGGAATGCTTAATAACACTTAAGGAAATACACGGCAAGGAAGACAAGGGATCAAAATCTACAGGGGAAAACATCAAGTGAACTGAAGTACCAGAGAGAAAATCAAGATTTGAGGTGGGATTTGGTGGATCCCAGGAGTCTGGCTGCATTGTGCTGTCAGCTGGTCCCATGAGCCTGGGTCTAATCTGGGTCTTGAACTCGTGGTAATTTAAAACTCAAACTGAGTTGGAGAGTGTTGGTGTCTGTCCCAAGTGAACAGAACAGTTTTGTCTGTCAGAACAGGCTGGAAAAGCCTGGATTTCAGCTATTCACTGCCAAAGACAGTGTCTGAAGGAGTGGATGCTGCCTGGTGAATGTCTTGGCAGGACCTGGCCCTGGGGTACATTCACTGATAGCAGGCAGAGGTTGTAGTAGGTTTTAAAAGCAAAACTTGTTCCAAACAGTGATGTTCTACACTTGGATTTTCTCATGACTAATTTTCCCAGGTAACACCCTGTGGAAGGACCCTTTATTAGCTGCACATCCCTTCTGCAAGACAGACCAGCATTTTACTATTTGAGGCATACTCCAGCAATGAAAGTGAGTCCCCAAATTTGGGGAAAGAAAGATACGCCACTGACCAGCACAATCATATATACTTACAGGTTGTATTTATGCAAGGGAATGTACTACAATTTTTAAAGGCTGTTCTTTTGCCGGTCCCTCTCATAAAAGACCATCTGAACATGCAGATGTGGTGTTCCAACTCTCTAGGGTGCTGGTTCAAGGCGTTGCTGGTGCCCCCATTACCTTTCCCCACCATCTTTAGTCCTGCAGGGGTGCACTTGGAGAGGAGAGTGGTTCTGTGTCCCAGCACTTGCTCCTCCAGGTTGGCTGTAGCCTGAGAGATGCTCATACTCTCTCCTTATTTAATAAAATTATCACTCCTTCTCAGACAGTTTTCCCCAGTTGAATTTATCAGTTTAAACAACTCAATTGAAAGGCCAGCAAAAAGTCCTTAAGGGCATTGCCTTTCATCACCGGTGAGAAGATGAATGCTGTACAAAGAGATTGCAGAGATGTGACAAATATCATTGCAAATACACCCTGAAAGTGAAAAGGAAAAAAAATTCTCAGGCAAGCATCTACATCTTCTCGACGTGTTACCCCAGCCAGGGCTGGCAAGACAACACAGCCCCTTGCATCCTGGCTGTGCTCTTGGCTGATGGGTTGAAATTGCTTCCTTGTGGCTTGTGGGTCATACAGAGGTGTTGTAGTTGTACCCTCTGCAGTTCCCATCCTGCAGGGATTCAGCCTGGGGAAAATTGTTCAGAGACCCCACCAGCCTCATGCAGAGAGGCTTCTTTTGTTTTTCAGTATTGTTTTTATGGAAAATCAGCCATTAAGTTGCCACTGAGGCTGGTGATTACTTTAGTAACTAAGGCAGCTTCAGCTGTGTGTGTCAAGGCTCAGCTGTGCCCAGTTCTGTAAAACCAGAGCAGAAGATGTTTTTATGGCCAAAGACCTCATGGTCTATGATGGGACATCCTAGGTGGACACCACAGGGCATGGGGAGCAAGCAGCTGGTACTGGCTAGATGGGAGAGACAAAAACTTTGCTGTAGGACAGTTTGCTGTGTCACTACTTTATGAAAGTGAGGTCCTGGGCTCCCACAAAGTTTTGCTGGATTTATTCTTTCTGGGTTTCTGCTTCCTATTTTTGCAGCAGTGTTCTGAAGCACAAAGCCAGTGACAGGGCTTGTATTTCTGGGACACCCTAAGGCCAATTGAAGGTATGGAAGGTGAGGCTCAGGTCCAGACTGAAACCCACAGTCATGATGACACTTAGGAAACTCTTGAGATGCTACATAGTCCACATCTAGACTGTCTCATCCTCCAGAGAATTGTGAATTGAGAAGGTAGATGTAATTTTTTTTTTTTTCAGTTCAAAAGGCTCAGGTATTTGCAACTTGCATATGCTTATTTGTTTCCCAAGAAACTGGAGACACTGCACAGTGAAAATGTGTTAAGCACTGAGGTTGCATTAATCCTTTATATTTCCTGTGTTGGAGATATTCTGGAATCACTGAGCAGGAACTTTGCCAGATTCAAAACAAATGTTAAAAAACCCAAGCATGAAGTCACTGAAAACAAGGACCATTGAGAAAGTCTGTTCCATGATGATGCTGTAGTCACCATGCAAAAAAATATTTGAAACAACCCAGGTAAGACAATTAGTTTGGCTTAATTCTTTCCTGATTGTTGCTTTGTCTTACCATCTTTCACCGCATTTTGCTGGAACATGGTCATGTGCACCAGGGCTGCTGCTGGTTGGCAACTGCTGGTAAATGCAGGCGGACCCTCTTGGCTTATTGTGGGTCTTGTCAGGGAAGAACCCATTGTGAGAGGAACAGGATTTGGTCTGTCTGTGGCACTGATTGCTGGCTTTGACCAGTTTCAACTTTACTGAGTGCACAAACACCCTGACCTTTGGCCTGGCATATGGGGAGGCCAGGATGAACTGGAGGAACCTGGGTTTTGGTGGCTACAGAGTCTCTGTGTCAATGGATTTTCATTTCATTTGAAGAACAGACAGAAACAGGCCTTCCTTGAAACCCCCTATTTGCCTGTCTGATTCTGGTCTATCTGCTCAGCCTTGAAACAAGTCAAAAGGTCTTTCTGGGGAGAGGTGAGGTAGCATTTGTGGGCTCCAGGAGCAGGGCTGGTGGAGAGCAGCCTCTCACCGTGGACCTCTTTGGCTGTGGGGTGGGGTGGGTAGATTTGGTGACAGGGCACTTAGCTGGCAGCAGCCATCCAGAGCAAAGGGTAAATTGAACCCTGCTGCCAGGGCATGGCAGGAGAGCTAATGGAGGCTTCTGTGCAGCAGCACTTTGCTGGAGTTTTGACACAAAGGAGTTCAAAAACTAATAGTAAACTGGCCCTGCTTCCCACGGGTCAAAAATATCTGAAGATGATCAGTTTGGAGCTGTCAAAGCATTTGCTTCAAGTTGTTTTCAGCAGGAAGGTGATCTTGAGCTGAGCCCTGCTCAGGACAGAGCCCAGTATTTGCTCTGTGCCAGCTTGGCAGTTTCACTGAATCTTGAGCAGGAAAAGGATCCACAGTATTTTGGGGAAAGGAGGGCTCTCCATCAGCCCCCCTCAACTTAACCCTGCCCACCCTCACAGACACCTCAGCAGTGTTCTCCTCTGTAGGACATCAGGCATGTCTCCCTCTTCCACTCTTGCTCTGCCTATATGGTGCTATGGCTGTGACCCTGCCTAAAGGTCACTCACTAGGGCAGGGCCAGGGGTCCTGTGGAAAATGATATATCCCTGTAGAGTTAGAGCCTGTATCATCCTGCATATATACAAGTGGTGCACCATGGAAGCTATTCAGGCAGCTCTATTTCTGGCATTTTGTAACTTTGGAGTGCCTGTTTTTGCAACCTGAATAATGTTCTTTTAAGTGTAGAGTTTATGGGTTTTTTTTAGGATGTAATTATAATCTTGTTCTACATAATTTAACAGCATCAGGGCAGGAGATTTTTATCCGAGGCTGGAAGTAATTGTCAGGCTAGTATTGAGCAGCCAAGCGACTCGAGGGAAGGACAAAGATGTGCATTTCCCAGCCACAAAGTGGAGAAGAGGACAAGCCCACCCCTGGATCTGCACACACAGTCTCTGCAGCAGGCAGGATGCCTTGTGAACTTTGAAGGGGCACCTTGAAGGTTGAAGATCATCACCAAAGTATCTGCAGCACAGATGTTGAAGAAATGAAGTGACCTTTGGGACTTACTCAGTTCCATGGGAATGGTGGCATGTCCTGAGTGGACTGCCACCTCCTGTCCTGCCACCTCCTGTCCTGCTCCTAGTGTGAGGTGTGAAAGGTTTGAGGGTTATCTCAGGCATGAGGCAGCAGGGTTTGGGAGCTGGGGATGTGGGTCAGCTCAGTAGAAGTGTCCTTGACCAACCATTGCATGCAAGGGCCCTGGATGCTCCTTCCTCACTGTCCCCTTTAGGGACCTTGGCTCATTTGTGGTGATAGGTCCATAACAAGCTGCTGGTGGTGATGGTCAGCACCAGACTCAAAGGGCTGCTGACACCAAAGTCTCCTTGCCCAAGCATCTGAACGTGGGTTAGTGCTGATCCAGTTTCCACGGCTCTGATGATGGGAAGTAGATGGAATTTTGGCTTTACTTCTCCTGCTTTCCTGCATGTGTTGATCTGCATGGCCAGGATCTCACCTGGAGGGAGGCCAGAAGGGTTGGGAGAGGACTCTGGAAAGGTATGAGAGAACAACCGATTTTCTAGATCATTAATTTGTAATTTGCAGCGAGAGCGTCATTGGCTCAAGATGAAGGACTGCCAGGGACAGCAGTGGAAATCTGGGACTGCAGAGGTCTTCTCTTCTTAAGGTGACTGCTGAGTGGCACAGAGCTAATGATGCCTTGAGAGACCACCTCAAAACACAGAGTAGACAAGAATAAGGGAATAAAGGGAGGTATTTATTTGAAGGGCTTTCAAAGGTACACCCTGGGGAGCCAGAGGTTACTCTCAAAATGGACCCCAAGATGGACGACAGGTCACGAGTTCTCCACACTTTTATAAGTTTGGTTCATTTGCATATCAGGGCTAATTCTCCAATTAAAACTTCAGTTAATGGTGTAGTTTTGCCAAGCTTGCCCCCTCCCCCACCTTTAGAGGCTTTGGTTTACATTTTGGGCCTAGGACGGTCCTTGGAGAGGCTTTGTTATGTCTGCCTGGCACAAGAGAGCAGAAGTGAACAGGCTACAAGAAACCTCAGAGTTGCACAGTAAGCAGTACAATATTTGAAAAATATGAAAGTTAAAACCTAAGGCATCACTAATGGCAGAACACTGGAAAACAAGGAGCAGTGAGTGCCTCCCAAACTCCTGTGCCCAGACCACGTCCACAGAGCTGGGGGTGCTCAGGACCAGGCACCCTGTGTGGTTGGGACAGGGACACTTGAAGCTGCCTGGTCTCCCCTGTGCCCCTCTCTGATGTGGGTTGCAGTCCCTCTCTCCTGGCTTCTGTCTCAGGATTAACCTTCTGGTTGGAGTTATCAGGTAAAGCCTCCTGGTTTTGACAGCAGAGGATCTGGATTCCCTCTAATGCCAGTTCTGATTTTGGTGCTCTTTAACAGGGGAGAGCCTCCTGGATAGCTCTGCTAGCTCTGCTTCTGTGTCTTTCACTGGATGCTTTGAGTTAAAAGAGTGAAAAATGGAGTGTGATGGAGTATTAGCAGAAAATCAGGTTTTTAAATGAGGTTAACCAAATTCTCCACTCACAGCCAAGTCCATCACAGCTCCTGATTTGACTCCTGTTCCTTTGACAAGACATGTACTCAGGGCACTTGCCTACCAGGTGTTGGGATGTGCAAACCCCCTGCTACAGCAGGCTTCCCTACAGCACATTACCCAGGATTCTGTCCAGATGGCTTTTGAATAAATCTATTTTGATACTGAATACTCAAATTTTTTAGCGCACTTCAGTGGGCCTAGTAAGCAGCTACTCCTTGGGAAGCAGAGATTTGTGAAGAGCTGTGTGTTGTGCCCACATGAAAATGAAAAGAAATGAAAACCTGGATGCTATATCCAAACATGATGTTTCTGCCCACAGAGAATGAGCCCCTCGAGTGTCTCCTGCCCTGGGAAACCCCTGCGTGTGAGCAGAAAATCCTCATTTCTCCTGAGTAAAGCAGAATACCTCATTTACTCATGTTTGCTGTTTGTCTTTCCCACTCCTTCCTGGTGGCTGTTTAATAGAACCTTGGACTAGTGGCACTTTACATGCTGTGAAAGAACCTGCTCTGGGACAGATTTCTTGGCCTCTGTTTTGCTCCCGGGTGGGAGCTCTTGTCTCGTATTTGGAGGCTGAGACCCAGAAACCTTTGTGCAGGGTTGGGAGCCAGCATGTGCTGGTGAGGAAAGGGAGCTGCCAGTGATGGAAAACGAGCTGCTGCTGGTACAGACTTGCCTTCCCACTGCCTTTGAGCACATGGTGAAGTGGTGCTGAGGAAGTGGCAACTAATTACACCTGGACTCCCTCGGTGTCGGGTTTTGCAGCCTCTGCAGTGTTTGCAACCTCCCGTTGCATTGTTCAGCTGTCTTGCTGTATTAATGGCTTTGAACTCTTGCTTCTAAGGGGTGCGATTAAGGTGTTGCTGCTTAGTCATCAGACTCTGCTTCCTATTTTATTTCTGATGAATATAACGGAGCTTAAGTGCACCGTGATTGAAATCATAAGTGCCTTCCCCATGGAAGGGTTTCAAGGTGCTCTTTCTTTTTGCCCACTGGATTTTGGGGATTGAGCTGCTCAGCAGCCTCTGGAACAACAGAACCTTTGCTTGTGATCTGGAGTAGACTGTGCAGGTGGCTGGGTGTTAAAAAGTGCTTGGTAACAGAATACAGAACGGTACCTGCAGTTATGCAAAGGAATTGCCAAGGTGGAGACTTTAGGAGGAGAAGATGAAACCTCCCACTGTCCTCATACACATTTCCACACAGTGGAATCACAGAACGGTTTGCCTTGGAAGGGACCTTACAGATCATTTATTTCCACCCCCCATCATGGGAGAAGACACCTTCCACAGGATATATTAGAAAACCTATCCTAGGAGGCTTCAATATTCTAGCCTGAGCTGAGTGGGAAAAGTTTTCAATTCCACAATATTTTATTTAGCTGTGAATGGGAAGAAAATCTTCAAAATCTTCTGCAGACTGAAAAACCCGAAAAAAAAATCAAGTTGGGTTGATACAAAGAGTTAGGTGGGATAGTGGTAGATCACTTGAGGTTCAGATTTCACTTTTGCATTTTTTCCAAGTTTTGAAAAAAATGGCATAGTAGAAATGGTATCTTTTAAAAGGAAGCTAGTTTTTGGGTGTACTGTATGTCAAATACAGTGTTTCAGGAGTTTTCTAACATTTTTCCCTGAAATGTATTGAGAATGGAGCACACTCCTGGACAAAAAAAGCTGTACTTTTTTTTTTTTTTTGCAACCTATAGCAGTGTCTGATCCTGCTGTGCTATACTGAAGGGGATGAACATATATTTATATGGTTCCCTAAATCTGACCTGCCTGATTGCCTCTGGAGATGCTTCTAACTCTCACCCGCTTTTCTTGAACTTCCAATTTAAACAAACTTTTTCTGTATGTTTAATAAGAGCTGGTCCCCCATCTCTGCCCATGTTTTATGAGTCATTTGCTGAGCTTCTGCCTGGAAATGGCCATGTTTCAATAGAGCTTGCAGAGCACTTTAGAATGAGCATCTCGTACCATCTATATTACAATAGAATCACCAAGAAATGAAATACACTAAATTCTTACCTAAACAAATGCAGTTCAGTTAAAAATAAATACTCACCTACCAGCTCTTTCTATGAAAATGGAGAACTAGAAAAAGTAGACAGGCTGTGTGGAGGGCTCTGCTAATGTTAACACATTTTTTTCAGTGCTTGGAGAAATTTGGTTTATTTAAAAAATCCTGGTGCAAATTCACCAGGCAGCACTGCTGATCTTCTTTTTTTTTATCATATCTGAAGGATGAAGAAGCCCTTTGTGTGAAATGAAATTTGTTTTACATTTAGCAGCTGCAGATTAGGGACAGAAAGTGGCTTGTTGGGGGACCAGCAGATGGCCAAAGGCAGCAGCACCCACCTCTCCTGGTTCACTGGGATTTATCAAACACAGGAGAGGACAGAGCTTGGGAGAGCCAACCCATAATGTGCCCAATGCTGTGCTGGCTGCACTCCTGGGGCTAACAGGGCATGGAATCCACTACCCAGGGCCTCTGCATGTAGGGTCCTCCCTAATTTATAACAGCTCAAATAATTGAATCACATGGCCTCACCATTTTGTGTTTTTAAAAGAGAAAAAAATTAAGGGGGCTTGGTTTAACTTTAAACACAGTGTCCCCACACAAACAGCTCAATTCAGGAGTTGTTACACTCTTTGAGGAAGTGCTGTGCTCTGCCTTACTCATCCTGGTGATCCCTGAGATGACCATCACCCACATGAGCCTGGCTGGACCCTGGCTGGGGCTGCTGCTGGTTGCATCCTTGTGATGGATCCTGCACTTCACTGGTGGGAGATAAAAATGAAAGAACCTTGCTGGTCAACCTCATAAAAAAACCCCTGACCTCAAAATATTCAGTGAACTGATCAATTGCTGATCATTTTGTTTCACATCAGAGTAACTCTTATGTTTATTTTTTTGAGATTTCCTATGCAAAAAGTTTCCCTCAGCCCTAGATTTCAAAAAGGTTCTTTAATTCAAACTGAAAACTGGAAACATCTTGTTTTCAAAATACTGAAACAAATTAATTGATATTTACCCTCGCTTTTCACTCTATCCTGTACAAAAAAAATCAATTTGGCAAAGTTTGCATTCAGTTGTGAGATGTTTGGGAACTCCACAAACTGTGCGTTGTTTTCCTCTGAAAATTGAGTGCTGGGAAGGGACAAGTGTTCAGTGGAGCAGAAAAGTGAGGGTTTTTTCCCAAATATTTGATGGATGATGAACAGTACAGTGGATAATGGAGAGAAGATGCTCAGAGTCTGTGGAAAAATTGTGTTGCTGCAAAGATATTGGATAACCCCCATGAATGCCTGGAGCAAATTTCATAATGGCATGACTGTATGAGAAGGGAAATTAGCTGAACGATTTCTAAGGTGATTGTAATTGACAATGCCATTCACAATAGACGCTGTACTGCTGTAAGGTCAAAAGTTTTACAGTCAAATGAGAGCAGGAATCGTCACAGAACAGACAAACACCAGCCAGTTCCTTCCCAGCTACTTCTTCCATTGAGCAAACAGTAACCCCAACCCAAAACCTAACCCTAACCCTTACTAACAGTAACCCTAACCCAAAACCTAACCCTAACCCTGACCCCAACCCTTACCCCAACCCTATTTTTCAAGCAGAATTTAAAAATTAATTACTCAAGTTCACTCCCATCCTCTGTACAAAGGAAAAAAAAAAGGAGGCTACAAGGTGGGACTTTATTCCCTATTTTCCTTGCGGTGGGAAGTCACTGCCTTTGTGTCTCCTTGAGATCTGCAGGCTCTTGTGAACCCTCTCTCCTTGCTGCATTCACCCAAGCTCACCCTGGAGATAGGTATTCTTCCACTGGGTACATTTTGTGAGATAAATTGATGTCTCCTCAATGAGGAAAACTAAATCAAAATAAACTCTCTGTTGTCCTAGCTGGTGACATTTAGTAAATCTGCTGCAAGGTGCCAAATTTCAAAGTATTACAGCAAGGATGTTCACACTTCAGCTTCAGATTTAG
Organism: Corvus moneduloides; assembly: GCF_009650955.1. NCBI lineage: Eukaryota > Metazoa > Chordata > Aves > Passeriformes > Corvidae > Corvus > Corvus moneduloides. The sequence goes on from NC_045485.1 coordinate 21,213,626, forward strand.
ATGTTCCAGAATAGAAATAAGGCTTGACATATACAATCTAATTAAGAAAATAACAACTACTAAAAGGCCATGTGAATTTGGTACCTGAAATACTTACAAATGCTTTAAAGCACACAAGGGTGCTTGTCATAGGCTTCTGATGCCTGGGTATACTGCACAACCTTTTTCATATTGCACCTTTCCCTTCCAGGGTTTTCCAGGACAGGTTTTTCCCTGCTGCTATCCCAAATGCCCAGCTGGGACATCAAGAGTTGAAATGTTTGTGCTGAGAAGAGTCAGAACCAGTGTTAGAAACAGGGTAGGTTTGCCTGGCTCCTGAATTGCATTAGATATTTTTCTCATTCATTTGAGCTGCCTATAGGAACATCAATGCCTTTTGCAGGGGAAAACATGATATTAAAATAGAGTAGAGGAAGAAATAGCACAGACTAACATCCCTGCTGAAACACCATCTCTCTTTGGGGCAGCAGGAGTTGTCAAAAATCCCATTTGCAGTGCTAACACTTCAGTAGGGGGTTAACAGTGCCAAGGATCAGATGGATAATTCCCTTCAAAATTATTGTTTTACCTCACTCCATCCAATTACTCAAGTTGTTTTGCTATCCCTCAGATCTCTCTTAATGTCAACAAAATGATTATAGCCTACGACAGCAGCAAGATGTTTCACCCACAGGAGCTCTGGTGAAATGTTTTATGGCACGAAACGTTGAAAGCAGCGTTTGATGTGTAAATGTCAGGAACAATCAGCTTCCCTGTCACCGAGCGAAAATACACAAATACAGGCACCAAAAATGTCACAAGGCACGTAAATCACGGTGCAAATGGCCAGCATAAGTATTGGTGATGGTGTGGAAAAGCCACCACACCAGAGCTCGGTGCTGCCAGGGCCATGTAGCATTTCTGATTTGGGAATTGTGATCAGCAGCACAGTCCAGTCCCACTGATGTTGAGGTTCTCAGGTGTCCCAGTGCCGGCTTCTGCAATTCCAACATACTGACCAAAACCTCTTTTTTGCAAATGAACATTTATGAATTCCCTGGTCCACCAGCACTCCTCTTTTCTTGGTAATAGAAGCTACAGAAAACCGTTTGATGAAACAAGCCAGATCTGAAGGCAGAAGATATTGAAATCTGGAAGATTTAATTTAATATTTTTATTACATATTTTTGGAACCTTCATTATCCCCCCACCCTCCAGGAATTTAATTACCTAAGGAAAATTATACTACTGATTACAAGATTGCAGGTTTATTTTCACTGCTGAGAACTCTTTTTTTTTTTTTTTTTACAGCTCACATTACACTTGCATGACTTGTTTTGTAACATCTTGAAATTTTTAATGCTATGATGCGGAAAGGTACTTACATATATAGATGAACTAGGCAGAATACTTGGTTTTCAGTCTTTTTGAAGGGAAAAATGTTATTTTCTTGGTTTGAGTAGGCCTGTACGTATTTTCTTTGAGCTACTGGGTAATAGGTTCACAGGATTTCTCCCAGGATGTGCCTTGTGTTTGTCCTTCAGGCTGGGTGCAACATGAGAAACTGAGAGAGGTGTCTTTAAAACATAAGAAGGAATGTTTTCTATAGGGGAATAAAAATAAATTATGCAGACATTGTGACTACAGTGTGTATGAAATTAAATTGGCAAGTATACTGTGGTAAATATTTGACAGATAGGACAACAATTTAGCCAGATTCTCAGTTCTTCCAATAAATCATTGCACCTGGGTCTTGTAAATCATAATTCATGTCAGCCAGCACTGCATAGTGAGATAAGGTCAGGAGAGATTTCCAAATGTGTTATGATGATTATCTAACAATTCAGTTAATAGAGACATAGAATTGTATGAGATTTTTGTCATTTCCCATGTCATAGCAACAGAGACCTTTGACTGAAACACCATCATGAATATTGGATAAGATCCTGCAGTGCTGCTCCTCCATGTTATGATATTATCCAAGGATGAAGGTTACAAATACATGAGTTGTACTGTTCATTTTTCAGTGGGTAAAAACAAAGAAAAAAACCCCCATAAACAAGTTTCAATACACAACTAGATATAATATAGCTTTTTCTTTATATATATATATCTGTATATATATCAAGTAAAAAAATCTAAAATAGTTGGAAGTAAAAAATGAAAAAATAGCTGATAGTGTTATTTTTTTCTTTACAGTGATATGGTAGCAAATACAAGACAAATGAATAATAAACCTTTACATAAGGAGTTCTGGTCCCACCTCTATCAATAGGGCTCAGACTAGAATACAAAATGGAAAAAGGTGTTTTTTGCTTTTTGGCTACAGCTTCTGCAAGTGACAAAAACAGAGGAAAATCATAGCACTACACAAAATAAAACTCCAAAGTGTTTTCCAAAAGACCTTAAACACCATAGGGTACAATTGACTTCTGAACTGAGGGAGCAAACACAAAGCATCACAAAGTCCTACTGAGGCTGAAAATACTGTACACTTATCCTGACCTCAAAATACATCCCTTTTGTGCCATTTTACCATAAAAAAAACCCCATATCAATGCTTTTTTCACCCCCCTCTGCAGCCAATATTTAAAAAGCCAAAGCCACAAATCCAAGGAATGGACTGAGGCAGATGTGAGACTTCAGTGATGCACAAGTGGTCAGCTGCCCTTTGTCCAGCAGTGAATTTTCCCCAGAATCCTTTACACAGAAAACATCAACTGACTAAAGCTTGGCCAATGGTCACACTGAGCCCTATCTTGGGTGTAGAAAAGAAAGTACTAATCCCAGCATAAAACAAGATCATAGAGACAGTCAACACAAAACAGTAACTTCTTCAGTCGTCTGCATAATAATAACATCATGTTTGCATATAGAACAGCTTTTGCATTATTGCTCTACTTAGAAGAATATAGTAAGGAACTTATACCAGACTTGCACATTACAAACTTAAGGTTCTTTGGTGAAGAATGAGAAAAACAGTATTTTCGCTGTAATTAAATTTCAGAGAAGTTTCCTTTCCTATCTGCTGATCCTTTGGATTCTCTCGCAGAGCAGGGAAAGGTATTGAGTCAGCTTCACCATGGCGACGATGGCGACCCCGCCGATCATCATGCAGGTGGGCCAGAACAGGGAGTGGAACAGCACGTTGGAGCTGTACAGTTTGGTTAGGATCACGTTCTTCTGAACGCCCTCGGGGTCGTAGAAGCAGGAGAAGCGTTGGTACTTCCTGAAGTTTTCCATCACCACATTCACCAGCGACATGGATTCTTCGTAATTCTTCCCGCACTTGGGGATGTACGAACACTGGGAAGGAATCACAGGGAGAAAAACACGTCTCCAAAGCTGTTGCAATGTCTGTTTTCAGGTGGCAAGCAGGGAAACCCCGAGGTGATTATGCTTTTCATAACAAGAGTGGAATACTATTACACTAATAATAAATTTATCACAGCAAAACCCAATATTTTCCACATCTACAGAATTTCCCATTGGAGAACCTCCAAGTGCTGTTCAAACATTAATGCATTAATCTGCACGGTGCCTTGTGAGATAGGTGAATATATTATTATTGCTAATTTACACATGCAAAAATAGAACTGATGAAGTACCTCTTCATCTTAAGTGGCACACATATGCTCACAGTTAGATGGGTAATTGACTTTCTGTAAATACGAATCTGGTAGTTTAGATCTCACTTGGCTTGGATCAAAGTGATCACAGGGGGCACAGGATTTCACTCAGAGCAGAGAGGGATAAGGGGAGACCTTTATACAAATTTTCCCATGGGGGTAATGCCTCAGTTAGAGACAAAGAGGTAGTCTAGGTCTTCCTACTGACTTTCATTCAGTCTCTAGCTGAAGATCAACCTGGTTGCCGGGGTGGCTCTTAGTGCTGTTCTTGCTTTTGACCCCAGCATAAGTCCAACAGCTCCTTCTTTCTGATAATTTAATGAGAAAGGGAGTTTTGTAAAGGAAAAAAAGATGTTTTGATTAAAATAATGTGACCCATGGGTTTTGATTATTATTGTTTTAATGTACATACTTTGTAAATGTCCCTCCATTCTTTTCATGATGTGCTGTGACTTTTTTAGTAACACACTGCAAACAAATCTCTATTCCTAATTATGATTGAAGGATTAGCCTCGTAACAGGATATGATTGATTCATTGGCAAGTTATTAACACAGAATATGATTTAAAGCATGGCAGAGAGATTGTCTGGCGTTAGCAGACTGCAGCATTAATGGTGGAGCGTGGCCACACTGCCATTATGAATATTTCATAGAGCTCTGGAAATTAGAGATGAAAAATATCAGAGCATTAATATCTCATCCATATTCCTGCTGGTGCATGTCTGCTCCCTATAGGATATTCTCTTGTACCCTGACCAAATTTGTCTTAAATGTCCAAAGTCACGAGCCCTTTTCCAGTACCCATGAGTCTTTAACAGATCATAATCTACTAAGCAGGGGAAATTTCTCAGTGAAACATTCCTCATTTTCTCTTAATAAATTATCTGTTATCACTGTCATAACAGCAGTATTTCCAGTTCAGATGGGTTTGTGTTGTGTTTTTTGGGGGGGTTTGGGTTTTTTTTTCTTGTCATTTTTGTGCTATACATTTTTATTTCTGGAATTGCCGTGAAGTATCCTGAACGAGGTGACTAAATAAGAACTTGGCCACTTTTGCCAAAATACAATTTTCCCTTGACAGAAAACGGAAAACATAGAAGCCCAAATGAGGAAAGATTCCTGGGGTCTAATTCTGTAGAAGTTCCCAGGAGTGCAGCAAGTCCGAGTGTTTTCAAAGGGGACCTGATGCTGAAGGAGAATTGGAGACGTTTCTCCTACACCTGCTGGCACAGAGCACCAACCATGTTGGGCTGCCCATGATGGAAGGTCTGGGAGCATGAAACTGTGAAGTGCAGCTGTGCTAGGGAAGTTTATTTTGCCTCTCATGCAGACTCCTTGTGCTGAAGCCATCTCTCTCTCCAGGCTGTGGTCTCCCAGGTGCTCTCCAAGGCATGTGTGCCCTTTACTCTGTGTGCTATCTGCCTCACTCTGGTTCTCCTGAGATGCTGGAGACATCTTGGCCTTGGCTTTGAGTAGGTCCCTAGGACAAGGACATTAAATTGTGGTTGTGGAGTGCTCCTGGCCTTCTTCAACATCTTGGCTTCCCCAGTGAGATCCCAGGGATAGCACAGGGCTGGCTCTGCTGTTTTTCATAGGTGACTGCCAAACAAGTAGGAAGACTCAATAATGGGATGTATTGATGTTTTCTTTGTTTTCAATAGCTTTAATTTTCAGTAGTTTTCTCCAATGCCTGGCAAGGAATTTTATATCCACAACTGTTATGCTGTACCTGTGCATATAGACAACTAAATCTATGCCTCTTTATGGCATTTCTGCATTGTCCAACACTTGGAAATCTGCAAGTAAACAATGTCTGGTGCTCTACCTCAGGTGAAGATTCTGTGATATAGCATGAGAAAGGTGGTTCTTATGCTCCTTGCAATCTGAGCACAAGAAGGATCTAGCAGACTCCTACAAATAGAAGTTGTTATTAACGTTTTTATCTCTACTTTCCTAATATAAAGGACTGGGTAGGTGTCCTGTCTGAACTACCTCTGGACACATCCAGCCCAGTGCTCTGCTCAGTACTCAGGAACTTGTCCAGTCAGGTTATGAATATCTCCAAGGATGGAGTTCACACAACTTCTCCAGGCGAGCTGGAGGCAGTTTCCTCTAAATCAATGATGCTACACTGAAAAGGCTGTTGCCACAAAAGCCCCCAGTTCAGGCTGGGCAGTGAAATACACAACTCTTATCATATGTCTGTGGCTGGGATTGCTGTCCAAGCTGAGCCTGGAAACTTAGGATATGCTGTGGCAATCTTTGTGAGAAAGTGGTCAGGATGTCAATTTACATCTCTTTTGGAAAAGGCAACAGGTTTGGAGAAGGGTTGAAGGAGGAGTTCTGTGTCTGAGTTGTCCTGAATTGATTCCTCCAGATGGAATTCTCCAGTTCCAGCCCTGAAATGGGTCTACTGGAATTCACAGGTGAACACCTCTGCTTCCCCTCCCTGCACCAAGCAAACTCCTTCCTGGCCTATAAATACCTGAGCCTTCAGTGGCAAACCCTGAGAATCCCCATCATCTCAGAGTCTCAGGCAGTAACAGGTGATTTTGGTGATTAAATCCTTCTTGTTATCTCACTAATGGAGAACTGATATAAATCAGCAGTAGCTTCGATGACATGAAAATAATCAAAATTACATAACATGAGATCAAAATGGGGCCTCTCTAATTGCTTTAACTACCACAGCCCTTCTTCATGGTGACAGCCTGGCTCCATGGCCAATTTACCTCTCACAGAGGCTGTTACAGCCTCTGGCAGCTGAGGAAGAAAAGTGCAGCTGTGGAAGCATTTAAACCATTTTGTCTGTAGTATTGACAAGGGGCTGGGCTTGTCCTAAAGGCTAGAGATAAAGTACAAACAGTGAGAGCAATGAAAAGCCAGAAAAAGTCTCATGTGCTTTTCTTGAAAAGACTCGAGCAGCTTGACAGGTATCCACTGACTTCCCACTGATTCCCACCGGAGACTGGCAGCAGCATGCTGTAGATCTCTGTATAAATTGTACCTACTCCTTACTCCACCTTCTGAGCTGACAGCCAGGTTAGACAGCAATTCTCCTGAATAAATCATTATTTAAGATCAAAGAGGATTTTGCTCTGTCCGTGCTGGCTGGGGAGAGGAGAGAGATGGGCTCCAGGTGCTGCTTTGTGTGTGTGTGGGTGCTCAGCAAAGCAGAGAGCTTGGTGGAGGGGTGCTGACCTTTTCAAGGTCACTGGTGTTGGCCTTGGAGTGTCAGGACAGTGCTCTGTGTTGTTCACAGTCATGTCAGAGCTCAGTGAGCCAGGCACGGGGTTTTTTATTTTGTTTATTTGGCAAGGGGAAAGACAGAGAACACAGATCTGAGTAGGTGGATGGAGAGAGACAGCTGGCACCCAACTGGAGCATCACCGTGCAGTGCTGCTCAGGACTGCTTTCCTGCTGCATGGGGATGCTCTCTGGCCAGGGAAGAGGGAAAGCATATCTGGAGTGATGAGATGGGTTGTGCTGATTTGAACTTGGAAACTCTGCAGATCTAAGCCATGAGCAAGAAGCCAGGTATTTTATAGACGTTGCAAACTTCCACTCAAAACTGCTTTTGAATTCAAGTTACATAGCCAGCAGCATGTCAGGAAAACTTAGGAATCCTCCTGAGAGCAGAGCTTAACCTGTAAAACAACCTTGGGCTGGAGAAGCATTAACTGTGCCTACACTAAATTAAGAGGAGGTGGCATCTGGGGGAATTTCAAAGTCCATTTCAGCAAGCAAAAATTATCAATAACAATGTGGAGATTTATGCTGAATCTCTTGATTTATTTGAATCAGTGGAGCATAGAGATTTATCTGATCTCTTTTAATCAAATTGAGGCGTGCACATCATGATTTTGCTTGTGCCCCAGCAGGAAGTGGGGTCCGTCCTGCCTCAGGCTTCACACGCAATGAGTGCCTCTTCCTGCACTAATGCCAGAGCAGAGGGGAAAAAGAGGGGACTCTTCTCCATTTCATACTTCACATCCAGAGGACTCCATCTCTCAGTCATGGGAGTTAATTATCCAGCAGAATAAGCAGCCTAGTGCAACCATGCCGTGCTTTGACTAAATTTAATATCACTTCATCTTAATATGCAGAAGTAATTTGGTCTACTGAACGGCTGCCATAAATAGAAACACAATAGGTTACGTTGTCAGCAGCCTGAAACGGGGCTGTGCTGTTCCGGGGTGTGCTTTGCCAAGCGCCCACAGTTTGGGGTTCAGTGACCTTGGATAATCAAGCAGTTAATGCAGATCTGGCACCTGTAAGTCTAATGATTCCACTGCGTGCCTGCTCACTCCAGCTTGTATTCTCACAGATACCGGCGCTGTCAACACGAGAAAAGGAAGGTGGGGAGAGGGACAATTCCCTGTCCCATCCTGCGGTTCTTTGTGGAAGGAGCGCGGAGCCACCTGCGAGGGCGGGCACTGGCCGGGAGTGATGCACAGCCCCGCGCCAGCCACACAGCTGTGACTGCCCCTGGAGGGGACGCGCCTTCTCTGCATCTGCTGCCTCGCTACAGCCTCCAGACAGGAGCTGTCTCCATCCCACCTGGATGGCGTTACGCTGGAGCGTGTACTTGCAGAGGCAGAGAGGGGAATTCTTCAGACTTGCTTAAGATAATTCTTTAAGATCAATGTCTGGAATCAGGGAAGTTGTGCTGTAAAGATGGGGTGACTCCTTGGCTTATTCACTCCCCAAAGCCAGGCCTTTTGTTTTTGTGCTGCTGCTTTTATCTTGGCAGTCGTCACTCAGCAAACTTTCAGGATCTTTGCAGGGTAAGTGCTGTGCCTGGACCCCAGCAGCTCAGCTGACCTCAGTGGAGCTGCTCAGGTGCAGAGCTTGTCACCAGAGATGGAGATGGACTCTTGTCTCTCCCTGCCACCTTGCCTGGCCTCGCAGAAAGGAGTATCCATTCTCACTGCCACATGGATGCTCCCTGCACATTTCTAGGGGTGTTCACTGTCATGGGGAGCCATGCCTGGGTGGGAAGTGACTTGTCCACAGCTCCAGGAGAATATCAGTGTGACAAGTGCTCTGTGCTCCCCTGCTCTTGTAAAGCACTTGCAAAGGACGAGGGAGGCTCCCGCCCTTGGGGCACAGCACCCTCTGTGGAATGGATGGAGGCAGAAAGCTGCCCCTCTCCAGACACATGAACTCAGTTTGTGCACTGATTTCTGCTTTCTCTGCTCTGTATTTACCAGTGAAGCAGGAGCTGGAAGCCTTATATTGATTTAAAGTGAGGAATGGATATAATGAGATGAGAAGCCCTCCAGAAACCCATTTAGGAACAAATTTTATTTTGTGCTCCTACCTCAGAATTAATTTTCATTGTTTCTTCAGTGTGGTAGAGTAGAAGCTTCTGGCCAGAAGAGGTGAGATTAACATACACCTGCAGGCAGGGGTACTGAGAGATTTTCCAGCACTCTGGACCGCAGTTAAATGAGCAGTTGAAGGTTTCTGTGATGGATGCATTGAGAAGCGAGCACTGAGTCTCTTCTGTCCAGACACTAAACAGGAAAAAAAGAGAAATTGGAGCATGGCAAGAATAGGCAAATAAGCACTAAAGCCATCTCAGGATTCCCATCAGAGATATACTGGGGGCGTCTTAAAGGAGAGGCTACGTGTTGCAGGGCATTGAGCAAAGCCTGGGCTGTCTCATGTCACACATCACAGAGAGTGTTTTATTCTGTAGTACCCAAAGTTTAGCCTTTGGGCACAAAACTACCCTATTCACCTATGCCTGTGTATAAATGAAAAGTGACCTGGAACTTTGACCCTGAAGAAGGTATATTTGAAAGGATGTCAAGCAGAGAGAGAAGAAAACTGAGCTGCTTGCGCTGGGGAGAGCATGACACACACAGTCGTGCATGACAAGACACCCTGAGCCAAGACTTGATGGTTAACTAAAAGTCCAGGTCAATTTAAAGAGAAGGTTGAGAGCACAATTTTGAATTAGCAGGGTATATATTCTCACATGCACGAAGACACAGGATCTCACGAGTCGTACCTCATGCAGCCGTACCTATGGGAAAGCTTTTCCTAGTGGCAGCTCGCTCAGTTTTCTGTAAGTTAAGTCAGTGGTTGTAACTTTTCTGGAGGATTTCGTCTTATCTCCAATTCACCAGAGGCTAAAACTGGAATGATGGAGCCTGGCTGTGCACTAGCAATGTTCACGAGCATGTATTTAAAAATCTACAGCTGTGTTTTCCTTGGGGAAAGGGCAAAAAGCCCTTGTGGGCTGGGGGAAGGTTTCACCCAGGGTTCCCTTTTAATCGTGCTCAGCCCCTCAACTCGCTCCCAGTGTGGCTGTCCTACCCTACGATGAAGGGGATGAGGGTCTGCTTGCCCCTCACAAAACCGATGAGAGGCTTTACATAGTAAGTGATATCAAAGATTTCTGACTAATTCTATTGCTGTTTTGCTTTAGCAGTAATTCTGCTTGTATATTCCATTTCACATTTATATTAAATTATGCTATGTTTTCTGGGGGGAAATGGAATGAAAGGATCTTTTTCCCCTCACAGGCAGTGTTTGTTGAAGGGATATTGCTGTGAAAGAGAAGAACCCCTGAGGAGATCTGGCTGTGTGAAAAAAAGTGACAGCAAGGACTCCTGGGTTGTCTTCTCCTCGCTTTCACCTTTCTGGCTGCTGTTTTATTCATGCAGGGGGGTAATAAGGTAACACCTACCCACCACAGACTTGTGAAGATGGAATAGTTGATACTTTGCAGGGGCTTTGATATCTTCTGGCAATTCTTTTTCCACGTATCTTACAATATAAATCAACTCTTTCCGCGTGAGCAATTTTGACCTTAGCAGCCTCTGCAATTGACCCTGATATTGCTGAAAGGGCTGGGAGAGCAATTTGGAAGAGCAAATGCTCTTGGAAACTTAACAGGTCTTCATCTCAGTTTTCAAAATCTAAATTTTGCCTTGATTTAAAACAGGACAAATAACTTTATCACACAAATAAGATGCTGCCAATCAGTACAGCTCATCCTCATCTGTATTCCTTGTCACTGCAGGGTCAAGAGGGAATAGTCTCATGCATGTGCACCAGTATATTTGAGGATGCTCATACCTGTTAACTGTAGGCACTTATTGCATGTGCCTAAAGAAGAAGCCTGTGGAGTTTAACCCAAAGTGTGCCAGGTATGTACCCCTGCCTTAGTGTGGTTTGGGGCATGGCAGACTAATATTTTGATGCCTCGTTACACATTTTTCATTCTCTTAGCTCCACAAATCAGGGCAGAAAAAAACCACCCCTGACAGCTTTATTGCAGTCTGTGCTGGATTTTAAATACAGCTGATGCTTGAAAACTGATTACAAATGTTGTTAATGAATCACAGGACAAACTCTCTGCTCGGTGGCAGAGGAGGAAGACAGAGACAGCCTCAGAAAAATTAAGTGCAGTGCAGGAATGATGAAAGATGGTCTTCCACTTTCAGCAGATTACTATCATGAGGATTTCACTTCTTAAAATTAAATTAATAACCAACATGGAAAGCTACATGTTATAAAGAGCTTGATTTCTTTCCCAAATTAATTCTCCATCCTTCATTTGGAAGTGTGCTGTTTTTCAAGGCTGAAAATTATTTTTTGCTCTTTTGTCCTGAGTCTGGGCTTTGCAGCAACAGCCCCTGAGAAGCTTATAAGGTTCAGCAGACTGCAGGCCAGCTGATATGATATTATACTGGTGTTAAACTGTGCCAAGTCTAAAGCCTGTGGATCAAGATTTTGTCAAACAGGAATCTAATTCTTCCCTCACTTTATGCCAGTATTACTCAAATTGCTTTTCACTGTGGCTGTGCCTGATTTATATTGGGGCAAGGAAGTGCAGGGTCAAGCTTATGTTGACCAAAGGAAAAATTATAAAACTTTAATAAAAAGAGTCAAAAGAATAAGCCACATGAAGTCAGCTGGAGCAGGGGTGTGAGACCAGGGACGACCATGAAATTACCTTTGCATGTAGGACCGTAGCAGCGTGATTCCCAGCAGGAAGTACATCATGATAGAGCACACCATCATGGCCAGCCCGAGGAGTATGGCCCGGTCTTCTCCAGCTTTTAGGGCTGTGACTGTTTTCCTTTTGTCCAGTAGGTCGTGATCCCTGATTTTTTGGTAAATATTTCTGAGGTTGAAAATAATACATTCTTATGTGAAGTTCATATTTAATCATCAATGCAACCTCTACAGGGTGGGCAGTTCCACCTCCATACCCATCTCATGGAGAGAAAGGCTTAAAGGTCCTCAGGTGTCCTTTTTCAACGGATTCACTCTGACCTGGTGGAAACTTATTCATCTCTAAAATAAATAACAGCCATTTCTGAAAAGGTAAAAACCCCTTACAGCAAATAAAAAAGTTAGACACTTGTGCCAGCTCAGTAAATCGTTCTTTGGAACAGCCTCTTTGGCTCAGTAGAACTATTCCAGAGGTGCCTTTGACCTGCCAGCGCCATCTTAGGCCACCAGAAGATGTTCAGGTGTATGAGGTGTCTTTTCTGCAGCTGGATAGGGTAACAGGTCTTATGTTACCACATGTAGGATATAGCCTGAAGAAAGTCATCATTAATATTATCTGAAAGGACCATGCTCTCTTTTGATTCACTACTATTGTTTTGGGCTATTGTTTTGGGCAATTTTCCGCCCTGAGCATGACTCAAAGCTCATGAAACACGGTGGGGATTTTGCAGTTGATTTCTGTGGTTTTTTTTTTATTGAAATCTTATTTACTTTATTCATAAAACAGCTTTTTGGAAGCCCAGTTACTCATTACAGTGAAAACCCTCTCAGAGAATTATCCACCAGAGCTATTTGTTCTGGGATTAAATAAAAAAGAAAAAAAAAAAAAAGAAAAGGAAGATACAACAAACCATTCCCCCTTCAGCAGAGAGTCCTTTGCATTTTCTAACCATAAGTCCTTCTTTCATCTCCGAGCCTTTGATGATTCAATGGGTCATGAGGACACAATGGTGGAGAAGGAAATATTTGAGTACATTTCAAACACACTCAAACTTTGTGGGTTTAAAATGTACTTACAGACCTGAGGCTGGTCAAAATCTCCTGTGTTTTCTGTTATGGTTCTTTTGAATCATCCAGGCAGCACCCGAAGCATGTGAACCGCACACCTCTGAGCCCTGGCACCACCATAACATGGACACAGTAGTACACGTGGGAGAAGTTCCTCTTCCACTGTCTGCAAAATGGCAGGTGAGCAACATCAACGTCACTTTGGGCTCAAGCAAACCCACCACTCGTTTAAGCTGAAGCCACCAAGTTTCACTCACCCGTGGAAAAAAAATTCACTGAGTCAGACCAACCAGAGAACTTACATTGACTATTAAGGACAAAGAAATAGAGAGAAGACAGATGTAAAATCATACATAAACACAGTAGAAGCAACAGCAAAAAATATGTTTAATCATAGACTCCATGAGACTGGAACTGAATTTCTATTTAGATGATGAGTCACAGTCAGGAAAAGCACATATGGTGTGGGGTTTTATAGCAAAATCTTGCTTAGATGGTACTGCAGTCAATAGTCTCCTGTGCCTAAGAACCCTTGAGATTTTTTTATGTAATTTAAATCTTTAGATGTCCATGGTTTCTCTTCAAAACCATCCTTTAAAGCTTGTCAGTGTTTTCCTAGTTGGAAATGAAATGGTAATTCAGCCTGTCAAGATTTTCTCTGCTGTTCAGGAGAAAAAATATATTGTAAGCTGGCAGATGCAATTGCCTTCAAAGAAGTAATGTAGAGTAATAATCTAATGTTACTTTTCTATTATTATTTATCAAACTGTATTTAACTGCTGCTGTTAGGATTTGCATTGCTCCCAAATGGAAGCAGACAGGAAGGCAGAGATTGTCATGCAGTTCCAGCACATTAAATGATCACACAGCATAACTTATGTCAACGTGGAGGCATAAAACAGGCCCAGTGCAATCACTCACTAATGTCATAGGATATAAAAGGGATACAAATGGACAATTTAAAAACAAATAGCTAATTGAGATTGGTTACAAGTGCTTCCCATGTGGCCTTGAGCCAAGGAACATGCCATAAGAGGGAAAAAAAAGGGAGGACTGAAGGGTGTGTGGTGGAAATGAGTTACCTGGCAAGGGTGACTGGTGACCACCTGCCAGGTGCATCTTCCAAGCTCACCTACCACAGGAAATAAAACTAAAGAAGGCTCTGCCTCAGAGGTCAGGCTTGGAGCACTGCTTCCATTGCTCTTCTGTAAATATTTGTTATTCAAAGCCCTGAGCAACAGCAAAGTGATAGCCTGGTACACCTCACTGAGGGCTTTTTCCCCTGAATCCCTGCCAGGAGTCAGCCAGCCTGGTGACCCTGCCCGGGCAGGTGGTGGTGTGGCACATGCCAGCCCATGACAGCAGTCCTGCCACAGCACAGGAGACAGCACTGAGCAGCCCTCCCTCCTCCTCCTCCTCACACTTGTGCCTGCACTGGGGAGGTGTAAATCCTCTCCGTGTGATACTGGGAACATCTGCTGTTACAAAACCTCACACTTTTGCCCCTTAGAGCCCTGGTTTCTGGAACAAAATATGTTGTGCCCAGTTTTTGGCCAGTGGCAGGGCAGCCCCAGCAGCTCCCTCGCTGGGGCAGCAGCAGTGCCCTGCACAAGGGTGTGCAGCCGTGTCGAGGTGGGCTTGGGCACCTGTGAACTCTTGGCACAGCTCAGGGGCCTCTCTCTGCTTGGTCAGCTGGAAGAATGCCGTGCTTAGCTGGCTGATTTTGGATCCCAGAGCTGCACAACCACAGTCAGCTGCCTCTGTGCTGTGTTTAAGTACAGATCGCTGCATCCCAGACTCTCTCGTCCAGGTGACTCCGTCTAATACTTGTGGTTACCTGGGATAGCTCCTCATACGACCTCAAGGGGGGCTGGTTGTTTTTAAAGAAGTCCCAGCTGTCAGAACATGGGGTCTCCCCACCGTGTGCAAAGACATTTAATAGGAAGCAAGCCTCCAAGGAGAAAAGGTCTTTTTGCACTTGGTTGTTTCCAAACTGAAGTTCTCCCCTGCTAAATTTCCACGTCCTTTTTGCCAAGTTGCTCAGAGAATAAGGGTTGGCTGCTCTCCCTGGGCTCAGATGCCAGAGAGGAAATCTCAGCCGTGACTGTGCCTGCTGGGGACAGAGCAGAGATTTCCCTCTCCACGTTCCTGCACAGCAGCAGTGCTGGGATCCCTCTGCAATGTGGTCAGCAGATCCTTCTGTATCTCCTGCTCCAAAATGAGCAGTACTAGGAGCTCTGTAAAGAGTGTTAAGTGTCCTCACGGGAAAGCTAGGATAACCAGGCACCTGCAATTACGTTATTTATTTCAAATATACACAAATTACCTACCTTCAAAGCCCTCCCCTGGCAAAGAGACCATGGTGTGACACAGAGGGAGACCTTGCCTCCTCTGGCACCACGCAGTTGTGGGGCTTGTCAGACAGGAGTTGCCTGCCTGCCTGAATAATTCAGAATGACTTTGAATTCCCATTCACTTCTCTACTATCACAGTGGTTATGCAGATGTCACTCAGATTACCTCACGGTGAGGTGTTTACTGATATCAAAAATCCTTGAATCAAATGGTCAGATACTACTCCTGCATCTTACCTGCAGAATTCCCTGTGCTCAGGGATTTTTCTGCTCAGAAGCCAACTTCTTTACATTATTCTTTACAGGTATGTTTGGCTGCATCAGTTTTTGCTAGTAGACCTATGGCAACAGGAAATATCTCTGGAGCTCTCAGAATAGACTCAGTGATAGTTGTAGAAGGATTCCTATAGATATTAACAGATTTGCTCACTCAGTTCCTTCTCTCTTCCTCACCAGGCTGGACAAAACTGAACCAAACCAAACCAGTGCCTTGTGTTTCCAATGGTTGCAATGCTGTGCAGAGCCTCTTTGACAGCTGAGAAAGAATGAGGGATTGACTAGTTTTTCAAAGCATAAAATGTGGCAGCTGGGGAATTGTTGATGGCTAAAATGGCAATGAAATACAGATATTTTGGTGCTGATCCTGCAAAAAGAGACGCCTGAGAGATACCTTCCACCCAGGCAGAGGTGATTCCTCTAGAGCAAGTGACTCATTGCAGCACAGTTAATATTATGGTGCAATCCCTGAAAATTCTGTGGTCTTAGCATATGTTGGGTGACAAGTTTGCTGATCCATATGACAATCTTCCTGTCTGAAGGTTAAAGAAAAAAATCCCTAGGAAAGGGTCATTTAAGGTGAGTCATTTCTCTAAAAGGCACCACCTGTTGGATATAATGATGGCACTGGTGACCTTACATGTGTTAAAATCACTGCCAGACACTGGAGGATGAGTTTCTCCCACTAACAGCACTTGCTCTGTGTTCACACCTCTCCTCTGCTGCCATCAGTCCTCAGGCTGCCATCAACACTCTCTTACTTCCATCTTCTTTTCCTCCCTTTCTCTCCTGCATTTTATTAATCACTCACAAGATACAAAGAAGTCCTTCTGTAGAGCTCTACAGACTCTCTTAGGAAACAAACCCACCCAATGGCTTGTCAAGATATCTGAATTTACCATGGCTGGTGTGTAGGCACAGAGATACTGCTCCCTTTTTCCCTGTTTCTGCAGGCAGGCAGGGATGAGCTCTGCCTGGGTTTATACTGACCAGACTCTGGTGAGCCCTCAGCCCAACTTCAAGGCATGGTGAGAGTCAAAGGCTGTGCAAATCAGGAGTACATGGCTTCCAGCCAGCCCAAAGTGTGGGTAGATATCTCCTCCAAGTGTCTAACCTTGGACCATGACTGTGTCCTAACATAGAAGAATATTAGCCTGGGGAAAATTTGATTAAAGAAGAGACTTGCAGAAGTACAGGAGGCATTTAGACAACCAGCCTCAATGAAAGTTCATGCTGCCAAGCTGGCCTTTTTGTCTTCAAGATATCTGTTTGGGATCAGATAATCCAAAGAGCTGAACACCTATGCAATCTTTGCAGAAACATTTAGTGAATCGGCCAATTTTCCAAAGAATCTCAGGGTCCTGAGGGTAGCTCTGCTCCTGAATTCAGGAGTGCATTTTCCCAAGCAGATGCCAGCAGTAATGTCTCATTAGAATTACTGAAGGGTGTGTTTCACTAATTGTCACTGTGGATACATTGATATCCATTTTTGTTTCACTGGAGTCTTTTTGTGATTACACTTAATAATGACTGCAAGAGGAACTGAAGAAGAGGTGGGAAGGGGCAAAGGAAAGAAAAGAACGGCAAATGTGTCCTTGTTGTGACAAGACAAGCTGTCCAGCAAATCTTATTACAAAGGAGAGGGATTTTGGAATGATGAGTCTGAGCATTACCAACAATTGCTCTTTCATCATTGATATTTAACTTCTTTCGTTCCCAGCTGAGCACTGCCTTTGTCTGTGGACTTCAAACCTCTCCTTCCCTTCCCTTCTCTTTGGCATATTTCCCTGCTCCCCTGGGAGATCCGGTAACTCATTTATTCCTCTGTCTGCTTCAGCCTGTTCCCTCCAGCAACACCACTCAAGTGGGCTGGTGAGACACCAGCTCACTTTCAAGCAGCTTAACAACCCCCAGCTACTGCGCAATGTGTTGCACACACCCTCATCCTCACGTGTGCACGTGTGTAACCAGAAAACATTTCTGGCAGCTGGAAGCATCCTCCAGATGTGTAACAGCTGTGTGGGGCAGTGATCTGGCTGGGGGACAGGAAGCACTGTGTTTGTGTGCTGTCCGGAGGGGGTGCAGGGCCAGTGTGGGTGATGGCTGGAAGCAGGACACCTGCAAAAAGTATAAAGGCTTCACAGGGCTTGGAGCTGGGGCTGCACACCTGTGGCTGAGCACTAGTGTGCTTTTAAACCTGTGCTGACCTCAGAGATGGTCACGGTGTGTTGCTCATGTCCTGAGAACAAGGAAGACTTTGGCCGTGGCTCTGGCATTGCCCCTCTGCTCTGTTTTGGCTTGGCACAGTAACCCTGGCACTCCTGTGCCTGGTGGAGCAGCAGCCGGGGTTGTGAAGCACAGGAAGGACAGCCTTTGCATCCCTCCTACTTCTCCAGTGCCACCACTGGGGAGAAGCTACGGGCCACATCCATAAATATTCAAACCCATAAGAGACAGTCAGCACAGGTGCCGTTTACCTTTTCTCATCATGTCTGTAAGATGTAGATCCCCGGCCACTGGTCCAAATAAACATTTTAGAGGGTTGCCCAGTGTTGGCTCTGCTCGCTGCAGTGGGACGATGGAAGGACCTGGGGGAAGAGGGATAATTTTTGTCACTGCCCATCCAACATGGCAGAGCACACAATATCCAGCATGCCAGATCCCCTGTGGCCATGCCCAGCGTGCTCTGAAGATGGACCATGTGTTAACTCGAGGTGAGATGTAAAATAATGGGGATGAGAGATCCATGTGTGAGAATGGAGAATAAATCCCTTTAGTCCCACTGGCAAAAGGCGAGGCTGGCTAATCAGGCTTGGCTGTGCTCCACAGTGCAAAGGATTCGCACCACGGGCAAGAAATCATCAGTAGTTTAAGAAAAGGTAATAGCTGTGTCCAATGTTCTTATGGCAGTATTTTTAGGGGACAAAATGGCTATTGTTTCAGCACATGCACACTCATTACAGATATTTTGTTGTTCTGCAGCTCTCCTTAAGGTGAGGCTCTCAGGGAAGGTGTCAGAATGAGGCACAGGTATGAGATGTAAATGAGACATTTTGTGGAAGTGTAACCCATATGACAAAGATATCTTTTCCCATGGAGAAATTCCTATCCTGAGGCCATTTGGCCAGACCAGTTAGATCCCTGCCCAAGAATTCTTTGTTTCACTGCAGGGTATGAGACCTGCTGCCTTCTCTCAGGGGCTCAGGCTATATTGCACCTGCTAGTGGGGCTATGGCTCCCCTCGTAGCCTCTTTTAATTTCTTCTGATTTTAGTGAGGCCCAGTTAAAAATCTCCATCTCTGAGAACTGGGCCATTCTTATGAGGGCCGTATTTTGCATTATTTCATAGCACAATACTTTGTGTTTTTAATGCATTCAGATAAAAGCTTAAGGAAAAAAATAAAAAGAAATATTCCAGATACCAAATACTTCATTGTGAAGTTTTTCATACACTGGAGGCCATTCTTTAGCTCACTGAAGAATAAACCTGATGGCTGATGCTGTCAGCAGAGAAGGCACATGATCTGAGAAAGTCTGTAATGTCACTGTCTCCATAATCATGCAAAGGGCTAATTTCAATATTTGCATAGTGGTGAACCAGGAGAATACTTAAATACTATAGAGGTGGCTGCAGGGGAAGACTGACATGGACAAGAGCCAAAATCCATCCTTGTACAGACAGGCTGATGGGTGCTGATGGACTGGGCACTCCACCTGGAGTCAGCCCAGAGCCCCCACCACAGGGTCCATGACACAGCCCCAGGCCAAATTCACACCCTGGCTGGGCAGCTGGATGGGCAAACTGGCCAAACTGGTGTTCCTGCCACCTCCTCCCTGCTGGGATCCTGCTGCCATGCTCAGAGATGCTGGCTTGGGACTGGGACCTGCAGACAAGGACCAGTCCTTTCCCTGATTCTGTGGTCATCACTGCAGTCTGAAGGCCAAGAACAACTCTGTTCTTTCCTTACAACCACTGTAGTCAAGTACTGGGGAATAAACTACAAGATGAGGCACTTCTTCTCTGAAATAACTATAGTAAAGTAGCATCTGCTGGGATCTAATCAATACAGCCAAAACGAAGTGTTTTTATAGTGATATTGGTCAGAAATTTCACTTGTAAGACCTTGAGCCAAATCCTCACACTGCTGGGTAAGATTTCATCCACATTACCTCAGACAACACCACAGTGACCACCCAGCTGGTGCTTCTGCTCCAAGCCGTACAGGAGGGGTCAGACAAACTACCCAAGGGCCACATCAGATTCTGGACTGAGCCTGTCCCAGGCTGAGTCCCTTAATGCTGGAAAATAAAATTATATATTTGCCATTGCACCCTTTAGGATGTCACACACGACAGGAAAGTCTGGCTGGTTGTGCTGCCACAGCCTGAGTGGTCCCAGAGCCATCAGGAGACGGTGATGGATGCTATTAGAGAGGCTGTTCTTAATTAAGCAAAACTTAGGCACACATTAGAGGTGATCAGCAGCTTCTGCCACCTGTCTGAGCCTACAGGGACACTCAGGCAGGACTCCCTGTGTAGCAAGGCAGATTTATAAGCTCCAGAGCAAAGTGCAGGAGCACTGCTGGGCTGTGAGCTGGGTCAGGGCATCTGTCCCACTGAGGGGATGCCAGAGAAGGAAAAGGAATGCTTCTCTTCCCAGTGAAGTGGGAGTGATTTCAGACTCCCTTATAGTGCCAGTGCCCTGGAGCAGTCCATATGTGACAGCTTTAATGCTGCCTGCTTCATTAGTTGAGCAATCCAAGCTAACTACCACTATTTAACACACAATTGCGCACCTAATTTTGTGTAAAATTGTAACACTGATGACATCATAATGCTGCTCCAGACGTGGACATAAGTGACTGACGTCCATGGTTCCTTCAGACAGGGGTTAGATGTCAGATGAAAATCTTTTGTGCACCAGCAACAATACAACCTCCCCAAGACCCATCTTTGAAGGCCTTTGGAGGATTCATAACCTCCGAAGTTGCAAACCTACATGAGCATGCCCTGCCCCATCAGGTCAGTTAGGAAACTTCCATGCCTTTCTCCCATCCTGGGTAAGTCCCTGGGCAGGATTGAGAACTTTGTTCCTTCCCTGCCCCCTCTCTCTTTTCTGAGAAAACAAGTATCACTACTTTTTCTTGGCTTTTTTTTCCCCATTGTTTTTTAGAGTCAGCTGCTGGCAACTTATTTTTATCATGCAACAAGTAATCAGCCTGTGAAACTCATTACTGCAGGATGTGAGCCTCGCATTCGGAGTGGATTGTGTAATTGCTTGAACAGACGGAGAACCTAAAGTCACGACAATACCTGTTAAAAACAGTGGAGAAGAGATGCTTCAAGCTGCTTTTTGACTGTTTGGATTCTGTGGGGGATATTCCTGTAAGGCAGGTTGTCCACATACTGCTGTACTTGATGTGACTTTTGTTAGTCAGGATGCTGGGTGGGACTCTGGGCTTTCTGCCTGACCTTGCCTGAACTTCTCTGTCTCCTTCACTCTTTACACAGTGTGGCATCAATGCAGTTGTCTCTTGACACAGTTGCTACAGAGACAGGCAAGGAGGCCAAGCTTTGGTTTTTACAAAACACACCTCATTCTTCATATCTGAGTCTATTCTGAGTAAATGCTCAAGGTTAAAGGCAGAAATGCAGAGTAAAGAGTGCACAGTCTGGTACAAATACATGAGTCTGTGATGCTGTCCCACTCCTCCCATCTTCTCCTGTTCTCATCCTCCTCTTGAACATTACCTTCTGGTGGATTTCATGGAACTCACTAGAAAATCTGACAAGATTTCCACTTTTTCAGCTATTGCGAGATGAAGACTTGAGATAGCTCTTACAAGATTAGAACTATTCTGCCCTGTCCTAAGGAGTATCAACATGTCCACCTAACAGCAACCACCTGACTGAGGATTTCAGTGTGAAGAAAACACACCAGGATAGCATTTGCTTCAAATTGCTCCAGAAAAGGATGTAGTTCCAAGGGTGAATCACAAAATCCCTTAGCTGGTACCTTGGGGACTATATTATACGCTCTGTTGTCCTCACTTTCACCCTGGGTTGGCTGCTCTCCTCCCTCTGTCTTCAGTTTGTGTCATGACTGGTATAAAAGTCCCTTACCTCCAGGTCCCCAGAGCTGTGAACAGCCAAAGAGATATGTTGCAGACCATGTTTTTGGATGGAAAGCTGGCTTTTATATGTGTGTTTGCTTGTCATTGCCTCTGTCTACGTTTATGTTAATTATAGGTTTTCTGAGACCCTGGAGAGCCATTTATGATACCATCTAATGAGCTTTTTTCCCCCTTATGACATTTCATTTCCTGGGCAATGTGGCCACTGTAAAAAGAGAAGCACTTGCATTAATTTTTCCTCATAAAAGACACCCTGAGTAATCAAAAGGCAACAAAAGCTAAATATTCACCTAAAGATACAATCACTGACCACCTCAACTCTGTCTGAATATACCCACATCCACCCTGTCCATGCTGACAAATCCTGGATGCTTTATCCCATTATTTCCTGGCCAGAGGATTCATTTGAACCCCAATGCAGTTCTCTGGAAACCCCAAAGTTTTCCTGCTAGTCCACATGTTAACCTCTCCCTGTGCCACCCCACAGCTGCCAGTGCCAGTTCTTGGACAGACGGGTCAGTTGCTGTTGAGTGATGGGAAATATTTGGTCTCTCATGCCTGGATAGACCCTTTTTTGGTGTGGTCCCACCCACCATCACCCATGAGAAAAGGAAGAGACTGAAACCAGACATCAAAGACAACCTGCAAGGAACAACCTGCAGTTGTTCACTTTGAGGTGAATTTACTGAATACGGACAATTAGACTTTGTGTCCCAATAGGTCTTACCTGTGCCTCTGTCTGGTGATAGAATGTTCTCTTGTAGCTTTGATGAGCCAGAAAACAGGGAAAAGTGGTGTGTGATGAAGGATGGGAGAATAAATAAAATAGCCTGTTGAATTTTTGATGTAAAGTGTAGCCTGACTGGAGGGTAGCCTGGCTTTCAGGTGCCTTGGAAGAGCATGGAAGAGTTTCCCAGGCAGAGTGATGGAAGTAACTACTGTATTAAGATGCTCCTGTCTGATTCAGGAAATGATCCAGGGCAGTTTTCCAGTCCCGGTATTGAAAGAATGAAAGAGCTGTACCTAGAACCCTTGTCTGCATCCAAAACAAGAGAGAAAACACACACCAAGGACAGAATTAAGCTAACTCACAAAAGAAATACATCTGCATTAGCAGAAGACAGTCACCACTTAGGGAACATTTAATGCTCTGGCAGCAGCAGCTCTGAATTGAGAAGCAGCAAAAGCAACATCAAAGGATGAATTTGTGCCTCGTGAGGGAACTTTGGTGCTCTGCAGCTGATGGGCGTGGGGCAGGACAGAGTGACACTAATTGCTGCTCTTGTTGCAGCATCTCAGGAGCTCCAGCTGTACTGACAGACTACTTCAACCAGCAGATGACCTTGAATCTGGGGTTCCTCCTTATGGCAAGGGGAAAATGGACAATGGGCAGCTGGTGCTAATATACTGACATGAGTATAAGAAGACTGATGGTTAATGATGCTTCATTAATGATTCACCTCTATTTCTGACCCTGCTCCAAAATCCCCACAGAGCTAAGAGCTGAGCTCTCCCTCTAGATTTTAAGTTGAATGAGGGAGACATCCTGGACATAGAGTGGTCTTTCTGGGCTCCCATGTCACAGACACGTCTAGGACATTCCAAAGGAGGAGAATGGGGCTGCTGGTGACAACAGAAGCCATCACATGGAGGTGCAAAACACAGTGTGTGGAACATAGTGAAATTTAAGTATGTTTTCTAAGGCAATAATTCTTTAAAATTGAAGTCATTCTTGGCAATTGTTGATTCCCTCTTTCCAGTATATACAGCAGAAAGAGAGGTACTCAGAAAGGCTGAGGTATCTGTATCTCCCTGCTACATAACAGTCTGTTCACACTTCAAAATTAAATATTCCAACATAACCTTTGAATCTTCTGTGTTTCCATCTCATGATGGTTTTCTCTCCGGTGCGGACTTTCTGTGTTTTGAAAAAGTTTCAAGCCTTTCTATTTACTGATGCCCTTCATCCCTAGGCTTCCCCTTTCCCAAGAACTACCTTCCTAGTACAAGCAGCCCATCCAGCATGGCTGTAGACTTTATAGCCTTTATTCTTCTTGATCTTTTTACCTTTAACTTCCTTCCCCAATTTTCTTATTTTTTTCCCAAGTGTCTCTTCCTATACATTACTATCCCAGTGATAACTTTCACTCACCTTGGCCACACTGCATTAGTCTCAATTACTCTGATGTAGTTGATTGAAACTGCAACTTTTTGAAGAAATTCCTGTGTGCCCAGTTCAGCTACAAAGGAGGGAGCTACTGCCTGTCATTGCAAGCAAGAGACTCACAACTTCTCTTCTTTGGTGACCT
Organism: Corvus moneduloides; assembly: GCF_009650955.1. Classification (NCBI taxonomy): domain Eukaryota; kingdom Metazoa; phylum Chordata; class Aves; order Passeriformes; family Corvidae; genus Corvus; species Corvus moneduloides. The sequence continues at coordinate 21,237,349 of NC_045485.1, forward strand.
TTTGGTTGCCTTGGAGTCTGGCACTATGGCCTCAGCTTCCTTGTCTGTACAAGAGAGGTGCTGGTGCCACCAGGGTACCTGGCAGAGGACGCTTTCAGGCCATCTCCAGGGGGCAGAGCATGTAGTGAAGAGCCAGCCCTTGCTACCATCCTCATGCTTTGGTGCTGGTGAGTTTGCAATCCAAGCACGAGGCAATGCCTCTCTTGGCACATTGCAGTCATGAGGATCAACATTTGTGAGGAACAGCTGAACATAATTGTCCACTTTGCCTGTCAGGATTCTGCAAACATTTTTAGCTTTCTGTGCTGAATTTGAATTTACGTAGCAAGTGACACATTGGACAAGCACTATATTCATCATCTCAGCTGCTCCCTGGCTTCAGAGAGGGGCACAATCTGCCTCTAAAATGGGGTTGGCTCTGGGAGGGGGTGTGGCCGTGCAAGGGCAGGGTCGCCTCCCTACAATCTGCTTCTACCCAGCTGAGCCAAGAGAGTTTTATAGGGAGATCTACTCTGCCAAAGACCAGGTAGTCTGATGGAGAAGGATTCTGGGGGTAAGGAGGAAGGCAGTGAAAGTGCTGCACTACCTCACTTGATGCTCTCCTTTAAATCTTAACACAGTTCTCTGCAATGGCAGAGGGATATATCACCTTGGGTGCTGCTCTGCACCAGAAGGGCTGTACAGCCCTGGGCCAGGCTGGCTGGGGAAGAGCATGTGGGTGGCAGTGAGGAGGTTCTGTTGCTCATGGTTATGCCCTGATAAACCCAGTGGGAGATGGAGATGGGGTGAGAGAAAGGAGATGGAGGCACACTGCTCCATGCTGAGGTCAGTCTCTTTGATGGTCATCAAGAGGGAGTGACCTTCTCCCCAGCTGAGATTTTGTGAGTACCTACTGGACCAGACCTTAAAGAACGGTCTTCTGGATACCAATAAATCTATTTCTAAGAGTAATTTGTTGCACAGTGGGAGGTGAATGCCTCTGACTACACTGAAGTGAGTTGGCTTCAGACTTGACTCCTATGTCCACTCACCACTGTCAGCTCAGGGACCTCGGATTTACACCCCAAGTATGAAGAAACAGGGTGTTGGCAGTGCTGTTTTAGAGGTGATGAACAGAAGCACAGAGGCTGCTGAGACTTGGCCAAAGGCTCTCAGGAAGTCTGTGGTGGTTGTAGTTGAAAAAACAGCCTGAAAATGGTGGACAACCACCTTCCACCCAGTGAGGAGGAGGGAGGAGAGCCAGACGTGTACAGACTTCTGTGTCAGAGAGCAAAGGCAGAGCCTTGCTATGTGGTTGAGCCAAGTCCCATCCATGGGGAAGCCCTGTCCAGCTTTGTGCAATTGTGCCTCAGCTTTACACCCCTCCAGGGAAGTTGATCTGAGAAGGACATGGCTTTTAAATGTCCCCGAAGAGGGTTTTGCTTCAGCACTAAAATACTAGCAGTGTGTTTGAGGTAGGAGCACAGGGAGAGGAAGAGTGATGTGCTTCTGGGGACACAGAGGACACCAGAAGCTTTTAGGGAAACCATGAAGGAGAAGCATACTGCATGAGTGATGTGGCTGGGGAGAGAGGTGAGGGCAGAGAAAGATAAACAGATGCAAAGTAACACCCAGAGGAAAAGCACAAACAGGCAGGGCAGATACGTCAGGAGTGGCTTTTCTGTCACCTAATTCCTTGAGCGGGTCAATCATCCTTTATCTCCTTTGAGTCAGTCGCTGTGCCATGGAGAGCACCAGCCAGAACAAAGCAAAGGCAGAGGAGAGCTGAAACTACTGCCCAGCAGGAAGTGAATGCTCTGGCACTATTTATTTTTGAGTCTGCATTTGGATTAGCTGTAAAGAGCTATGTGGATAAGCAAGCAGGCAATTACAGCTGGGACGTGCTGCTCATGAATGGAAACAGCTCCAATCTGCTCAGGTCATATTGAAATTCTAATTCAGTTAGATTTCTTTAGTTACAGTGCTCATCACAGACACTAAAAGAGATGGGATTAGAAAATAAATACAACACTTACGTTGCCTTTGGTCTGTCTTCTGTGCTCCCCTTTCCCTCCTACCCTCCCCAGTTTTAGCTGTTGTCTGACTTTATTTTCTGTGGTAAAATACAGCAGTCTGCAGTTAGTCTTCTTGTTAATTTTTATGAGCATCTGGCAGAGGGCAGCTGGCTGGACCTGTACTCTGCTGAAGGGTGGACAGTCAGCACCAGTACAAAGCCACTGTTGCAGCTTCTCATGTCCCATCTTACTAAAGACCACCACCCAGAGACATCTGTTCATACTGCAAAGGTACAGGTGTGACACAGAGACTCAGAGCAGAGCAAAGACATGATTTACAAAAGCTCTTCCCTGGTGTCATCCCTGGTTCAGACAAGTACTCCAGCCTGCAATGCTCACCCAGTAAGCAGGTTGGCTCTCTGCTTTGTGAAAGCTACTTTACTGTTGCAGGCAACCACTTTTGCACTGTGTTTGTGCAGGCAAGTTCCTAAAAGATCTGATCCAAAACAGTGAGCAGGGAAGAGAGGATTGGGTGTGCTGGATCAGCCCTGCCAATGTGACCTGGAAATTCAATCAAATGACTTAACTCTGTGCTGCTGGCTTAGTTTCTCTGTCTGTCAGTGAAAAATGTTATATTACATCTGCTGACATATTCAAGGAATAGATGAGATCTAAATGTCAGAAACTGTCTGATTGGAGGAACAGGAGGAGCTTGAGTGTGTAGCTCCAGCTGACAGGCAGTTGTGTTCCTCCCCAACTGGTCTCAGACCTGCTGGAGGACCTCTGAAAGTAGAGGAATGTCTACAGGTAGGTTGTGAATAGTTCTGGAACATCAGCTTAGAAACCTGGTTAAGACAGACCCTGGATAGAAATCACTTGTCTCCCTTGAAACTAAGGAAAGGGCTTGATGGAGAAAGACAGTTGTAATACCCAATATTACTGACACTGAGTCATGGAGCTGTGAAATAAGCAACTCTCTGGTAAAAACAAACACCCAGCTTGGTTCTCATGAGCATCTTTCCTCTTTGTCTTATTACAAAAGGGTAAATTTTGCATCATAAGCACTCTGCAGTGGCTTGTCATCCTTTCAGAACACAAACTTCACCATCTGTAGCCCTCTTAGTTGAATATGATCAATTGCTGTGTCAGATTCCCAAAACCAAAATTTTGTGCTCAAGTGCTGTAGAAAAGTTCCAGACATATTTTTTTTCCTGCATGCATTTCACATAATTTTCACAGAATTTAAAATTTTTATGTCCTTATTTTTTAAAATGTAATTCTGTAGGTGCAGCTGCCTATTGGCTCCTGAGTCTAAGTCATTTGCAACACAGCTACAACTCTGTGGACCTTTGAACTCACACATGTGCCCCTGGAGATCCCTGTTTGCTTTGCCTGATTGCTTTTTTCTGATTAGTGGCAAGGAACTGTTGTTTTAACAATGAACTCAGTATTAAGACAGTAATTCAGTGGAAGGGAGTTCTCTCCATTGAGTAATTCTACTGTTGACAGCAAAATAGAACAACTCTTGGGAATAATGTGGCAGTAATATTTCTAGTGACCTTTAAGCATGGATAACGCTTGCCAGCTGGGGACCTCTGCTCATGTATGACCAGGTATCTTCTGTAATAGTCTGTGGAGTGATGTTAAGGATGTCTAAGCCACATATTAGGGACAGAAGCCAACTGGCTGATTGGAAGAACAGTACAAATACCTAATTCCTGCAGGGCAGGTACATGTCCCAGAGAACCATTTCCAGTGCAAGAAGAAGGAAACCTTTCTAGTGGAGTCATTTGTGATTAGGACACAGATCAAATCCAGCCTGATGAGCAAGGCAGGGAGAAAGTGGGAAACTAAGTGGGTCACATTAAGGCAGAGTGTTAGAAAGATAAGGACCACAACCTGAAAGAGAGTAGTGGTGTGCCCACACAAGAGAGGGCAGGAGCAGCAGCAGATTGCAGCAAGATAGCAATGAACTGCACAAAGCAGTGGTGTGAGCTGGATGGGAAATCTGGTGAGGCGAGGAGTCGATTGACTGCTGAGATGAGGATGATGCACTGGGCTTAGCACAGTGCTGCACCAAGTCAAAACACCAGGTGTAAACTCTAAAGCACCTGCTCTGCAGATGAGTTCAGTGTGTGATATGCTGGATGATACAGATGCAGATTCAGCCTCTTTGGAAAACAATAGCTCGGGTCTTCATGAATCTCCTTACAGATATGTTCTTGTAGTATATTTTAGCAGAAAACCAATTTTTCTTGAAAGTCAGGAAAAAAGATAGTGAGAAAGAACAAAAGCAAAGTCTCTTTAAAACAGGAGTGTGCATGTGCCCTCAATGCAGCTTTGAACAAAAAAGGGAACAAAATCTCTGAGGGCAGTGGAGCACGGTGAACAATGAAGGGGCCATGTCCATGAAACAAAACCCCAATGTATTTCTGGTCTCATAACTGGTCTAGAAATGAAAGCAATGGTAGAAGCAGGCACAGATGCTTCCATTCCTCATATGACAATAATGTGTATTAATTACTGCAAAGCATCCAACTCTGAACAATGTCACTGCAGTGCTATTACTGTTGAAAAGTATTGAGCTTCCAAGGAGGTGAATGTCTTTTTCTCTCCCTAATCATGATTACTTGGCTTAGTACTTGGGCCAAGCTTCTATTTAACCAAGATAAATGGATATTTCCAAAACAAGCAAGTTAACACTATGCATCACATTATTACCCTCCTCACAGATTTCTTGCCTTGTGTGCTATTTTACTCAGCTGCTAAACACAAGTAACAATAAGAAGGAGGAACTGTGCAGGATTCTATATGTGTTAAAGGTATAAATAAATCTGGATTTGAGCATTATTTTGTCATATTCTGTGACAGCATTTTCCCTTGATCAGTGTAACATAACAACATCATTTTGTCCTATAATTTCTCTTCCTTGAAACATGAGCATCCACTCCACATTTTTGCAGACACCACCAGCCTATCTGACTAATATTTTATTGCTTCCTGCTTGGAATTCTTATTTATCATTTAAGTTGATGTGCCAGCACTGTAGGTTAACATTCAGAAGAGCAGATGGGGAATTAGAGACAAAACTTCTGTCAGTGATGACGGGACTTCCATGCCTCATTTCCCCCAGGGCATAGTGAGTGTTTTCCTTTTCAACAGTGCTGGGCAAAACTGCCTTAAGGAATGGGTGGCAGCAAAGCTGTGAGCTGGCAACACACTGAAATTGTCAGGCTGCAGGAATAGATTTTGGGTTGCTGGGCTATTCGTGGGAAGTTATTTTGTAATAGCTCTGGGAAGATACCCATCTCAGTACTGGAGTTCCAGTGCAAGCTACACAGTGAGAATTGCCACTCTGGGAGAGCCAGTGAGAGGTCTGGCACCGAACAGCTTCTCCCCTACAAGCGGGTACACCTGACTGCATCTGGCTGTGCTGACCAGGGCAGGCTGCAGATCCAGGAGAGGTCCTAATTCAGGTCTCTAAACTCTCTAAATCCCACTATTTCAGCACCATCCTGATCCCCACCACTGCTGGGGAGAACCTCAAGGTTGTGCATGGGCAGCTCAGGGAGGGTGGGTTTCTTCCCACCTGCCTCCCACAGCTTTACACAGGGGCAGTGTCCAGGACAGGCCACGTGTCCCATGTGTGGATGTGTGAGGTCCACGCATGTACCTTCCTTCAGGGAAAAAGCCCCCACTTTCCTCCAGCAGCTCTGTGCACCACCCCCTTTCTGAGGCTCAGGGGAAGCTCGTTTGTGTGTTGGGGACCAACACTTAGAGTAAGAAGGACCTCCCAAAGCGCAAAGTGGTTCATGTGCTGCAGGCTCAAAAACACCTCACCACCAAGGAGTCAGAGCCAGAGGAACATCCCACCTCTGTTTTGGGGACACTTTCAAGCTGGAGAGCCCTGTGGCACCTCCCTGGGATCAATCACCTCTCCACACTGCTGGCTTTGTCATGGGCCATGCTGCTGATGCTGGCCAGCGGCCACCCAGCAGTTGCTGAATGACAGGAACGATCAGGATCAAGGCAGAAATCACTGTCCTAACACACCAAATGCCACAGAGGAGAATAAAAACATATTCTGGCTGCTAAAATGTGCACTGAAGACACATAGGAGACCTGCCCAGAGAGCAAGAGCTTGCCCCTATCCTTGAGTGCCACACAGATGGGATCTGTTCAAATAATTCCCACAGATACAGCCTGCACCATCTCACCTTCCCTGGTCTCTGTCTCTAAGGTGTCCATCATTTGGCCAGCCTCCACCCACCTTCTTCCAAACAACAAAAGGCTTTTACTCAGCGTTTGATACTGCCACTAATGAAACAAGGAAATAGATGCTGAAAATCAGACCATAGGTGTTATGTCTGTATTCTCTGCTCTTTAGGACAGTTTAACAATTACATGTTAATTTTCACCCAAATTGATGTTTCTGTGGACGTTCTTCCTGCCTCCATCTCTCTTAAGAGCCTCTGAGCCTCAGTGATCATGTGAATTACATTTGAATCAAAATGCAGAAAAACTGTGTTGTCACATTGACCTTGAAATCCCAAAGTCCATTTCCATTATAAAGGTGCTTTACAGCAGAGCTTGTGATTGAGGAGGCTGCTAAGGTAACCAAAAATGGTTTTCATATGGAGATATTCCCTTGCTCCTAAAAGCTGGTGTTGGAATTCTTCAAACTGTTTGGATCATTTAAGCAGACATACCTGTAGGGAAACATGTGAAGGTAACAGCTAATGCCCTGCTCATGACTTGTAAAGTGTGTGGCTCTCTCTCTAATACAGTGTACTAGGTAAATAAAAGCTGGTAGTCTTACTCCTAATATGTTCAGAGGGCTTTTATCTCCTCTTGATTTCATAGTAATAATTCAAAATTATCAGGAACTGCACTTTTATTGTATAGGGTGAAAATTTTAACTTTCACCCACACATGCTCTTCTTCCTTACACTGGAGCTGCTTTCTCAAAATTCTTCTTTTAAAGCTGCTGTGCAAGCTTAATGAAGTCTGTCATTCCAGTGCTCTCTGATATGTACTCAGAAGAGACTGGGTACTTGATTCTCTTCTTATTTACACCTGCGAGGTCAGCAGCTGAATGCAGAAGCAAGCAAAGGGCCAGGGCAATGCCACAGAGCCTGTCAGCACCACAGCAAAGGTATTTCTTCAGTTTTCAGTGGTCCCTCGGGGAATGCTAACAGCTGCACTGATGTTGGATGTAATTGAAGAAATATATTCTTTAAACTGGCAGGCGGTTCAGTATTTAAACATAATGCTTGTTGAAAGAATGCTTGAAAGATGATTTTTGACCTTCATTCAAGGCAAAAAAAAGAGATTTTTTTTTCAGTATCTGTACAGATTTAAAAAAATGATGTGAAACATTTTGTCCAATAGTAGCCTTTCCTATTTCTTCATAGTGTTTGTATTTATTTTTACCTTTCGCCACAATGGAAATTCAATCAAAGTCAAGGATTTTATCACCTTTCCACTCGAATCCCTGAGTCAGATGCTTTAAATGTAACACCAGCAGCACTGTGAGTAGTTAAAAAAATCAACCTTTTGCACCATAGCTCAGAAAAGTGCCTTTTTGTTTTTTCTGTAGCCTAGTGGAGTCATTTGCAATCAGAACATGTTTTCAACCAGAGTGGTCTGCTACTGGCACCTTACAGGGGATAGAAAATGTTGCTACTGGAGTGTTTCCATTACCAGAGTGCTCCCCAGTCAAACCAGTTTGCTGGTGAAGGAGTTCTGCTATCAAACACATTTGCCAACTGGGAAGCAGCAATTTGCTTCCTCTCACTCAGTGCAGAGAAAAGCAAAGTTTATTTAATCTGGAAAGTGGAAAGCAGGAGTGGAACAAGAATGACTATTGCTCTGCACCTTTCCAGCTTTCCTTATGCCCCCAGGAACCTTGCTTTTTGTCTGTCACCACTTCCAAAGCTCTCACTTCCTTCACCGCACCTGGAGCAGCAGCGCTTTCGGCAGGTAGGTCCTCCTGAGGCTCTGTTGTCCCAGGCTTGGTCTGATGTGACAGAAGATGCTCATCCAGCCCATTGCTACTGTCAGTCCCCCCAGAAGACACTAACACTGGTGGTGGGAGAGAAAGGGCTGACTAGGAGACAGCACATCCAGTTCTGTTCTGCAGATTATGATACACAAAATAAATGGAGTATGGGTATGGCAAAAATATCCATGTGTGGGTTCCTATTCCATGTACCCTGCTGTAAACACAAACCAATTGGCTGAGCTGGAAGGTCAGATTCATTCCAGCAGTGCCCTGACCCCCCTTTCTGCTCGTCTTTGAAAGGGCAATCCCCCAAGTGTTAGCTTGGCAGTACTCGGAAGAGTATCAGCAGTCACAATAAGTAACTGATACTATTTCCTAAGTGTCTATATTTTCACTTCTGTGGAAAACATTTAGCTGATCTAGGAGCACTTAATTTGGGAGATGTAAGTCAATCACAGCAAAAAGCGGCACTTGGAGGACCACCCGTGGATTTCAGCAGCTCAGATCCCCCGCAGTTAAACTAAATGTCATCACACTGTACACAGCTGCTGATTCCAGGTTTGCTAATTTGTAAAACAATGTGAAGAAGATGCTGCAGTTTTGAGCAGGGCAGCTGAATTATAGGTACTTAAGCAGCACTGTAGGGATATGAATTCAGTTTATTGCACAAACCTGCCTCTATAATTAATAGAAATTGTATCATTCCCTTGCTCTGTTTTCATTAATTCAGACTGATAGCTTTGGAAGACCAGAATGGATTAGGAAACACATTTTGGAAGAACAAGAGAGAACTAGAGAACTTCCTTGGCTTTTCAGCATCACTCCAGATCTCTTTCAATGTGTAAGGAGCAAAATTACTAGCAATGCCCTGTGTGTGACAAACCAGCTGTCACCGTAATTGTAGCCTTGTTTTACTTTTCCCTGCTCCTGGGAGGAAAGATCCAAACTTCCCTGGCTACCTGTCTGAATTGAACATTATGAAATGTACTTTAAACCCTCAAGAAACAGCCACACAGTGCAAAGCCTTCTTAAACCCCAACTGCTCTCTAAGACCAGCACCAGCACGTCCCAATAGAAACAGGCTGCAGTGTTTACCTATCAAGCTAGAGATGATCTGAACAACTGGCTCCTTTAGCGGAGTTTTATAGGCTTCTTTCCCCTCTCTTAGGAGGTGTAAATATATCAAGGTTTAACATTATGCTTTATTTATCTCAGTGGTGCAGTGTTTCACCATTCCCACAGAAGCACTGGTGATACTTTATTGTAGTAGAGAGGCAGGCACTGCACGAACCAGAGCTGCTGCAGGAGCTAGCTTAGCCATAGCCAGTGACATTTGAAACAGAGCACAGGCCTCAGTTTCAGTGCTATTTCATTATTTTGGATGCTCTGGGGACTGAAAGCAAAGTTTGTCCAGAGAAGAGCATGAAAATCAGCTGCTCAAGGGGCAGTGGCCTTCCCCTCTTGTGGTGGAAAGCTTTGCCCCCAGCCCTTTCCCTCTCAGGGTCAGAGGCACAGGAATAGGTATGTCTGAGATGACTTATTTTCCTCATGATTCATTGAAAATTAATCCTAATAGCTTTCTAACATAAAGTTTGTAGTGACCATTGAACTGCTCTGACTAAGGAGGGCCCTGTATTGATGTGACTCCGTGGCCAAATTTAATGCAATTAAACGATTGGATTTCGTTACCTATATTGACATGGTGTCAGTGACAATTTCCATTCTCTCTATTATTTCTATAAATAAAGTCATCTGCCATAATTAGAAAATATGAACGTGCTAAGACCTCCATTAATTCTCTTCCATATTAATCTAAGAGCTGGGCAGATGTTTAGTAATACCTTGTTACACTGCATTCATCAGCTGTTACCAAGAATAGAAAGATTGAGACCTGACCTCATGCTGAAGGTTAAACAAGAGCAGATCTGGCCAAATCTTGGCTTCAGATTGATATTTTGACAATGTCTTGGTTTTTTTATCAAAATGTTTTTAGATTTTGAGCCCCTCTCTCTCTTTCTTTCCCTAAGATTCCTTTGGACCGTGTATGAAACTCAGTAGTGTTCCCCATCCTCCAGGATTGTCTGGTCTGATTTCAGTGGAGCTGAATTATATCAGCCTGTGGCCTGCCCTCTGCTTCTTCCACCTGGAAAGTATTTAAGGAGCTGGGAGCTGGATGAAACCCAGGTCCAGCACATTCAGTGCTGAGCACCTGCTGACGGGTGCTTGGGGATGGGTGTGAGGAATAGCAGATATGGATGAACCTGCACCAAGCTGCAAGGAGGACTGTGAGCAGCCTGTGGGACCTTTCAGACCCTCCTGGTATCCTGTGCTTGGCAGGTTTCAGAGCTGGTCTTTGCCCCAGGTCATTTCCCGCTGTCACTTTCGCTGGGTCTTTTGTCAAGAAGCTCCACCATTTAATTATGTTCCATGTCAAAGAGAGCTTAATCTTCCCTGTTTCTTTTAAATACTGTGCGTGGTAACCTGAGGTCACTCCTTATCTTCCTCTCCTCTCCCATTTGCCTGGTGTTTGCTGCCTCTCCCCACTCTGTTCCTTCTCACCATCACCTGGATCTGTTCTCTTGGCTGTTACTGCCCAGGGTCAGTGTCCATCAGGGCACCTCTGCTGACCTCGCAGTCTGTACCAGCAGAGTGACTGCCCTGTCACCTCTGCAGAGATGGCAGCTCTTGGCTCTGTCCGTGTGCATGTGGCTGTACCAAGGAGCTCTGCTCTGCAGCCTGCTGCCAAACTCCTGCTTGCTCACGTTCCTGGTGTGCTCAGGCTGCCCACAGCGAGAGCAGGCACTTGGTGGCTGGGGTGAGCCAGCCTGGGATGAGCCAACCTGGGATGAGCCTACCTGGGACGAGGCAGTGCTGATTCACATCTGATGTTCTCAGCAACAGTGCACAAGACATATGTCTGTTCTACTGACTGCAATGGAGCCTATTTCTTGATTTTAGGAAAAGTTTAACTCTTTCTGGTGAAACCTGATGAACTTCTCCCGAAGGACTCATCTTTCCCAGGCTAAATGAAAATTTTTAGCTGGTAATAATTGTAAATTTTGCAAGCTCTCCACACTAAAGTGGATGGGATGAAATTATACATGTCTTGTGACCATTTTTCCACAGAAAACCACACTGTTGCCATTCCTCATTTAAAGCCAAGCAAAGCAGGGCTGTTCACAGCTGGGATTTACTTTATATGGTAAGATGTAATGCACTGTACTGGGTGAGGCAGCACTTGGTCTGAACCTGCCTGTATATTTCTGCCTGGGCCACACCTGAAATGAAACTAGAGCAAGTTGTGAGTTATTCGGGGCTGGGGATGGCCTTTCTGTACTGCTGTACCCAGCACAGTCCAGTTGGAGCTCTTGGAATTCAGCAGGCCTTGAAGAAGAATTGAAATAATTTCAGATTTCAGGATAGGCATGACCCAATCCCTACCATAAAGTCATCAGCAGGAATCCTGAACTGATGAACTGGCTGATATGTACTTTAAAGACTGGTGGTGGTGACTGGCCCAGACCCATCCCATCCCATCCCATCCCGTTCCTTGGCAGCTTCAGAGACAATCAATGCAGATGAAAATGGCTCAGCAATACAGAAACAGGTTTCATGTCAAAATATTTCTTGAACTCAGAAAAGAACACTGGTACAAAATTAGATCTTGTTTTGTACAAAGTTATTTTAAATTCATATATATTAAATATAATTTTAAAAATCCAATGTTACTTCCATCACTTCCTAGCCCTTTCCCATCTCCTTTGCTCTGGATGCTGCTTGTCTCTTCTTTTCTACCACCTTGAAATTACCACTTTTTGCACTCTTTTTCCCCTTCTTGGAATTGCCTTTGAAGAAATGCATATAAAGAGCTATTCTTTGGGTCAGAATTTCAATTAGTTTTCAGTCTTACATTTCTATTTCCTGGGCCTGTACTTATTTATTATTATTTGCATTGAATTTTTGCCTGAGTGTTTGCATTGATTTTGATAACTCTGTGGGGTGCTTATCTGTACAAATAGATCAATAGCTTTTGGGCTGTACTTTCTGAAGCAATAAACTGAGAGACTTGCTTTGAACTTGAAAGCTTCTGTACTGCATTTATTAATACAGCAAGCTATAACAGATGTATGATCCACAAAATTACTTCAATCCCATGCTAAAGGAAGTAGATTTTCTACCTTTTCTTCCTGGTCATTTTTATTTAAACTGTTGCCAATCTTACACCTCCTTTTTTTCATTACAGACACCCTGAGTTCATCAGGGGAAAGGATACCACTGATGTCATGGTGACATTCTTTCCAGAGTTGACAGGTTTGGGTTAATTGCTGGTCCCAGTAGGCCAGAGTGTGTGGATCATCCAAGGGACTAATCTAAAGGGAGGATCTAATAGGAATCAATCTCCTACCTCAAATGAGAAATGTTCCCTTCTAGTAAAATGCAGCAAAACAAAACCTGCTCTAATCTGATCTGAATTAAAATCAGGCACAAACTAAGGCTTTAATTTCTGTTTCTAGTTTGTTCAAGTAGCTCTTTGCACTGTCTTCCTCCAAGCCAATTTTGGGCTAAGTGAAAAAACACAGTTCCACAAAGTCTCTGAGTGAAGGCACCAGGAAGGCAGCAAGATAATAGCATAGAAAGATAAGGCGGATTAAGATTACTTCTGGGCTTTTTTAAGAAGTAAGAGGTGAAAAAGTTAATGGAACACTCAACTGGGAGACATTGCTGAGACCTGCAAAAAGTGATAAACCAAGATAGCTGGGTGAAATATCAGTGAGTGGCCAGAGTTTTCCATGTACATTGCAGCCTGCTGAATTCTGCATGGATTATGGCATGGAAAGGTGCCTGCCAGAAAAGGACAGGTCGGGGGACAGAAAAGGGGATACAGGTCAACAGCCAGCCAAACATGAGTCAGAGGTGGGCAAGAAGGCCAAGGACATCTCACCTTGTACAGTGTGGCCAGCAGGACCAGGGCAGAGATTGTCCCCCTGTACTCAGCACTGGTGAGGCCACACCTCGAGTGCTGTGTCCAGTTTTGTGTCCTTCACTACAACAAAAACATTGAGGGGCTGGAGCAGGTCTAGAGAGGGGCAATGGCACTGGGGAAGGGGCTGGAGCACAAGTCCTGTGAGGAGCAGCTGAGGGAGCTGCAGGAGTTTAGCCTGGAGAAAAGGAGGCTGGAGGGTGTGTGTAGGGGACATTTATTGCTTTCTACAGCCTCCTTAAAGGATGTTTAAGCCAGGTGGAGGTTGGTCTCTTCTCCCAAGAGAAGAGCAAGAGGACAAGAGTAAACGGCCTCAAGTTGTGCCAGGGGAGGTTTAGAATGGCTATTAGAAAAAATTCCTTCTTCAAAAGTGTTGACAAGCCCTGGAACAAGTTGCCCGTGGAAGTGATTGAGTCATCAGCCTTGGAAGGGTTTCAAAGAGGTGTAGAGGGGTCATGTAGGGACATAGTTTAGTGGTGGACTCAGCAGTGTTGGGTTAGTGGCTGGACTTGATAATCTTAAAGGTCTTTTCCAGTCTAAAGGATGTTATTATTCCATACTGAGAATTTGCTTATATTGTTGTGGAAATTGGATGTTACTTTAATCGCCATGGCAAGTTTGAGTGGATTACCCTGTAGAGACAATAACAGCCACTGAGAATCCAAATCCAGTGGACACCTGATCCAGCTGGTGTTGAAGCTGATGAAGTATTTTTATTGTACTTAATGGGCATTGGCCTCAGCCTCAGAAGAGTGCACTTGAGATTGAACTTCTCTGCCTTTGCAGCGATTTTATTAAATTTGCAGAGTTGGTATTAGATTTGCTCAGTGGTATGAGAACATTACTATTCTGTTAAATTACTTTTTCAGTTAATAATATATTCTTTTCTACAAAGGTTTTACTTTCTTAAGTCCTTTTCCCCTCTTTGCCTTCATCTGGCTGGGGAATTCATTCTCCGTTTCTGCCTTGAGCTACTACACGCTGTTATCTGGCAGGGTTAAACAGCTCTCATCCACTTCTCAAAGGAGAGCTCTGTATGCTAAACTGTATTTTTGTTCCTTGGGCAGGCTGTCCCTTTCTTACTGCTGGAACCAAAGCAAGAAGAACCTCATGAACTATGAGGAAACCTAAATCAAACCAGTCTCCTGACCCCAAGTTCTTCCAGGTCAAGGCTCAGCACTAACTTCTGGGAAAGCCCTCCTCATTCCTGAGCTTTTTCTGTCCAACAAAGAGATACACTTTGTGAGCCCGTTCCCAATGAAACAGATCTCTGGGATCCAAACTGTATTATATCATTTGTACTATTTACACCTGTAATACCAGCAGCATGCTAAGGGCTTTGAAGAGATCTCGGAAGACAAAGTCCCTGCCTAAAGAGCTTAATATTCATATTTTATTCAAAATATAAAAATATACATACTCTGAGTCTGTAAGATACTGGATTAAAAAGGCTTTTCTCCTTAAATTAGCTCACAGAAATCTAACCCCCTGAAGAGAGCGAATGAGGCAGCTGTGGAGGGAAGGGAGCCAGCAGCACTGAGTACAAAGTGTCTCTCAGCTGCCTCATCTGGAGATGCACTTTCAGCCTCAGCTTGGGGTCCTTACAGACACTTTTATCCCTGTGAGCCCAGCTGGGATCAGAGGACCAGGTCCACCGTGGCCCCCCTGCATGGTGTTCTTTGCACAGAAGCGAGTCCCAGCCCCACCCCATCCGGAGTGGGCGAACCAGGGGCAGTGTGATGGAATTGGAGCTTTTGGATCTGCCTGTTCAAGTGGCAGCCCTCCTTAGTGGAACAAGATCAAATTGCTCATCCTTTTACTTGGGAGTCAAGGGTGTGCAATGCATAGCTTCTCAGTTCTGACTGCTGTGCACAAATCACACTATTCCCACTATTTTGACACAGTACAATTATTTGCTGTTTCTATGCACAACACAACACACTGTCAACATTCAAATGTATTAAATTATTTAAGACCGAAGGAAACCCAAAAAATAGCGTACGAAGAAATCTTTTGGAAAAGGTTGTACTCCTGCATCAGGTGCCCTTGAAGTTTGGTGGGACTGGGAGACTTTTGCCATAATGGACAACTGTGTCAGTGAAATGGAGCACAGTGCTCAGGAAGGGAGCAGTGACTAATATACTTTTGAGGAGAGGGAGGCAGTTACATGTTAACAGTTGAGAAGCAAAGTGACAAGGGTTCAGAGGCCATAAGTTCCAGCTTGTTGCAGAATTTTATCGTGTTTCCACATGAATGATATTTGGTTAGATATTGTAAGCACAGTACTGGAAAATTAGGATTAGAAAATGACTAAATTAAAACGAAAATTGGGTAAAGAGATGTGGAAGTAAATGTAAGTGCTTCACTCAGAAGGGACTTTGCCCTCCAAGGAATATTTTTCTAAATAGCCTGTGAATTCTTATTTGATTTAAAATTTTTCCCATTACAGACTCTAGAGATCTTGCAGAGAAATCTGATGGGGTTGTAGAAGAACTGTAAAAGAACAACAACAGAAGAGATGTAGGTTGAAAGTGATGCAATGACTTCTCTTTTGTGAAGTGCTTTCACAGATTCCTGGGAAAATTTCTGGGATTCATTCCTGGCCACAACACAATGACAAAAATACTTCACACAAACCTCACCAACCCACTCCTGGTTCTTAAGAAAATATCTGTTACAAGGCTAAAATCCACATCAGTCTTTCAGGATTAATTATTTCTGAAACCCGAGCGAGATGCAGAGGAAACTGCACACAGACACAGGACATAAATAACTCTGGGTATTATTTGCAAACAAGGGAAATCACCCAGAGGTGGCAGGCAAAGGAGATGGTCTGTGCTGGACCCTAGGGTACAGCAACATGCCTGAGCACCTGTGCCAGGGCACCTTGCCAAATGCACCAAACGGAATCCACTTCCGATCAATGGCACTTTGAATAACACAGGAATTGGGACGCTCCACAAACCAGCCTCGTGCTGACACCAAAACGAACCAGACAACTCAAATACACAAAATGGAAAAAGCAATAGGCATTAGTGAAAGAAAAGAGTGGGTGGTGCATAGCCCCAGTGACTGTCTCAGTATATTGCTTTTCCCATGAGGATCTGGAAGATCTGATACTTCTCGTACTGATTACCGAGGAACATTGCAAGAGTATTAGAGACGGGGGAGAGAGATGCAGAGCAGTCTGATAACTTACCATGACAGTAGCTACCGAGTCAAAATTACATCCAAGGCTTCCCTCTTCAGTCTGTGAGGTTTGATGATGCTGATTTTATCAGCAAGGTCGTTTTAGCACCCATGCTTAATCCAGAATCTATTCTGATATTTGTTTAGGAGATTTGAGTAATCTCTTTAAGAGAATTAACAAGTGCTGGAGTCCTAAAGAACAATCTTCTCTCAGCTCTTACTGGAGCAGAAGGATTTGAGGTCAAAGTTAGGTGAAGGGTTTTTTAAGGCAATCTGGAAACAAATGGAATTATCTTTAGAGCAAGTCACGTTTTGGAGAAGCACAAAGTTTGCAAATGAATTTAGGTTGGTTTTGAGTTCAATTTTCTGTCTGTCCTGGAGGTAACCCATGGCCTGCTGCATGATGCAGGTATTGACAGGAGGGCAGAGGATCTTGCTCTGAGATTTCCTCTCCGAGCCATGTGCAACTGCAGTCAGTGGCCAAACAACATGTGACAATTTACTGCCTTATTCCAATGTCACCATGTGCTGCCTGCTAGCTTTTCATGACACAGTGAAGCCCTGGAACTCTGTGTTTGGAGGTAACATCAAATTAAGGGAGTGGATGGGAAAATTCAGTGAAACAAAGTCACTGATGCTCAAATGCCAAGCTGTTAAATCTTCAGTAAGTCTTGGTTCAGAAATCAGTCATTGTTTTTATAAATAATTAGAAATATAATCAGTGGATACAAAGTCACTGTTTGCTTGAGGGCTTTGGGTTAAATTTTGGGAGGGCCTTTGAGGAATTGTCATTGAATCTTCACACCCAAAGCTACTCTCTCTTCTGGTGGTTGCATGGGTGTAGCATAAACAATTTCCACATGTTCTCATCTGAGACTATGTGGCTGATATCACATAAGATTAGCTCTTCTCTTGCAGATAGGCTCAAGAAAATAATTAAAATACCACAAAGGCAATGCTTCCACAAGAGTCCCATCATGTCAGGCAGAACAGTCACCTAGCAGCTTGTGGCACTTCTGTGCTATTAACCCTTGCACCCTTTTCCTTCCCAGAAGGCTGATGGATTTTTATCTAGATCTAGAAACAAAGAAGAACACCCTGGCCTGTGGGGCTGAATGCTGTGGATGCTCATCTCAAGCTCCCTGCTGTTTCACAGCTGGCAGCAAGAGATAAATTTATCGTTTGTCTGATGGAATCAGGTCTCACTTAGAGGTGCCGCCTCGAGAGTAGAGGTGGGTTTGGGTATTAACTCATCTCAACTTCCGAGCTTTGGAATGTCTGAAAACTCAGAATATAATTTGGAATCCTAAGGCCAAACACCCCAAACTTAAGAGGGGGTACTACAGCTCACCTAGCAAAGGCTTACTTGCTATCCAAGCCATAACAAGGTTATGTTTGTGTGGCTGATAAATTGCAACAGCAATTATTTTACTGTAAAAACAAGAAAACTTCCCATTAAACTAATGAGAAGCAGTATTAAAACTCATTCTTCTACTTTTGAGAGACTTTTACATAGAGGTCTGGAGATGTTTTGATGTTTGGGGAAACAGCAGCATATATGAACAAATGGAAGCACCAAACACAGCATGTAGGCAACGTCCTTGGCAAAGCCTATAAAGTCAGGGGTAAAATGAGATATGGGAAGTGTTTGCCAAAGTACATTTTCACAAAAGACACTAGGGGACATGGTAAATATTTTAGGGACATTTAATCATGGACTTGGCAGTACTGAATTAATGGTTGGACTCGATATTAGGGGTCATTTTCAACCTAAATGATTCTGTGAAATATTAAAAGATTGTGTTGATAAATTCAACACATCTCTGGAGGAGGGGATGCTGTAGGGGTATGGAGGATCCTTGACCTTAAGACACCCTCTGCATTTGTTGAGATCCACAAATTAATAACATCCCAGCATCCTCCCTGTCTAGTGGCTGTTGCAAAACAGTGAGGTGAGCAGAGGTGGGAGAAGAGCACTGCAAGACTGTCCAGCCCGGAGGCTCAGAGGGTGCTAAAATCTCAACTGTAATGCAGGTCCTGGCATGTCTCCTTTAAAATGAATGATGAGGACTTGCTGCAAGGCAGCCTGCCTGGAGGAGGCAGCCAGACAAATATCAAAGGGCCTGAGCAGGTCCCAAATCAGTGGGTTATCAAGTCAAATGCTCATTTGAGGGTCTTGGGTTAAATTTTGGTCCCCATATCCACTGCTTAAAGGCACTTGAAGTGAGCTGTCTGAGCTGTCCTGCTGGTGTGGGTGCTCTGGCACGAGCAGCAGTGCTTCTGCAGATGGTCTGACCGTGCTGAACACAAGCCCTGCAGGATTAAATGCTTATCTTGGCACTTGTAAACTTCCGTAGTAAGAAGGCTTTAAAAGAAAGCAGCCATATGCCTGAGGAAAGGCATCATGCAGCGATCAGCCTGCATTGTTTACCTAAGCAAAGAGGCCAGGAGTCAAGCAAGGCAGGACCAGGCAGCCTAAACCCCTAACCTCTGACTGCCTTCAGGCTCCACAGCAGGAACTCAGCCCCCACCATTCCTTCATGGTGATTTACATTCACAAAATAAAACCTGCCTGGTTTCCTTGAGAGGGTCCTCTAAACACCCCAACAGGAGGCTGGAGCCAGAGGTCCTGGCACTGAGAATGCCGGGTCCCTGGATGAGGGCTCTGGCAGGCACCAAACCTGCAGCTCCCTCTTCCTGGGTGGCTGCCAGTGGTACCTTGGACTTTTGTTTTTCTAACACTTGCAGAACTGTCTGACAGCAAAATGAAGAAATAGGCAGTCCAGGTCCTAAAGTCCATGTAAGAGAACAAGCCCTTGACAAGGGGAACAGGAGAGGAAAGAGGAATGTGGCATTTCCAGCTTTCTCAGTGCTGTGTGGTAGCAGACATGAAAAATGACTTCCATTGCTTAAGCCCTTAACCCTTAGTTTCTTCTGTTAACGTCAGATGAAAAATCTAGAAGTTTGCAAGCGTAGATGAAATCTGCATTACATGAAGGCGAGCAGAGTTAAACAAGTCACTGAATGCTCATTTCTTCAGTTCAGCACAGCTTGATGAACTATTTGATTCATCAGAAACTCTACCAAGTCCCTGGGATCCATTCCTGATATATTCCAGGGCAATACTGAACAGGTATTGCCCAAACTAGGGGACCCATGAGGTTGCTGAAGAAAAACTGAGATGAGAAATACCAACTGCTACTGTCTGGCTCCAAGGTTTGATCAGAACTTCAAGAAGGAGCAGAATTGGGTCTGATTCAAACTTCTGGTAACCACTTCAACCCATGAGCAATCAGAACAGCTTCAGGCCGTGCTGAAGACCTATGAGGCTCTGAAAGCTCAACTAAGTATTTGGATGATTATCCAGGTGGAGACTTAAGTAGAAAGATACAATATCTGCTAGCATTAACAAAAGCCTTGTAATGGACCTCTGTAATATCCACACTTCATGATAGCCTAAAAACACCTGGTTCTATGTCAAACTCGTCATTATTTGTAGAAACAAAATCAAGATGTGAAAAACCTGAAACAAACATACAAAACCAGGAGGTATTTCTTTGGTGGCTTGTCAGAGACAGGGTACACAAGGGTGTAAAGGGACTACAAAATTTACAGGTGAGAGTGTATGTAACTGTCATATGGGAGTCACATTCTTGCACCAGCACCTTCCTGTATGTCAGCACACCCAACTGGTTTGGTAAACATTGATAAGCACAACTTTCTTCTTTAGCAATCACTGTGACAGCAAATTGAAACCTAATGTCCACCACTAGTGCCTCACACACAGCAGTCTGTTACTGGTAATAGTATCAGAAATGACTTGGTGCTGAGTAACTCAGGGTTTGGCTGTATCATGTGAGGGGAACTAGAGAGCAGTGTTATTCAAAGTGTTGTAACATCAAGACATTACTGGCAGGACGTTCCCTAACAACAGGACCTGTAAAAATGTGTGGTAAAGACAGTGGCTTTATTTTTCCTGTGTGTATTTGAAAGGTTAGATACAATGGGTAATATAGAGCATGTGACTACTAATGAAAGTATTAATATAGAGTTGCTAGAGGTTTTTTTATTATGAGCTACTATTAATAATCTTTATTTTCACATGTGAGTGGAAGCACACAATAAAGGCATTCCTAGGGAAGTTTGTGGATTTACTCCCCAGCCATGACTCACCCCTTACTCAGAGAAGCAAAGCCCAAGTGACCCAGCTGTGGTGAGCACAGAGCCCCCACCAAGAAAGTTCCCTTAGCAACAGGAAAACATCCAAAACATCTTCTACCTCCTGCTTGCTGTTCCTTGAAGTTGTTATGAGTAAATGGATGCTAAACCTCACACCTGAATTTCAGAGCTAGAATCAGTGTATTACAAAGAAAATCCTTTTGCTTGCAAGTTAACTTTGGCTACCACCCTCCCAAATTCAGGCTTAATAAGAAAAATAACATGAAACTATTTTATCTAGTCCCTCCAAACACTGCCTGGGTTTATAAACAAATAGCAGAAACAGCTCTGGCATCCTCAGCTGACACTGATTATCATTAGGGATCTGTTGAAGTTAATGAAACCATGGCAATTCAGAGCAATCAGCCCAGTGTGAGCTGGGTGCTTGTGAGTTCCAGGTGCCTATGATCAAGGGTGATGAAGATCAGGGAAATAGTTCACCCAGGAGAGAGGGAGTCTTGGGGTTTTGTTTTGGGGTATTTCTTGGTGAGATATGCTCAAGAAATTTTGAGAGCTGGCTTTTTTTGTTTGTTTGTTTTTTTGGTTTTTTTTTTTTTGAGACGTGCTGGACATGGGGAAGAATGCTTGCAAGCAAGTGGAAAACTGTTCTTTGTGATCCAAGGTACTGTGTCCAGTAGTCTGATGTATTTCCTATTTATACGTACATTGTTTCCTAAATATTTTTAGTCCCTGCATTGCAGCCTTCTGGGGTGAAATGTGTATATTGTATTGCACAAAGATGCCACTTTTTGTGCTCATTGTAATCTACATTAAAATTCAATGAGGCTGAATGTATGCACTTCCCTCCCTGTTGCTGGCATGCAGTCATGGACAAGGAGTGCAGAAATGAGTGTATTGATTTATGCCTGTCACTGTCTGACAGGAGCAGGTGGGGGTCTGGGAGTTTCAGTTTAGCTGATGGACTGTACTAAACCTGGCCTGGCTCTGCTGCTATTACATGTGAGTTACCTTTGATGCAGCTAAGTCACTTTTAAAGTATTGTGGAAGGTGAAGCAGAACCAGCTTTGTAGGCAATAATAACAGAATGAGATTATTTAGGCTAAAATGAATCAATATTTGGAAAATTCCACTGTTAATAATTAGATCTTGCCTGAGGGAAGCTGATTGATGCTGCCTGTACCAGATGGTTTGTAGAATGAGACTGAGCCTGAGTGCTCCTGTGGATGCCCCTGATGGGGAAGTAGCTTGGGGGGAAAATGTGAGGGTGCAGCCAGGAGAAGATACATGTGGGCACTGAGTCACCTCACTGAGAAAAGCACAGTCAGGGCTTTCAGTTAAAGCTGCAGGAAGAAAAAGGAGTTTTGGGAAAGATATAAAATTACACAGATTTGAGCTCTGGCAGGGCTTGTCTGTGGTAGCCCTCAGCAGTGGCCCTGTCCCCAGCTGGTGCCAAGCATGAGGGTGCCTGACCTGCTTTTCCAGGGCTGTGGGCTCCTGCTGGCACCAGAAGCACGAGGCCCTGGCTGAGTTTTGCTGACACTTGTCCTATAAAATTGACAGCAATAATGAGTGATAACCCATATCTGTAATACCTTCTTCCTCAGGACACCTAACAACATGCCACCGATAATGCTTTTTAAGGGCTGGATTTTGGCCAGGTCCTTGGAGAAGCAATAGCTTGGCCATGGTCCCACAACAGGGAGCTCCAGTCTGTAATGCTTCTGATCAGGGATGAGGCATTTGCTTTCCCTTTTCCCTGCTGGCTGCCTTCCCTAAACAAACAACCCTTCCTTACAGCATATGCAGGACTGTCTAGAAGGTCTTTAATGGTTCTAATTGCCTGACCTGAGTACCTGGTTGGTCTTGGCCTGATGCTCAAGCTCTGAAGGCACTGCCTCTAGCTGAAAAAGTGCATGCACTCCAATGGGTGATTTCGGATGGGAGCAGCTGTCTGTAGTGTCAGACAGCAGATCTAATGATATACCACTGAGCTGTTCTGGGCTAGGCTATAGCAATAACTCATTAAATCTAATTGTTAGGTAGCCAATTTTGGGAGTGTTGGAGTGATCACAAACAACTGAGGCATAAAGTAGTCTTCTTTCCATCCTTGGTCCATAGCACAGCTCAGGACTTTTCTGGTTATTTGTGGACAGAATTTATTGATGATTATTGTATTCCCTGGCATGAACTGAAATTTCAGCCTCCAAGTTCATGATCGTTAGCCATGGTGAGAACAAGTGAGCCACTTGTCCCACATGATGAGTTTGCCTGTGGAAGCTGCAGATGCTTTGACTGACTTATGAGCGTGGCTCAGTGCTTGTGTCAGGTGCAAACAAAAATCCAAAAATGGCCAGTCTGGAATGGGTGTTTTCGTGTGTGACACGATGGTTCTTCCTGCAGATACCGGGCTGGGAGCAGTGCTGTGGCTTACTGGTGCCCTGATGAAATGTACTGCTTCTGCATTGAGTGTGGTTGTGAAGACAAAAAGGAGATGGATTAAACTCATCTGATGCTTTCCAGTGAATTCTGGTAGAGCCTTTCTGCTCAAGCTTTGTCTTGCTTTCCCTGACCACTCTGACATCAGTAATTCACTGGTCCTTTTGATTCACCAGCATAAAATGAAACGCTGTGATTTGTGCTGCAGGAGCAAGGATGGGAGCTCTCAAGCACCTTCTGTGTATGCAAAGGAGGCTGATGCATCTGGAGCTGTGACTGCTCTAAAGACCACTTCAGATCCTTCAGTGTGGGCCTGAGTGGAGTTTGAAGAAGCTGTGTGCTTATGCAATTAAAACCAAGCTGTGCTGCTTCTTGAGCACTTAGAGCACTCGATAGGGGTACACAGAGCTCAGACACTGCTGTGTGGGCATCTCTTTAATCCCCAAAGGGAGGGAAATCGGCCCCAGTGCTGCAGGAAGGAGGCTGTGGGTTTCTGTCTCCGGCTGTGTAACCACAAGCTCAGATTCTGAGCAGTGACTGCATTTTTCAGCAGCACCTGTGCTCTTGTTTTGCTGATGGCATTGCTTATTTTTATGGATCAGGAGTCTGCAATCAATTTCAAAAATACAAACAGTACAGTGTGAGCCCATGAAAGGAGGATGTATACTTTCAAGAAAGAGCTGAAGAAAAAACACTTTAAAAGCAGTATTAATTTTATAATTGCTGTAGAGGATAGACACACCAAGGCACTGTTTTGTCACTGGGTGAAACAGAAAAATGAAGAATCAAAATTTCTATGTCCCGTTTCAGCTTTTTCAACAACTTCTATTTGGAGGCAAACAAGTGCCTCCCTTTCCTTCTGCCTCCTGTAGGAAAGGCAGAGCTGTCTTGTGGCTTTAAGGCTGTAGGATGATGGAAAGCCTTGGTGAATGCTCCTATGGAGATATAAAATGATTAATCTACAGGCATCTGAGAACATTTATGACTTAGCTTTTGGTCTTGTATCTGTTATATCACTTATGGGGCTGTTAATAATCTCGTAATGCACATTAGGCCATATCTTAATGATTAAAAAATGATTAAAAAGGGTCTGTTTTATCTGTAACTAGTGAGAAATGCAATTATTTTAAGTAGTTCAATGCCTGTACCAGTCAGAAGTGGTATTAAATGGTTTTAATAGTTTGGCTGGAGGGTTTTTTCAAGGTGCTGGAAGCACACTATCCCTCATATAAGAATGTCATGATGGCTCTGGAGCTGGTGTGGGGGCAGTACAGAGGGCAGGAGGCCATGGGATGGAGAGCAGAGGGATGGGAAGAGACAGTGAGAATAAGGCGATTTGCAGTGTCAGATGTAGTGCTTAGCTTGAGGACAGCTGGGGAGGTAGAATAAGGCCTGGGTAGGAAATCTAATAAAGATGACAGAGCAGGGGGACACAGAAGGATGGACATGTGCTGAGTGGGAAGTGAGAGGGCTGCAGATAGGTGAGGGAGGGAAAGCTCTTTTCCTTCTACACTCGGACCTTGTGCTGACAGAAAATCTCAGGAACAACCTTTGCTTCCTAATGCTGACCTGCTGGTCCTTGGAGGGGAGCCTGCAGTGCTGAGACCTGTCAGGTGATCTGGCACTGCTGGAGTTCTTCCCAACAGGCTCCCCTGCCTCTGAAATGTCCAGTGCTCCTCAGAACCTCACAGCTTCACTCAGGGATAATTAACTGTGTCGTTAGCAGGGATCAGACTTCAGTTTTTAGAGAATAAACCCTACTGTAAGCATGTGAGTGGGACATGGATGGGCTTAAAACATTCTTGAGGTTTTAACTTGGTGCTTCCCTCATATGGGATACATTTCATCTCCCCACCAGCCTTTACACATCAAAAACAGAGTTAAGAATTAAAGCAGAATAAAAAATGGACAGTTTGTCATGTCTTTGGTGTGGAGGGCTACTGTTCAGCTCAAACCCAGAACAGAAGCTAATTGCTGAGAAACAAAGTGGGATTTTTGAAAGCTCAAATTAAAGGCAATTTTAAATCCATTGATATCAGGAGGAAAATAACTGCTGCTGGACATGTACCAGTTAGCAAGACCAGCTCACCAAGAGAGGGGTACAACTGACCTGTTTTAGAAATGGGCAGGGCTCTGCTGAGCAAATTGCAATTAAACTGACTGACATTATATAGAAATTTGGCCTCTTATCCCTCCTGCACACCCCAACAGTGCAGCTGGGAGATGATGGTTGGGCAGTAAGGGGCAGGTATGTGCCTGTGCTGTGCTAAGTGAAGCCAACTTGATCTGGATGCAGCCCAGCAAGGAATATCTATGTGCCTGAAGCACAAGAGTTACCAGCATCTGTGGGGCTGCATCAGAAGTGCAGATCTTCAGTTCTGTACTGGGGAAGTTTTACATAAATGACATTTAAGTGATTTTCTGCCTAATTTCTGGTGAAACATTTAATGAAATTACACTGCCTCATACTTTTTGTTAACAACCAAATATTCCACCCAACAGTGTTTGCCTGGGAACACAGATGTGAGTCCCTGGCCACATGGAAGCCAGAGTCAGCTTTGCCACTGAGTTCAACCAGCACTAAAGCTATTCCTGTAAAAGTGCATTTCTACAGTTGCACTGCGATATCTCTGCTCTAGACCTCTAGTTAAACACATGTTAAAGTCTGGGATCAATCTGCCTGGCAGTAAGTTAATGGCCCATGGTGTAGCTAGTGCTGTGATGCCTCTCTTCCATTAAGAGAGAGGCAGTGTTGCTGTAAGTGTCTCATATGTCCGGAATAATGGTGCTTGTGGCTTGCACCTGCGTAGGGGAGGATGCTTGTTGCATTTAAACTAGATATGAGCCAAAAGCATTGCTCAGCCCAAGAGGCACTGCAGAGCTGCAGTGTTCCAAAGGGACAATCCTGTGGGAGTGGGGACTTCGGGAATGTCCCCCCCATGCATCATTTCAGGAAGCTCATGCAGACCCCTTGATTGATAGGGTTTTGCTGCCTCTACCTGCCCTTCACCTGCAGTGCTGCAAGCAGCTGTACTTCTGCATTTGCAGCCTCTGGACAAGCATGCAAAAAAACAGGAGACTCCCTTGCTATCCCTGCCCTCTGTTGGCACAACATCCTGCACCTGGCTATGGGTGCACTGACCTACCAAATGATCCTGAAGGATAAAGGGGAGAGGAGTTGGGCCATTCTGGACACATGCAATGCTCCAGTCTGCTGGGCTGCCTCTGGCATTCTGGATAGTAGCCTGAAAGGCACTGGACTTGGAAGGTTCAGTGCTTGGTGTTGGTATTGCCCAGCAGCCTGCACCTGGCATGCAAAGCAGCACAGAGAAGGGGTGACTTCTCCAGTTCGTTTAAAAAAGTAGAGAGAGAAATAAGAAACAATTACCAGCTTTGAAGGTGAGAAAGGTGCTGAAGCCTTCTGCTTTCCTTGCCCATGGCTGTGCTCCTTGTCTCCCTTGGGCCCCATGTTGCAAATCCTATGCTCCCATCTGAAGAGCGCTGGCTGCAGGCTCCCTCCAGAGCCCTTGATGCAATGTGGGTCATTCAGAGAAGGTTGTCAGGAATGATCCTGCACCTCCCTGCTGTTCCAGCACGGAGCTTTGCCTTCCAGGGCAAGGGATGTGCTAGGCTGGTCCTGAGTCCTGCTCCTGAACCTGGCTGACTCAACCCACTGCAGCCTTGGGGCTCCTGGGGTAGTGGCTGAGGTCAGGCAGTGCTGGGACACCATGCTGGGCACACAGGGAAAATACCTTGTGGCATCTATCTACCCACATTTTTTGGGTGGCAAAGACCCAGTGCCTGAGGCTACTGCTGGGTATCCCTGTGAGGCAAAACCCACCTGCCCTGCCAAGGGGCTGCTGGAGAGTAAAAAGGTTTTTAGTGGTGCAATGAAGGCCTCCTAGGAAAAGGCAGGATTTCCTCCAGTGGAACTGAGTGGATTATGACAGAGAGCTAATCTGTATGGCTGTTTCATAGGTTTCCCCAGTGCCTGGACTCTGTGCTCAGCAACAGACACTCTGTGTGCTGAGAATAACTGATAAACACCACGTAGGAATGTGTGGAGGTCTGGAGCAAGCTCTGCCAGTCTCTTTGTATTTTAGTGTTATCTAACAAAATCTCTCCTCATTCCCACACCAGGTTAGTAGGAGGAACCAAATGTGCTGTCAAGAACCACTGCTTGGTGGAAACCACCCTTCACCTGGCAGTTTACATTCCTCATAAATCCCCACCTCTTTCCCTGACCTTACTCCAGGTGTTTACACAGGCAAATGGTGCTGGTGGCAAACCTAACTCCAAAGCCACTTTAGGTTTAGACAACTCTCAATCTCCTACTCATTTACTGCAGTCAAAATTCACAAGGGAAGGCAGAGTGCAGCTGCTCGTCCAGCCCAGGGATCACACCACAAGGGGCTTTGCTACTGCTGGTCCCCGTGCTCAGACCAATGGTGCTGTGCAGCAAAAATCACAAGCAAGCAATGTCCAGAGTATGTTATTACAAAGTGCAAGTGAAGATTTAAGTTCCCATCTGGACACCTGTTCTATTCAGCTTCAAGTTTTTATCCAAAGAATTTAAATGCTCACTGCCTCAGTTTTTCTGTTTGTAAATCCCTAACCTGCCTGTTTGCTACTCTGAGATTAAAACCACTGTGTGGATTAAAATCACTGTGTTTAATGCAGTTCCTGTTCCAGCGGCTTCTGCTGCTTGTACACATTTGGAAAAATGAACTCTGAATGCATTCTGAGGAATATGGATATTCCCAACCAGCCCAGGGCTGGGGTAATGGCACTGCTGTGGTATACTGCCATGCCTGGAAGCTGGGAAGAGTGTGGAAGTTTGTGCTCTGCCTATGGGAAGTTTGTGTGCAGTTACTGCTTCCTTAGTCCTTCTCTGTTTTACATGCAAACATGTAAATGAGTTCAACTCCACCCTAAAACCAGTACAGATCATAAATATGAAGTCAATAAGACCTGAAGCCCCAATAAGTACATTAAAGCTGGCAGCCTGTTTTAATTTGTTACTCCTACTTCTTTAGCTTGCCTGACACAGCTGGGGAGCGCTGCCAGTGAATGCTGTATGAGCTCCTGTGTGTGAAGTTGGAGGGGAATGGACAGTGAGTTCCCCCCTGGCTGTGAGCCACAGCCTGGAATTTCCTGGCAGTTTTTCTTTGTGGTTCTGAGAGCAGCTTGCTGTCAGGGAGTGTTTCTTGTGTCCCTTCCCTACCCCATATGTTGTTTTCAGTCTCTATTGCAGCATTCCGGAGTATTTTGCTTTCCAAATGAGGTCCATAGGGTACACTAATAAGTTGAAACATCACAATATGCATCACTTAGACATTACTGTAAGCCTCTAGCTCCAGCCCACAAATGCTACCAACAGCGAATTCATTCCTCAGATGAACAAGTGTAATTTAAACTCAAAGCAGCAGTTGAAACTGTTCGACTAATAAAACGTCCTTCACTCGACTCCTCAGTTAAAGCCTGGCTTGTGCCAGCCTCTTGTCAGATGTAATCGCCCCAGGAAATCCTTTTCCAGTGTACACTTAGCAGTAGAACCTGAATTTGCTCTAATACATGCTTTACTCTCCATTTCCCAGTACTTCCCTAAGTTCTCCCGCTGTTCCCATCCCAAATGCCTCAGCCCATCCAGCAGCTTCCCCCCATAAGGATCAGGTTTACCTGAGCAGCAGCGGAGTAGCAGTGCCTAAAATGGAGATTTCAATGGGATGTGACAGGGAGATTTTCCCTCTCATCTACATACTTCTGTAGTTGCCACCTTTGGGAAAACAGCCTATCTACCAGCAGAAGGCTTCCAAATATCTTGTCTCTCAATGTGTCCAAGTATTTCTTGCTGCTTTCACAGCTCCCAGGAAGTTTTAATTACTTTTGGTTTTTAAATAGAGGCAAAGCACCAGAATTCAGCAACTACACAGAAACAAGCTGTCAGAAGGAAGTGGGTGTGAAGACCCTCTGAATAAAGTCAACCCAAAAAAAGCTGAGCTTTCTCTCTCCAAACTTTATTTCACGAAGCTCCTTGTTCTCCCCACATTTATAAAAACTCTTCTTGAAATCCGCTCTGCCTGTGCATCCTTGGCTGCCGTGACTCCTCTGGGGCATGATGGACATTTCCATCAGGGCAGGATGCTCGGTGTGGAGTAGGTGCCTTCTCTGTCATTTGGCAAAGTTCATCCCTCTCACCTGCTCCTTGGAAGAAAGCTGCAGGAGTCAGGCAGAAAAACGAGATCAGGGTTGGGGCAGTCCCAATACTGAGCAGAGCCCGTGGCCAGCACACAAACAGGCAGCACCTGGCTGGCCGTGCACCCTCCGCCTCCCGAAATGTCAGGGCTGTGCGGGAGCAGGCGCGCTGCTCTTTCTCCAGCGCTCACTCATCCCTGCGTACCCTTGCCCGTGCTGGTGTGAAGTCAGGGGCTTCCCAGCCTTTCCCTCAGTCACCTCCATCAGACCACTTTGTCCTTGGGTGGTATTTGCTTTTCTGAGTCAAGAATGTGCTGGAGAGATGCTCCCGTTCGTCTCTGGCTGCTCACTGATTTCCCATGCTGTGCTCTTGTTGTTCGCTTCTATGGCAAAAAGAAAAGCAGCTTTTGCTGGTGAGGTCCACAGTTGGTTGTGATAGGATCTTTTTTTCCCCTGTTTAAAATGTAAGGTCTTGCAAATTAAGAAGCTACAGCCTGTCTAGGTCTTATACCAGTCAGTCTCTGATTCATCAGAGAATCTCCTTGGTAACTAGCAGCTCCTCTCTGATGATTTGCTACTAAAAAGCTCTCCCAATTTAAAGATAAAACACAGTGAAAGCAGAAAGGGGAGCTACACTATATAGATACCTTATACAGAAACATATGCCTTGTGTGCATGCAGCTATACTGGATATTTTCTGATGTGTGTGGGAAGCAGCTTCTCTGTGAGACAGCATGGTATTACCCTATGGATGGCAAATGTGCCCCAATTGCCTCATCTGTGCTAGAAATCCTTTTTGCTGCTCCAGGGTCAGTAACCCCATCTGCAGGGTAAATAATACCCCAGGAGAAGATGAGGTTGGCATTTAATGAGGGGCTCAGCAGTTCATGCTTTAATAAGCCAGCTTTCTGGCCTTGCGTGGGACTGATCACCAAGTACAAAGATTCAGAGACAGGGTGACTTTCTGCAGGAGGTGTTCCTGGTGGGTTTGATGCTGCCTGGTTGCCCTCTGGCTCTGGTAATGAGCCCCTGCTGCCTGACCCCCTCTTCACAAACAGCAAAGTGCTGCCTGTGCTCTAGTGCCTGCTCAAGCTGCAGGAAAGGTGCTCACTGAAGACTTTTTTTTCCTAGGAACGAGTATTGCTGGAAAAGTTGATCCAAGGTGCAGCTAAGAACGCTCTGTGTTTGAAGTAGTGAGTGTTTGTGCTCAGCAAGTCAGTGCAAGTGAAGGATGCTGGAGGCCAGGGAGCTCTGTGGTGAGAGTTGCCTGGGGCTCCCGAGGGATGAGAGAATGGTTTGGGACTGGAGGTGAGTGTTCATGTTGTGCACCAGACAGAAAGCTCCAACTCCCTGTGCCTGCTGTGCTTGTCCCAGTGGGACTGTCCTGCTCTGTGTGGGGCTTTCTGTGATGCCGAGCCCACCAGCATAGTGGAGGGGACATAAAATACTAAATGAGTGCAACTGAGCTGCTTCCAATGCTTTTTACCAGATAAATCAGGAATTAAAACCACTCCTAGATTCCTCTTTCCAAACCCTTCCAGCAGCCCTTGCCAGAAGTGAGCAGAGGGAGGGTGAAGAGCAAGGGAGGTTCACAAGGCAGACATGGGGCAACCCACAGCCCTCTCTATATTTCCTCACTTGCCTTATGTCCCATGGCACTAATTCCTCTGAATCATCACAACAAACAGCAACAAAGCACCAGATCCATGAGATGTTTTTCCATCCCTGCAAGAGGGTTTTGAGCTCACTGTGAAAGCTTGCCCAGCCCTGGGAAGCACCAGCAGCTGGAGGAAGGCTCTTCCAGGCAGCTCTGGCAGTAAGGAGATCATACTCCATGGATGTCAGCAATTTGGGACAAAATCTGTCTTCCCATAAGGTGGTGTGGCATCTCTAATATCTGGGGAGGCCTGATCCAGCCCTGTTTGATTCAGACCTGTGGTTTCAAGGTCTTTAATTTTAGCAGGAAAAAGCTTGAGTGCAAATGTGTTGCCCATACCAGCAAAGCTAAAAGTGCTCAGACCTTCATTTATCAAGGAGTATGGGTGACAATGGTTCTGAAAAGTGAGGGCTGATATATTCAATCCCGTTGTTGATGCAGTTGAGCATGTCGGGTACGCGACCTCATCGTGGTTAAGGGATGAGTTTCTAGATAATCCAAGTTGTGATAAGCAAGGCCTGACTTCCACCCAGTCAGGAAGGAAAGGGGAGATTGAAGCTTGTTCTTCCCTTTCCTGCTCTCCTGCTGCCGCTGTGGGTGCTGAGGCTTGGTGTGGGCAGGTGAGACCCCACTGTGTGGAGTCAGGTGCTGCTGTTTCAGGCTTGAAGGGAAATTACATGGGGAAGCCTCTCCTCCACCTCTTTCCTGCCTTTGTGTTCTTCCTGAAACTTGAAAGCCTTTGCTGCTATCAGATCTCTGAGCCTGTGCCTCTTGATGGAAGGGAAGCAGATGGAGCCCCTGATGGGAGGGATGTCTGCAGGCATGTCCTGGCTGGCTTAATCTCCAGGATCCCTTCATGGAGGGAAGGATGGAGAGAGGTCAGGTCCAGCAGCACTGTCACCCAGTGCCATTCTGTCACCAGAAGCCACCAGGCTGGGAAAAACAGGATCATTTTGTTTTGCCTAGGGGTAGCAGGAGTTCATCTCCCCCAGGGGAGCATCAGAGCAGAGCCTGGGTGCCATGTGCCTCCACACAACTCTTCTGGAGCAGGAAATGCTCCCTCGAAGCCTGTCCTGACCTATGGGGGCAGCAAGCAGACCTGAAGATGGATTGTTTACCTTTGCTGAAACTCTGGAGTGGCCAGATCTCAATTTTTATGTTATACATTTTAATAGCAGTGTTGTGACTTGGACCATGTCATGGGGAGAAGTGGAAAAGCATCAAAAACCTGCTTGTTCCTCAATCTCCACCTGGTGTCTTCATCCTTCAATTGGTTCCCCTGCAGATGCCTGCAGATAGCATCTCCTCAGCTGGGCTATTGCCCAGCCTGTGTGGGTTTGGTTACAAATTCATATTTATAGATATAAAAACAGAGCTTATGTACAGTGTTTTGCTCTTCCTATCTCCTTTGCAACGTGTCTCTATTTTGGGAAGTGGAACAAAGGTGTCTGCAGCTATTTATAGCAGGGGAAGGTGCACAATGCCTTCAGCCTGGGTGGGCACAGGGCTGCCTGGCTGAGGGTGATGTGGGGTCCCTGCCATCAGAGATGGTGGGTTTTTTCTGCTTTTTTGTGTCTGTTCCCTTTTATTTCAATTGCTGGTCTAATGCTGAATAAGATATGAACTTAAAGGACCGTTGATGGCAGTTAAAAAAAAAAGAAAATGTGCAAAGCCTTGGCAAGTATTTTTTATGAATTGAATCTCTTGAGATGAAAGCTTCATTACTGTGAAACAATGAACTTGCTACACTTTTAGTAGTACAAATGGGTTTCATTTGTATTAGGAAGATACAAGCTTATTATTTTTAGTTTGTTCCTGTAGTACCAGGAATGTTTAATGTGATAATCAATGTAATTGAGGAACTGAAAGCACAGAAGATCGCAGCACTCTCAGGGGTGATAATGACTACAACTGCAGCATGGCCAAAAGGTCTGGGGCACGGGTACAGGTGTGGTTAAAACACACTCCTATCCCAAATGTGGATGATTGCTTGTCGTGCTGGGCTCTGTGGGAGCACAGTGCAGCCCTTGCCCCGTCCCCAGTTATGATGGGATGCACCCAGTCCTGAGCACCCAGCAAGAGGCTCAGAGCTGCGGGGTGCACCTGGGATGGCTCTTCTGGAAGGACACAGGGAGAGGAGTTTTTGCTTTTGCCCCAAAACCCAAGGATTTGGGAGAGAACGTGTCCCCTCCTGGGATCTAGGGGAGAAGGATATCTAGGAGAAAGCTTGACTGCAGAATTTGGCACCTTTTTTTGAGGTCTTTACTGAGTATTTGCAAAGCAGGATAGAGTCTCAATTTGGCTTTTTTTATTTTTCTCCCCAGAAATAGCGAAAGGCACACATTTGACACTAAAAACCGACCATTAAATTCCCAGCTCCTCTTCCTAAGTACAGGGCTGCTAAAGATTTTCAATTAAATGCTTCAGAGCCCTTAACACAGAGAAAACACAGCATTTCCTCTCCAGGCCACTGCTCGTAAACTGTGATGCTATTTTGTGAAACTTTCACCCCAGAAACTCAGCAGCAGGCACCCACCACACAATTTCAGCCCAAATTCCACGAGAAGCATAAGCAGCAAACTCATGGGAGGACCTACCAGCAACAGGTTGGTCACCTATAGCCCAGCACCATGGAGATCCTACTGCAGCTTTGGGGAGCTGCTGGTTGCCACGTACCAAATCCAACATCTCCTGAACCTCCAGACAATTTCCCTCCTCATTTCATTCCCTCCCTGATGCAGCTGGGGTGGGGGTTGTGATTTACTGTGTATGTTAGTCCACAGAAGAGGTGGAGGGGAGGAAGGCAGCTCCTTGTGTCTGCCCTGGCACCTGCCCCTGGGGCAAGGAGGCTGTATGGGGCAGCTGCTGTGGGCTGCTGGACATCAGCCTGCATGGTGATGGGTGAGGAGAAAGGCACAGAACCCAGGGCAGACTGAATACATTTTAGATGCAGCCTCTGAAGCTTCTAAATTCAGAGCAAGTCTGAATGAAACAACAGCTTGCAAAGGCGCAACCAGGTTTGTTTTCAGCCTTCTCCATTTTTGAGGAGGGAAATTTTCTGTGTTAGAAAAGTTGCCTTGTCCTACTGGTCTCTAATAAATCACGGCTGTAGACACCAAAAGGCATTAGGTGCCCTCTGGAAATGCTGCTGGAGCTCTTTTCCCATGTCAGGACAGGCTCCCAGCATTGGAGCTGGTGCCCAGCATTTCCCCACGGTGCAGGGCCTCCTCCCTCTGCCAGTCTTGAACAGATAGCTGCAGAGAAACCAGGTTTGTCCATTAAATGATCTCACTTTAGCACTTGCTATGAGTTAGATTGAAGCCTACTGCAATCAGAGTGTACTTTGAGAGAAATGACTGAAGGCAGAGCCAAAAGTGCAGCCGTGGTGATGCATGAGCTGTGGTGTTCATGCTCATAATGCAATTACTTACATTACAAAGCAATTATCAGAGTTTAAAATTCCAATAGCATTTAGAAAGGCATATATGCCTGAGGGTTTCCATTTGCAGAGATGTTTCTTTTATTGTACCTGCTTGCCTAGGAACTTCACCATTTTAAACACATCAAAGTGTTTTAGAAATCTATTTGTGATCTTTGTTGAAAAACAAAGGCAACCCTGCCAGGTCCACACAGAATACTTGCTCCATTGCAAGCTGCTCCTGAGGCCCAGTTTAGGTTTTGTGAGGTTTAATGAGGTAAAACCTCCTGCACAGTGCTTCCTGCTCCCTTTTGTAAATTTTGGCAGCACATCCTTCAGCTGGGGCAGTGTGCTTCAGTGCTCTCTCTATCACTGCAGTGCCATCAGCTTTTCCCTATCTGTCCAACTCCTCCAGGAGCAGCAGTCACTCTTGCAGTAAATTTTTGCCTGGAATAGCACATCATTCTTGTGGCCTGCTCCCGGTGCTCTGCAGACAGGCTGAGGGGGTGGGAAGGGCAAACCTTCTCCATCAGATGCTGAAGATGAAGTTTCTTGCTGATAATTTGAGGTGGTGCTGTGTTGGCTAACAGGGCTCTGGGCAGCTACAGTCCAGCCCAGAAGGGCCAGATTTGAACTGGGACCTACTGGAGGAGGAAATTTAGACAACATTGCTTAACAAGGGACTCTGCAGAGAGGAAGGAGTTCAAACCTGACAACTGTACACCTCCCAATGGGGCTACAGTTCCCTCAAAGAGCATCAACAGACTAATTGTTCATCACCGTTTATCACATGCAAAATGCACGTGAAATTGCATAACTTCCATAGTAACCATGATCATCACCTTCCCATGTGGGGACTGGAGTGTCAGGATGTTGTATACTTGAGAGTACCACACGTACCTGTGTCCTTGCATAAAGCACACACTCTTCTGGCAGCCAGCCTTTTGTTTATGGGCTTCCACTGCTTGGCTTGTGAGAATTTGCAAAGCCTTGATTACTCATCAATACCCTTGCACTAGACACATGCTTCTGTAATGTCTTTAAGGTTATGTGGAATTCTATTTGAAATCCCTTTCATAAAAAAATAACACAAACCACTTGCTGCTAAATCTGGCTGTCAGCAAGCAAATGCCAGGAACCAAAATGACTATTATTATTACTGTTATTTGCACCATTCCAAAATCCATTAATTTGCTTGTTGCAATGTTAGGTAATGAACACTTCTGCAACAAGGTCACACCTCCATTTTATATCAAATAACTGTCTTTACTCATGTTTGATATATGAAGCATATTTCTTGCTTAGGGCATAATGTTTTATTAACATTATTTTCCTTTGTTCTTTCTTACAGATTGTCTATTATGACTCTAAAGATTGCCTGCATGACATCGTTTTTAAATTCAATGCATAATTACATAAAATAGAAATTCATTTGATGCTACATTAATAAATCTCTCATAATTTTCTTTGAACGGGGGGACACGCTGCTATTATTTACCAGAAAACATGGATTTAGTTAAGCTTCATGGAATTTTGCAGTCACTGACACACGTATTGGATATGGGCAGAGCAATGACAGAAGTAATGTGAAGGCAAACAGTTCAGTTCAAGCCAAAAAGACTGATGGAAATAGTAAAAATAGTAGAGATGTGAAAGGAAGAAGTACTGAAATAAATATCTGGGATGGGAACTTGCAGGGAAGGTTCACTGCAGCTGCTGAAAGGTTCACTGTGCCTGGCTGAATGTCAGCCTGGGTTAATTTGCAAGGTGACAGATGTCTTGGGAACGGGCAAATGCTGAAGAACAGAGCTGGTGTCCCTGAGCCAGATCTGCTCGTGGAGCTGAGCCACTCGGGTGTCCTTGGAGCATCAGTGACTTACTGCAGCTGTGGCTTTGGCTCTTGTCTTTAAGGATGATTGTGCAACCCTACACCTTGGCAAAAAAAAGTGTCACCCCCCTCCTGGCAGCTGAAAACCAAAGTTTTGACTGACTGACCCTATCCTGCTTGATCTGCTTCACCCACTTCAGCTGATCTTGTCTCACCTCTGACTCTTTGAGCCCAATTTCCCCCAGATTGTCTGTAACCACCCCTTGCTGGGCTTCTCGGTGCTGTCAGCCACCATGCCCAGGTGTCTCTGGTTCCCCCGGCTCCTCCTTCACCGGGGCTGCTCCTAAATACCTCCCAGGCTACCTTGAGTTGTAATTTCACTGTCGTCTTTCTGTGGCTGAAGGAGTCTTAAGGGTGTCCCCAACCATTGTAGTATCCACCTTGCAAGGACAGAGCAGAAAAGGTGTCCCCACACCCTAAACCTCGAATTTGCAGGAGGTAAGTACTGCTGTTACTGTTTTGTAGATAGAAAACCTACTGGATGGCAGATATTAAGTGTTTGGCTCAAGGTCACAGTGAATATCTTTGAAGTCACTTGATAAACACTTTGTTCTCAGCAAAGGGTGTGCTTTGGGCTGTGATCTTATCCTGTAACAAAAGCTGAGATATGTTCCTCCTCGTTTATTCTAGTCTGGTGGTGTATGTTGCTCACAGTTAATAATAAGTGGAAGGTCATTAATTGTGCCTTCTGATATATGTTTTTAATTTCTTTATTCATAATGAGCTCATTGCTGCAGCAGCAGGAGTGAAATATGTGATACTACTGGAATTTCTTTGCAGTTCAGCATTAATTAATGTCCACTTTTTGCACAACATTAATAATAACGTGCCTAATATTTCAGAGGAATGTGGAAAATTCTTTTCTAGCTGGTAAGAACTGAGATTTGCATTTCAGCCTTTTGTTTAAAAATGCCTCTGAAGGGCTTTGAAGTATTAAAGTGAAGTTGGATGTAGCACCCATGTCCAACCTGGCACCATGTAATTGGAATTCCAGTCTATCCACTCCCCTTGTCTCTTCACATTTGCCAGCTGGTGCAGGGAAGGACACTTCATTTCCACAGAGGGCCACGACGAACTTTTTGTTAGGAGAACAGGTCTGTCAGCCCTTGTTCCAGCAGAGTTTTGGTTAAGTGCACTGTGGCTCTTGCTACCTCTGACATCATTTGTGTCCCCTTGCGTGGGATGGGCTCCTAGGTCTGTATGGTGATGTTCCTCACCTGTCGGTTGCAATAACAACATGCTGCAGGTTTTGCTGGCTTTTGTCCCTCTTGAGAATTAGACATGCCATTTAGCAAGACTGGCCATCCAGGGACAAAAATACGCCACTAAAATGAAGTCACTGTTTGCCTATACTGTGAGATCCGTATTAATGCTATTACAAGGTTAAACCCCTTTTTTCACAGGTTAAAGATGGTGGATTTACCGGCCTGAAATGTTGATTTTTCAGCATACCTTGCTGCTGTGATATGAATGTTTGTCTCCTCACCCCTGTCCAGGGGGAAGGAGGGGCTGGGTTTTGAGAAATCCTGACTTGTGTCTTTTGGCAGAGACTGTGGAACAGTCAGACTGATGGTTCGTGGCTTACAAATGTAGCATGTCTCTCTGCATTTAGTGATGTCCTTAGTTCAGCAGCAGGACTAGGTAGATTTTAGGCCCTCAGCACCACAGTGAATGTCTCTGCTGTGAGAATTAAAGGAGTGACATGCTGCCAGAAGGCAAAGGGTGTTGTGCTTCCTGTTCCTGACCCTTTAAAGCGTGATGTGACCTTTTGAGTAGACAGAGAGATGAGAAATTCATAAATGCACACAGATTTAAACAAGAGGTGCTGCTTCCTTTTCTGAGAGCCCTGTCAGGCTGTGTGGGAGTGGGATGATGTTGCATGGCAAACTTGGGAGTTTCTGTGTGACCTTGCTGCTAAAAGCTTCATCTTGTGGCACCAGGGGATAACACTGAAACTGTGCATGGACTCTAAATTTTTGCTGTACTTAGGATGCTGAATGAGCAGCTGTGGAAACTGCTGCTTCACTCTGCATGCTTGGGATGGCATTCCCAAAAGTTCTTGCCATGGCCCAGGTTGGAAACACCCTTGTCTAAGGGCAGCCTGGGGATGGAACAGCCTTGTGGTATGGGGGGGTGTGTTAGAGGTGTGTCACCTTGTCCCCGTGGCCATCGCTGACACGTTGCTGTATGTATCATGTCTGAGCTTGAGAAGCAGCTTTGCTGCCTGGACAGATGCAGCTGGGAAATCCTGCACCCCAGCAAGAGTCACTTCTTTATTGTTTCTTTTTCAATCCTGCTTTGCTGCAGGTTGGAGCTCACCCAGTGCCTGTGCAAAGCAGCAAACACAAAGCCAAATCCTGGATAGGCTGGAGGTTGGGAATGGGGAGACACTCTGAGGTCTCCATGAACAGGGGATGTACCAGGGGCTGTGTTTGGCTGCTTTGCCCCACGAGGACAGCTGTGGCAAACTGCTCCTTTTTTGCCCTTGCACTGTCACATTGGAAAGAAAATGGGAGGCGACCATTACTGCAGTTCCCCATCCTTGCTCACCAGGGCTTGGCAGGGAGATGGCACTTGTCACAGCCAAGCCTGCCATCTCCTGACCCAACAGCTCAGAGGGGGGGTGTTGGATCCTGCTCCATCTTGCTTCACTGACTTGCCATTAGGAAAGTTTCTTGGTTTTGGTTTTGTGTCTAATTTGGAACACGTGTAGATTTTGGTCAAGAAAAATGAGCAGTGAAGAGCACTAATTACTGCACCCTCAGGGTAACGGCCTCAGTGTCCCTATGCTGCATTTGACTTTGGGATTAAGTTGGGGGCTAAATACAAATTCCAGCGGTAGCACAGGCTTTTCAGTAATTTACCATCTCACTTACAAATGTGCTTTGCAGAAAAATAACTACTTTGAACCTTTCTCTTTGCCACACACACTGACAAATATAGCCCTGAATTAGTATAATGCTGTCTTTCCAAAGCTCCCTTTCACATCTGCCTGTGCTGAATTCATGCACAGAAGTTTTGACGAAGAAATGAATTGCTAAAATTCCTAATGAATGTGGTTATCAGAGAGGTCTTTCTAATAAAGATAATATACGTCAGCAGAGCTGGCAGGTTTTTACTGGGGCACTTCTTCATTGAGTCCAGAGTAGATGCTCTGTGATAAATCTTCTTAGTGCTGTCACTCTTGGTCCTAATAGTGTGAATAGCCATTTAGCTTGCAAAACAGCAGAGCCATTCAGTGGCTCTGGGTTTTGGCAACATGCTCAAGTGTTCTCCAGCCTTTCCGGTCTTTTGCCAATCTCTTCTGTCTAATTCACCAACTCTTTTATAATGCAAGAGTTCCTCCTGCAATGTATCTTTTAACCTCAGATGTTCAGACTTTTGCCCGCTCCCACTGCAGGGCATGAGCCCCACTGCAGTCACCTGGCTGCATTACCAGAGACTGAGGTAACACTTTATTCTTAGAACACCTGTATGACTTGTTTTATATTTTTCCCTTTCAAAAGCTTTTCAGCTGGACTTCCTCTCTCGCTTTCATAGACAGTTCTTGCTCCGGACTGAACTGGAGGAAGAGATAAACCAAATTCTGTGGGGTTTTTGTGCAGAGTACAACTGGTTCATTCATTACACAGGATGCTGCTGCTTGTTGAGCCACCCCCAACCAGCTGGATATTTCTTGAGTATCGAAGTCTGTCTCATGGAGACACCCACAGCCTGAGGCTATGAGTCCACAGCTTCAATGTTTGCTTGCTATCATGATGACAAACGCCTTGTTTCCCTGGCTGGGCTTGAAGCTGTCTCTGTGTAACCCTGGGTGCACACCCTGCAAACAGGGACAACCAGGAATTTAGGAACAACCTGTGCCTGGTACCTGGGACTAGCACTTGTGCTCCTTCCTTGCCATGTACTCTGCTGGACCACTGGATCTCAGTCCCTTTTTGTCAGCTGCACTCTGGCAAGTGGTGGAAGGGTTTTTTATATTTCTTCTTTTAGAGTATCTGTTGCTGATCTTGTGGGTCAAAAAACTCAAGTGTTTGCAGCAGAGACAGTATCTTACTGAATTGTTTTGCATCAGTGGTGGTCCCAGCAAAAACAAAAAAGAAAAGAATAAATGCAAGAGAGTTTAGTGAGACCATCACCAGCTTTGCCTAATACTAACCTTGCAAGAAGTCATTGGATGATGTGAACTGGCTGTTCTTGCTAGCAGAGAAAATAAAGTTGCAGCAGTTTATGCCAGCTGAACACCTGGTCATTACATCTCATGTTGTAAAAGCTGCTGTGGAACCACAGGATAAAATGGCTATTCATCTTTGATCCCTTAGCAATGTGAGAGTCTGTAGTAATCTCTAAGATTAGGGTAATAGAGAGCTCAAATTTTAAATAGAGCCTGCTAAACCGTGTTTACACAATGCTTCAGTTCAAAGAGG
Source organism: Corvus moneduloides (assembly GCF_009650955.1). Lineage (NCBI taxonomy): Eukaryota > Metazoa > Chordata > Aves > Passeriformes > Corvidae > Corvus > Corvus moneduloides. Next base: position 21,277,717 of record NC_045485.1, read on the forward strand.
GAACCGCTGAACGTGCAGTGTGGGGTGCACAGGGATCTCCCCTCCTCCCTGCCTCTGCTGGGCTTTTAAATGTGTGTGTGTGGTGCCTTGAAAGTCTGACTTTGCACTGTGTGGGTGCTCTGAGCTGAAGGCCAGCACTGCTGGCCCCAGCACCCAGTATTTCCAGGGGAGAAAGTGTAGCTAAGGAGGTGGTACCATGTATTTACAGAATTTCCCATTCTTTGGGAGCAGACATGGAGCCAGGTTGCATTTGAGAGATGATGTAAAACCGACTTAGAGGAATATACTCTCATGCAGGACTGCAGTCAGAGGCTTTGCTGTTGCTCATTTCCAGGTGACTTTAATTACACTCCTATGCAGGGGAGGGTATAAAACATGATGGCACAAATAAACAAAACCATCCAGCTAACAGGAGGCACAGTTGCAGGTTCTTAGCTTCTAATCCAACATATGCTTCAGCCATTGTTTCTCTGATCCCTGTGTATTAATATGTGTCTTAGAAAAAGCAATTAATGAGAAGGTTTTCAGATGCCAAAGCAGAAAGTTACTGAGACCAGGAACCAGCTCATTTTTGGCTTTCTTGGGCCAAGCCTGGGATTGCTCCCTAGGCTTCAGTGGAGTGATAATGGGTTTGCCCTGGGAGAAAAACAGTTTGTCTGACCACCAAGAGAAAACATAATTCAGACTGCAAAGCAGAACAGAGTGAATTTTGTAGCTCGCTTGCCAAAATCTTGTTCTTTGAAAGTCTGCTCTGGTCTTACGTAGGAGATAGCAAATGAATGGATTTGGAAAAGGTTGGGGTGCTTCAGCAATGAATGGAAAATTTTATTCCCTCTCAGCTTGTAGTAGTAATTCTATGTATCTGTTCATAGGTTTCTCAGAAAATGATTTTCATCCTTCCAGCAATATTTGATACCCTGTGTATCCTGCAGACTGCAGAAAATGTTTACTCTGTCTCATTTGCCCTTCTCCCAACAATGCACATGCACAAAGGACAGTTTTGAAGTGTTTGTGCGTTTTGATTGACAATAAAAATCTTTTGCTATGAGTTCTGGCAAAAAGTTCATGGTCCTCAGAATACTTTACAGTTAATTCTGATTTCATTTGCATGACTAAACAGTGGTTCTGCATCACTTCATTACAAAAGATTTGCAGAGCTTTGAAAGCATTTCATTGCTGGAGAAAAATCCAGCAGTAAATCCAGCTTCCATGTATGGTTAAATTGCTTTAAGCTAAAAACAGCAATAGGAACAATTCTTTTTCAAAGAATCATAGAATATTTTGGGTTGGAAGGGACCTTAAAGATCATCTTCTTCCACCCTCTACCATGGGCAGGGACATCTTCCCCTATCCCAGGTTGCTCCAAGCCCTGTCCAACCTGGCCTTTGACCCTTCCAGGGATGGGGCAGCCACAGCTTCTCTGGGCAACCTGTGCCAGGGCCTCACCTTCCTCAGGGTCAAGAATTTCTCCCCAATATCCATTCTAAACCTATTCTCTTTCATTTAAATGCCATTCCCCCTTGTTCCGTGTCACCATTCCCTTGTCAAAAGTGCCTCTCTGGCTCTCTTTTAGGCCCCCTTAGCTACTGGAAGGTGAGATAAGCTCTCCTCAGAGCCTTCTCTTCTCCAGGCTGAACAGCTCCAACTCTCCCAGCCTGGCTCCATAGCAGAGGTTCTCCAGCCCTCTGAGCATCTCTGTGGCCTCCTCTGGACTCACTCCAACAGGTCCTTGTCCTTCTTATGTTGGGGACCCTAGAGCTGGATGCAGCACTGAAGGGGGGTCTCATGAGAGCAGAGTAGAGGGGGAGGATCATTGCCAGGTCATGTGGAGCTTCTTGTCAATGAACATTCCCAAGCCCTTCTCCTCAGGGCTGCAGGTGCCTTCTATCCCTTCAAATGCAGCCTTAGGCAAGAGGAGACAGCTTTCAAGCCCCAGAAGAATCTGGGTGTGGATGGATGAAACAATGAAAAATGTCTTAGTGTAAGAAACAATTCAAGTTATTGTCAGCACAATAATGTGAAACGCTGGCATTTCACTGCTGGAACTTCCTGCCACATCAAATGTACTGCCATGAATTATTTAGCAAATCTAATTGAATGTAATTTTGCTATTGGAGATAAGTAGCTGCTAAGCTTAGTCTGAAAAATCAATTTGTGTACGTCAGAGTACTGATATGCCTTAGAAGTAGCTTGGGATCATCCACTTTATGCTGGAGTTTTATGCCCTTCTTTTGGTGTTAGTTTGGCCTAGGATGTCCAACAGCTCACAGCTCTCTGGGATTTTACATGCAGGAGGATGTAAATCTCCCTGAATTTCCAGGGGGACACACATCTCAAACATTTCCTTGTCCTTTCTGGAGGATTTACAATATTTTGGGGCAGTATGGCAGACACACCCAGTTCACAGAGTGGTGCAGAAGGGCTGGGGTTTGCCCAAGGCACCTGGCAGGACTTGCAGTGGATATGCCATGGAACTTCTGAGCAAGTGAAAGCAAGCCAGGATGTAACACAGCTGGGAAGTGTCTCTGCAATGGGAGCTAGGAAATGCTGTAAAGGGGTTGTGTAGGCTAAGAAACCTAGATTTGGTCTATTGAGGTCAACATCATCTACTGGGGATTAGGTAGGATCAAGTAATTAATGAAAAGGATAATTCATACCAGTTTTCTAATCCCTGCAGATAGTGTAGATGACACACTTCTGCTGCTGACCCTTCTAGATATGTTTTCATTGTAAAGATGTGCAGAGAGGGAAAGAATGGGCAACAGGATGCAGAAGTCATCACTAACTCTTTCCAAGTGGAATTTTTCCAGTGGAATTTTTTTGCTTCAGTGTTGCTCAGACTTTTCATAACAATGTCCTAAGTCAGAGTGATGTTTTTGGTTGCAGAACTTTTTGGTTCAGAACTTCCAAACCTGTTTCTCTCTCTGTTTTAAAGCTTACAAAATACTGTTTCAATAATTTCAATTAAACTCTTGGACTCTGTTTTGAAATAATTTTCTAGTTTTAAAATGTCCCTTATTTTAACAAAAAACCCCTGTATTTAAAAATACTTAAAGTAGACTTGAAACGAAATGTGGATTTTATTAATTACATGGAAAACATCCTTTTCGGATCAACTGCAACTAAATTTTTCCTCTCTGACCTACTTTGTCCACCAAACTGGAAACTCCATTATCTGCCCATTTCTACAAGGGATATTGGATGCTCAGCAAATGGAAACACTGATCTCCAGACACAGGTGCTGCTTCTGCCAGTGCCCACCCTGGGCCCAGGGATGGGAGGGAGCACAGCTGGGTTGGCCACAGGAGGAGTTTGTCCCAGGGAATCCCTGCTGGGTGTTGCAGCAGAGGTGGGCTGTTTCAGTGCACAACTGCATTGCCTTTCCTGACAGAGCAGCTCTGATGCCAAGGGAGGAGAGCCGGAGTGCTCTGATGCTTGCAGTTTCAGCATGGCTCTCTAAGGTTGTTTCCCACAATGTTCTCGCTTTTACTGCTGAAACACGATCCTTCAAATTACTCAGCTGCAGCCTCTGGAGCAGTTGAGCTGCCAGGGAGAGCAGGGTGCACATTGTAGGGCTCACCTCTACCACTGTCCTGGTGCAAAGGTGTCCTCCAGCGGAGGACAAGATGGAGAGGGAACAGGGAGGGCTGTCCTGGGTTTTCCTGGAGCAGGTGCCCAAGCAGCCTGAGTCTGTCAGGAAGTAAAAGAAGAAGAACTGGAGAAGTAGGGAGAAGAAACTGTAATAGCCCCAATCCCTGTTTTCATGGCTGATTAGGATTGTCCTGAAGACCTAATGTGGGGTTGAAACTCCAGGAAATCAATCCACAGGCATTTGTGCATTGATCTGTTTGGAAACATTAACCTGAGGAATTTCTCCATCTACGCTTGTTTTCATTTGGGTGCATGTTCAAAAGCATTGATTTTCTTAAGACCTGAGCATTGAATCAGATGTTTTTCTGGATGCCTCAGCTTTTGTAAGGAGGCAACAACTGGGATTTCACCTAATTTGGCTTTGGTTTTGAGACTCACCAGCAGTAAACAGTAGGTTTGCAACTGCATTTTCCACAGCAGCCCCTGAAAGGGCAGAGGGCTCTTTTATTTGTAAGGCTGAATTGTATTTTCACCCAAATGCTGTGGGAAGTGGGGGCCTAATCCAGCTATTGCTGTGTGACAGGGTCATGTGGCATGATATAGGGCTGGATTCCTACCCAAACAAAAAACAGTGACCTCTTGACAGCTAAAGAAGACACTAAGGTGTCATCTTTTCTTAGGAAAAATAACGTGTCTAGATACATAAGATGTACATGTAAATGTATATGTGTTCATGTATTTTCTTATCAAATTGCTTTGTTGTCCCCTGGCCATACAGGAATGAGAGTGAAGCCTCAGATAAAGTTAAAGCCAGGTGGCCCAATTCCCTGCAATTCTGGTGAAAACATTTTTAGGGAGAGAAGGAGGTCCCAAAATGCACCAAAGGGCTACAGGAGAGGCTCCCCATTGCATCTGCTGGGTGATGGTGCTGCCCATCTTCCAGCTCATCTCATATGGGTGCAAGCACACCTGCCCTTTGCTGTGACTGTCTGCCAGTGCCAGGCCCCTGTAATGAAAGCAGTGGATATCTGCACCCAAAATGCTAAAACAGGCAATACTATGGTCTTGTTTCCTCTGTCTTTGCCTTCCCCACAGGCTCCATGCATGCTCGTGCCCACTGCTTGCCACTTAGCCCCAGGGGTCCCACACGGACTGCCCTGAATCACAGGGATACTGCTTCAAAGCCAGCTGTAAGTGGAGCCACAGTAAAGTTACAGAAATAAAAGTGGCTTTGTCCCCTGCAGGCTTGGAACCTCTTTACCTTGAACCTGTGCAGAGCTTGACTTGCAGGGGTCAAGTCAGAGCGAGATAAAGTACAATTCATTATAGTGGTATTTTGTATGCAGGGACTGAGCTCAGGCACCCTGTGTTACCAAAAGCTGATAACAAATAGATATGAAACACCTTTGAAATGTTAACTTATCCTAAAAAGCCTATTTCTTCAATACTTCCAAGCAGCTTAAAGCTTCATCCTAGACAATCTGTTCCCTTCTCTCTATTTTAATAAGCAAGAAGCATAGCATCTGTCTGGAAAGAGTGCAACAAATATTTTTACATTCGCACAGCTCAGGAAAGAGGTTGCAAAACTTGAAGAAATCCCAGTTTCAAAGTACAGAGATGAACAGAGGAGAAAGCTGGGAGCAGTGAGGTTTTGGGCAGGATTGTGCTTTCTCCCAGCTGTACTGTCCCATCTTTTCTCTATGGGCTGGAAGGGGCTGCTTAGTCTGTGTCCTTACAGAGGATGGTTTTTTTTTTTTTTTTTGACCTGCATGCAAGAGAAGCCAGAAGCCCAGGTTTCTGCCATAGCAGGCTGTTTAGCATAATATGCACTTTCTCTCCCCAGCTGCATTTTCCCTGGGCTCTCTCTGAAGTCAGGTTTGCTGCTGAACTCCTTGTGTGGGTACACTGTGACCCATTTCAGTTCAAATGAACTAGGTTAGCTAAAGCAGTGGAAATTGTAGGTCTTTTGCTATTTTGCCTTGCTTTGAGTGAGATCCATTGGACGTGGAAGACCAGTCCCTTGGCTGATGTAAGTCCATGTACCTCCCTTGACTTTGATGGAAGCTCATCTCTTTTTTTCCAGCTGCTGATCTCCCCTGTCATCTGGTACAACCTATCCTGTGTGGTGTTTATTTTAATAGCCCGATAAAACTATTATTCTCAAGGGGAGATAGAGGCTGCTGGCTGTGTGTTTAGACAAATCTGCACCCACACAGATTCCATAAGTGTTTGCTTCAAAGATGTAAACACCACATTACCCAATTAAAGGAGTGTCCTTAATAATTTATCAGGCAATTAAAACGTTCATTGCCCTTTATCCCAGAGAGCTCCACCAGTGATATATAACCTGAACCTAAGTTAAAATGCCATAATAAATGAACAGTGATGCAATGTATCAAACATAATGGGAACATTAAGGCAGTGAAGGGTGGTTTGTCAAGAATGGAAGGTATAACACAATTAGTGGAGCTAACTTATTTCTGGAAATACCACTGCTCCTGAGGAGTGGGGCATGGCAGGGGGATGTCTGGCAGAAAAAATGTCAGTAATATGTTCCATGGAAAACTTACCCATTACAAAGTTAGTGATAGAAAAGAGCTCCGTCCCCAGTTATTATTAATAATCCTCTTGGGAATGTAATGAGAAAGGGAAATGAGCAACTGCAAGAGAGGGATTATAGCAGGAGCAGTGTTTCAGCTTAGCTCTGGGTGCTTGTCATAGTACAGTATTGCTTCATACCTGTGTAATGGAAAATGCAGAAGTAAAGGGGGGGATAAAAAAAAGGCAAATGCTTTTGTTACTAATTCTGATCTGGATGTTTTAAAAAAATTACCCCAGAGGTTGGGAGTCCAATTCACACTGAGCTAAAATCTGTTTTAGACAGTTCGTTTCCCCTTTGAAAATCTCAGTCATTATTGTAAAAATGCCAGAGCCTCGGTGGTGCCCGATCCCCCACCTGTGCTGTTCCCTCTGCTCCTGGGAGCTGCTCCTGGGAGTATTTTGTGCTGTGAAGGTGTACCCAAAGATGTGTAGGTCATGTAAACATACAGCTGCTATGTGTTTCCCTGCAGATGAAGGAAGGATGATAGTTTCATCTTCCCTCTTTTTAATAGTATCTTAAGGTGGGAGGATGATTAAGGGCCACCACTACTGTTTTTGAAGAACTCCTCTTGAGCCCTTCAATTCTGGATATGAAAAAGGATGGGATGGAAGTGAATGACAACATAAAAATGATGGTCCTGCAGGTCCCCTTTCCAAGCTCTGAGGCTCAAGCATGTCAAGTGATTTGCTTCAATGGGGAGAACCCAAATGAGACTTATTCTGTGGTCAGAGTTTTGAGGCTTCACAAATACCCACAGCTACTCTGACTGTGGGCATGAATGTGGCACACTTTGAAAACAGGCTCCCATAATAGGGCTGCATCTCTGATCTTTCCATGGGGACACACATTCTCTGCCACCTCTGGGGAAGAACCGTCCTGTCCAAGGCACCATTCCATGCTTGCTGGTTTATTTATCAGCCTGTACAGACCTGCATGTGGAAACAGTGGTTATTAATACTGGAGTCCTAACACAGCATCCTGCATCAAGTGGAACTATGCAAGCAAAGGGCTGATGTGGAGCCCACTGCATGCAGCAAGGGCAGGAAGGACATGGGATGGGCTTTATTCCTGCTTCAGTTACTGACTTGCCACCTAATCCTGGACACTCTGTGCTGTTATTATTTCCCCTTTGCCTGTTTGGTCCCCTGTGGATGCTTTGGAGAGGGAGCAGCTGCTTGCTGCAGGATTGAGGGTGCTTAGTGCTGTCACTATATGGCAATATAACAATAGCAGGGAGGGCTATTGGATAGTGAGCTTTATATTGAGTAATTTGGAGTGGATTATATGGACTAGAACAGTGTAATGGAATGCAGGGCTCATCCTTTCCCCACCATTTGCAGTATACATTAACTCCATTTATCTATACTGCCACTCTTTCTCCTTCATGTGATGCAGAGGAGAGTCACCCCCCTGCTACAAACTCCCCAAAGATTTTTGGGGCTGGGATCTGCTCCTTACCATGCATAGGAAATTTTTACATAGTTTTGGAAAAAGCTGCTTCCAGCTGAACATGCAGCCCTGCCATCCTAGCCTGCACAGCAGCACCCACGCTGGTGCACTGTGCTACCTGCCTCCCTGGAGTAATAGCCTGGGGAGCTGGACACTTCTTGGCAATCCCCTGTCCTAGTTTAAAGAATAACCACATCCATCAGGATAAAATATTTTGATTTGTCACATCTCTTCAGACTAAACTTTTTCACTGAATAAAATTTAAGGACAAAAGAATACAATTAAGCAGAAGCACAAGCCACAAAAACAACAGCAAAATGTGCTTTTAGAGTGATGCTTAACACAAATTGCTTTTTATTAGTTTAACTCTGCCAACTTTTAGTTCTTTGTGCTAAGACAAAGCAGGCATCCCCTTCTTTTAGCCTCAGAAAGGCGCACAGAAAAGCTGATATCCTTGTTTCTGTCATCAGGTGCCTGTATGTCCTTGTATTTTCACTCTTGCCTTTTGTGCTTGGTTCCCTTCTTTTTGCAAATGAGTGTTTGGATGCTGTTCAGCCCAATGGGGAGGCTACAGCTGTTCTTTCCCTCCTCATCATTCTGGTCACTTGGCTGACACTTCTAGCACATACCCAAACTTTCCCATTCCTGGGTTCCGTGTGCTTTTCCTTGCACACTTCTGAAGGCAGAACAGCAAGACCTTTTGTATTGTTATGAGACTAAAAAAACCCAACGCAATATTTTTAGGACACTCATAACTATTTTCTCTTGACTTTAGATGCTTAAATGAAAAGTGGCTTGCATGGTTTACTGATGCTCCACCTCACTGTAGAGTTATAGGGACTGCTGAAGGTCCCTCTGTAGTTAGATGCTGCCATTACTTCCTTTCTATAAGTGCTGTTCCTTGGCATAAAACTTAGAACACCTGAAACAAAGCCAGAGATCTAATATCCCATCCTCAGAAAATCAGGAAAAAGTCAGCTCTAAATTTGCTGAGAAAACATTTGATTTGTGATGAATTTCTAGAGGAAAATAAAAATAAAAATTGCTGCCTTGCAGAAACCACAAGAATTTCAGTAGCTTACAAGAGAAGTGTTCTTTTTGATGACTGCCTGAATCCTCCTAATGTCATATAATTTATGTTAATTAAATGCTGATGGTATCTGAATAAGCATATTGATGGAAGATGTATTTGAGATACTGTTATTAATTCATCATTCAGTAGCTAGTGCGTGAAATAATGCATTCCTAGGCTCTGATTTGGGACATTTCATTTTCAGTATTACCAAGATGTCTGTTTCCAACAGAAATAACCCTTTAATCTACCAAAAAAAAAAAAAAAAACAAACCAACCAAAGCACAGCACAACAACAATTTAACAACAACAAAAACTCACCAAAAACCTCATTGGAGGCAGCCTGATTAAACAACTCTGAAGCAGTAATTATTTATGCCTTTCAGAGCTATAGCACATACTGATCCCACTTCTCCAGACAATGGACATAAAATAATTATTTATAAATAGTTATAGCATTCAAGTATGAAGAAGGAGAACCCCTAAACCCAACAGCACATGATTTATTGCACCCCAAGCTTATATTCTGGCAAGTGTAAGGACATGGCAACCTGTCTAGAACTGTGCTTTGTACCTAAATCCTCACCTTGCTGGTAGTGAGGTGTGGCCAGGACTCAGCACCCTCCATCCAGGCAGCTGAGCCAAGGCTGGCCAGAAACTTCACCCGATGGCAGAGTGTTCACACCAAGCCATGACATTTACTGGTGCTGGAGATGGTTTCATAGATCATCTCTAAATGTTCAGTAAGTCTCTTATAAATTCATTTTGGGAGTCAACAGTGCCTAGAGGCATAACTGCTCCCATTACTCTGAGCTTTACTGGAGGAAGGGAAGCAGTGTGACCTCCAGGAGTTACAGATCCACTCTTTAGCAAAGGAAAGTAACCTGCCCCACCAGTCGTGCTTAGTGACAGCAAGAGGAAGGAGCGACACATGCATGCTGAGGTTTCTCCAGCTCAGGGACAGGGGAGGTCTAACCCCAAATCCAAGCAGAGGCTGGTGGGAGGCTGGGACATACAATTCCCACCAATGCTATTGTGTCTCTGAATGCACTTTGCTGGTGTTGTGGGATCACGTGAAATTGGGTCCTGATTTTTCTGCAGAGGTTTTCAGATGTTCAACCAAGGCTTACAGCTCTGTCTCCTCTATAAAAGAGTCGTTGCCTCAGGAGGAGGGGGAGCACTGATGTTGGCAAGAGCTGTGTTAATTCGTGAGGCTGTTCACACTTTCCCCATTGCTGCATTGAGCCCTGGGGAGGAGTTCAGAAATGATGGAGAAACCTAATGATGAGCTTCACTGAGAGAATTACAAATGTGATAGGGAATGGAATGAGGTAAACAATGAAAACCAAGGTGAAATTTCCTGACTAACTGAAGCTGAACTAACTGTGGGCACTGCTGAAGGGAGTTGTCTCATCTCCTGGCTCTGCAGTCTTTGTCTCTTCACCTGATACCATAACACAGGGGGCAGGCTGAGTTCTCTTTAGACTTGTGGGGTTAGTTTTTGGGTGGATCACTGAGCTTAAGTCAGTGGGAGATTTCTGGTCCTGCTTAAGATGAAGTGCAGTGGCAGCATTGCCAAGCTGCTGTACAGTTGAAAGTGTAATGTGGAAAGTGGCAATGCTGTAAGTTGGCTATGTGGGCATACATGACAAATATGCTCTTTCTCTGCAGTGGGGAAATATTGGCTTCACAATGCTGACAAATAACTGAAGGTATTTAATATTGGGTTTTAGATTCCAGGGACCTTTATACTGCACCATCAAGAGAAATTAAAATCTGGGAAGAGATTTCCTTGAGCATCTGCACAGACAGGACAGAGGTGTTCCAGACTGCAAACAGCCACTTTCCCCTTCTGCTCCCCAAGACTTAGTAATGAGAGAATCATTCCACATTTTGCTCATAACCACTCAGACCAGTGAATTTGTTAAATATTATGCCTGTGGCTTCTCAAATGGTCGCTGGAAACCTTTCTTTGGGTCATTTGGGAAAAGGTGCTTTTAGACTGTCTTGTTTTGCTACGGCAATCCTGCTATTCAAGTGGGTGTGAAAGGGGTTTGAAAACAGTCTCTCTGTGTGTGTGTACAGCAGGGAGAAGTGGCTGCTCACTTTAATTCCCAATTCAGGCTGTGCTTGGGGGTGGCTCTGACTACCCCAAAGATCAAAGGTGACTGTGTATATAACCTGCTTCTGGGCTGCATTCTGTTAATGATAGTGTCTGGCCCAGCTATCAGCAGTTATGGTATATGACCTGTGTAAGAGGCACAAAGCTGGAAATACTCAGGAATTGCTCTTTTCCCCCAAAACCATTTGAATTGCTGGAGAATTTACTGAAAACGGCCCTCACAGGTGACATGGCCAGGAACTACCTGCATCTCATACCAGTTGCACTCAGGGATTCATTCAGGCATCTCCGAAACCTGTAAACCTGTGTTTTCCTTCCCCAACTATCATTATTTAATGTTGAGATGCTTTTGACAGTAGGGCTTGTGAATATTTCTTGCTAGGACTGGTATTTGTCTTTGGTTTTTGCTTCTCCCCATCCCAGGGCAGGGCACAGTGCACCATCAGGAGCTGTGCACTCTGTAGAACAAAGCACAAGAACTTTTTAGCTCCTGCCTTCACATCCTCTCTGTTTTTACATTACTGTGGGTTTATGTTCATCCACTTGCCTGGGGACTTGTCATCTTATTTGTAATCTATTGTTTTAATTATTTTCTGTGAAGGTGCCCAAAGACCTTGGGGTATTGAGACACAAATACATTATTTATTCATTAATTATTCATTACTGCTAACTACTCCCTACAATGTAGCTGTCTGCAGTAACATGCCTGGGTGAACCCTCTCCCGTGGATAAGATGGCAGCTCCTTTATTTGCCAACTATTCCTTAGTCAGGAGCAAGATTGTTAAAAAATTGGAGGGAGAAATATTTACATTTGGCCAATAACACATTTTCTTATGTGAATCTCTAAGAGTTGACCTAAAAATCATCAGATGGAATGTAGGCTTCCTAATATACCTCTGGGGTTTATAACCAATTGCTAATTTGTCCCAGAACTGCCTGGAGAGGGATTTACCAAGTGGGTAAAAGGGATTTAATTTCCTTGGTTATCACTGGCTTTTCCCACTTAAGAAACGTCTCCTTCTGCATCTTCACCTGAATCTGCAGCCACCCTGGCTACCTCTGCAATTCGGTGCACAGGTGGTTGTCTGCACTGCATTTTGTGTGAAAGGCAGAAATAAGCACACAAATGTTAAAAATAGAAATAACCCTGAGCTGAAATGATTTCCCCTTCCTGGCTGGCTGCCTTGCACTCCAGACTTCAGTCATAGATCATCTGAGATTGTTGAGGCTGGAGCTACCCAGTGCTAATCTCTGCATTGGTTTTCTCAGAGAGATACCTGGTCCCAATTTTTCATGGGTCTTACTTGTTTCTTGTCCCTCAGTGATCTGTTTTCCATTATTTCTCTGCACTGGTTGCAGGAAAAGAGGGGACTGCAGCAAACCTCCAGCTTCCTCCCTTCAGTGCTGCAGTTCATTGCACCCCTTGGTAGCAGGGGATAACTGTGTGGTTTAAGCTCAGATCTCGGTGTGGGACTTAGTCCTGGTGGGGGCTGGGATCCTCTCCCAGCCCAGCCACTGCACATGTGGCTGTGGGCCAATAGGGGTGACACCTGGTGAGCTGCCGCTGGAGGACACGCTGCTTTGGAGATGGCTAAATGGAACTCTGATGAATGACAGCTTTAAAGAAGGTTCTTTGAAACCCCAGGGAAATGTTAACAGGTTTTTGGTGTTTTGTTTCAAAAGTTCGGCAACTATTAGCTGTTTTATTTTTATCTTGAGGGGAAACCAGTCATCTAAGAGTTGGGGGATCCTTGCAGGTCCCTTCCAACTCAGAATACCCTGTGATTCTGTGAATTGTAAACCTCTTGGTTGCTTAGTTGACTGGTATCAGGTCAGAGAAGTTGAAGTACCTCAGATGGATTGATAAGACCAGACTTTCTGGGGATGGGAGTGCAGACTGGAGAGGTCTGAGATGGAGGAGAGCTGTGTGTAATATATGGTGATAGTGTTTTGCCCTCCTGAAAGACCATCTCCTCTGGGACTATTGCAACAACCTGAATATGTGTGAGCACTTCTGGAAATAAAGCTACCCACTCAGGAAAATCAATGTGGGCTGCCGGGCACTGCTATGACTGGCAGGTCTGGAGAATTTTTGTAATGTCTTAAGATCATTTCTGGGAGCTCTAAAACTGCAAAAAACCTCTTTGGCTTCATACTCTTATCAGAAATGCCCCTGGGACACTGTGGTCCCAGTGAATGTCTGCTCAAGAAATTTTTGCATCTGCTCTATTACTGTGTTGGATTGCTACAGTAATCAAGGAAATCAGGTATTTAGCAGTATGGAAAGATATTCTGACAGTCCTGGAGAGGACAGAGGAAGTCTGGGTAAAAAATCCTGGCACTGGAAGGGTAAATCGAACACCCAGCGTTGCTGTCAGCCCTTTAAATGGAAAGCAGCTCAATCACTGGCAGGATCAATCCCTATAGACTGAGCCCATGGCTGTTATCAACTTTTCCTACATCCTTGCTGCTTGTAAATTTAACTCCACCTCTCAATAATTTTAAATGAAAGGCACAGCAGCACTGCAGAGAAAGGAAACAAAATGCTTCCCTAATGCATTGCTCTTTGAATAAACCTCTTCTCTGTATAAAATTTAACTTCTGCCTGCTGCTTACGCTTGAATTTGTACCCCTCTTTGCTCTACTGTGGTTGAGAGCAGTCCCAGTGTGACACAGCTGGGAGGTACCTGTCTGCCATAGTCACAAAGACCACTTTAAAGGAAATGTTCTTGGGAGAGCACAGGCCATTGCACAGGGCTGTGAGTCTCTCTAGCAGAATAGCATATATTAAATGGTAATCATCTTAGATGTGTTGCAGGGTAATTCTCTCTCTGCTTCTCTCTCTCCAGTGCTCCTACCCTCTTGGAGTGGTGTGGAAGTGGGACTCGATTGTTTTCAGTCTGCTGCTGATCTCCCTGGAGAGATCTGGAAAGCAAGGTGGGAAAGTGCCTATGAGCCCTCTTGCTTGCACCTCCCAAGAGGTTTGGAGCTGCTCATCTGCCACCTCCTCTTGAGAGGACCACAAAAAGGAGTATCAGTGACTATTCCAAAGCTGTTGGGGCAGTGGCTGAGTGTGGCTGGCTCAGATGCTGAGAGGAGACAGCCTGGAGCCGGGGTAAGAAACAAGGCTGCCTAATGCAAGCTCCAAATTTGGCTGCGGGCATGCAGTGAGTATTTTTAGCTTTCACGCTCTCCCTGCCACTTAGGTGTTAATTTTACAGCCCTGCAGTGTGTTTGCCTACAAGTGCCTGCCTCACACGGCCCCGTGTCTGCTCCGCGTCGAGCGCAGGCACCGCGCCAGTGACTGGAGCCACTGGATATGGCAGCAACAGGAGCATCCTATGCCAAAACCACCTCCTAGGCCTGGGTTAATGGAACACCGCTCAAATCCTTGCTCAGTTTAACAGAAAAACCCCAGAAATATCAACATGTGCTGGCAGCTGAAGGCCTTCGTGTGTGACTGTGTAGTGTCTAAAATCGCGCAGAAAGTGATGAACTCTGAGGGTGTCTCAGCTTTTATGGGAACACATGCACATACATTATTATTGGACATTATAATATAAATTATCACCTTCTCTATACTTCCCAATTGCACTATAATCTTTCATAGTGCTGCTCCTCACCATGCAAGGAGCAATAAGAGAGCTGATGCCTCACACTGCTTTTCATAGAATAAAAACGCAGCATTATTGTGCCAGCTTTTGTTGAGTGCCCCTTTGCCTGGAGCACATCCAGAGCCATCTACCCCACACCTGGGAGATGAGAAGAGCTAATCTGACACTGCATCTGCCTGCTCTGTCCATAAACACAGAAACAGTTCACACCAACATCTGTGGCAGCTGAATCTTACAGGCCTTGCTGCCATGTATATTTCAATCTTTGCTTAAAGGAGAGAGAAGCAGAAGTCTGGAGACGTCTGTCTCTAGAGACAGAGAAAAGATCCTACCTTTGACGCACGGTTGCCATAGTAAAACCAAACTTGTTTCATGCAAAGGGTGTGAAAAGGTAAAAGTTTGAACTTAGACCAAGAAGGTTCATTATAAGAAAGAAAATAATAGAGGTAAGAGCCGCAGGGAAGAAAAACACTCCTTCAGATAGTCTCACTTGATCCGTTGGAAAAGGTTTTAATGCGTTTCAATTATCTTGCTTTCAACAGAACTTGCCAAAGTCTGAAACCACAAGTTCTAGTAGGAATGTGATAACAATGGAGATGGGTCTCAAAAACATAAACAAGGGAAACTGAATCTGATATGGGCAGTTTGCTTGAGGTTGTTTTTAAAAAGCAGAATTTCTCTCCAAATCCTGCCTGTCTTAGTCTGTCAAGAAGATATATCTGTGTGTACAGGATGTGCTCAACATCAGCATGATACATCACTGATGAATAAAGGACTTTGTAGATGAATACCTGCAGATTTAACACATAAAAAACCCCCTCTTTCCATAGTCCCCTGCTACCTGTTGCAGTCTAATGAGCAGAAATATGTCAAGGAATGCTAACAGCTTTTTTTTTCCCAGCAGATTGTCTTCAAATGCGTAATTGGTACCAAGTTGTAACACTACAGAAGCTTGCAAAAATTGTAACTGATGCTCAGAAAGCAGGGTTTGCCAGACAGAAGGAGTTTTCTCTCCCTGGTTTTGTAGCCCCTCTTGAGTTAACTTAGCTGACACGTACGGTGGATGAGTGCTGCTGCAGCAGCTTATGGCTCCCCAAGTGCCTGCAGATGCTCTCCCTGTTACCCTCTTGCCAATTTCTCATGGCTAGTTTGATCCAGCAATATTTTGCAAGCACCTGAGAAGGTTTGCAAAGTGACATTGCTCCACACCCAGGCAGGAGAGCTGCTTGCCTCCCCCCTGGCAAGGGGGTACAGGAATGGAGCTGTGAGGACAGTTCATGAAGAGGTTTGGGGATCTTTCTGTTAGAAAGCAATACAGGACCCATCCTCAGGTCTTTTCCTGTATGAAGGCAATTTTTATCCAGTTTTTATATCTGCCACAATACACAAAGGAAACCATCCTCCCTTTACCTTTGACAACCAGTCTGTGAAGGTCATGAGCCAGTCACAGTGATTACAAGGTCACTTTATCCATCATGGGGCAAATCCCCGGACTTTTACTCAGATTTTTCTCTTTTTCTTATTTCACAGCAAAGATCTCCTTCAGCCAAGCCATCTGTAATTATAGCTGAGCTAATGTTTGCACCATTCCCCCAGAAACTGACTCATTTCCACAGCCCCTGGTTTTGCCTTGCAGAGTGTGCCTGGCTCAAAACCTCATTTTGCCTTGGAGGAGCTCGGAGGAGGCCAAGGTGAGATGCTGTGATTTGACCTGACTCTAGCTGAAGTCAATGCAGCTTTTCTTCCTTTCACCATATTCATTTAACTTGCATCAAGGTAGGGTTCTCC